>NC_064631.1:636821708-637440815 GCF_023864275.1 Schistocerca cancellata | reverse complement strand
GTGGAGATGATAAGCAATTCAGTAACCCCAGTTCAACAAGTGTCCTGTTGCGTAGTAGGCACTGGGTGAGGCTCTGAGCACTATGAGACTTAACTTCTGAGGTCATCAATCTCCTAGAACTTAGAACTACTTAAACCTAAATAACCTAAGGACATCACACACATCCATGCCCGAGGCAGGATTCGAACCTGCGACCGTAGCGGTCGCGCGGTTCCAGACTGTAGCACCTAGAACCGCTCGGCCACCCCGGGCGGCAGGCACAGGGTGAGCCACGTGCGCTAATGACTTGTTCCATGTATGATGGCATCGACGCGTATAAGGCTCGAATGGCGACCTGTGGTACCATTATCCATGCTGCATCCACCTCATTCCAAATTTCATTTTTGTTGATCAGCATTAGGTCACAGCACTACCTACACCCGTAGTTTCACCACATCCCTCGTATTTTCGATCAGCAACAAGGACGACAGGCTGAAATCGTGTGACACCCAGAATGCCCCTGTTCGTGAAGCGACATATGACCGTGCACTGTCTTACTGAAAAATGCATCTGGGGTGATGTACAGAAATGGTATGGCTACAGGTCACAGGATGTCATTCACATAGGTCACACTGGTCATAGCTCCTGGACCAACACCAACTGTGTTTTATGGTTGTAACCAATAGCACCCCACATAGTAAAGCCTTGAGTTGGGGCTGTGAATGCAGTCACCTTATTGCCGCTCATCCACTCTGCGGTGAAGCAAAATGCTGCCATCATTTTCGAACAAACAGAACCTGGATTCGTCCGAAAACTCTGCTGCCATTCGTGTCCTCAGTGACGTCTTTCGATGTACAATTTCCGTCTTGCATGTTTCTTCACATTCGTCAAAGGTACGGGGAGAAGTGAAGTCCGCGCACGTAACAGACGCCACAATAAACGGCAATGGATTGTCACCCCTGATGGTGTACAATATGTTACACTGTTCCACTACTGTACTAGAGCCGAGGAGGACGCAGATCTGTCCTGCAATGACATTCGAATGATGTGTCGATCTTCTTAGTTGGTGGTCTGGGTGGTGCGATCTGACCGTTCTCGTATGGTTCTACAGCCTCCTGCAAACCAATCGGCACACACTCGATGCTCTGCCAGAATACTTCGTCCCACATGAGCAGAAATTTCCAGGATGGATGCATCACATTCTCTCAACCCAATATTGCACCCTCCTTCAAACTCATTGATTTGATACTACAGATTGCGCATGTATTTGCGAGGCATCCTGCACCGCTGCTCAAGTCACAATGATCCATTCCCTTCGGTTTATAACAATAGCGTTAGCCGCAGGTATATTTTACCAGTAGGTGCTGTTCCGCCGTGGTATCGATTTTGACCCTGAACCCCAGGGCTGGCGTGGTTCAAACGCGAAACATTTCTATAGAACCTGCTACATGTGAATATGAACGTCCTATCTCTTGTAGTTATAGTTTACTCGTTTTTCCTGAACGTCAGTGTATTTATACAGAAATATGCTATCTACTGGTTCCAATATTCCATGGTGAATATATATATATATTTATATATATATATATATATATATATATATATATATATATATATATATATATATATATATATATGTGTGTGTGTGTGTGTGTGTGTGTGTGTGTGTGTGTGTGTACCTTGATATCAATGTTACTGGTGAACAGTCCCTAAACGAATTTCTTGTAAGTCAGTAATGCGAAGGTAGGTGCAGAGCGGAAACGTGCGTCGCATATGATCATGGGACGTGCTTCAAGAAAAAATTTGCACGGCGCACGGGGTGGAGATGAGGGTGCTGATGTCAGCGAAATACGACACGCATGTAAACTGCACTCATGTGTTGCTTCCACGATTACGAGGTACGCGCTCGGTGGGGAGTGTGCTTGGTGCGAAAATTTCAGAATTGCATTGGGTGCAGGAGTGTATGGAGACAAAGACGAATGAAGGAAATGAACATCGAACTACAGTACACTAAAACGAATTACTTATAGAAATCTACTCGCTTTTACAAACCGACCTTTTACCTACGGAGAAAAGTGATTGACTTTATTATATCATTTGTACAGATAGTACGTTTCTAACCGCTACTGTTGACTTCCATAAAGTGGCCATTACCGAACCCGTAAATCTTGGGCCGCACGTACATCGTCATAACCAAGTTAATGACAAAATAAATTTTGGCATGTTGTTTCACTGCCGAGTAACATAATAGCTCGATCAACTTGTGTATCATACACGAAAAGAACTGCTATATTATAGTACGAAAGACAACTGAAGCACACACCCAATGCGACGAACAGGAATGACACTTTTGTCCGAAGATAATCATTTTGTGTTTCACCTCCCACCATATGAAAATCATTGTGAAATACAACCTCCTTGGCGCTCTGGGTGTTATGGTGTGGCAGGCACAGTGTTGCATGGACGTAGTTATCACAAAATCCTGGACCTCGGTACACTCAACGGTCAGCTATATTGTATTGTGGTACATAAACCCTTCCCATGAGCGTTGTTTTAGGGGTACATTCGAACCTGACTCCATATTTATTCATGACAACGCGAGAACGCTTTGAACAGCGCAGATGGGGGGGGAGCTCTTGGAACGAGGACCTATTCGGGGAATGGACTCACCTACCCATTCACTTCGATCACTATACGATGTTCTAGGGATACGTACTGGAGGACTTCCACTTGCACCAATGACCACACTGCAGTTGTCAACCGTGCTAATGACAGAATAACAAGAACTCAAACGGTTCAAATGGCTCTGAGGACTATGGGACTCAACTGCTGAGGTCAGTAGTCCCCTAGAACTTAGAACTAGTTAAACCTAACTAACCTAAGGACATCACACACATCCATGCCCGAGGCAGGATTCGAACATGCGACCGTAGCGACCTCGCGGTTCCAGACTGCTGCGCCAGAACCGAGCGGCCGGCATAACAAGAACTCCTTACCAATCTTGTGGCCAACAATGGTGCACTTGTAGAGCATGCATTGCTTTTGTTGCTGATTACAGGCCATAGTAAAAATCCCTTGTAGAATTTTGTAATGTCCAGGGGACCATCATAAATCGCGGTGGATTTAGAGTAATTCTTCTCCGGGGGGAAAAGTGACATCTCTACTCGTCTAGTTACGTGTTCTTTTCAGTTACCTTCTGTACTATATTGTAGCAGTATGGTCCTAGTTTTAACGAGCTTGGAAGTGACACACACACTTTTGTCCTCAAGCTATGTACGCCAGTGGAGATTTTGAAGAGAGCGAATGTGTGACAGTATCAGCAAACTAGCTGAAGGGCTAAGCATAGAGATAACGTTGAAAATAAGGCTAAAAAAGTCGGTGTTAGAGGCGCTATTTTATGACGCCACGTATTTTCCGTCTGCACTTACACAGCCCAAGGCGAGATTTGTTTAGGTTCTGCTGCGCCTCTCTCAGCTAACGCGCCCGTGCTCGCATACACAAAAGCGCTTTCAAAGCAGAATCAGTTAAATTTCAGCACCAGACAATAAAGCGGAATGTGGAAACCTCTCAAAGCTGAAACAATAAACAAAATACATACTGTAACGCAAAAGAGATTAACACACACGAACAAAATACAAAAACAACGTCACAAAATGACTGTCTGAATAAAAGACAGACAATAGGTAATGCGAAAAAAAATTAATTAATATAGTGTTAATAGCAATGGCCTTTCAAGCTATAGCTGCAGTTGGAATATGTTTACTACAATAACAAAGGAATACATTTCGCAAACAGGAGATAAACAACATGTTGCTATTTTATTGTATAGCGGTTCATCAGTTTAACAAACACCGGCTTTAAAATAGCGTCCATGACAATACGATTCGCGCTTTGATAACGACTTTACGAAATATACTCACGACACTTTTTTTTAGCACAACAATTTAGGCAGGTACTGCATGTTTGGGAGGTTGGCGTTTTTGTCGAACATATTCACAGACAAGAGATGTCACTGACAGTTACAATGGTAATATGTAATCGTTCTCCACTAAACGCATAACACTGAAAACGCACTGTTGTTACACGACCCAATGAACATTTTCCTTTGTCACCTACAAATTTTTTTTCAGTGCATAGGCAATATCTGCGGAATCGCTCTCAAATATCGAATGTGCCACTAAATGGAACATTGCTGACAGGCACTCACTTTTAATGTACCGTGTCAGGTACACAAGTGCGATAGCATAACAGGCGTTGGTTGCATTTTGATGGTGTTACGAGGAATGTATTTTACTGCATATCATATTGACGTTACAAGAACTGAATCCACTACGTATTGTGCCTATCTGTAATTCTGTGTAACATCAGAAACTGCTATTAACATCTTTCAAACCCATGATTGCAGAAGTTAGTATCAGTTACGAACACAGTGACGGCATACTATGAAAGCGTGCTGAACAGTAAGCCTAGACATTTTTCATGTGGTAACTCTTACTGTTTTTCTAAAAAAACCAATCTTTATTAACATTCTATACTTTTATTCTTCATGTCAACATATTTATTTCTCATCTTAGTCACCTTGGCGACGAATCCACTTCTGTCACAGAGAGACCAATTTGTTGGAAGCGTCGCTGTGGAATGACTTTGTTGACGGACCCGCAATCTCATCTTTGCTTGTTCCATTTCGTCACCATCAAAGCGGGATCCTCGTGGATGTTCTTAAGGTTTTGGAAGCGGGTAGGTCCAAGTCGAGCCTAAATGGAGGATGATCGACAACAGTGGAGCCCAGAGTTGCAGTTGTCGTTGCGCTCATGCGTGGTCTGGTACTGCCACGCTGAAGGAAATGGTTCTCCACGTGTGGAAGAACGCTTGGAATTCGTGAAACTCGGTTACAGGCTGCTGTTTCTCACTCCCCGACTTAGTTTAGCTACACTCATCAAGTTACTACAGTTCTAAACGCTCTTGTGGCAGAGGGTTGTAACCTGTGTCAGCGTATCGAGTAAGTCGATCCTGTTATATGCATGACATGTAACAGCACAAACGATATTCAGAACAGAACAAAGTAGTCGGAGGCATTACTGTTCCACATGCTCTCGTGTAGAGGGTCACGAGGTATCACATGGACTTGCACATCGCAGCTTCTGTCAGTTGAAAGAACTAGTGAAAGTCATACGACGCGCCGATCATTGCTAACATGAAATTGCTCAAACAGTACAAGGTTTGAGTGCATGGTTTCGTGGCGATATGAATTAATAAAACTTTCTCAGGTTTCCAGCCGCGTCAGATGGTTAACATCTCACAAGCTTTCGACTGAGCTCTCCTCAGTCATCGTCAAGTGGTAAGACTGACTGCTGTGTTGCTATGGCCGCATCATTATATAGCCGCCCTAGTGCTCTGGTCCTCGCCATATATGGCCTCTGAAAACACCATTAACAAGGACGGCGGTTTGCAGCTCAGCACAGCCTGGGACCCGGCCGTCGCGATGTTAAAACCTGGTGTGACGGACACGGGATGAAAACATTACCATGTATGGCGAGGAAGAGAGCACCAGTGACGTCACAGCCAGCAGTGTGGCTATATAACGACGCTGCCACAACGACACAGTAGTCAGTCTTACACTTGACGATGACTGAGAAGATCTCGGTGGAAAGCTGGTGGGATTTTAGCCACAGGACGCGGCTGGAAGCCCGAGAAAATTTTATTAGTACAAGAAGTTGTAGCAAGATTTTTATGTAAACGACTGAACGTAAGAAGATTGAATACTTTTGAGTCTGACGAAGTCAGCGAGAGACACTGAAAAAATACTATAATCGAAACTGAATTGCAGAGTCACGTTATTTTCATCACCTGAAATCACTTTCTCCTACATAAGAAAGCACCAGGACACGATGCAATCCCATGCAGCCATTATTCCGTTTGCAACTGCTGGTAAAAATACGAAAAACGTGTAAGGGTTTCACCATCCTGTTGGAGAAAATGTAATCTCGATGTATTGTTCACTTGCTAGAACGACAATTCACAGGCGCTGCCTGAGATATAAAATACCTTTGCCCCTGTCAAAAGAGGGCAGCAATAGAATCAAAGGTCAGAGCAGTCTCTGCGCCAGCGGCAGTCAATCGCTGGTAGAGTGTAGCTTAGTCTGTCGCTGGTACAGCGCAGTTTACAGTTAGTAATTGTTACAGTCACAGTGCAGAACAAATTGCAAAATTTTATTATGTTGTTGATGTGGTCTTCAGTCCTGAGACTGGTTTGATGCAGCTCTCCATGTTACCCAACCCTGTGCAAGCTTCTTCATCTCCCAGTACCTACTGCAACCTACATCCTTCTGAATCTGCTTAGTGTATTCATCTCTTGGTCTCCCTCTACGATTTTTACCCTCCACACTGTCCTCCAATGCTAAATTGTAATCCCTTGGTGCCTCAGAACATGTCCTACTAACCGATCCCTTCTTTTTGACAAGTTGTGCCACAGACTCATCTTCTCTCCAATTCAATTCAATACTTCATCATTAGTTATGTGATCTACCCATCTAATCTTCAACCATATGTTGACGTATGCGACGAGTTTGGGAGCCTAACAACAGGCGAGGCTGTGCCACCCGCACCCTGCCATTCGGAGCGCTGGGAGCTAGGGAACGCCTGAAAACCTACTCCAGGGTGCACGCCAAAATGCGGGGTATGCGCCCTTGGAGAGACAGGAGGGGCCGAAGGGTCGACCTCCATCGGGCCGGGGTACCCGACGGACGAAGACGACAGATGGTCCGGAGCGGGTAAGAGTTCCACGTAGGAGGACAACTGGTCACGGGAAGCGATCGTCGGCGCGGGGCCCAGGGGGGCGCCCGGAGGCTGCAACGACGTGTCCATTGCGGGCGCCGCCGGCGGGAGAACAGGCGGCGGCGGCGGCGCGTCGCCATGGGGCAAAATGGAAGGCAGCGTCGGCAGCACCTGGGGCTGAGTCGAGCCAGTAGATGGGTCCCCAGGGCGCTGACCGGACGGCACCGTTGCTGAAAGCAGACGGCGAGCGGCAGATTCCGTGCGAAGACAGGGGCGCAGCTGATTGAGATGCCGACGCACCTCACCAGAGGCCGCCAAAACCAGATACATAGCGCGGCAGAGGCAGCGAAGGATGCTCCCTTCGAGCCAACGTCGTGCACCTCGATAGTGGCGGTAGTAGACAACGTCGCCTGGCGCAAAAGCAGGTGTCTGCCGCTGCACAGGAACCTGATGCGGCGGATGTAGCAAAGACATCAAGGTTCGATGATGGCGACCGTGGATCAACTCAGTTGGCGAACGACCATCTCGGGGCTGAGAGCAATATGAAGACAAAAAGAGCAATAACGCGTCCTCCCGAGAATGCAACTCTTTCAACTTCAACATCTGCGTTGAATGAATCTTTCACAACCAACCATCGAGCATTCCAGAATGGACCAGCAAAATCGATGTGTAAGCGTTGCCAAGGGAAAGTGGCTTTTGGCCATGCAAAGAAATTCCGCGGTGGTGCTCATTGTTGTTCGGCACACACCATGCAATAAGAGCACATATTCGTAATCACGGCATCGACTCCGAACAAAGTACAGTGCTGACGATCAAGTTGTTTCGTTCTCACTATACCCCAATGTCCTTGGTGGAGAAGCTTTAAGACAGAGGACTGTAACGAACGTGGAACCTCGACCCTGGACTGATCATTATCAGAACGCATCAGCAAAACACCACGTCGAACAAAAAGTCTCTCCTTGTGAGCAAAAAATCGGCGAAGCAAAGGGCCCCCGATCCGTTACTTTGACAAGGGCCATTGCGTAGCAACAAAACGCAGAACGGTAGCAAGGAAAGGGTTGGTAGTTGTGGCTGCAGCTACACGACGAAAATCAATTGGAAACGATTCGACCACGTTATCGGTTTCCGAATCAATGAACATGCAAGCAAGTTCGGATGAATTGAATGCCCTATCCTCAGCAACAGGCAAACGGGACAATGCATCAGCGTTTCCGTGCTTAGCAGTGGACCGATACAAGATATCGTAGCGAAAGGAAAATTGACCAGGGAATGAATTTCTGCGCTGTACGTGGAGGTACAGATTTGTTAGGATGAAAAAGCGATGTCAAAGGTTTGTGGTCTGTGATTGTGGTAAAGTGACAACCATACAAGAAGTCATGAAACTTTGTAACACCAAATACGAGAGCCAATGCTTCTTTCTCTATCTGTGAATAATTTCTTTGCGCAGACGAGAGCAATTTGGACGTAAAGGCAATAGGGCTATCGTGCGAGCCTACAGAGAAACCTGCTCACGTTCAATTACACCTTGTGATTCCAAATCGTGTAATGTTTTTGCAGCCTCATCACGCAATGCGTGGGGAACATTGTGCGCTCTGAAAAATTTCGGTGCGCGTATACTTTCAGTTCCAAATGTGCTTTATAGTTCTTAGCGCAACCGAGGTTCGGCGCTAAAATGTCTGCAAATTCTTCACATAGACGAGAAACACTGTCTCAAGGCACTGTCTGGTTCACTGATAGGACCTGATTTACTATAGACAAGTTAAACAACTGAAATGAATCGAAACCAAACAAGTTCACTGCAGAAGAAGACCTAAGGACGTCAAATGTTACAAGTTTTGTTTGTCCTTTGTATGTTGCAAGAAGGCTGCACTGTCCTAACACAGGGATCTCTTGACTGGAATATATAGTTAAAGTAACATTTGCGGCATGCAACGGAAGTGTGCCAGCTGTTTGTAAGTCTTAATTGATCAGTGAAACTGCAGCTCCGGTATCGAGCTGGAATGGGATCACTTTGCCGTTAACATCCAAGTCTACAAAAAGTTTATTGTCCTGCTGACGACAAGAGCGACTGTCCTGTGAAACGTGAACTGACACTGGTACAAAATCACTTGCGACTTGACGGTAGTTCCGGCGTTGTCGACGCACACTATTTGTGGGACGAACACAGTCACTGTTAGAGAGAGTGGCACTGGGTGGAGTGGAATGAACTATATGAATTTCCATGGGCGAAGTGTCGCGAGCCTGAGTATCCTTGGTTCGATTCCGATTCCGGCGCGAAGCAAAGGGCCTGGAATGGTTTTGAGTTTCCGATCTGAGCTTTCTCTGGCAAACACTCTGAACATGTCCTTTTTTAGTACAGTAAAAGCAAATAGCTTGGCGTGATGGACAATTCTCACGCGAATGTTTAGTAGCGCACCGCGGGCATGAATTGAGCACTGCATTTACTTGCCAGCGCAGCACATGTGTCTGAGAGCCTGACACATGGCTGGCGAAGTTTCGAATGATTCCTGAGCAAAGTCAAATGTGTTCTGCCGATCCAATATGTCCATCACTTGTTGAAGGGAGGGATTGACTAGTTTCAAAATCTGTTCCCTTATACGAGCATCAGAAATGTTCTGCGCAATTGCATCACGTACTATAGTATCTGAATATGGGATTCCACATTGACACTCACAAGTACAATCCCTTGTAAGGGCTTGCAAGGTTGCAACCCACTCCCAATTAGTCTGACCTGCCGTACGTTTTGTACGAAAGAAGGTATACCGTTTCGTAGCTACATTGACTGATTGTTTGAAATATGTGTCTAATTCAGCCAAAATTTCTTCGTAGGACAGAGCTGCTACGTTGCGTCGGGGAAATATTTTGACTATCACACGGTAGGTTTGCACACCGACGGACGACAAAAGAAAAGGCTGCCACTCGTTACCTTGAATTCTGTAGGCGGCGGGATGGAATCCAAATTGGCGTGACCACTCCGTCCAGCTTTCCAGTGCAGCATCAAAAGGTCTGAAGGTCGGTGCAACTGTGTGTTGTGGCTGCGTTAGCGGTGGAGTGGCGGCTGCCGCATCGTTTTGCATCGCACGTTGACCCTCGACGAGCTGTCCAAGGGTATCCAGTAGTGACTGCGTCTGTTGATTCTGTAAGCGATAAAATACAGTACATCTAGAGATTGTGGCGAAGCCATTGCTTAACGAAATCAGGGCATTCTCAACGACATATGTCAGTATTGTGATGAACTACATTTTTACTGCTCGTCGCCAATTTTGTGTTGGCAGAAGAGCGAACACCATGTTACGAGTGGAGGCCGAAATGTACGCGTTTCAGCTCGCGCAGCTTGGCGAGAGGAGGGAAGAACTATACTGACGAGAGGTCTGGAATATGACAAGGAATGAGAATTCAGAAAGCAGACGTAATTAGTTTGATACTTAACTTTGATCCATTAATGATGAACGTCGCTCTTGACGATACATTAGTCACAATATTATCTGTTCAGAAGACATCTTGAGATAGTACTTATAGTAACTGAATATGGCGCCTTGCTAGATCATAGCAAATGACGTAGCTGAAGCCTATGCGAAACTGTCATCTCTGCAAATGAGAGCGTATGTAGACAGTGAACTATCGCTAGCAAAGTCGGCTGTAAGACTGGGGTGAGTGCTAGGGAGTCTCTTTAGACTAGACCTGCCGTGTGGTGGCACTCGGTCTGCAATCACTGATAGTGGCGACACCCGGGTCCGACGTATACTAACGAACCGCGGCCGATTTAAAGGCTACCACCTGGCAAGTGTGGTGTCTGGCGGTGACACCACAGTTAATATAATGAAATATCAACAGTGTAATTAGGTCAACCATCTGCTGTAAGGTAAATTTTAATATTTCTATTGGCACGGGCGTAGTTAAGTCACTTGTCTGAGTTGTTAATAAGAGTTTGTTTCAATCTTTCCTTTTGTGATTTGTTAGCTCCAGTTGACCCAGATTTGTAGTATATTCAATTTTCCCACGTAATTGAATGTAGATCTTTATCAATAAAGTAAAAAGAATTTCAGAATATAAGTGTTTTTACCAGTCAGGTACACAAATATAATTTCCCTTAAGTCATTGCCAGTCCCGATCCAGTCATTTATCTAAATTAAAATACTCCAGAATATTTCTCAGATCATAGTCATGCGCTCTTTAGTATTCAAACGACCAGCTGTGCAACTGTGTCACTAAGTAAAGTCAGTTTTTCTAGTAACTCAGATATCAGATAAATGGTATCCAGTGTTAGTAATTAGGCCAGCATCACACTAAGCTGTGCCACTTAAGAGCAGATATATAGACAGCGATATCCGGCGACACCATCACTAGGTAAGAATTTTCAGTTTATTTCTCACTGACAGATTCAGATTGAATTCACAGGGCCATGGCGTAGCGCTGCTTGCGTCAGAATTAATCAGTTTTTCATGAGTCAAGCTTTATCACTTATCATACCTGAGAATTTAATTATCCAAATTTAATTATTTTTATTTTTATTTTCTGTTTGGGAAGGTTACACACCATTGTGGAATTTTTTTATTTATACGGGAAGTTTACAAGCTCAAATAATGAACTTACTTTAGTATGATTTAAATGATAAGCTTGACCTGTGTAAAATGCAAGGCATCGAATTATGACTGACGTATGTTTTACAAAGTCACATACTGAACTAACGATTTAGAAAAATTATTTTGGATCAGCCAGTAATATGTAATATGTTAACTTTAGAGTCTAGGATTTACATCACCTCATGCCCACTCAAATACCAAAGAAAAGTAGATACACACCATGATCTATAAATCACATACACAGACCTGTACAGCACATGTATCAACCACAACTCTTAATTGACGCTTCACTTTTAAAAAATTGTTTATGGTTTAGTAACTGAAAGGAATTTTCGTTTTTCAGTCCACAAATACCGTCCTCCTACATAAATTATGGTGAACAACTGCATTTTAATTCAACAAGATTGCTACAGTATTGATCTACTGTAAATGAATAGCAGAAGACTGTGTCATCTAGATTATCTTATTTACAACTGTTTTATTATTATTTCTGAGGGAGCATAACTATTAATTTCGGTCACTCTGGGTGCTTCCTTTATTTTTTTCTTCTTTATATAACCTGGTGGTCTTCTACATAGAACCAGGCATTTTAAACATTCTACATTACATTAATTTCAGTCTTACACTACCTGTTTCAATTACAAATTACAGTGTTACACCTAAACCAGACACACGCACACAATTTATATCCATACATGGCAAGTACTGCAATATATAGGTGACATTTTTCAACTGTTGTGTTACTGGCGAGTGTTTCACTTACTGTGAAATGGAGCACAAACTTCATTTACGCCCTCTGCCGTTTGTGTATTTTATTTTTATTACTTTCAGCTCAAATAAATTGTACCTCGAAATGTACTCTAAATTTTTATCCTTGTATATATCCACACTTTTATTGGCCAACAATAAACGTTTAAGGCCCACATCACACTACTTACAATTACTGTGCCACTGGCGCCAATGTTATGTCCACATTCCCATCGAATTTTGAATGGAAGCTCATAATGTCCAGTGACATCAAGATGTCTTGCAAAATTTTTCTATGTATGTTCTATAAAACAAACGATTAATAATTTCTTTTTCCCTCGTGTAGCTATTAAACCATGTAAGTTTACTTACATAAATAACAAAATTTGCAGAACTACGGTTTAATGACAAATATACACATATACTTGATACAAAATACAATTAAATGTGCAATTGCATCTCTGCTTGTTATAACTCTAGAATGCGTTCGTTCACGTAATTGGCAAAGAAACTCGCCTCTTCACCTGCAATTCACAGATTACAATGACGTTACGTTCCTTCTTGTTACATATTCATAGCTTTGGACTTAATAAGAAGCCATGGAAGAGGTTCGTTGACAAACATATTGTTGGGCCACATGTTTTCGAATTAAGATGCTGCACATATTCTATTTACAATCAAAATGGTAAGGGCCTCACACGAGAATTCATGGATCCTAAATGTCGGCAACTTATATTATATTAATTGTCTTTCCAGCATACACTACTCGAGCACATATTTAACGAAGCCTGCATAACGTATTCTGTCATGTGGGATCTTCCACATCGAAAGTAATGACATTTAAATACTGCCAGGCACCGTTCACCAGAAGATTCTCCACTCCTATGATGATTTCATCTCCCAGTCGCGACCATAAGACCGTTACAACCACATTGAGAATACCACGCAGCAGGATAGCCCTACCTACCATTACAGTGGAGCACTACGCCACACTGCATCGGCGTAAGCTTTGCTCACCTTCTCCAACCACGATAAGTTTGTATTGTTACCAGTACAAGACGTCACGTCCTACGCAATTTAATACATATTAATTGGTAACATGTAATTAACTACTAATTAGCCTTACTGCGCCATTGAGGTTCGTCCGCCAACGACGACATGATCTCCATTCGACCGATACACGTCATTTCTTCCACACTAGCGACAGCAAGCTCTATTTGTATCTCCTCGACGGCCGTGGTGTCAGATACATCAGTTTCGTAGTAATAATGAAATGGTCGTATGGCATTGTTGGCCAGGAGGTCCCATTTGGGCTCGACCGCCAAGTGCAAGTCTTATTTCAGTCGACGCCACATTGGGCGACTTGCAGCTGATGATCAGGAGGAAATGATGATGAGGACAACACATCACCAAGTCCCCGAGCGGAGAAAATCTCGAACTCAGCCGGTAATCGAACCTGGGCCCAGTGAATGGGAGGCAAGCACATTACCACCCAGCTAAGCAGACGGACAGTAAACGTTATCGACGTCCTTTTGTTACCAACATCTGTGACAAGCGCTTGTATACTTACTCCTATCAACTGTTCTGATAAGTTTAATACGTACATTCCTTATTCAGACAGTAGGTTCACTGACAGAGTACACGATCCTACCCCTTTCTCCCATACCTGGCACATGGACGGGTTCTGTCTCTTGAACCCAAAGGATATCCCTCCACTCACATTTTCTGATACTTTACTTTTCATTGAAAGTGTATCCATACTCCAGCCTTCTAGAACTTTCGAATAGGCACCTTGGCCCAAACTACATGCATCATCTTCCGTCTCTCGCCTTGCGGCACATTTACAAACATGGCGCCCTGGCCCTCCTTTGCATTCTCCTCCTCCGCTGTCTTTAAAATTGCAGAAAAACAAATCTTATGGTCGATTTATGTGTGGACCACATCAATCAACTGCAAATCTTTCGCGGCGTATTTTCAAGGCTAGTGAACTATAATTTATCGTGTGTGCTGACCAAATGCCCCTCCATATCTGCATCCAGTGACGCTTGTGGTCCGGGGATGACACGGCGACCGGTCGTTACCGTTGGGGCTCCCAAGGCCTGTTCGGACTGAGTTTAGTTTAAACTCTAAAAGCTCGAGTAAAGTTCATCTACATACTAATCAACATCGCCAGCAAATAACACTCAATGGATTAAAGTACCCCATACACATACCTTTAAAATTAATTGTCGCAAAGAGTTAGTAGGGCACATTCTGAACGAGCTAGAAATGGGGGCTGAAATAAATGCGCTCATCGATGTGAGACTCACTAAAGGAGAATCATATGCAGTATGTGATAACGCTATCAAGAACTGCTTCAAGGAAGCTACGTTTCCGATTGGCGCAAACCATAGTCTGAGCCTGAGACAAATTCCTTTGAATTACAGATTACCGAGAAAGCACACGCAAACATTGTTTTCCAAGAAACATGCGTTACAGCTGTCCACAGATGATTACCTCAAACTTGGTTGAAAACGTTCTGGCTGTTGAGGAACACATGGATTGCAAAGCTACTGCGAACTGCGTCAGCATGTCCAAGAAGCATTCATGGCGATGAAACAGTTAAGGCAGATGGCTGTTTTGATAGGAAAGAATTTCCAATATAGTTTGCACAGTTGGGCCTGCAGCACGAAACACTCCAGAATATGACAATTAAGCTGAATCTTACTAAGTTATCGGCTAACAGTTGTACTATATTCCATACAATAATTCTAATTCGGAAGTATTGCCATAGTCAGGGACACCTGCGTATAATACAGTTGGTAAATTTCATTTGCTTCTGCGACATTTGTGTATGACGTGAATTGTACACGTATACGTACGTCAAAGTGGGCGAGACGTCTGTATTGCATCAAAGATGAATTCTTTTGTCAGTCGTCGCTGTTGTTATCACGGTAAAATTTACTCACGTAGTAAGTAGCAGCTGGTGGACAGTTCTCAATGATGTTGTATATTTACAAAGTGGTTATAGCCAGTCAGCAGTATAGTTTCTGCTACAGATAATTTAGTTACTTCTGTAATCTTTGGTTGTCTATTTTTGTCGTCATATTCCACAATGTCAGTACAATTTTCGATGTAATATCTGTGTCTGAATTCAGTTTGTTGCGGATAATTTACCATTTGTACATAATTTTCTATTTCTTCTAGTATATTCATGGCATGTTCCTTTGGTATTACGTGTAACATCTGCTATGCAGTTCCTATTTTGTCAGCGTTACGGTTTAGGCTTTTTAGGAGTATGAAGAGACAAGATTGATTACTGTCTCTACATGCAGTTACGTTCTCCAAACATAATGTTAAAATTTTGTCCTATAGGTCCAGTGCCAAATTTCTTATTACAGTGGTCACATTTCAGTTTGTTTACGCTTGGATTAGTCTAATCTGGTGTTTGGTTCTTTCAGACAATAGTTTCGGTTTAGGTTGTTGGTAATTCTGATGCTAGCATTATGGGGGTTGTTTTTAGCATATCGCTCATTTTGTCTGATAATTTTCCCTAGTGGAGCGCTGGTACATATGTGGCATTTTGTTTGGCTGGAGTTTCTCTTGTTAGTTTTCTATTACTGCACATTAGTTGGTCTGTGGGTTCTGTTTTTCTTTATGTAATTTTTGCACTATATTTAGTTTGATATTGTTTTTGTTGGCTATGTACTGGAGTGTTGTTATGTCTTTCCATTTTTCTGGGTGTTCCAGCGGTTGATTTACAATTCTTTAGATAAATTTCATAGATGTATTAGTTGCTAATGTTGTTAATTTTCAAGTCTAAGAAGTTATAAATTGATTTTTTTCTGTTTCCAAGGTAGGCTTCATCTTTGGATGCAAGTCATGAAGTGTTTCGTGGATCACTTACATCTCTGCCACGCGGGATTAACCGAGCGGTCTTGGTGCTGCAGTCATGGACTGGGCGGTTGGTACCGGCAGAGGTTCGAGTGCTCCCTCGAGCATGGGTGTGTGTGTGTTTGTTCTTAGGATTGTATAGGTTAAACAGTGTGTAAGCTTAGCGACTGATGACCTTAGCAGTTATGTCCCATAAGATGTCAAGCACACTTGAACATTTGAATTTAGATCTCTAAAGCATTTCCATCTATAAGTAACAAAGTGTCATTGATTTAAGAATAAAAGTATTAAATTGTGTCTAGTACTGGCAACTGAAAATTGAAGAAGAAAATTATTCCACTTTATTTAGGAATATATCTGCTATTGCACCATAAATGCTGTGGCCATTTGCTACTCTATCGGTCTGTGTACAGGTTTCTTTTATGAAGTTCTGTACGGTTTTGGGATGGAGCTAGAATTTGAAGGTCAACTATTACTGTGATACGTATTTCTCTATGTCGTAGGAGGTGGTTTTCAGTTACTTGTATTGTTTCTTGTATGGAAATGTTAGTGTATAAGTTTGTGACATGAAAATCGGTGTGGTTTTTGTGGTATTTGCCATTGTTTTATAGTTTTTATTGGGACCTTTGTTTTGTAGGTATATATTGTTAAAGATTGATTTATAGTTTCTTTTATTTAGAATACTGTGTTTTGATTTCATTTCCTGAGTGTATTCTCTTCAGTTTCATAATTTTTTTCTGTAATGTTAGGAAATATAACTGTTACTTCATTTTACTTTTTTACTAGTAGCTTTTCCCTGTCAGTTACAACTTTTGTTGTAGCTATAAAGTTCTTAATTGTTTTACAATACAATTTTGGTTTTATGTTGTATATCATTTCTATGTCCAATAGATCCATTTCGTCTCGTGTAAGGTCTATGTTAGCGAGATTATTTTATGCATGTGTAGAATTTAAATGTGACGTGCATTCATGTGTATGTTTGCTGTTTCTTGTACGTTATGTTATTAATTCTTTTTTGTATGTGTACCTTGCATGAACAGAATAGTGTGCTACACACATTTGCCTACAAATGTAGGTATATACTCATACATTAAGGAGTAACACTTTCACTTAGACATAGATGTGCTCCATATACCCCTTGATTGAGCTCCTTTGTAGAGAAATTTGTCCTTTATTTCGTGATTCATTTGTAATTTTGCTTCATACCTCATAATTTGTTTCACCAGGTGGGGTTCTCTAGTTACCTTTATATGCACATATGCAGGAATGATTTTGTTCTTGAGGCATTGTTTATTATGTTGCATACTTTCAACTACTTTCAGCATGTCGATTTCAAAGTACAAATATTGCAGTAAATTCCTCTTTATTTCGTATGACTCTATTGTCAATATTTTATTATATTTGAGCCTGAATTATGAAATACGTCGTAATATGACATATTAAATTGAATCTTTCAATCTAGCGGTTAATGTTTTTACTATATTTCGTACAAGAGGCCTATTTTGGGAGCACAGCAGTTCTAAGGTACAGATTCGAATACTACAGTCCGTAAATTTCATTAATTTTTGCAAAATATGTATTTGAAGGTAAATGTATATGTATACTTATGTCTAGATGAATGAAACGTATATATTGTGTCACTGATGACCCATTTTGTCAACTGTCACTGTCACTGTCAACTATGGTGGCAAAATAAGGTCAAATAATTAATCCACACCTAGTTGGCAGTTATCATTGATGTTGCATGTTTATAACGTGGTTATAGTTAGTGAATGGTATAGTCTGAGTAACAGTTAAACAGATCTGTTTTTAAATTTCATCCTCTTCACCCAATCTAATATTTGTTTTAGTTATCGTATCTAATTCTATAAAGGCCTGGATTAGCGTAGTATGGCATTTTGGTGCATCCAGAGTGGTATTTCATATTTAGCTGCTCAGTCATTCTGAGTTCTAGTTTTATGAGTTTATTTTTTAGTATCCTGTTCATCTTGTTTGACAGTTTTCCCGAGTAGCGCACTGGTATTTGTGTGGTTTCTTGTTTGGGAAGGGTTTCTCTTTTTAGTGGTCTATTACTGTGCACTTGTTCATTTGTGTGTGGGTCCTGGTTTTCCTTTATAAAATTATTGTACAATGTTACAGGTTAAATTGTTTTGTGGGCTATATATTGGAGTGTGTATCTTTCTCTCCGCATTATATGTTGTTCTACTGGTAGATTTATCATGCTACTAGTCAGCAACTTGAGATAGGTGTACTTTTGGGATTTTGGATGAGAAGAGGTGTAGCTGATTATGGTGTCTAGTTCTCGTCAATTTTCTACAAATTACAAAGATGTGTTTATTGTTACTGTTGTTAATTTTTAAGTCTAGGAAGACTATAGATTTATTTACATCCATTTCCATCGTAAATTTGATTTTTGCTTACAAGTTATTCACTGATTGGTGGATCGTTTGCACAACTTAACTGTTTCCATGTATGAGTAACAAGCCGTGATCGATTTATCTATAATTGTATTACATTATGTTTAGGAGTGGTAGCTGAGAACTGATAAAGTTTCTTCTGGTGTATTTAGTAACATCAGTTCTACTGTGCTGGATATGCTGCTGTTAGTTGCCATTTATTTGGCTTGTTTATAAGGTTGTTTCATTAAATTCTATGTGGACTTGGGATAAAGTTAGTTTGAGAAAATCTATTATTTAGTATCTTCCTGTGATATGAATTTTTCTATATTGAAAGAGGATTTTCTGAATAATCTCAAGTTTTTCTTGCATGGAAATGTTAGTGTATATGTCTCAGAGAAAAAACCCATAATTTGGCATTGTGTGTGAACAGTATGCCAGTTATGGTATTTGCCAATTTTGTACAGCTTTGTGGGTTGAATTTTATATCTCACATATATATTTTCATTGATAATTGTTGAGTTTTTCGATCATTAGGAAAGTTTACAATATGATATATTAAAATTAATGGTTTGTGTTCTTGAGCTCACCTTGTAGCGAATTGATAATGGTATCTGATTTCTTCTCATAGTCAGTTAGATGTGTCGCAATTTTATAGGTTTCTTGGTATGGACTGCATATTTACTGTGCAATTATTTGGTAATTATGTAATGTTATTGGCTTAAAAAGCGTTGTTGTTTATTATGACTTACTATTACCCTAGTCAGATTTTGCTGCTATTGTGTTGCAAAGCATTAGTTTATGATTTCGTTTGATGAGACAATTGAGTTCTAATTTCGTTTCATGGGATGTGCTTTTATGCTTCGAAATTCTTTGTTTTATAATGCTACCAACATTAACTATCAACTCATTTTGCTTTTTATTCGCAGCTTTGTCATGTAAATGGCAGTTTTTGTAGTATCTATAAAGTTTTTGACTTATTAATTATGCAATTTTGGTTCTTGTCGTTTGCTTAACAAAGTTAATGTAATTTTTTTAAGTGAGTGTGGAATGGGAAAGATGATGACTACTCATGTCTCTCACAATTTTTTTGGTGTTGTGTGTATATTAGGTAATTAATTTTCTTTGTATGTATGACTTGTATATTGTAACAAGTGTGTCATACATGTTCGTCTATGAGTGTAGTTAGTCATGTGTTGAAGAAGGGACCTTTTACTTAACTGCAGATGTGCTACATATGTCTTCATTCAGCTCTTCTTTGTAGCATAGTCTGTTTTTAATTTTTAGATTCATTTGTAAAATTACTCTGCAGTCCATAACTTTTGTCACAGGGGTGAGTTTTGTAGTTACCTCGATATGCACATATGCTGGCATAATTTTCCATGATGTGCTGTTTACAATAATGAATACTTTCCACAATATTCGACATCTTGATTTTTGAGTTAAATATCCCAGTAAATTCCCCTTTATTTCATATGCCACTATTATCAATATTTTCATGTAATTAGGCTCTCAGCATCAAACACGTTGTGACACAACATTTTAAATTTAGCCTTCCGAGTAAGTATACATGTACAGTTAACTGCATTTACATACATCGCAAAAGGAAATGAAATTAGCCAATCTTCGGAGTGTAGTTATCAGTGTTGACACTGCCGAAATAGGCCTGTTTCACAAAATATAATAAAGCTATTAGCATGTAACTTTGAAGCTTCTGTTTAAAACGTCGTTCCCTAGAAGTTCTAATGTTCATTTGAAACATATAGTGATTATTCAGTAGGGAAAAATATACTGTATAACTGAAGATAATACATTTCCATGATAATCTTACAAGTTAATAGAGTATATCTAAACAATTTTGAGAAATATGTATAACTCACAGCACGCTTTCACGAAACATTCTAAAAGAAGATAAGTACATGCTAAAAAAGGAAAATGCAAGGTGTCTCATGAGGAATGGAATTCTGGGAAACGATAGAAACCGTAATTTTAAGCAAATAACTATTGTATATAAACACAGCTCGTCAGTAATAAGTATTAATGGAAGCAAATGATGAATATCATTTAACCGGTGACATATTTCACTGTTGCCATTGTGAAAATTGTGGATACGCTGTATGTCAAAGGGGTAGAAGTTTTACACATGTACTCGCCTCCAGTATTCTCCATACACATGTTTGTGGGACATCCACATGTGCAGAGACTCGTTGGGTGTTGGTAGAAGGACTACGCTGAGCCATTTGAAAAATGTGTTGCTACTCCTCCTCAGGTTGTTGAACTTCACGTTGAGAAGAAAAATGGGAACTTAGGTGAATACTTCTTTCACGCAATATATTGCCTACTCTGGTACAGACTCTGTGAATAGGAATTCGACGTGTCGGAAAGCGACGACGGTAATCTTCGTCAGCAGCAGAATCATTACAATCGCAGAAACCGTAAACATATATAATTTTGGCATAGTCTTCATTCGTATAGATATTCTCATTTTAGACAGTGTGCATTTACAAACACATTTAACCATTGTTCGTGTCTGATGCACTTTCAATGTCTTACACTGTTTGACATACTGCACATCATCGACAACTGCGCGTGTAATGGAGCGGTCTTATTAGACTATAAAGACTAATTAGGCTATAAAGATATCCCGCGGAAAGCGGTTGAAAGCAACGAGACTCAAACGTGCGTGCCACTAGCCCGAAAACAAATGTACATTACATGTGTTTTATCTCTTAAACCATCCGGAATACGACATACCAACACATGACGTTCTTGTTTCAAATGAGCATTGCAGTCATATCGCCAAGTATCAGCCATACCTCCTGAGACACCCTGTATTTATAAACAGGAGAATTAAAACCTGAAAATATGCAAGTAAGAAATAGGGAAAGCGAGAAAATTGACAGAACTTTTAAAATCTTTGAAATCTCGATTGTCCGGATTCACATTTATTTATTATCTTTTCATAGTTAAGGGCCGTAAATCTTAAGGTAACCTCATGTGGAATGACACAATTTACTACAGGAAAAAATGAACAATATAGCAGTAACAGAGGGAAGATGCAAATGAAGACCGACAAAATTCCTTAGCAGAATTCATTAATACATTTCACTTACAGGTGAGATTATTTTTTTAATCTTTATCCAAAAACGGAAACGGCCTTGCCGCTGTGGATGCACCGGTTCCTGTGAGATCACCAACGTTAAGTGCTGTCAGGTGTGGGTGGCACTTGGATGGGTGACCATCCAGGCCGACATGCGGTGTTGACATTTTTCGGGGTGCACTCATTCTAATGATGCCAATTGAGGAGCTACTCGACCGAATAGTAGCGGCTCCGGTCATAGAATTACATCGTAACGACGGGGAGAGCGATGTGCTGACCACACGACCCTCCTATCTGCATCCTCAACTGAGGATGACACGGTGGTCGAATGGTCCCTATGGGCCACTTGTGGCCTGAAGAAGGAGTGCTTTTACCCACAAACAATCTGTACAAGCATATTGTTTTTATATTACTCGAATTTCGTCCCACTCCAACCACATTCAGTTTGTTATAATAGATAGTTGAACAGATGGGGTTTAACTCCTATCGGAGGACGAGGATTTAACTCCAACCTCGGTGATTTATGTATGAACTTTAAACATACTGCCACAGTTTAGGTAGCCGCAACTAAAGATTACGTACTTCATGATATTGTGAAAGTATTTATTGAAGGCAGATTCCACGATGCAGGAAACAGTAAAAACGTGACCCAACCATGGCTCAAAAGTGACCCTAACACGTAACCTAACTTAACCTAACCTAACCAGACCCAACGTTCTCAAATCCAACCTATCCTAACCGATACTAGATTTGCCTAACATCTAAAAATGAAATTATCGAATGGCATTGTTGCCGGGATATCCGAGTCGGGTGCAAGTGCAAGTCTGATTTCAGTCGGCGCCACATTACGCGACTTGCTGCCGATGATGAGGATGAAATGATGATGACGACAACGTGACACCTAGTTCCCAAGCGGAGAAAATTTGCGACTCGGCAGGGAATCCAACCTGAGCCCACTGCATGGGAGGCAAACACGTTACCATCCAGCTAAGACGGAGGACTTTTTCCTAGCATAACCTCCCTAACCTACACTTACATAAGTTAACCTAAAACCCGACACAGCCCAAACCCTAAACACCAAAACCCCAACAACAAAACTGCACACTAACCCCATCTCCCACCCCACACTTCTTATCTCCTTTCCTCTTCTGTTCGCTCCTGACCTAACCATGCTAATCAAGAGAACGTAGATATAATAGCTGATGTTTATTTTATCCTGAAGAGTGGACCTAAGTCATGAAATGGAAAACATCCTCTAGAAAAGAAAACTACCTCTGGCATTGTTGCAGCCAACAAACACAGTAGATGAAATTATTCACTTAACAGTTGTACAATCGCTGGCTTGAAATCATATGAAAAGAGTCAAACATTAGAGCCATACGGCCATAATGCACGCAAACAGATTGCTACGGTCCAGTTTTCATGTTGGTTGGTCCTCTGAAGATGTGCAGGTCTACTTTTTCCTCTGTGACCAATGACATGCAAGGTACCCCAATTCAACTTTCCATTTCATGCAGTTTCCATCACTGTCGAGACTTCGATATCTTAATAGAATGGAACTTCATTCAGCGAGAGCAGCTATTCATATCTGGAGTGAAACTCTTCTCAATCGCAAGGCGTGACAATTAACTCGAGTTTGATTCAATTCGCTGTTCTGATTCTATTTCGTTTTGACACTGTGGCTCACAAGCAGCTGGTGATCAAATTGCGTCCTTATAGAATCTCGTCCCAATTATGCGACTGAATTCGTGATATCCTGTCAGGGAGGTCACAGTTCGTAGTAGCTGACGGAAAGTCATCAAGTAAAACTGAAGTGACTTCTGGCGATCCCCAAGGTAGTGTTATAGGCACTCTGCTGATCATTACCTTGTAAATGATTTAGGAAATAATCTCAGGAGTCGCCTTAGGTTGTCTCCAGATGATGCTCTCATATATTGTCTAGTTAAATCAACAAAGATCAAAACAAATATCTGTATGAAGCAAATATTGAAAATTTACCCTAAATAACGAAAAGTGTGAGGTAATCCATATGAATGCTATAAGGAATCTGTTAAACTTCAATTACACGATAAATCAATGAAACACAAAGGCCATAAATTCAACTAAATACCTGTGTATTACATTTACGAACAACGTAAATTGGAAGTAACACAAGAAAATCTTGTGGGGAATAAGAACTAAAGATTTCGATTTATTAGCAGAACAATTAGAAGATTCGACAGATCTACTAAAGAGACGGTATACACTACACTTGACCGCCATCTTTTGGAGTAATGCTGTGCGGTCTGGGCTTCTTACCAGACAGGATTTACGGAATACGTCGAGAAATCTCAAAGAAGAGGGGCACGTTCTATATAAACGAAAAACAGGGGAGAGAGTCAAGGACGTGATACGGGATTTAGGACAGACATTTTAAAACAAAGTCTTTTCTCGCAGCGACGGGATTTTCTCGCGAAGCTTCGAATACCAACTTTCTATTCCGGATGAGGAAATACTTTGTTGACGCCAACCTACATAGGAAGGAAAGATCCATATAATAAAATAACGGAAATCAGAGTTCACACGGAAAGATATAGACGTTCGTTCGTCCCGCGGGCTGTTTGAGAGAGGAATAATAGAGAATTACTGTGAATGTGTTTTAATGAACCCTCTGAAAGGCATTTAAGTCTGATTCGCAGAGAAGCCATGTAGCTGTAGATATTGATGCAGGTGAAGTAATAGATACACAACACTCCAGTGCTATACGTACGTCAGCGGTTCGAGCTACACATCACCTCCTGATCCCATCTGTATACCATTTACAGCGCTACAAAGTGAGCATTGTGCTCTTTTAAGGGGTGACTGGTATGCCAGCCAATGGTCTTAAGAATATCACACCTATGTTGAAGAGGAACATCAAGGGCAAAATCTGTTTACATGCCAACAGAATACAGATAAAGCATGTCAGACGGAAGAGCGAAATAATATCGGAAACTGAGATTAATAATCAGTGTTTGCACATGCAGCGAAACTCTCCGACTTAAATTTAGTCCACCAGACGTGTATAACATTAAACGCAATGACTATAAAAACACTACAGAGGTTAAATTGGTAGAATTTTTGAAAGCGATGTTTTTATTGTTGTGGTCTTCAATCCAGAGACTGACTTCATGCAGCTCTCCATGCCACTCTATCCTGGGCAAGCTGCTTCATCTCCAAGTACCTACTGGAACCTACATCCTTTTGAATCTGCTTAGTGTTTCATCTCTTGGTCTCCCTCTACGATTTTTATCCTCCACGCTGCCCTCCAATACTACCCTTCACGCTTCCTTCCAGTACTAAATTGTTGATCTCTTGATGCCTCACAACTTGTCCTAGCAATCCGTTCCCGTCTTCTAGTTAAGTTTTGCCTGAAATTTCCCTTCCCCCCAATTCTATTCAGTACCTCCTCATTAGTTACGTGTTCCACACATCTAATCTTCTGCCTGACCAACATTTCGAAAGCTTCTATCCTCTTCTTGTCTAAATAATTTTTCGTCAATCTTTCACTTCAATACATGGCTACACTACATACAAAAACTTTCAGAAAGGACTACCTGGCACTTAAATCTACACTCGACGTAAACAGATTTCTCTTCTTAAGAAAAGCCAGTCTACATTTGATATCCTCTCTACATCGAACATCGTCAGTTATTTTGCTCTCTAAATAGAGAAACTCATCAACTACTTTAAGTGTCTCATTTCCTAATCTAATTCCCTCAGCATCACCTGACTTAATTCGACTACATTCCATTATCCTCGTTTTGATTTTGTTGATTTTCATCTTATTCCTCCTTTCAAGACACTGTTCATTCCGTTCAGCTGCTCTCGCAAGTCCTTTGCTGTCTCTGACAGAATTACAATGTCGCCGCCAAATCTCAAAGTGTTTATTTCTTTTCCATGGGTTTTAATTCCTACTCCGAATTTTTGTTTTGTTTCATTCAAGAAATGTTCAAATGTGTGTGAAATCTTATGGGGCTTAACTGTTAAGGTCATCAGTCCCTAAGCTTACACACTACTTAACCTAAATTATCCTAAGTACAAACACACACACCCGTGCCCGAGTGAGGACTCGAACCTCCCCGGGACCAGCCGCACAGTCCAAGACTGCAGCGCCTTAGACCTTTGTTTCCATTATAGCTTGCTCAAAATACATATTAAATAACTTTGGGGATATGCTACAACCGTGTCTCACTCCCTTTCCATCCACATCTTCCCTTTCATACCCCTCGGCTCTTATAATTTCCATCTGGTTTCTGTATAAATTGTAAACAGCCTTTAGCTCCCTGTATTTGAGTCCTGCAATCTTCAGAATTTCAAAGAGAGTATCTCCAGTCAATATTTTCAAAAGCTTTCTCTAAGTCTACAAACGCTAGAAACGTAGGTTTGCCTTTTCTTAATCTATCTTATAAGATAAGTCGTGGTGTCAATGTTGTCTTTCATGTTCGAACATTTCTACGGAATCCAAACTGATCTTCCCCGAGGTCACCTTCTACCAGTATTTCCATTCGTCTGCACAGAATTCGTTTTAGTATTTTGCAGCCGTGATTTATTAAATTGTTAGTTCGGTAATTTTCACAACCGTAAACACCTGCTTTGTTTGGGATTGGAATTATTATACTCTCCTTAAAGTCTGAGGGTGTTTCGCCTGTATCATACATCTTGCTCAGCAGATGGTAGTGTTTTGTCGCGGGCTGGCTCTTCCAACACTATCAGCATTTCTAATTGAATGTTGTCTACTTCCGGGGCCTTGTTTCAACTTAGGTCTTTCAGTGTTCTGTCAAACTGTTCACGCAGTAGCATATCTCCCCTTTCATCTTCATCTGCGTCCGCTTCCATTCCCATAACATTGTTCTCAAGTAGATCGCTCTTGTATAGACCCTCTATATACTCCATCCAGGTTTCTGCATTCCCTTCTTTGCTTGGAACTGATTTTCCATCTGTTAGTCCTGCTTAGCCACTTTACACTTCTTGTCCATCTCATTTCTGAGATGTTTGTATTCCTATTTGCCGGCTTCCTTTACTGCAGTTTTTCATTTCCTCCTTTCATCAACTACATTCAGTATTAATTCTGTTACCCAAGGATTTGTACTAGCGCTCGTCTTTTTACCTACTTGATTCTCTGCTGCGTTTCATCTCTCAAAGGTACCCATTCTTCTTCTGCTGTATTTCTTCCCCCAGCTCTTGTCAATCGATCCCTAATGCTCTCTCTGAAACTCTCTACAACCTCTGGTTCCTTCAGTTTTTCCAGGTCTCATCTCCTTAAATTTACACCTTTTTGCAGTTTCTTTAGTTTTCGTCTACAGTTCATCACTAACAGATTGTGGTCCGAGTCTGCATCTGCCCTGGAAATGTCTTACAATTCAAAACCTCGTTCATAAATCTCTGTCTTACCATTATATAATGAGTTGAAACCTTCCATCGAGGCCTTTTCCACGTATACTGCTCTCTTCCATGATTCTTGAACCAAGTGTTAGTTATGATTAAGTTATGCTCAGTGCAAAATTCTACCAAGTGGCTTCCTCTTTCATTCGTTACCCCCATTCCCTAATCGCCTACTACTTTTCCTGCTCTTCCTTTTCCTTCTATCTAATTTCAGCCCCCATGACAAATTTTCGTATCCCTTCACTAACTGAATAATTTCTTTTATCTCATCATACATTTCATTAATCTCTTCGTCATGTGCGGATCTAGTTGGCATATAAACTTGTAGTACTGTGGTAGGCATGGACTTCGTGTTTGTTCTAGTTAGCAGTGCTGCACAATTACTAATGATTTACGTGTGATTATCATTACTTCCTATGGTAGTATACATTGGCAAGCATTATTGAGGGCCAGTTGCCACCCAAACGTACAGTATTGGCCATTAAAATTGCTACACCACGAAAATGACGTGGTTCAGACGCGAAATTTAACGACAGGAAGAAGTTGCTGTGATATGCAAATGATTAACTTTTCAGAGCATTTACACAAGGTTGGCGCCGGTGACGACACCTACAACGTGCTGACATGAAGAAAGTATCCAACCGATTTCTCATACGCAAACAGCAGTTGACCGGCGTTGCCTGGTGAATTTTTCTGATTCGTCGTGTAAGAATGAGAAATGCGTATCATCAAGTTTCCGTCTTTGATCGAGGTTGGATTGTAGCCTTTCGCGATTGCGGTTTATCGTATCACGACATTGCTGCTCGCGTTGGTCGAGATCCAATGACTGTTAGCAGAATATGGAATCGGTGGGTTCAGGTGGGTAACACGGAACGCCGTGCTGGATCCCAACGGCCTCGTATCACTAGCAGTCGAGATGACAGGTATCTTATCCACATGGCTGTAATGGATCGTGCAGCCACATCTCGATCCCTGAGTCAAAAGATGGGGACGTTTGCAAGACAACAATCATTTGGATGAACAGTTTGACGATGCTAGCAGCAGCATGGACTATCATCTCGGAAAACATGGTTGCGGTTACCCTTGACGCTCCATCACAGGCAGGAGTACTTGCGATTGTATACTCAACGACGAACCTGGGTGCACGAAAGCAAAACGTCATTATTTCGGATGAATCCAGGTTCTGATTACAGCATCATGATGGTCGCTTCCGTGATTGGCATCATAGCGGTGAATGCACATGGGAAGCATGTATTCTTCATTGCCATATTAGCGTATCACCCGGCGTGATGGTATGCGGTGCCATTGGTTACACGTCTCGGTCACCTCTTGTTCGCATTGACTGCACATTGAACAGTGGACGTTACATTTCATATTTTTTACGACGCGTGGCTCTACCCTTCATTCGATCCCTGCGAAACCCTACATATCAGCAGGATAATGCACGACCGCATGTTGCAGGTCCTGTACGGGCCTTTCTGGATACAGAAAATGTTCGACTGCCGCCCTGGCCAGCACATTCTCCAGATCTCTCACCAATTGAAAACGTATGGTGAATGGTGGCCGAGCAACTGGCTCGCCTCAATACGCCTGTCACTACTCTTGATGAACAGTGGTATCGTGTTGAAGCTGCATGGGCAGCTGTACCTGTACACGCCATCCAAGCTCTCTTTGACCCAATGCCCAGGCGTACCAAGGCCGTTATTACCGCCAGAAGTGGTTGTTCTGGGTACTGATTTCTCAGGATCTATGCAACCAAACTGCGTGAAAATGTAATCACATGTCAGTTCTAGTATAACATTTTTGTCCAATGAATACCCGTCTATCATCTGCATTTCTTCTTGGTGTAGCAATTTTAATGGCCAGTAGTGTAATAATACTCATCGTGTGTAGTTCATGTCAATTCACTGTTACATTACTTGCTAAATCGCGTTACTGTGTTGTACGTTATCAGCAAAACACCAACTAAGTACCAAGTAAAGTCCACCTCAGTAGCTAACTTTCATTCTGCACGATGCTAGTACTTGGTACAACTTTTTTTAACTTGTCTTTCGACCCTTTCCTTTTACGTAATAACAGTTCACTTGACCACCAATTGAGCCAGGTTCGATTCCAGTTGGTTATGCTACTGCTTTGTTTCTGTAAGAAATTTTAGAGAAGGAAAAACAGTAAAAGTCTTTTAATTACGAGCAATCACAGTCAAGTAAGTATTCTTTCAGAGGAGTAAGATTACCAGGGTATTCCTAATTTAGTAGTAGCCGGT
Organism: Schistocerca cancellata; assembly: GCF_023864275.1. Classification (NCBI taxonomy): domain Eukaryota; kingdom Metazoa; phylum Arthropoda; class Insecta; order Orthoptera; family Acrididae; genus Schistocerca; species Schistocerca cancellata. Next base: position 637,411,698 of record NC_064631.1, on the reverse strand, counting down.
TGTGTTATACGTGGCTACCGTGACAGGACTAAATGTTCGGGGGGGGGGGGGAAGAGTGATATACGTAGCACCGCGTGACAAGACATGCTTGAACCCTTTACGCAACAGAATACAGACCATAGCATATGAACGAAATGCGAAAAACGTTTTACAGGCACTGAATCTCCAGCGGCATGAACTTGAAGTAAATTCAACAAAGGAAATAATTTCGGGCATTTAGAAAATAAAGTGTGATTCATATTCAGTATCAAAATGGATACAGTGGTAGATCAAAGTGAGCAAAACGAGACAGTACAGGATATACCGAAAACCATCATGGAGCCCGACAAAAGTTACTGAAATGAGTACGCAGGTAGTGTCACGGAACGGCAATTATCTTACGCGTTAGTAAATGATCAGATTCAGATGATGAGGCCGACAGAAAGCAGGAGGACAAACAAATGAGGAAAATTACGTGGTAGATGCGAATTAATCGGTTGATATTTTCAGTTCGCATAAAGTAGAGCAGAGACCGATCGGGACACATGATGTAGAATCGTAACATGTGGACAACACGGAACAGGATAGTGAGAAACCTTCTACGATGAACGATCTGTTAAAAATTTTATGTGCACAAACTAAAGCACAATGTAGTAGCAGTAACAGTCACCACATGACACAGACAGGTGGTATCAGTAGCATAGAGAATCAACCGAAACCACAAACAAGTGGCATTATTAACCCTAATAATCAGCTGAAAATCCAAGCTGATCTCATGAAATCATAGAGAGGTAAGGTCAGTAAAGAGTTGGAAAAAGTAGACAAAAAGGAGAAGTTTTGAATACTGCAAACAAAGACCTGAAGCTTGAAATAAATACCAGAAACAGTAATATAGCCACCATGCAGGAACAGTTCAACGATATCAACGAAAGGGTCAATTTAAATATCAAAAGATCAGAACTCTTAATAGTAAGGAACCTGGACGAAAACGTCTTCGATGTGAAAACAGCAATTGTTGACGAATTTAAAAACGGTAGCTCACGTTTGAGAAAGATGGTGGTTGTTTCTGAGAAATAGATACCTCATAACAAAGTATTAGAGGGTGAAGAACGCTCTGATCCTGCCAAATGACATACTGGCTGGCGCACATTGGATTTTCTGAAAAATTACGAGGCAATTTTTCCTGATTATTTGATACATCAGGAAAAGATTAACGTAGTTATCATTTCATTCGCAGTGATTCTGCACGATAGGAACTACGTTTGAAAAGTGATCAGATGACGTTTAACGAAATCAAACAAAAGATTACAGAGGAATACTGATCAGAACAAAAACCAGATATTTTATGGCGAGAATTTATAACGACCATATTGTGTCAACGGTAGAAACTCCATGAAAGATTTCTGCAACTCTTGGTACGAAAACTGACATACTTAACAAGCAGACCATCATAATTCTAGATTATTTGTGAGTTGTGGAAAAAGCTGCCAGAGGATTCGGAAAGATACCCAGGAAGCAATCATAAAAGCTTTTTTTCTGCTTTTCTAGAAAGAGTAGAGGACAAATTCATTTGCGAAGTCATCGTGATTATCGCCACAATAATAGTGGTATTCATAATGACAAAGAACTAAGTGACGGCAATAGATATCTCGTTATTATGGTCCAGTGAGGTAGAGGCAGAAGTCAAGGTACTTCTGACACTCGCTGTAGAGGATTTGCACTGTGACTGTACCACGCCAGTAGTCACGTGCGAAGTGACGACTGTGTGTTTTGCGGGCCAAACTAATGTGGACATATTTCCAAGCCCTATACGTGAGAAACAGTACCGGCTTACACGTAATGAATTTTACACACGATATAGCAACTGTGAAGCACCGTAGACTCCTGCAAGCAAAGTGACAGGTGTGCTCAGGAATGAATCACGGCAGGCAGACGATGAAACGTGTACTTGCTGACGTACAGAGCGCCCACCAGTAACGAATAAATTTTACCAATTATCTGTCAGTGTGGAAGCTGTGGGTACGACAGCAGGACAGAATGAGGACACCACAGTAGAACGCAATGAACGCACTGCAGCAGATAACTCCTCAGCAGCAGAAAACGTCCACATTTTCGTCGACGAGAAAGAAAGTGCTGACAACTGTTTAAATAACGACAAAATTTGCAAATATCAGTTGTCAGTGATTGCAAATTTGTGCAAAAAATCGGTGAGATCCACAAAGGTCTAAAGCAGTGCGAGTGGAAGCATTTCAAAAGGAAGTCTGCGATCAGAAAGTTAGGTGGTAGTGAAACGAGAAGGACGTTGAGAATAGGACGCTGCCCATAGTATGGAGGAAATGTAATCATTTAGCGCCACGCAAAGTTAACGAGAATCAGTTAGTAAAATGATGGGAGAAAGTGAGGAAAAGGGCACCGTGCAAAGTACAGGGGCTACTAGCAATACTGAGACTAATAGTAAGAAAAGAAATACGGTCGCAATGAGGAGAATGGAAGATAATTAAATCCTCAGAGTTACTGACGAAACATTCCTGACTAACGAACCGCCAGCAGAACAATCTACTGTCAGTAGACAGGAAGAAGTAGATTCAGACGATTGTTACTGAAGATCACGATGACTACACATACTACGAAATAGAGGTAGACGTCATTACTCGATGAAAATGAAAGCTCAAGCGAAGAACCTGCCGTGACAGAAAATGAACTACTAACGTTAGGAAATAACCTTGACCATGAATATTTCAAACCCGACACGGGATCACATGAGGATATTAACACCTGTCTAAGAAAAGTGTTTGTGTTAGAAACGTACAGTAAACCAGAATAGTCGGATATAGAAAATAGTTCCGATGAAGAACACTTGACGTAACAGAAATCCAGGAATGGCTTGACGTAATGTTGTATTGTACAACCAGCAATTTCAGAACAAGAACCAGAGATAAACATAGAACTAATCTTTGAGGCGTTATGGATGTGTCACTGATGTACGCCTGACAGGGAACATCACAGAAACATGAGGCATGTGTAACCAAGGGAAAAAACACCGCTCGACGATAGTACAGTATATATTACCAAATACAGGTTCAAATGGCGAAAGAATATGAAATCCTAAATTCAAAAAAGCCCCCAGATATGGTTAAAAGAAATGTATAAAACATACCTTGGGTTGAAATTAGACACCCTGTTACGGTAAGATCAAGGAAATGAAATTATACTGTTTGCAGTAGGCAATACTGCTACCATATTTAGACCACAATTAGAGGGTGTGGAGCAGATACATTTCGAAACCAAGCAGGTTTGTTTTCAAATTTAATTATACATGTAATGGATCGTTTTAAGTACGTGGAACTCATGACACTAACGTATACTGTATGGTGTACCGAAAATTAAAGGAGGAGTTAGGTGTCTTTAATATAGTGGACTTGAAATCTTACGTCCACAGAACAGAATAAATGGGAGCAATGTTTGAAAACGTGTCATGAATAACATGTACTCTTTGAAGAGACACTTACTATTTTACAAAATATATTTTGTAACAGATGTTATACTGTTGCAAAGACTCACTGTTATAGTTTTGCTAACATATGTCTTTAAGTTTCAGCTTCTTATCAACGCAGCTGTGTAGAGAAGGAAATGGACGTTTCGAAAAAGTGAAATAACATCCAGAAGGCTGTGCAGCATAATGAGCTGCAATTTGATAAGATGGACTGCCAATGTGTAAAACAGACAGCATATTTTCTTGCTATGTGAATAGAACAGGAATGAGTGTTTCAAACGGACTACCAAAATTCTCAATGGACCGCTAAGTGTTTCCTTGCTAAAATAAGGTTCTAAATAAAGGTGTTTTGGAGTGGACTGTCTGAAATGATCAAGAGGCTGTGAAGAAATTTTTGTTTTTTGTAAATACTGTAGCACTGTTTTGTGCAATTGCATAAAAATTAACACAGGCAAAAAGTAGTAATTTACTGTACACTAACTGAAGGTACAATATTCAGTAATATTATGAAATGGATAAAATTTTAAAAAAGTTAGTGTTTCCTTTAAAACAAGATAAACGAACTGCTTAAAATTTCTTGTAGACAACTGTAAATATCTAACAACTTTTAACAGTGTTTCTCTAAAAGTCTGTATTATATTTTCTCCCTTGTATTTACGTATTATGTTTTCTTATATATATGTGTCATTCTCATGTGGTATACCCATTGTTATCCAATTTTCTGAGTGACACAGAGTTTCTTGTCCATGGTGAAATATGATGTAAAATGTAACGAATGAATGAAGTGAAATAACATTCTTTGTCTCGGTATTGCTTTTATGAAAAGTGAATGCTGTTGTGATGCGTAAGAAAATATTTTTTTTCTTTCGGCCATCAATCTTTGGGGTGTTATGGATGTTTCAGGGATGTATCCCTAACTGGAAGTTACATAGTAATATGAGACATGTGTGACAGTACTGTCGATATTGGCTATACTGCTCTTATCTAACTTCTTAGTATGCTTTTTCTTCGATCCTTATAATCACTCTCTACGATGTAATATCAATATAAGTGTTTTATTCATTATTTATGATAGTTTATGTAACTATAATTAATGTGTAGATTTCATTTGAAGACTAATGTGCTGTAAAAGAATGGAAAAATTAAAACTTTATTTGTAATATTGGATCATGCACAGGGCTTGTAGGTTTTTAATCATGTAAAACGTGAAGGAAGGCCTCTCTGCAATCAAACTGGCTTGACGGGAATAGAAAAGAAGGCTCTGGCGGACGCCTTGCGCAGCTCCTTTGTGGCTTGAGTGAATCAGTGGCTAGCAGGCAAAATGTATGTACCTTGTGAATTGAAAGAGGAAAGAACTACAAGATTGTGGAATATAGCCTTTTGGATTATTATTCATGGCATTTTTGAATGCCTCTACTACGAAAATCCGACGATAAGAAGTGAATTTTCAGAGCTAATTACATAGAGACAGCCAGGGATAACTTTGCTGCCTTTTTTGAAGCACTTATATCGATATTGCCAACGCCTTCATCACAAATTACCAGATGAGTACTGTATAGTTGCGTGTACCTATTATATGAATACTTTTCCAATACTAAATTTGTGTTGTGTAAACTTTGTGTTCAGCCACTATATTTTATTCTTAGTCGTTTACCTAGCCATGTTCGTATCCCAAGTGCTACGATAATTTCGATTACCCCATTTTATTGAACTGAAAAGCAATTATTTTCCTTAACAGAAGTTAGTGAACTTTGTGGAGTTGTAAGGAACATAATTATTTAGTGGGCATAAGTTTTGAAAAACTCCACGTTATTTTCATAAAATGACGGTTAAAGCTTCATCAAAATACAGTTACTAAGGGAAGAGTTAAAGTATACATTCTGAAGATGCTTCTTATTGAGATAACACTGTATATTACGAGTATTTCATGTGTCATACAGTTAAGAGCGTTTTTAATAGTGCGTTGTGACTAAAATATTGAGCCTAGATCTGGGTTTGTGGGTCCACATGCTAACAGTTAGCCAGATTTGAATTTCATGTTACATTATCAGTACTAAAGCGGTACAACATTAATTCTTACAACTTGTGTACTATAGTAAGCAAACAGCTACAACTATTCAGGCTGTACTAGATTCAGGTACCACATGTACCATCTGAGCTAAACACTACAAGGAAGTGAATTTTCCTTGAGAGCACAGATAATAATAAACAGAAAAGGTACATTAGTTCTAAACTGAAGAACACCATATTCAAGTAAGCAGTGCTGCGCCATTAGTAATGACTTATCTATAATGACCATTACTTTATGGTAATGTACAGGTAGTAAGTAATATTGAGAGCCAGTTGTTGCCTAAACGTACTAATGTTCCTCCTCTGTAGTTCTTGTCAAATCATTGGAACATTACTAACTAAACTACACTACTATCTGGTAAATTACTAGCAAAACAGCATTTTAGTATCAAGTAATGTAGTCTCAAAAGCTAAATTTCATTCTGAACCACGCTAGTACTTCGTAAAACTTGTTCGTGCTTTCAATGACAGACGAGTATATTTTATTGATTTAAGAAAGCTGTAAAAATAAATGACTCGATTTCTATGGTTTAGAAGTTCTCTTCGTTAGTCTCAGTCTAGATTTAGCGTAACATATAGTTGTCGCTAGCCTGTATTTTCTCAATGGTGTCAATGCATTGAGCCACATGAATATCTAAAGTCAGTTGCCTCCGAGTTGTGGATCATGGTTGTTCACGAAGTCTAAAACTTGTTTTTCTGAGATCTCAGTATGAGTTGGCTGTCCGTCGTACTTTCTAAAGGCTGTGGGAGACAATGCGCCCATTATGTGTGCGAGTTTGAGTGCGTGAGGGGTCGTGCGCTTTCATATATGTATGTATGTATGTATGTACGTATGTGAGTGTATGTGTTTGTGAGGAGGGGGAAGAGTGAGTGAGACAGAAAGGAAAAGAGTGTTACTACTTCGTTATGTTAGTTGCAATTTCTGTTTTCACTGAGTTGCTGTTTTCTCTGCTCATCAGCGGCAGTAGCAGCGCCAATCGATATAGCCCTCACGTGTTATCTTTGATGCACTGCTACTACTTCCCGGTTGTCGTCTGTCGTAGAGTTGGAACGTGCCAGGAGGGCAGTTCGGTGCTGCGAGTCGTAGACTTTGAACACGGCACTAGTTCAGTCGGGTTGAAGCAGCATTGAGGCCAGGATGTCCATGGCTCTACCGACCATTGCCGCCACGCATCACTTGACCCGAGGACGGTCTTAGTGGATTGTCCGTTGGTCGTCCTACTGGACGACGTGAATTGTCTCGCCGATCGCTTATGGGTTGGCTGTGTGTGTGTATCGTCTCCCGATTTGTCTTAGTGATTGTACAGCCACTGCTGAGTGTCGTTCAAGTCTTCGTGCAAGTGTTTGTCAAACTGTGTTTGTAGTCGGCGTACTGGCAGCGAGTCGGTCAGTTGGAGCGGATCAGCAAGCAAGTCTCCGAGCGGCACAGTTGGCCGGAGCCGCTGGCGGTCTGTAAGCAGTGTTGGAGCGTGTGGTGGCTGTTTCGAGTGCTACGAGGTTCGTGGCTCACCGACCCAGGACATGAAATTTGAGTGGTGATTTTATTACCGAAGCCACGTCTGTTCACGTTGTCCCCTTGGTTGGTGGTTCGCTGTTGGCGATATCTCCGTGAGCAATTGCGAGTGTTCGAGTTGGTGAAGATTTAGTCGCCGTGTGGTGGTTCAAATAGCTCTGAGCACTATGGGACTTAACATCTGAGGTCATCAGTCCCCTAGAACATAGAACTACTTAAACCTAACTAACCTAAGGACATCACACAAATCCATGCCCAAGGCAGGATTCCAACCTGAGACCGTAGCGGTCGCAGGTTGCGCCTAGAAGCTCACTATGGGTTGAATGACATATATTTCATTATGATTTGGCATGATGTTGAAGTGCATGATACTGCTCAGTAATTCTGTGTCGTCTAAGGTACTGACCATTCATCAGCTTCATATAACCAAGGCCATTCAAATAGCCGAACAGTCTTGCCTAAGGATGTAAGTATTGCCAGAACACATGGGAGAATTAAGGGTATTTCCTCTTTTTTACCATTTTGCTTTCATTTTTACTGTTACAGTTTGCAGTGGATCCACTATTTCTTTAATTTATGTGAAATTCCTCCAGTTTTGCAGTCTCTTCAGTTGGGCAAATATTTTACACTTTCTTTTTGGTTTTGTTCTGTGGAACAAGTTATTATTATTATTGTTTTAAAATTTGTACTTCATTGTGTGTGCTGCTTCACTGCCTGGTACAGTTCAGAAATATTGTACTAATACCCAACAAGACTTCCTTGACTTCCGGAAGGCGTTCGATACAGTTCCGCACTGTCGCCTGATAAACAAAGTAAGAGCCTACGGAATATCAGACCAGCTGTGTGGCTGGATTGAAGAGTTTTTAGCAAACAGAACACAGCATGTTGTTATCAATGTAGAGACGTCTACAGACGTTAAAGTAACCTCTGGCGTGCCACAGGGGAGTGTTATGGGACCATTGCTTTTCACAATATACATAAATGACCTAGTGGATGGTGTCGGAAGTTCCATGCGGCTTTTCGCGGATGATGCTGTGATATGCAGAGGGGTTGCAGCGTTAGGGGATTGTAGCGAAATGCAGGAAGATCTGCAGCGGATAGGCACTTGGTGCAGGGAGTGGCAACTGACCCTTAACATAGACAAATGTAATTTATTGCGAATACATTGAAAGAAGGATCCTTTATTGTATGATTATATGATATCAGAACAAACACTGGTAGCAGTTACTTCTGTAAAATATCTGGGAGTATGCGTGCGGAACGATTTGAAGTGGAATGATCATATAAAATTAATTGTTGTAAGGCGGTTACCAGGTTGAGATTCATTGGGAGAGTCCTTAGAAAATGTAGTCCATCAACAAAGGAGGTGACTTACTAAACACTCGTTCGACCTATACTTGAATATTGCGCATCAGTGTGGGATCCGTACCAGATCGGATTGACGGAGGAGATAGAGAATATCCAAAGAAGAGCGGCACGTTTCGTCACAGGGTTATTTGGTAACTGATAGCGTTACGGAGATGTTTAACAAACTCACGTGGCAGACTCTGCAAGAGGGGCGCTCTGCATCGCGGTGTAGCTTGCTCGCCAGGTTTCAAGAGGGTGCGTTTCTGGATGAGGTATCGAATATATTGCTTCCCCCTACCTATACCTCCCGAGGAGATCACGAATGTAAAATTAGAGAGATTAGAGTGCGCACGGAGGCTTTCAGACAGTCGTTCTTCCCGCGAACCATACGCGACTGGAACAGGAAAGGGAGGTAATGACAGTGGCACGTAAAGTGCCCTCTGCCACACACCGTTGGGTGGCTTGAGGAGTATAAATGTAGATGTGGACGTAGATGTAGAACCGCTCGGCCACACCGGCCAGCCCGTGTGGTGTAATTAACCATATTTGTCGGTTTGAAATTCAAGTGCACCAGCGAAATTTTCTGCCTTGTGGCCGTTAGTGTTCCGGTTACCTGCCCTGGTCGTTGACGTAATTTCAGGCAGTGTCCTTTCCTCACCTGTTGTCGCTGTCCAAAACGGTGTATAGTTTTTGACAGCCTAACGTATTTTGGCTGTGGGCGGCTATGCCTGTAACGTTTTGGCGCCGCGCGGGAATGTCCGAGCGGTCTCAGGCGCTGCAGTCATGAACTGTGTGGCTGGTCCCGGCGGAGGAGTCCTCCCTCGGGCATGGGTGTGTGTGTTTGTCCTTTGGATTATTTAGGTTAAGTAGTGTGTAGGCTTAGGGACTGATGACCTCAGCAGTTAAGTCAAATGAGATTTCACACACATTTGAACATTTTTTTGAACGTTTTGGCTTTGGAACTATCGTATTCTGGTCGGTGGTTTGCAAGTCGCCTTGTCGGTGGGTCCCTGACTGTCTCTTGGTTATGTTGCCGGCGGATCGAGTATAGTTGGTCCTATTTTTTGTCTCACCTAAGCGAACGTTAACGATTTCAAGGGCAGACGGAGCCCACTGGAAACTTCTGAGCGCCGTTGCCTGTACCGCTTTCTTATTAGCGTTTAATTGTGTATTTTTAATGGCTCACAGCCGATGGCTGGAATTTGTATGCTTGTATTTGTGTTTTTTTTAAACAAAGGCTTTCACTCGTTGTCTTATGATAGAGCTTGGGCCTTCTGCCTGTTGAAAATTCATCGAAGTTGTGTTGTTTTTAAATTTATGGCCCATCAGACGCTGTTAAAAACTCAATCTATCTGACTAGACGAGTCTTACATCACTTGGCCTTAAGTACTACTTAAGGTTAAAGCCTTCTGTCTCAAAAAAAAAAAAAAAAATTGCAGTTTGTAACGCCGGAAATGCATATCCTTCTATTTCCATCTATTGTACTATAGACTTTTTCCTTATTTTGTCACCTGAAGATATGACATTTCCATCTCTTTATATATTGTAATTGTTTTACTGTTTGTACATATATATATATATATATATATATATATATATATATATATATATATATATATATATATATATATATATGCATTTATGTGTGAATATTATTTGTATTTATACGCTGGGTCTGGCCTATGGAAAACTATGCTATCGAACGATTACATCGATAGGTCGTGTGGAGAACGAAAGTGTTTAGGATCTTTGGTAGTGTTAACTCTGCCGCGTGGAGCGCGGGAGAGCGGAGTTTGGCTGGGGTGGTGCAGTGGAGCAGGTGTGTTGTGTGACGCTCCCGCGAGTTGCCGCGCTTCCGGGGTTGGGCAGCATGTAATTGCGCTCGATTTGCTATGATAGTGTCTGACACGGTGTCGCGGACGGGAAGCATTAGCTGGCGCACATCAAGAGCCCGTTTCGCCAGGTGACCGTATCGAGAAGAAGGCGCGCCAACATCCAGCTTCTGCAACAGCGACGGCCGGCAATGAGTGACTGTCGCCGCCTCCTCGAACGAAAGCTTCAAACCTTCAATCAACCAACAAGGAAGACTAGAAACACGTAAAGTCTTAGAACTGTATGGCAGACCGCAGCTTTTCAGACTGATCCGTTTTCATAACTAAATTACAGCAACGTAGCATGAACCTTTGTTGCTCATTGTCCCAATTGCATTACCAAGCAGGGTCCCTTCCTTTCCCGGAATGAACCCGAGTGTCATTGAAATTCAAACGCCAGCATCATTCGATTCCACTGCTTTAATTTCAAAGTTCAGTTAAGGTATTCATAGGTGGCTACAATATTTGAGTTACACAGTCACAAATTAAGAGTGCGAGTCTCGTTAGCGTATTTTAGCTTACCTGTAACTGCAGCTCAGCTTGGTACGTACTAAATTTTACTATTGTTAATTGTTCAGAATCATTTAATTCAAGTCCAAAGTTAAATTTCTTATTTCTAAATTGCGTAAAATCAAGTAGCTTTAGAAATGATTGTTGAGGTAGTCCAAGACTAACTGCATTTTACTGAATTTCGATGTGCTTCAGAAAGAAAGCTCACTATTAACTTCAGTCACTAAATTAACTTTCGACTTTCCGGTTTTATTAATTCTTTTGCTAAATTAAGTCAGAGTGTAGCGAAATTTATTACTTCTGACAAACTTTCAGTTTTCACACTATACGTGTCAACCTTCAGGTGCCACGCTTCTAGTGCTAATTATATGTGTAATAACCTTTCTTTTTCAGTGACTATAGTAATTGTGCATAGGACTGGCGACCGTAATTTCCTCTAAATCTCAAATATGTAGTTACCGCTAATCAATTGTTAACGTAACGGCCGCATACTTACTTTCTTTATTAACTTTACCCCTTTTCAAAATTAATTTCCACCTGTTTCATTTGCATTTTGCCTTTCATTTAGATGTAACCCTTTCCTTCCTCTTTACCGACAGATTAATTTCGGTGACGATTGCTTTTCCCAAATTTCCATTAGGTACACACGGTTTAATTTTTCACTGTCATTAAGATCCATAAGTGAGGGGGAGGCTACAAGTTGTATTTAATTCGTGGGCCTTCGGCCGTTTTAAAATTAAAGACGTTTTCTGTCGATAGTCAGGCTTAGAAGTTGCGCTGTAATGTTTCAACAAGTATATAATGTGTTATGTTTGGAGTGTAACTGACAGCCGCTCGTTCTGATCCCCTTCCACAATTCCTATTACTTGTCCTGTCTTGCGGTTTTAGCACTGCGTGTCTACTTCATGAACGTGAATTTATTACATCGACAAGGGAATGCATGTGGGAAATATGGCTTCAAAATACAATGTGTATCACTAAGGAGAATAAGCCATTAAGAGGAATAAACGCTGTAATCTGCGTATTCAATTATTTATGCAAGTATTTAATGGGTGGGTCCCAATGTCGACGACCACCCAAAGTAAGGCCCTCTTACCCTTTAGAGTCACAGACGGCACCAAACAGCCTGACTCCCTTAATATGCAGATACTGTACTCATTGGAATATGCAAAGGAAAGGAACAAAGGGAAACACAGCATCAGCATTACAAATTCAGAAGAGACCAAAATGAAAATTGTTCGTATAAATGATAATTTTCATTGCTGAAATAAAATTCGCATTTATAATTCCACAGCAGTCCAATTTTCGCTCCTCATTTGCCTGGGTCCTCGTTCAATTTTCGGCGAAGGTTTCGTATTGGTGGTCTGCAAGCACATTTCACAGCCTCTGTATTCAATGTTCCGCATATACGTATACATAGCATATTCTTTTAAATAATTTTTTGTAGAAATGAGATTCGGAGGTGCGAAAGATGGCTGACAGTATTCGACATTTCGCAACATCGTTACCTATTAAAGCATTTCGTTATTATATGGTATATCAGGTTGTTGGTGAGAACCCATCCGCAATCTACATGCATACTCCTCTTGCCACCTTACGGCATATGCGGAAGAATGCTTCTTATACCACTACCTGACATCCCCCCCCCCTTTCTCTGTCCCATTCCCAAATGGATTGTCGGTAAGCCATCGCATTAGCTCTCTCACTTTCTCGCTGTGTTCTTTTCCCGACGCATGTATGGCTGAATGTGAAACTGATGTTGCGTGACTCTTCCTGAAGCACACTGTCTCAGACTTTCGACATTAAACCTCTCATGTAGTGTCCGGCACTAGTGTTTGCTGGGCATCTGCGTAACGCTCTCGCTCGGACTAAACGAAATCACAGGGAAACGCGCCGCTCTTCCTGGGATATTAACCTTTGTGTCAATCCTAGCTGGTAAGGGTCCCAGGCCGATGAATACTCAAGAACCTGGCGAACAAGTATTTAGTAAGCCACCTCTTTCCTGGATGAATTTTATTTCCTTTCTATGAATATGAAACTGGCAACTGCTATCCCTACTATTTGTTTGATGTGGTCACTTCACTTTAGATCCCTTACGACGGTTACTAATAGGTATCATGCGGTAGCATCTGTTTCAGAAATGAGTCAACAATAGTGTTATTGGAAGTAGGGGATTTCTGCGCATTTTTGTGCTCAGTACACTACATTTAATTACGTTGTTGGTCGACTGTCGGTTCCTGCACCATTCATCAATCCACTGCTCGTCATCCTGCAGTTTGCTGCAGCCTTCTGGCGTTGCTACCTTCTTATACACTACTGCATCATCAGCAAACCGCCTCAGAGCTGCCGGCCGGGGTGGTCGATCGGTTCTAGGCGCTACAATCTGTAACCGCTACGGTCGCAGGTTAGAATCCTGCCTCGGGCATGGATGTGGGTGATGTTCTTAGGTTAGTTAGGTTTAAGTAGTTCTAAGTTCTAGGGGACTGATGACCTCAGAAGTTAAGTCTCATAGTGCTCAGAGCCATTTGACCCATTTGAAGCTCATAGAGCTGCCGAGTTATCCACTATATTTCTTATGTCTACTGCAAACAGTAAGGATCCTATAACGCTTCATTGGGGTATTCCTGAAGTTGCGTCTACATTTACTGATAAGCCAGAACACTATGACCACCTACATAATAAATAGCCCGCATGTTCACATTTGGCACGGATATCAGCAGCGACGCGTGGTGGCATGGAAGGAATGAGGCTTTGGTAGGTCGCCGGGTGGAGTTCGTACCCCATCTGCACACAAAAGTCACCTAAATCCTGTAAATTCCGTGGAGGAAGATGAGCTCTAACGCCACGCTCAGTCGCACGCCACTCTCAGTCGCATCCCAAAAGGTTCAAATGGTTCTGAGCACTATGGGACTCAACTGCTGTGGTCATAAGTCCCCTAGAACTTAGAACTACTTAAACCTAACTAACCTAAAGGCATCACACACATCCATGCCCGAGGCAGGATTCGAACCTGCGACCGTAGCGGTCGTGCGGTTCCAGACTGTAGTGCCTTCAACCTCTAGGCCACTCCGGCCGGCAGTCGCATCCCAGGTGAGCTCTATCGGATTCAGAAGTGGTGACTTCGAGAGTCACCACTCAACTGGGATTCGTCACTGTGTTCTTCGAACTACTTCATCAGACTTCTGGCCTTGTGAGGTGGGGAATTATCTTGTTGAAAAATGCCGCTGCCGTCGGGAAACATGATCATCATGACGTGGTGCAACTAGTGTACGATTTTCCTTTGCGGTGATGCTGCCTTGACAAGCTCCACTGGCTCCATTGATGCCCACATCAGTGTTCCCCAGAGCATAATGAAGTCGTCACCTGCTTGTTTACGTCCCGTAGTACAGGTGCAAGGAGAATCGGCGTTATGAAGAAAGTATCGGGATTCATCAGACCATGCAAAGCTCCACCACTGCGCCAACGTCCAGTGCCGATGTTCAAGTGCCAATTTCACTCATGGTTGTCGATGTCGTGATGTTACCATTGCCACACACGTGGGTCATCGGATGTGGAGGCCCATATTTAGGAGTGTTCGGTGCACTAAATGTTCAGACATACTTTTACTCTGCCCAGCACTAAAGTCTGATGTTAGTTCCACCACAATTCGCCGCCCGTTCTGTTTTTCCAGTGTTCCCAGCCTAGGACATATGTAATGAAGAATGAGGAGGAATGGCCCCGCAGTCCAACGGAGTCTGGAAGTCATCATTGAGCCATTATGGACCATGGGACAACGGCTGGCATGTATTTCTTGATGAAATAATTACCAACAGCCGCATGTATTGTAGAAATTTATTTTATGAACTTCTCATATGCTAACAGTTTCGGCATTCCATTGACGCCATCTTCAGGCCCCTGTACAATGAGTAGAACAAATGTTCTATCATAAAATGTATGGAACATACGTTAGCAATTGACAGGTATCATGTTAACTATCTAAGTGGCTCAAAAAGACATATGGTATATAATTAAAACTGTATGTAGTATTAGGGCAAATATGTTTTTGCCTACGTCATACTGTTGTTAATAGTTTTCACTGTTTTAATTGAATATAACATAATAGATTAACATATGTATACGCCATTACTCATAAATGCATACCACACAGTTGTAATAGACCATGCAGCACAACTATCAAATGTACTACATTGAATCATATGTCCAGTGGAAGAATTCTTTTTTAAATAATTAACTAATATAAATAAATAATAAATTAACATACAAGAAAATGTGCCATAACCATGTCAGAAAACATAAGTTACATATGTGTAGCCTAGGTCGTATTATGTGTGGTATGACAAAAAGCTGCCGCAATATTAACGATAAAAAGCATAAAAGAGTTTGTCTTAAAACCCAATTGCATTCACAAACTAAAGCAATGCAATCGTACTATAAAAATCATCAAACACCTGGTCCCATAGCACTTCATTAGAACCCCTGTGTAATACCACCTCGCACTGTGCTGAGTGGATTAACGCAAAGGCAGTAGCTGCCTCATATAGTCATAGTTACAAAGAAGATTCTCGATCTCTGTGTATCAAAATGTCTATCTTCCTACATATACACTACAGAACTTTAAAATCGCTACACCAAGAAGAAATGCAGATGATAAACGGGTATTCATTGGAAAAATATATTATACTGGAACTGACGTGTGATTGCATTTTCACGCAGTTTGTGTGCATGGATCCTGAAAAATCAGTACCCAGAACAACCATCTCTGGCCATAATAACGGCCTTCATACGCCTGGGCATTGAATCAAACAGAGCTTGGATGGCGTGTACAGGTACAGTTGCCCATACAACTTCAACACGATACCACAGTTCATCAAGAGTAGTGACTGGTGTAATGTGCCCAGCCAGTTGCTCGGCCACCATTCACCATACGTTTTCAATTGGTGAGAGATCTGGAGAATGTGCTGGCCAGGGCAGCAGTCGAACATTTTCTGTATCCACAAAGGCTTGTACAGGACTTGCAACATGCAGTCGTGCACTTCTTTTTGGTCATCAGTCTACTGACTGGTTTGAAGCGGCCCGCCACGAATTCCTTTCCAGAGCTAACCTTTTCATCTCAGAGTAGCACTTGCAACCTACGTCCTCAATTATTTGCTTGACGTATTCCAATCTCTGTCTTCCTCTACAGTTTTTGCCATCTACAGCTCCCTCTAGTACCATAGAAGTCATTCCCTCATGTCTTAGCAGACGTCCTATCATCCTGTCCCTTCTCCTTATCAGTGTTTTCCACATATTCCTTTCCTCTCCGGTTCTGCGTAGAACCTCCTCATTCCTTACCTTAACAGTCCACCTAATTTTCAACATTCGTCTATAGCACCACATTTCAAATGCTTCGATTCTCTTCTGTTCCGGTTTTCCCACAGTCGATGTTTCACTACCATACAATGCTGTACTCCAGACGTACATCCTCAGAAATTTCTTCCTTAAATTAAGGCCGGTATTTAATATTAGTAGACTTCTCTTGGCCAGAAATGCCTTTTTTGCCGTAGCGAGTCTGCCTTTGATGTCCTCCTTGCTCCGTCCGTCATTGGTTATTTTACTGCCTAGGTAGCAGAATTCCTTAACTTCATTGACTTCGTGACCATCAATCCTAATGTTAAGTTTCTCGCTGTTCTCATTTCAACTACTTCTCATTACCTTCCTTTTCTCCGATTTACTCTCAGACCATACTGTGTACTCATTAGACTGTTCATTCCGATCAGCAGATCATTTAATTCTTCTTCACTTTCACTCAGGATTGCAATGTCATCCTGCTGAAATGTACGGTTTCGCAGGGATCGAATTAAGGGTAGAGCCACGTGTCGTAACATATCTGAAATGTAACGTCCACTGTTCAAAGTGTCGTCAATGCGAACAAGAGGCGACCGAGACGTGTAACCAATGACACCCCAAACCATCACGCAGGGTGACGAATACACGCTTCCAATGTGCGTTCACCGCGATGTCGCCAAACACGGATGCGACTATCATGATGCTGTAAACAGAACCTTGATTCATCCGAAAAAATCACGTTTTGCTATTCGTTCACCCAGGTTCATCGTTGAGTACACCATCGCAGGCGCTCTTGTCTGTGATGCAGCGTCAAGGGTAGCCGCAGCCATGGTCTCCGAGCTGATAGTCCATGCTGCTGCAAACGTCGTCGAATTGTTCGTGCAGATGATTGTTGTCCTGCCAACTTCCCCATCTGTTGACTCAGGGATCGAGACGTGGCTGCACGATCCGTTACTGCCATGCGGATAAGATGCCTGTCATCTCGACTGGTGGTGATACGAGGCCGTTGGGATCCAGCACGGCGTTCCGTATTACCCTCCTGAATCCACCTATTCCATATTCTGCAAACAGTCATTCGATCTCGAATAACGCGAGCAGCAACGTCGCGATACAATATAATAAACCGCAATCGCGATAGGCTACAACCCGACATTTATCAATGTCTGAATCGTGGTGGTACGCATTTGTCCTCCTTACACGAGGCATCACCAGGCAACGCCGGTCA
Organism: Schistocerca cancellata; assembly: GCF_023864275.1. NCBI lineage: Eukaryota > Metazoa > Arthropoda > Insecta > Orthoptera > Acrididae > Schistocerca > Schistocerca cancellata. The sequence goes on along the minus strand of NC_064631.1, from coordinate 637,394,365 downwards.
ACTGCTGTTTGTGTATGAGAAATCGATTGGAAACTATCCTCATGTCAGCGCGTTGCAGGTGTCACCACCGGCGCCAACCTTGTGCGAGTGCTCTGAAAAGCTAATCATTTGCATATCACAGCATCTTCTTCCTATCTATTAAATTTCACGTCTGTAGCACGTCATCTTCGAGGTGTAGCAATTTTAATGGCCAATAGTGAAAGTCCTCATATAGTCATATGACTAATCTATTCTCAATACATTTCGCAGGTAGCATCCACACATACCGCTACATGTACCTCCACAAATATATCATTGTACGACCCATAGTTCAAAAAACATGACGCCATAAACATTGAGATGCGTGAACTTTCAATACCCTTATTCTTTGGAACTAAGACACTCCTGCAGTTGAGTCAGCTTAAGGCAATACCTGAGGCCTGGCAACGCTTTGACAGTTTTCAAATGCGAAGCACAAATGATTGTGGGAGGAAACAATGGCAGAAGACGCGTTGTGATAGAAACATGTACAAAATTGCTTTGTGTACACGTGGAGCAGGTGCACCCAGAGTGCAGAAGCTGTCCAGGCTACATTACTTATACATCTGTACATTATGCGTATTTCTTTATATGACTGTTTCATAATTTGAAGGGTTATTCCACGAATACATGAAGGTACGCAGTTTAATTTTTGATTTCGTTTATAACAGAAAATTGGTAAAATTTATGCCAGGGTAATGCCGGTTTTGTAGGCTAGTCCGGCTATGATCATGTACTTCTTTCCTAAGTTCCTTCTCGGATACGGAATGACATGCGATGTTTTTCTAGCGATCTACAGTAAACTACAGCTAGAAGTTAAGAAATTTCTCCCTTATTATCTCTATAGAATCTAACAGGTATCCCACTAGGTCCATGTGCGATGGCTGAAATGACGCCTCGTATTACGAACTTCAATGGCGATACAGTTTCTGAAAACCGAATTCAATATTTCGACCTCGTTTCCGTCAACATCCGTTTCTCATCGATTATGGTCACGGAGCTACTAAAGACATGACTTCGATCTGCTTACCGATTTTAAATAATATCAGACATTCTTTGGGTTTTCAGTCAGATAGGTAGGCAAAATTATACTTTCAAATTCACTGATCAAATGTTCATATGTGTGTGAATTCCTAAGGGACCAAACTGCTGAGGTCATGGGTCCCTGGACTTACACATTACTTAAACTAACGTCAACTAAGAACAGCCACACACCCATGCCCGAGAGAGGACTCGAACATCCGGCGCTGTCATTGTCATCCTTATCCAGTTTTAGATTCGTTGAAATTTTGTCTCTCAGAGAGGTTTTAGAACTGAATGTTGTTGAATTCTCAGGTTTTTTGCAGTTTGAATCCATTCACTCCCGCTAAGAATATTATGTGCCCGCATTTTTAGTAACATAGTATGTATGTCCCGTAGTCAGTAATTATATCACAGTTTTACGGTCACGTTAACTGATTCGAAAGTTTCTAACACTATTTTATACCGTAGGGCACCAACACACCAAGAATATTTCACTACGTTTGATGAATAAAAATCGAAAACTGACGATTATGTAAAGTGCATCTTGTAAATCTTGTGAACAGCCGTCTGATGACGAACTTGTCAGTTCGAAACCGGTTACGGCGTTATTTACTTAAATAAATAGCAGTATTAATAGTGGCTGGTTGCTGTCTTCTTCTTTGTAAGAATCAACCTACATTAATTGTACACAGCCACGGTCAGACCATGTCAGTTTTAGACCAAAATAGCACGACGTGTCTTCGTTTATGGCAAGAAGTGGAGGTAGAGAAATTCTCATCCAGTACCTTTGCAGAATTGTCTGAGCCTCTCGTTCACATCTTCCACTACGCTCCAAGCCGGAGGAGAAGGGATGCTGAGGTGCAGCGAAATCGATTTTGAGATATTTATAGTGACATTTATCAGTTAATAGAGAATACGTTTAGTTACACTTCTCAATCTCTCGGTATTCTTCGTTGTTCCATTCATGCGTGGAATGTCATGTGGTTAGCGTTGCTAAGAACGTACTTCAGAGCTCTGGATTCTATTCCTGGTAAACTATTTAACCTGCTGTAAAGGTCTGGAACCTTGCACAGTCATCGTTGTCAGACAAGATAAGAAACTGTCACTCGACAGTCACTGCTGGATAAAGTCTCCAAGAATTTTTCATGCGCTACCATTTAGAGGTATCTTTTACTTTGGTTTATCAGTCTTACAATAGGTATTGATTGGACACTCCATTTTCCTGTCTTCAGTGCCTCTTCCTTAATCTTCTGCTAACTGGCGCCAAGACTTTTTGCAAGTACAACAGCAGAACTTCTTAGTGTACTGTATCTCGCGTTGCACTCTGGTGTGCCACTAAAATTTGGGACTGCCGATTAATACAAATTTTCACTTACGCTTCAGTTTTAATAGTGATTTAAGAAGCACATAAATGTTTGTATCCTTTCACGTACAGGATTGTGGTGTTTTAATAACACGCTTATAATAAACTGGCAACACTGTTTCCATCTAACAGAACGAACCAGGATTGAAATACATTCCTATGCTCGTCACCCACTTCATCTGTTCTATTGATCGTATGTGTTACAGGTCCCAGACTGATGAACAGTACACGTCAGTCATTGTCGAACCAGGATTTTTTATGGTACCTTCTCCTGAAGCCACCTACAATTCATCCAGTGAAACTCATTTTGGCAATTTCACTTCGTACGACTATATCAGTGTCCTCGTTCCACTTTTAATAGCTCCTGTCTCATTCCTCTAGCTATTTAATAGTTCTTACTGTTCCCAGTAATCGTATAATTAAGCAAGAATGCACTAACCCACCTTCTTAGCCTCACTGAGACAGTGGTCAGTTGACTATTTAATGAACTTCTTCGATTATTTTCATATCTTCATGCTCTTTACTACAATTTGCTGGTGCCAAGACTTCTCCTGTGTGAAACATTATAACTTTCTAGTGTAGAGTATCTAGTGTGGCATGGTGGTGTACCACCTAAATGTAGCACTGAAGAATAGTAAAAATTTTCATAATACTGTCAACGTTCATCAGGTTTCAAGAAGCATACAAATGTATGTGCCTTCTCACGTAAGGGGTGTTGTCGTAAGGTCATAGGGTCATAGTTGAACAAATATTCTGCCCTTTCATTGGGAAACGTGTAACAACTGCAAGTAATGTGTTCTGGGAAATTTCTTAATCGATTTGTATACATGGACGTGGCTGCAGAAACTGAGGATTTTGACCGTCCGTCATTGTCGAATGGACAAATATCAGGTTTAGAGTTCTTTGAGGGACGTTGTCTTTCACCAGTATTCATAAATGAATCACATTTGATATTTAAAAGGGGGACAGACATAATGTTTTACTTATCACTTTGAAGAAAAAAATTGTGTTTGTTCGAAAGTATTCACCCTCACTCCTGACTCACATTGATATCCTTGTCCCACAATATCGGAGTATGCCGCTGGAGGTGCAAAAAGAAGAAGTGTACAGCAGCAATGCGCCACCGCATAAGTGAGCCATTAAGCTGTGCGGGTGCATCCACTGTAATCAGATCAGTATGAATGACGATAAACGAAACGGGCATAGTTAGGAATTTATGAGAGACGCGGGAACGCAGGTGATCGAAGATAGCCGCATCACGATCGAAGCAGTTGCGGATAAAGTGATACTCTTTCACGAATCAGTTTGAAATATTTTGAACGAATAATTGAAAATGATATATGTCGCCTTAACTTGTATTTCACAAATGCCCACAAGCATTCAAAAAGCCGCTGAACTGAGAGTAACAGCTGAAATGTTACAGTTCTGTCAGGTCAGTCTATATTAAATGTCTAGCCACCTAAGCATCATGGGCCAGTGATTGGTACATCTGCACGAATCGGAGACAAAGTGGCAGGGTGACCATTTGAATCAGGGGGTTCCACCATCGCCGGAAATGTTAATGACCCAACGATTGGGGACAAGGTGATGTGGTGGCGTTTTGGGTCTGTCGTGGTGTGGTACTAACAGATTTTGCTCGTAAGGGGCAAACGGTTACAGGACCGTACTACAGAAATTTCCAGGCAAGTCTAGTGTAGGATGGCAGGACGTTGTATCGCGCGAGGTTATCCAGGGAGTCCCCTTTTGCCCCAGCACAAGGCCACAGTTCATTCAGTGTGGGACACAGTCACAATGCATGTTAACACGAAATGCTGGTATGGCCCATTCCACCGGAAATATCTCACGAAAATACATGAGTTACCCCATTAAAAACCTTTATCGTAAGCGGAGTATATGTAACATAGATTATGCCACTGGATCTGTCGTGAGACAACCAAAAACTTCCAAAGAAACAGTCTTGGATCTTTTTGGAGTGAATGAGTTCCACGAAGTTAAAGTTTATAGGTTCGACCAAATAAAGGTCCGAAGTGTCACGTGAAGTTACCCAGTTACTTATCACAACACTTGGAATTTCTTGGAATCATAATTCACCGACGAAGTTCTGATAAGACCGTGCAAATAATACCAGTACTATGTCCAACACTGTCAAAGCGAGTCAAAAGTACTGATGCAGAGTATACCCAGGCCTTATGGCACAACACTGTTATATTTACGAAGCCAGGCCCTCGGTAACTTGCTGAATGGCGAGGCCTTATTTTTTTTCTTTATTGTGATTTCTTTCCCCTGCCCCATATGGGCAGGGAAGGGCTGTCAGCGGCACAATCAGCCGCTCTTCAGCCGAGGGACATGACAACTAATACAAGAATAAAATGTTAAGGCGATAAAAAATGGAGGACATAAAACAGAGTAAGGGGAGATAATGGAGGTAAAAATACACTGACATGGAGACGTCCATGGTGTAGACAAAAAAGTTGACATAAAGTTAAAGAACACAGTTGGTGATTTGTAGAACACGGAAAAGACACTGAAGTCAAACACACAGGTAAAAGCTGGCCACAGTATTACAACCACTCCAGATAAACAGACTTTAAACCTACTTGGAGTACACACACAATGTAGAATAAAACTGCCAGGTGGGACCTGCTGAGGGAGAGGCCGGAGGGGATGGAAAAGGAGTGGAGAACAAGGTGCAGCAGGGGAGGGGGTGGGATGAAAACCCACTGACGCCCTGTCAGTGGGTTTACCAAGAGGAAGGAGTCATGTGGGGCAGGTGATGAACAGGGAAGACAAGGCAAGAGTGAGTGCAGAGACACTGAAGGGGAGCACAAGAGAGGGAGGGGGAGTAGGAGGGGAAAGTCGCTCAGGAGAAGGGAGGGGGAGGAGAGTGAGCCCTGAAGCGGCGAAAGATGGTTAAATTTTTAGGCAACATAGTTGTATGGAGATAAGCAGCGATTAATTTACTTATAATCAATTATTCAAAATAACATTCACAATCGCTTTTTTGATTTTGCCGCCAACGAGTTTCAACCCACGATGGGGTCATCTTCAGGGAAATAGACACCATTTGGTGGCTCGCAGGAGTCGTCACGCTGCCTGTGCACGGTTCGTAACTATCATAGATACCAACCGCGCACAGGCAGGGTGACGACTCCAGCGAGCGACCAAATGGTGTAAATTGCCCTGAAGATGACCCCATCGCGGATAGAAAAAGGCTGGCGACAAAATTAAAAAAGAGATTGTGATTGTCGTTTTGAATAATTGATTAGGAGGAAGACGGGGTTAGAGTTGGTACTAAGGGTACATGTCAGGGCGAAGCTCATCATCCGGGAGGGGTAGATGGTGGAAGTTGCGTTGGGAATGGAGGCGGAGGGTGTGGAGATGGAGACAGGGTGGGATACAACGGTAAAGGCGCGGCAATGGGCTGGGGGTGGAGAGAGTGGGAGACACCAGGGGTGAGGGGGATCAAGGCGGCAGACAATATACAGTGTGCAGATGTGTTCAAGGAAAAGGAGAAGGTGGGGGATGGAGAGGCGTTCCCGTTGTAGAGAGTAATGTCCTGAACAAGTCTTTCTAGGTCTGAACTCTGCGCAGGAACTGATTTGTAGACCGTAGCCCGAGCCTAAATAATTGCCTCTCGGAGTGATACACCACGTATAACGCGCTCCAGTCGATTTAGGCGGAATTAGGAAAGTAGCTCGGCGTATGCGCGTCGATCGCGCGTACTGGTGAATTGACCTGGCCACTGGTGCCGCCCTCTGTTCGCCTGGCGGCGTGGCTCGCTGGTTTGAGTTTCCGCCCCCTCTAGCCTGCAGGCGTGCGGGTCGTGGTGCTGCTGCCGCCGTGATATGTGTTGTGCGGGTAGCTGTTGGCGCCTGCTGTGCCTGTTGCCCCAGCAAATACCACAGCGCTTCCGAATTGCTGAATTCATAGGAGTAATGTCTTTCTGATCTCTTTGGTAAGAACAGTTAAAAACAAATATTGCAACTTTTGCAAAGTAGACATATTAAAATTGACAATGATACAATTTTGCACAAAAACTTTTTTGTGAAAGAGACTCTTAGGAATAATTGCGGAGAATAGTGAGCCAATACGGAGCAGAGATATAAAATGGACTTGATGTAGTTTCGCGTGTTAGAGCACAGAAGATTATGTGTGTGACTCTGGTTTAGTGGTTCTGCGTTCGGAAAAGTCCTGTAGTTGTGAGAAGCAACGCTATCTCCGTGGAAGGGACGATTAAGGGTAGGCTTCATGGTTGATTATAAAATAAAATAAGAGGACTATGTGGGAAAAGATAGAATGAGAAATGTCTACAACTGGAAGATAACTCACGATTATTATTTTTATTCCGCCGGTCAGCCTAATACATAGCGCCTGCAGCTTCACAAATGTTTGAGCTTCGATTATAATTTTATTGTGGTCGTTAACCCAAGTCATTGTCACTATAATCAATGCCTATATCCCATTATCCCAAGGACGTCGAAATCACGTCATGATGCAGAATATTAATCTAACAGTCGATAATTTTGCAGATTTTACAGTCAAACTTCCTCTTCAACTGAAAGTTAATTTCTCATTGATTAATGAAAGATATAACATTGTTCTATTTGCAGTGTTTCTTGCCGACGACCAAGTAATCATACAAGTCAGTGAACATAAAATACAAGTAACAGAACATAGATTAAACAAAATACTAATTCATGACAGAGAGACATCAACAATCAAACAAATACATTTTAAGGAAAACAAAGAATTTTTGGAGAAAATTAGGAAAGTGGAAATGGGCTTTATGAAGTGATGTCTACCGTTGACGAGGATATCAAATGAGAAGGTTCAAATGTTCAAATGGCTCTGAGCACTATGGGACTTAACATCTGAGGTCAGCAGTTCCCTTGAACTGAGAACTACTTAAACCTAACTAATCTAAGGACATCACACACATCCATGCCCGAGGAAGGATTCGAACCTGCGACCGTAGCAGTCGCGCGATTCCGTACTGAAGCGCCTAGAACCACTCGGTTACCGCGGCTGGCTCAAATGAGAAGGTATGGAAGCGAACGGAGATAACATGTTCCATAACAAAAACTTTGAATAATAGAAGTCTTCAGTGTTACTGGAATGTACACAGAATACCTAACCGAATGAAGCCTAGGAAGATTTTAAAATGGGAGCCACCGCGAAGAAGAGGACGAGGAAGGCAGTGCTAAGATGTCAAACAAACATATAGGAAGCAAAGGTAGACGGAAGTCTAGGACCCAATGACTGAAACGAAAGAGGCCTGTAAAAGTCGGAAACGTCTAACTTCTAGTGGGTAAATATGAAGAATTGGAGAAAAAGGAAAATAGCCCATAAGGACCAAGATGCTCCTCAGTAACATAATTATAGAATAGTTGTCACATCCCCAGTATCTAAAGTGTGACGCAGCTTTTGAAGAACAGAAAGACATAATAAGAAAATTGACACATGTATGTGCACAATAACAAAAGCATTGAAGGTGAAACCAGAAGAGAAAACAAAATGAAATTTTAGAAAGTCATTGGACTACTCACAATAAAATACGGAGCAGATAGTAGGACATTAAGATCAATGACCTAAGACAACTTCGAGCATCGCAAATGAAGTTCCTCACGTCAGTGGAAGACTGTGCAAGAGAAGAATAAATAAGAAATGAAGAAATAAATAAAGAACTGAGAACAAAGCCAATAACTGAAAAAAAAAACAGTCGAACGAAGGCGGGATTGGAAAACGCATGTATTGCGTATGTCATCTCAGAGAATCCGTCGAGAAGCTGTGGAATACAGTCCACAATCAAGAAATAAAAAGTATGAGGAAGAGATAAGATCATCTAGGACTGGCAGAGGAAGAAGAAGATTCTGCAATATCAGTCACCTATAAGGGTATTGGCAGAACATCCGCAACTGAGCATTATAGCAGAGGTTGACAATACCGCTTCAGTTGTAAATTACTTTACTTTCACACGACCGGTTTCGGACTGTTATAAGCCCATCCTCAGGAGTCGTAGCTGTGCTGTGGTCGCCGAGCGCCGAGTGTACCCGGGGCGGTGTGCTGCCCATGAGCGCAGAACAGGAAGGCAAGGGTTTTGGTAAATTTATGTATGCATGTCTTGGCTGTAGTATTTAACAGTTGCTGTGGTATATCTTTGCTGTATAGAAGTCATTATCATTTTATTATTACAGTCTTGAGAGTGAATGGTTGATTAAAATTAGTGATAGTGGATGATGATGATGATGATGTTTGGTTTGTGGGGCGCTCAACTGCGTGGTTATCAGCTCCCGTACAATTATCCAATCTTTGCTCAGTCCAATTTCGCCACTTTCCTGGATGATGATGAAATGATGAGGACAACACAAACACCCAGTCATCTCGAGGCAGTGATAGTGGAGGTTTCCCTGATATTACGCTGTATAATTATTAGCGCGTCACGTAATACAATAATTCTATCGGTTATGGTTGCTTTTTGAAGTTCTTTAAATAATTCTGAAGCATTGAATTTGTACTCAAAGTTGAGTAACTGATTAATTTAGTCTATATAAATTATATCCATGGTCAGTATGACCGCTGTCGGTTATGCGCGTACTACTGATAGTTATGCAAGTTTAATCCCTGTCATATCCAGTTGGTCTGAGGGAAAAATTGTCCGCTTTAGGGCTGTCTAACGTTTTCTTTTATTACACCATTAAAACGTTATTAATCTGCATCTTCTCATATGTGACGAATTTGACTTATCATTCAAAATTAGTCTTTGTAGTTACATATACTTGCAGCCAGTCGTTATAAGGAAAACGTATGCACTTCTAACATTAACAATTACTTTTACACTTTGGGGGATCAGTTTTGTTTATTTTCGTCGGAATAGATGTTTTTCTGATAACTTGAGTAACACAGTCGCGGTCAATTGCAGTGTAAAGTGGAGGTTGCAGGAAAGTTGCAACACATAATGATTCTTTGGCAATTAAATTCTCTTTAAACAGCATCCAGTGACTACGTCACTCCTCAGATAAAAAAAGCATTTAGGGTTCGAGATGGAAGCTTTTATTAACAGCCAAAATGCAGACTTTTATAACCTAGGTACCTACAAGTTGTTAACCGTTGGACCAACGTTTGGCATTGAAGGGAGAACGTGTATGGGAAGAAGTACTAGTTAGAACCTGAGTTTCTTCCACCATATAAAATGTTCAAATTACATATATGTAAATGCAAACGAGTGACGTCTCCGAAAACCGCCGATATTTCGATAGGTTCACACGCTGCCATTTTTATGGAACAAATGCAGCAAGGCAGCGTTGTGCAAACACACACACACACACACACAAGCACAAACTGTAAACACTAGCACCACCACAACAGCTAAAGATGACCGACGTCAACACTAGCACCACCACAACAGCCAAAGATGACCGACGTCAGAAGTTATCGATATTAAATATTAATAACTAAGGTCTTTTAAACGTGTATGGCCCTCATGCTGAGTACACCGGTCTTTTGCGGCCCTGATCTTGACATATCACATTTGCAAGGAATACAGTAGTCACCCAACTTACGTAAAACAAGATCATCATTTGCGGATCCTGACAGGACTTTAACCTTAAACGCTGGTTGAAAAAATTTTCACATATTTCCGAAAAATACGACCAACCGTACTGGAACTGCTTCCTACGTAAGACAAAAAGGCCGTCGAACTTGATACCAGTTCGGTATTACCAACAGTCACACTGTGCACTGTTGATCGGTAAGACAACGGAAGTCTTATCTGTCTTTCGCTAAAAAAAAAAAAAAATGCTGAGGGAAGGTGATTTCGAGGCGGACCAACTCTCAGTGTCACAGATGAAGTGGACTCAGTGAACCAAAGTGAGAAGTAGCCCTTCAAGGTAAACCAGATGGTGACAAACACCACACTGTAGATACAAGTCTGTGTGAGTGGTCTTCCGGTAATGTGAGTGTCCCAGAACACTTCCTCTTGACCAACACATCAATTATAGGAAGGTAGCTGCCGTTTTCCACTTCCGCCATGAAACGGATATTCGGATTGATTGAATTCAGATGTACTAAAAAGCCATTGAAATTCTTCATTTGTGTGGCCATAGTGTCCGTAGTTGCTTTATAATTCTTGAGTGTATTTTTGTTCTGTCGTTGCAACTACAAAAATGTGTAATTTTTTCCACCAGACGTGTTTCGCTTTATTGAGGTAGAGCATGATCAGTGGCCTGTAATTAAGTTTCTTACATTTTCATTTGCTTTTAGATCGAAAAACAGTTCGTTAATAATAAGTTGATTTGTACGTACGGTGATTTTCGGTTGATTTATGGCTTACATCGTGGAATGCCGTCTGCTAGAACATCGTTGTTTTTCTGCGTTAGACACTGGCAATTTTATAAAGAATGTAGCAACCAGTTGCGGAAACATAATTTATTTATCTTGTTGCAAATCGATTTCGACTGATATCAGTCATCATCGGTGAATTTTTCTAACCGATACATTCATAAGTAGAAGTACTGTCCTTGGCAGATTTCTATCATGACTTCGTGATGGAAGTCTGTCAAGGACAATACTTTTATTAATGACATGTATCGGTTAGAAAAATGCACCGATGATAACTTATATCGGTCGAAGCGATTTGCAGCAAGATAAATAAATTATGTTTCCGCGACTGGTTCCTACATTGTTTATAATTTTATACCCCACAGTCGCTGCACAGAAAGGGAACCTTATGGAGCCCATGATTATAAACTGATAATTTTGGTCTAATTTTTAGTTGTTCTGCAGCACTATGCATTTCTTATGTTTTCCACAACACTTTTTATGCACAAAACTGTATTCTGTTTGTTTTTGTACTTCAAGTATGTGTTTTGTAGTGTTGCCAACATAGCCTTTCACTAGTTTGTCTTTAACCTACAACTTTTGTTTTATTATATTATTGTACGTGTGTAATTCGAAATACGGAGAAACATAATTAATTACAACTACCCACACACAAAATAATGTAATAAAACAAATTGTCGGTCAAAGTAGGGAAACGTTGTGGTGGCAACACTACAAAACACAAACCATAACACATACTTCAAGTACAAAAACAAGCAGAATACAGTGGTGTGCAAAAACGTGTGTTGTGAAAAACATAAAAATTGCATAGTGCTGCAGAACAGCTAAAAATCAGACCAAAACTATCAGTGTCTAAACAACGATGTGCTAGCAGACGGAATTTTCCGATGCAAGTGAGATATCTAGCGAAAATCGCAATAAGTACACATCAACTTATTCTTAATCGAACTGTTTTTCGATATAAAATGCTTAATTCCCGACCGCTGATGATGATTTACCTCAATAAACCGAAACGCGTCTGTTGAAAAAAATCACGCGTTTTTGTAGTTGCATCGACAGAACAAAAATACCCTCAAGAACGTTGAAACTCTCTGTCATGAGGGTGAACAACAGATGTGTCGTCTGCACACCAGAATAAACAAGCAGCTTTCGATGCCACCGACTCTAAGGCAACTTCCTCGAATCCTTCCATAAACAAACAAACAGTAATTGGTGACAACGGACTTCCCACCGGAGCTCCATCCATCTATTCATAGTACTAACGAGTGAGGTGGTACAGTGGTTACCATACTGGAATCGCATTCGGGAGGACGACGGTTCAATCTCGCGTCCGGTCATCCTGATTTAGGTTTTCCGTGATTTCTCTAAATCTCTTCAGTCAAATGCCGGGGTGGTTCCTCTGGCAGGGCACGGTCGACTTCCTTCCCCGTCCTTCCATAATCCGATGACACCGATTACCGCACTGTTTGGTCTCTTCCTTTACATAAACCAAGCTGCTCATAGTACTGATTATTGAATAAAAAACAAGTGGAGATCAGGATACGTCAAAATAGGATCATTAATTCAACACCAAACTTAATCGCAGTTACAAATAACGGATTAGAAGAGACCACGTTAAAGTTACTAAAATATAAGAGTCCTTCAAATGCAAGCCTTTGAGTCAAGGCATATCAAACACCGGTCAGGCCGCCAGGACTGTGGAAGACCAGTGTACTGAGCATAGGCGTCAAACGCATACACAACAACGGAACGATTCTGTTATTGTAGTACGTTGCCTTGCCATCAGTAATTCTATAGAAATAACAACACAAAAATTCTGTTGTGCACCTGGAGGTATTAGCAGGTACTGGGATAATGTTCCTCGAGTTGAGGAGGTAGTTGACTTTAAATTAACAAATGATATTGCAAATAGAGATGAAGAGTTTTGCTTAAATTTTGCGTTTAATCCTGCTCTCTCCCTTGTCAAGAGAGAGAGAGGATGTACTTAATGCTACCTCAGCCGTTGTGTGTGTGTGTGTATGTGTGTGTGTGTGTGTGTGTGTGTGTGAGAGAGAGAGAGAGAGAGAGAGAGAGAGAGCTTTACGGATATGCTCTGAAAACCGAAGTTACGATTTCGATACTGAATTCGCATTCTGTTGGGTAATGAACGACAGTCGACAATTGTTTTGAGCCTCCTGAGTCCCTGTTGTAGAACTGTTCAGTTAATACCCCTATGAACAGTAAAAGCAGAGCCTGTGAGAAAGTGCGGTGTTAAACGGTGCGGCGTCGCCTCTCGGCGGTTCTGCACTGCGCCGCGCTGCGCCGGACGAGGCCCGGAGCTTTGTGGTCCCATCGTTCGCGCTCGGCTGGCTGGCTGCGCGAAGTGAATGAACCGTGGCGCACCGCCCGCCGGCTGCCTGCTGGAGTAACGCCCAGCGCTCTCAGCGTTATAGCCTCCAGAAGCTCCCAGACCGCTCCAGTGGAACGGCCCGCGGGTTACTGCGGAGAGTGGCCGGCCACGCGTACTGCGGGCCACGCCCCCTTCTGCAGCAGACACGGCCACAAAGGCACAGGATAAAAAGCGCGTCCACATAGACACGAGAACACGAAACGTTTCATAGGAAGTCGGACATTTGTTGAGGCCACGTGCCTTTGCACGGGCGGAAGTGTGTGTGCCTATGTGTATGTGTATGTGTGTGTGTGTGTGTGTGTGTGTGTGTGTGTGTGTCTGTATGTGAGAGGAGAGAGAGAGCTACTTCATTTTTACACACAAAATAGAGATGCTTAAACTAATGCACCCTAACCCCAAAAGCTCAGAGTACACTCGTAGATATTTTAAACAACTACATCCATCCTATTTGATATAAAATCCATCAAGAGTCCACTACTCAAGTTGACGCAATAGCGACAATTCATCGTTGAGGAAAACAGAAAATTCCCTTCACCGTTCATACAAACAGTTCTGGACTGAAATCATGTGACACGTACACTACGTCATCAAAAGCATCTGGACTCCTGTCTGAAAATGTTTTGCAAGTTCGTAGCGCCCTCCATCGGTAATGCTGGAATTCAATATGGTGTTGGCCCACCCTAAGTCTTGATGACAGCTTACACTCTCGCAGGAGTACGTTCAATCAGGTGCTTGAAGGTTTCTTGAGGAATCGCCGTCCATTCTTCACGGAGTGCTGCAGTGAGGAGAGGTATCGATGTCGGTCAATGAGGCCTGGCACGAAGTTGGTGTACCAAAACGTGCGAAAGGTGTTGTACGGGATTCAGGTCTGGACTCTGTAAAGGCCAGTCCATTACAGGGATGTAATTGTTTTGTAACCACTCAGCCACAGGGCATTCATTATAAACAGTTGCTCGATCATGTTCAAAGATTATTCACCATCCCCGAATTCCTCTTCAACAGTGGGAAGCAAGAAGGAGCTTAAAATAACAATGTAGGCCTGTTCTGCGATAGCTCCAAGCAAAACCACAAGGGGTTCAAGCCCCCTTCATGAAAGACACGGCCACACCATAACATTACCGCCTCCGAATTTTACAATTGGCACTACACACGCTGGCAGATGACGTTCACCGGGAATTCGCCATACACACACCCTACCATCGGATCACCACACTGTTACCGTGATTCGTCATTCCACACAACGTTTTTCCACAGCTTAATCGTCCAAAGTTTACGCTTCTTACACCAAGCGAGGCGTCGTTTGGCAATTACCGGCGTGATGTGTGGCTTATGAGCAGTCGCGCGACCATTAAATTCAAGTTTTCTCACCTCTCGCCTACCTGTCATAGTACTTGAGGAGTATACTCATTCAGTTCGAAATTCCTATGTGATGGTCTGGATACATGTCTGCTGTTACACATTACGACCCTCTTCAACTGTCGGCGGTCTTTGTCAGTCTGCAGACGAGGTCGGCCTGTAAGCTTTTGTGCTGTACGTGTCAGTTCACGTTTCCACTTCACTATCACATCGGAAACAGTGGACCTAGGGACGTTTAGTAGTGTGGAAATCTCGCGTACAGACGTGTGACACAAGTAACACCCAATCACCTGACCACGTTCGAAGTCCTTGAGTCCCGCGAAGCGCCACATTCTGCTCTCTCACTAATTCTAATGGCTAGTGAGGTCGCTAATATGTATCTGCCAGTAGGTGGCATCACAGTGCTCTTAATATGAAAAACGTATGTTTTTGGCAGGGTCCGGATACTTTTGATCAGATAGTGTATGTGTCTTTGAGATGGTAGCGATAAACACAGATACATCCCCATTGATAAAGGAACGCCAATTGTCAGGGAAGTCTAACATAGACCAATATAACTACCAAATACTAACTGGAAACTAGTGTTGTAGAAATATGTTTATGATCGTCTAATGAAATGCATATCTATGACGCAATTCGCAGTAAGTGGCCGTAACGAATTAAACATATCTATTGAACATGTACCGAGAAGATACTCATGTCAAAAACGGTGTGCGAGTGTTAAATTTAATGTATTATTGAGTTCTTTTAAGAAGTTACACAAACGTACTCAATTCACACTACTATTAAAGCACTGTTACTGCCGCAAAAACGTCTGCTCATCCCGAATTCTACAAAGTTACTTAAATCTATCAGATAACAAATACAAATTCCCCGTATAGCAGGCCACAATCAAACCATAAATTAATGTCATTTACTATTCGAAACGCTCTTAACGTTGAATACAGTCCTAACGTATATATCTTGAAAAGTAATCAAATATTCTCTGTGTGGGTTCTTTCCGTACCATAGTGTTTAGGAAAGCTATCGAGGAAACTGCATTCAAAATGCTGTCGGGTAACTATCTTTAAGATATAGAACGGGCACAAGAGAAGAAAAAGAGCTCTCTTAATAGGGCACTGTCATTGGAATAACTCTCCCTGTCCAACATTCATCTTCACAAAAATTACGTCTATAACTTAACGTTCATATGCAAAAAATAATTCTGACGTGTAAATTTTTATAGATCACTCTAAAACTCGAGAATAGATTCTATGTATTTTTTGCGTGAGATTATGTTGGCAGTCAGTCACACACGAATTAAAATTAAAAAAGTAGGGATGTTTAGCGCTGAACACCCTCCACGAAAGACTTATTTACTTATGAAAAGAGACTACCTTCGGACTGAGAAAAGATGAGGAAGGATATCGGCATGTGTGTTTGAGAAATTTGCATTTAGCCATTGAGGAATACCATGGAGTAGCTCAGTCTGGATGGTTTGACGTGGATTTGAACTGTATTCCAGAATGAAACTCAAATGTGTTAATCATTACAACACCGTGCATCTCACATGTAGTCGTGTTAAAATCTCTAAGGTACAGAGCAAAAGAGAAAACTAATTGGTCAATGGATGGACTGGAGTGGTGACGTTTGCAAAAATAAAAAGCAAGTAGGGAAAAAATCGTGTAGTACTAATATTACAACACAAATGAACTCCCAGTAGTCTGAATGAAACGTTTCTATCCCGCACAAGAGGCAAACACTTGGAAGTAAATTTGAAAAATCATTTGAAAAGACAGCGCCAGACGCCTCAGGCAACGAATAATTATGAGCTCTCTTAGTTTTAAATATGAAGTTATGAAATAAGTAGAGACTAAGGTTTTTAACATGGCAGTTAACAGCAACAGTGAGCAAGTGTCACTAGTTAAAGTAAGAGCCACTTTGCTGACGGAAGTTTATTTGTTTAAATTGACATACGTTTCGATACTACTATAAGTATCTTCCTCAGAAAAACAGTATGTTACTTGTATACATTAATTAAAATACGCTACGTGAATTACGAGCCAACTATCCCAAGTCAAATGCAGTAATTATAATAAATCTGTCCACTGAAAATGTAAGAGTAAAATACCTGAAGAACGGTCAATGTCACCAATAAAACATAGTTATAAAATTTATTTCAAATTGTTGAATAATTGAAGTCACGAACGTTTTCTTTCGTGTGGTTAAAACAAGGACTGTTGTCTGGACGGATATAATAGCGGTGTCAAAACGACATCTAAGATAGGCAGTTTTACATTTGAGGCAGTGCATTTATGATAGAGAGTGAAATATAGGATCGTCCCCGCATATCTACCCCTTGCTTTGTATTCAGTAGTCGATGACCTGCTTTGCAACCACAGTTCAGTTAGAGCACACACGGTTCGAATGAGACGAACGGTGACATTATCATCGGTACTCCAACATTTAATAAAAATACAAATAACCCATTGAGTAATGACGTAAAACTGAAAGCTTTTGCGGATTCAAAAATCACGATCAGTTTCAGAGTCAAGGCTGCGTGCAGCGAACGTGCACGTAAATGCTGGAGAGTCTGCTTCTGCGCACAGCAACTGAGGACGCGAAACACCGCCTTACATAACTGACTAAAATGTTAGGCCGCATTTGGCGTATTTGAACAATGTCAGTAGACGAAACAAACAAAAACGACCAGTTGGTCGCAAAATAACTGTATTCTAGACACTGACACGAACGAAAACTTTACGCAATTTGTCTGCCAAATAAAAGCACAAACTGAAATAAAGTAGAGTCTTGAGACTCGGTCACAGTGTTTCCTAAATAGACGTTTCGGTAATAAAAGTCAGACATCGAAGAAGCAATGACGAAAATAAAAGTAGGCTTTAAGAGCACGTTTAAGATTCAAGGTGAAACGATGATACGGTTCACTGATGACAATAATATCGAAAGTGAAAAAATTACAGGATTTGTTGGATCGAATGCACAGTCTAATCAGTACAGCATATGGATTGAGAGTAAATAGAAGAAATACCAAAGTTAAGGGGTGTAGAAGAAATGGAAACTGCGAGAAACTTAGCATCAGATTGGGGATAACAAGGTTGAGCTAATTAAGGAATCCTGCTACCTAGGCAGCAGCAAAATAACCGGTGATGAATGGAGTGAGGACGACATAAAAAGCGAACTACCACTGGCCAAACCGTCATTCCTGGTGAAAAGTATTCAACTTGTATCAAACTTAGTCCATAATTCTGGGAAGAAATTTCTGAGAATGTACGTATGCAGTACGGCATTGTAGGCTTACCGACATTCATGTTTCTCATGCTCAATTCGAGAGTGGAACAGGGTCGCTAGGATCAGATAGTGGTACCGAAAGTACCCTTCGCCACACACCATTAGGTGGTTTGCGGAGTATGGTGTAGATGTTGATGTAGTGTAAGATGGACTGTGAGAAAACCATAACAGAAGCGAATCAGAGACTCTGACATGTGATACTCCAGACGAATGATGAGAATTACATGGACTGACAACATAAAGAATGAGGAGGTTCTCTGTAGAATCAGCGAGGAAGTATATTTATGGAATAGTCTGACAAGTTGAAGGTGCAGGATAGAAGGACATATTTTAAGACAAAAGCAATTAATATCTATGTTACTAGAGGATGCTGTGGATGGCTGTTGTTGTTGTGGTCTTCAGTCCTGAGTCTGGTTTGATGCACCTCTCCATGCTACTCTATCCTGTGCAAGCTCCTTCATCTCCCAGTACCTACTGCAAACTACATCCTTCTGAATCTGCTTAGTGTATTCATTTCTTGATCACCCTCTACGATTTTTACCCTCCACGCTGCCCTCCAACGCTAAATATGTGATCCCTTGATGACTCAGAAGATGTCCTACCAACCGATCCCTTCTTCTAGTCAAGTTGTGACACAAACTTCTCTTCTCCCCAATCCTACTCAATACCTCCTCATTAGTTATGTGATCTACCCACCTAATCTTCAGCATTCTTCTGTAGCACCATATTTCGAAAACTTCTATTCTCTTCCTATCCAAACTATTTACTGTCCATGTTTCACTTCCATACAAGGCTACACTCCATACAAATACTTTCAGATACGACTTCTTGACACGTAAATCTATAGTCGATGTTAACAAATTTCTCTTCTTCAGAAACGCTTTCCTTGCCATTGCCAGTCTACATTTTATATCCTCTCTACATCGACATTCATCAGTTATTTAGCTCCCCAAATAGCAAACATCCTTTACTACCTTAAGTGTCTCACTCCCTAATCTAATTCCTGCAGCATCCCCCGATTTAATTCGACTACATTCCATTATCCTCATTTTGCTTTTGTTTATGTTAGTCTTATATCCACCTTTCAAGACACTGTCCATTCCGTTCAGCTGCTCTTCCAGGTCCTTTGCTATCTCTGACACAATTACAATGTCATCGGCGAACCTCAAATGTTTTATTTATTCTCCATGCATTTTAATCCCTACTCCGAATTTTTCTTTTGTTTCCTTTACTGCTTGCTCAATATACAGATTGAATAACATCGGGGATAGGCTACAAACCTGCCTCACTTCCTTCCCAACCACTGCTTCCCTTTCCTGCCCCTCGACTATGACAAGTGCCATCTGGTTTCTGTACAAATTGTAAATAGCCTTTCGCTCCCTGTATTTTACCCCTGCCACCTTTAGAATTTGAAAGAGAGTATTCCAGTCAACATTGTCAAAAGCTTTCTCTAAGTCTCCTAATGCTGGAAACATAGGTTTGCCTTTCCTTAATCTAGGTTCCAAGATAAGTGGTAGGGTCAATATTACCTCACATGTTCCTATATTTCTACGGAATCCGAACTGATCTTCCCCGAGGTCGGTTTCTACCAGTTTTTTCCATTCGTCTGTCTAGAATTCGCGTTAGTATTTTGCAGTTGTCACTTATTAAACCGAAAGTTCGGTAATTTTCACATCTGTCAACACCTGCTTTCTTTGGGATTGGAATTATTATGTTCTTCTTGAAGTGTGAGGGTATTTCGCTTGTCTCTTACATCTTGCTCAGCAGATGGTAGAGTTTTGTCAGGACTGGCTCTCCCAAGGCCGTCAGTAGTTCTAATGGAATGTTGTCTGTTCCCGGGGCCTTGTTTCGACTCAGGTCTTTCAGTGCTCTGTCAAACTCTTCACGCAGTATCGCATCTCCCATTTCATCTTCATCTACATTCTCTTACATTTCCATAATATTGTCCTCAAGTACATCACCCTTGTATAGACCCTCTATATACTCCTTCCATCGTACTGCTTTCCCTTCTTTGCTTAGAACTGGGTTTCCACTGTGGGGGGTAATATAATAATATAATAATAATGTCGTGTTATGAGGGCCTCCCGTCGGGTAGAACGCTCACCTGGTGCGAGTCTTTTGATTTGATGCAACTTGGGTGACTTGCACGTCGATGACGGAGATAAAATGATGATGATTAGGACAACACAACACCCAGTCCCTGAGCGGAGGAGATCTGCGACCCATCCGGGAATCGAACCCTGGCTCTTAGGTGTGATAGTCCGTCGCGCTGACCACTTTATTGTGTAATCTCATTTTGTTCGTTATAGTTCGTTGAAATTGTTTCGTGGCGGACGTCCCATGACGTCCGCTGAAGTTCATTATTGAGACATTCACTCAGTTTTTTTATTACAGAGGGTAGCTAGCCCTCTGATCGAGCACGCTGAGCTACCGTGCCGGCGTCCACTCAGCTACCGGGAGCGGACACAGACTATAGAGAAAGAGAGAGATTGGATTACATACAGGAAACAACCAAGGACGTAGCTTGCAATTGTAACTCTGAAACGAAAATGTTAGCACAGGAGAGGAATTCGTGTGTGGGGGGGGGGGGGGGGCACTTGAAACATGTCGCAAGACTGACGACTGATAAATGATAAAATAGTTATAATAATCGCAACGGCACATAAATTTAGTGTTTTTTACACTTAACTACCTACAATTTTCCTACTCATTCATAAAATTACAGTCGCACTTGCTTCCAGTTCATTCAATATACCTGCGAAGGTTCGTGGATTCTGATGTCTTATGTATTGAATAAATATGTCAAATGCTCAGATTGGCAATCCGCCGCTATATGTCGCACGCGAACCGATCATAAGTTTGCTTTCTCCTGATTGGTCGGTAATCGCAGCTCACATATAATTTTAATTTGATAGCTGGTGTATACATACACTGACAGAAAAATTAGCAGTACCAAAAAATAATCAATGCAGAGTAATGAAATTTGGGGAATACATTTGGCTAGATAACATATTTAATTGATTCACATGGCAAGGTCAAAGGTTAAAGTAAGCGCGAGGTAAGTTACTTCAAATGTCAAATACTGATACATTAATAACAGTATAACCGACAAAATGTTGAATCCAAGCGTGCAGATGTACTTGCTTTCTGTTGTACAGCTTTCAGACGTCAGTGGATGGGCTTCAGTTCCGTGCTGGTAGCACTTGGTCGGTCACATACACAGACGGTTAGTGCTATTTGTGGATGACGCTGAAGTTCTCGCCCGGGGATGTAACAGATTCTCTCGACTGGAGACAGCTTTGGTGGTCGAGTAGGCCACATGTCGACACTCTGTAAAGCATGGTTTCAATAGCGGTACGTGGGAGAGCGTTATCCTGTTGGAAAACATCCCCTGGAATGCTGTTCATGGAAGGCAGATCAACACGTCGAATCACCAGACTGACGTACAAATATGCAGTCAGAGTGTACGGGATACCACGAAAGTGCCCCTGCTGACATGCGAAATCGCATCCCAGACCACAAAGCCAGGTGTAGGTCCAGTGTGTCAAGCACACAGACAAGTTAGCTGCAGAGTATCAGCTGGCCTCCTCCTAACCAACACACGGCCTTCACTGAGACCAAGTCAGAACCAACTTTCATCAAAAAACACAAATGACTGCCACTCTGTCCTACAATGAACCGTCGCTTGACACTACTGAAGTCACAAATGGCGCTGGTTTGGGGTCGGTGGAATGCACGCTAGAAAGCTTCTTGGTCGGGGCTGTTTGTAAAGTAACCGGTTTGCAACAGCCCTTTGTATCACTGTGGTGCCAACTGCTGCTCACATTGCTGCTGCAGATACCTTAAGATGTGCCAGATCAATCGCAGAATATTACGGCCTTCCCTCTCTGTAGTGTCATGTGGCCCTCCGGAGCCCAGTCATCTTGCGACCGTAGATTTCTGTGACCACCGCTGCCAGCAATCAGCTCCAGTGACTTCATTCCTGCCAAGTATTTCTGCAGTATCGCAGAAGGAACATCCAGCTTCTCATAGCCCTGTTACACGACTATGTACAAAGTCAGTGATGCGTTGGTAATGACGTCTTTGTCGCCTTTATGGGATTTTTTTCTAACATCAACTCACCACGTCTAAACTGAAAGGTATCAAATGGTCACGAACGTTATACCGTGTATTTAAATTGAACCGGGTATGCATTCTTATAGTGATGCTAATACCACCACTGTTATGGGAGTGGAGCGAAATGTAAATGGACGTCATCTTTCAGATGTAGAAACGCACCTACCAACTTTATGTCACACTTCTTCTTGGTGCTGTGTTTTTTCCGGAATCGTATTTTGGGCTGGATAGTGCTGAACACTGCGCACCTTGCTTCGGTTAGACACGTTTGTGTATTTCGAGTAGCTGAGTGAATTTTTAGGTGCAAGCATACTTACTATTCGACAAAATACTATATACTTCTGGAAATTATACTGGAAGCAAGAAAATGATGTCTCTTTAGTGTAGTAAACTTTCAGATCTGTGACGATACGTGGTAGCTGTGACGCACGTGTAGGAAACATCTAGCTTGATTTTCGCACTGAAAGCCATTGGGTTTCCCTGTAGACTGATCACCCGTTCCATTTGTTCTCTAAATGCCGATCCTGTTTAAGAATTGAGCACACCTATCATATTCGTTAATCGCTGATACTAGAAATTCGACTTCTGCTATGTCTGTCATTATAATTCTTAACTAGGCAATCCAACGTTCATTCTTTTTTAAATTTATGAATTATTCTACTATCGTTTTTAATCTATTTGAATGGGGCATTTATTTCATCAGCACTGATTATGGGTGTGGGTTAGTTTATTTGTATGCCACTTGTTGGCATGTTTTGCGTACTCTCTGTATCGATACCTGGCAGATCTGAGGAAAAGAAACTCTTTTGGTGTTTTAGTGATTTTTGTTGTTATTCAGATTCCTTATATAGGTGTCTGTTAATGAACTAGAACGTATGAAGAACATCAACTGTAATAATTTTTACAAACGCAGATGCATTTGAAGAGAATACTTCTGCCTCTGGTCATGTTGTAAAATTATGTACCAATATTTCTGGCACCATTATGGTATGTAGCATTACGAAGGCAATGCAATTTTTGTTTACCTCTTGAGTTAATTACAGATTTATATAACAAAAAGTTAAGTAGTTAGTAATTTTCGTAAGTTATTCCACAATGGGTTTAGAAGCTCAGAGATTCATCTTCAGGTGCCACCAAATAATACATATAACAAAAACATGGCCGGCCGGAGTGGCCGAGCGGTTCTAGGCGCTTCAGTCTGGAACCGAGCGACAGCTAGGGTCACTGGTTCGAACCCTGCATCGGGCATGGATGTGTGTTATGTCCTTAGGTTGGTTAGGTTTAAGTAGTTCTAAGTTCCAGGGGACTGATGACCTCAGATGATAAGTCCCAAGTGTTCAGAGCCATTTGCACCATTTGAACCGAAAACATGAATGTGTGGCGGATGATCATCAGGTCAAATATTTTGTCTTGTGGGTTTTTTGGGAACAGTGGCAGTAATAACTTCTGCTGCGACATACAACAAAATGACAACAGATATTATGGCTGTTGAAACAGTTACGAGGTTAACATCCATCAATGACTCCAGGGTGAGCAAGCACAGAATCGTGTTGGAGGTGTTGGAAGAAGGATGCGGAGGATTTACCACAACTGTTCAGTCCCAAAGGCTTCGTACAAAATATAGCTCAGTGCTCAGTTTGTATCTGTTCTTTGACAGTACCAAATGATTGCTTCACAGTAATCTAGAGTCACTGCTCAACCCTCGCTACTCGTGCTACAGTTCCTCCACGGCAGACAGTCTGCTCTGCCGGCAGCCGCGTCTTGCTCGTTCTCTTTGTAGCGACTCTGAATTTCACCAGCCGCGTTGCGCCGTTGTCCTGCCGCTGGGACGTTCTGAATTCATTGGCGAGCAGCGCAATATTTCTGGGCCGACGTGCGCCGCGCTTGCCCCTTGTCCACTATGCTCTCCTGAATACCGATGCCGGGTGCCCCGCCACACACACACACACACACACACACACACACACACACACATACACTCACACAAACACACAAACACACACACACACACACACACACACACACACACACGAAAATACACATACAGCGTAGCACGGACGTCCTTTTCACGATTTGCCGTCTGTACCTCAAGGACCTTCTCTGAATGTTTAGCAACGTATAAGTTCATTATTGTGTATATTTGCTACTTTATCAACGAATAACGTTTAAAACAAGCAGGAATGTCAATTTATTAAGACTCAACCATGATTTAGCGTTCTCAGACATCATCAATCGAATATTGACTTGTAAAGTGTCCGAGGATTCCATACAGAGACTGGACACAAATATGGAAATACCAGCATCAGGAATGTATTTGGTAATCAGCGTTATCATGTGCCTGTATCATAACATATTTTTCATTAAAAATATGATAGGTTACGGACGACAAGACCTATAAACGGAGAAGAGATATTGAAAGCAAAGTAGTTGGAAGGCTTATGTACATGCTTAGCAAATCGTAACTATACGACACAAAATGAATGAACGTGTGGACACTTGTGTTGACTAAATATAAGGGCTGACTTAATCGGAAGATTTCGTCAGAGGCGACACGAAACACATTAAATTTATTTCATTTTGGATTCTTTCTCTGAGACTGGTCTAAAGATAGTGTCTGACTATCAGTCCAAGAAAAAGAAAAAATTTCGGATAAAAATTGTCAGCTTCTCGGGAGAATTTTTCTGGTCTAAGATGCCACCTTCGGTTGTCAAAAAGGAAAAGAAACCGATCGAATTTGAGGATAGGCTCTGGACTTGAAGAGCGTGAGATTCCCCTGAGTATTCATAGAAACAGCGTTGACTAGAGGCTGGTTTCAGGACAAGCGAAGTTTTTCCACAAGAAATACAGCTTTCTGAGAAATTAATCCCATGATGACAGTTTCCTACGCTAGAAATTTAGGTGGGAAACTACGAGGGTAAGTCAATTATGATCCGCAAAGTAGTTATAAAATTTTATCGTAATCAGATAGGAAACTTACAAGAACATCATTTGTCGACATAGTTTCCTTGCCTTTCAACGCACTTGGTCCATCGTTGCACAAGCTTCCTGATGCCCTCATAAAAGAAGGTTCTTGGTTTAGTTGCGAGCCAGGAATGCACCGCTTCTTTCATTGCTTCGTCCGAGGCAAATCGACGGCCCCTTAATGCCTGTTTTAGTGGACCAAACAAGTGATAGTCAGAAGAGGCAAGATCGGGACTACATGGAGGATGAACCAGTACTTCAGATTTGAGTTTCTGGATCGTTTCAGCAGTGTGGGCAGCAGTATGCGGCCGGGCATTGTCGTGCAACAACACAGTACTTTTTGACAGCAATCCTCTGCGTTTGCTGCGAATTGCGGGCTTTACACTGGCAGTAAGCATCTCACTGTAACGTACACTGTTTATTGTCGTGCCCCTTTCCCCATAATGTTGAAGTACTGGAACTTGTGCGTTCCAAAAGACCGTAAGAATCAGTTTTCCTGGGGACGGCTGGGTCTTGAACTTTTTCTTGCTCGGCGAATTTGGATGTTTCCATTCCATACTTTGCCGTTTACTCTCCGGCTCGTAATCATGGATCCGTGTTTCGCCACCAGGAATGATCCTGTCTAAGAAGTTGTCCCCTTATTACCATAGCGATCCAAATGATTTTTGCAGATGTCCAAGTGCGTTTGTTTATGCAACTGTCTTATTTCTTTTGGGACCCATCTTGCACAAACTTTTTGAAACCCACGTTTCTTGTGGATGATTTCGTAGGCAGAACCGTGACTAATTTGCAGACGATGTGCCACATCGTCAATAGTTAATCGTCTGTCTAAGAGAATTATTTCACGTGAACTCTCAATGGTTTCTACATTTATGGTTCGCTTCTGTAAAGTTTGGAAGGTAGAAGATTAGGTAATGGCAGAAGTAAGGCTGTGAGGACGGGGAATGGGTCGTGCTTGGGTAGCTCAGTTGGTGGACCACTTGCCCGCGAAAGGCAAAGGTCCCGAGTTCGCGTCTCGGTCCGGCACACAGTTTTAATCTGCCAGGAAGTTTCATATCAGCGCACACTCCGTTGCAGAGTGAAAATCTCATTTTGGAAACATCCCCCAGGCTGTGGCTAAGCCATGTCTCCACACTATCCTTTCTTTCGGGAGTGCTAGTTCTGCAAAGCTCGCAGGAGAGCTTCTGTAAAGTTTGGAAGGTAGGAGACGAGGTACTGGCAGAAGTACGGCTGTGAGGACGGGGCGTGCGTTGTGCTTGGGTAGCTCAGTTGGTAGAGCACTTGGCCTCGAAACGCAAAGGTCCCGACTTCGAGTCTCGCTCCGGCACTCAGTTTTAATCTGCCAGGAAGGTTCATATCAGCGCACACTCCGTTGCAGAGTGAAAATCTCATTCTGGAAACATCCCCCAGTATGTGGCTAAGAAAATGGCCTAAGAAAAAGGGTCAAGTGTAGTTTCCTGGAAGAAGTGTAGAATACAATAAATAAAAAAAATAAATACGGGAGATAGGTATAGCGAAATTAAGAGCAAACAAGTTGTAATTGATAGGAAATACTCGCAATGAAAGAACAATCTTACGAATGAAGTAGGGAAGCGGCGTTACAGCTCGCTTAGGAATGAAAATAACACCAATTGTAAATAGGCAAAATGAGGAGAGATTAAAAGCATTGATTCCATGACATAGCTACAGGGTCCACATGTACATTGGACGTAACTTAAGAGTTATAACGTGTAACTTCTATTAAATGTAGAAGGAAAAGCTCAGAGGTGAAGTGGAAATGCCCTGTGCTATCACAGAAGAAGAGACAGAAGCAGACGTAGAAGTAACAGGAGATTCAAACTAGCAGCCAGACTTGGACAGAGTAATCATGTCTTAAATTTAATAATATAATTAAAGCACTCTATATTCCTTTGTTATTACTTCAACCTATCGGGTGTGTGTAAATTATTACGTTCAGATAGTGCATACACCTATTAAACATGCGACTTACGAACAGATTTCGAGAAAAGAATTATCATCAAAATACTTGGGAAGATAAATATCGGATTAGTCTAGTACCTCATGACAGTAACCCGCTAAAAGGAGAAGTGAAGGAAAAGTTAATGTCGTACTTACAAAGCATCAATTCACTTTCAATTCACTTTATGCGTACCGCTACGAATTACTTTCCTCTGAAAATCTCTTCATTTCAGAGTAGCTCGTCGTCCCTTGTTTTTTGTAGGATGTCTTCCAGTACCTGTCTTCATCAACAGTTTTTACCCTCTACAGCTGCTGTTAGCAGCATGGAAGTTTTTCCCCGATGTCTGAACCCGTGTCCTATTACCCGACACCTTCTTCTTCTCAGTCTTTCCATACATCTCTTACTTCGGGGCTTGTGTGGAGAACGTCTTACTATCTTACCTTACAGTTCACCCAACTTTAACATCATTTTGTAGCACCAAATCTTAAGTGTTTCAGTTCTCTCCTTCTCTGATTTTACCACAGTCCATGACTTGCTACCGTTCAGTGCTATGCTCCAAACGTGCGTACATTCTCAGAAATCTCTTCCTCAATATAAGGCCAATGTTTGATACCATTAGACTTTCATAGACCAGAACTGCCTTCGTTCGTTGTGATAGTCTTCTTTCTATATATTCATAGCTTCGTCCGGCATTGGTTATTTTGCTTCCAAAGTTTCAGAGTTCCTCAGCTTCGTCTATTCCTTAATCGCAGACTTTGATGTTAAGTTACTCACTATTCCCATTCCCGGTAACTCTCCACATTTGTGTCCTCCTTCGGTTTTTCTCCCAGTACTCTTCAGCATGTTCATTCAGTTAAACAGGTCTCCTAATTCCTCTTTATCCCCACTGAGGAGAGCAATATCAAAAGAAAATCTTGTCTTTAATATCGTTTCTCCCTGGATTTTAAGCCCACCGATGAGACTACCTTTTATTTACGTCATTCCTGCTTCTATGTATAGACTGAACAGTAGGGGCGAAAGCCAACACCTCTGCCTTACACCCTTCTTAAACCCATCACTTCGTTCTCTGTCTTCCAGGATTATTGTTTCCTCTTGGTTACTGTACGTGTTGTTATTGTGTAATACCCGTCTTTCCGTACAGGTCACCCCTATTTTTCTCAGAATTTTTAACATCTTGCACAATTTTACATTGTCGAATGCATTTTATAGGTCTACAAGCAAAATGAACGCGTCTTGATTTTTCTTCAGTCCTGCTTCCGTTTTGAAAAGCAACGTGAGAAATGTCTCTCTATTGCCTTTCCCTTTCCTAAACTAAAGCTGGTCCTCGTCCAACAGGTACTCAATTTTCTTTTCCGTTCTTCTGTATATTGTTCTTATCAGCAACTTTGATGCATGAACTGTTAAGCCGATTCCCAGCTGACTGTTAAGCTGATTGTGCTGTAATTGTGGCATTCTCGGCGCTTGCTATCTTCGGAATTGTGCGTGTGACGTTTTTCCCCAAATTTGATGTAATATCGCTAGGCTTTTACATTCTACGCACGGTTGCGAAGAGTCATTTTGTTGCCACTTCCCCCAATGATTTTAGCAATTCCAATGCCGTGTCACCTTCTTCCTACCTTGTTTGATCTAATGTCTTCTCAGTCTCCCTTAAATTCTGACACGTATCTTGGATCCCCTATCTCTTCCTTATCAACTCCAGCTTCATCCTATATTCCTCCTCCTCATAGAGGCCTCTGTTATGCTTCTTTCTCCTATCTACTCTCTCCTCTGTGTTAAAGAGTGAAATTCTCACTGCTATCCTAAAGTTGCCATCTTCGCTATAAACGTCATTCCATTATCGACTTCTTGACATTTTTCCAACTACTTCAGCCTTGGCTTTCCTGCACTTCCGATTTGTTTCACTCCTAAGCAATTTGTATTACTGTCTTCCTGTCTGCTTCTGATCATTTTTGTACTTCCTTTACTTTCTGTCAGGTGAAGTAATTTCTTTGTTACTCAAAGTTTCTTTGCAGATATTCCTCACATTGTTAGTCTGTAGGCGAAATGAAATGTAAGGTAACTGACAAAAAATTTCACAACCAAAGGTCTTTAATAAGGTATTTTATACGCAGATATACTCTTAATTCTGACAATTGCTTTCACGCAATGTAATTTTACGGTTTCTCTGAGTTCAATCTCATGGAAACATCCGTAGTAATGTCGGAGCGGACAGTGTGCCAAAGAGGTATTTGCGAATGGTTGACTGTATAATACTATGTTGAAACTATTATATGGTTGCTGAGAAATAGCCATGTTTAAAACTGGAAGTGAGATGGATTGTGTTCAGTTTCCAAGGTCCCCAACCGTGTTACACCTTTTGGCGGTAGAGATTGTCGGCACGGATATGGGAAATTCTGCTATTGACCGATATTTAAAGGAATTTACCACATTAACTTCAGCTAACACATTAATTCACAGCATATATTACAATTTCAGCCACTATTATATCCACACACTGCAAAGGGTAGCACAGGTTTGAATACAACACCAACAAACGGCATAAGAGTCTCTTACTCCCCAACATCGTTCCCATCTTTATCTACCTCAAGGGGGATGATCAGATAAACCAGTGGCCACCATCTTCATGGCAACCGGCTTGTGGAGAACGATGCATCGTATTTTGTCATCTCAGCTGGGCCACACCTCTTCCACCTCTGCTTTCTTCCACAACTGTTGTGTTCTCATCTTCTCTTGAAGTAGAGTGACTTCTGCAACTCTTGATCTTCTTTTTGAGGGTATCCTTTCACCTCAAATTAGCTTCTTAGCAGTAGGAGGTGTTCTGTTTTCCACATACGCCAAGTGTCATTGCTGATTTTTGTCTTAGTTAGACCTCCTTGGCCATACCCTTTCTAGCTGCTGGTTCTGGAACACCACTTAAGAAGCGAACCATATCAGTCTCTCCTTTAGTGATGGGTCTTCAGTTTATTGTGGCTTCTATTCCTATCAAAATCGTATTTAGGCTCTCTTAATCCACCTGAGTGAGACCAAGTACCTACATCAAGCAATGGTTGATAGACTATCATGCGTTTCCACTAGCGTCACGACCAAGCAGCCCATGTTGGTATGTACTTCCAGCTGATTCCATGGTGCGCACCGTAGTACTGTATGTCAGTATGCTGGCTGTTCTTAAGAGCTCAGACACTTCTGTGTTGGCTGCACGGAACGTTGTAGCACTGTCTGAGTAAATACTGAGTGGCATGCGTCTGTGTCCTGTAAAGCGTTACATGGCCATCATAGATTTGCAGGTGTACATACCAGTGATAAGTTGAATGTCAATTGCGTGTGTAGTGGTACACGTGGATAGAATCACGTACGACTTTTTGACTTTAACATATACTGGTCCAGCAAAATCAATTCCCATAACAGCAAATGGTCTTGGAGGCTGACCTTGGTCTAGTGGTAATGGAGCCTCCATTTCTTCACGTCGACGACTGTCTATTATCTTGCAGAGCAGGAAAGAGTGGAGAACTCTTCAAACAGGTTGTCGCCCTCGCAAAATCCCAAACTCCTCATGTAGTTCTCCTGGTACGATGCGTACCCCACGATGGACTGTACAGTCGTACATGCGTGTGTTTTACGGGAAATTTCGTGAAATGATGACTTCTTTCCAGTATAATAGGGTTTTTCTCTCAACTGGACTCTGCAGCTCATTGTAACCAATCACTGAGCCGAATCACACCATCTGTGGTGGTGCAGGCACCATTCTCACTTTTACTGAATGCGATAACAAAAGAATTTACTGAGATCTCTGTTTTGTTCACTCAGATCAGCTGGAAAAAGGATTGGTCCACATCACGGACTACTCCAATCGCAAGTATGCGGAATCGTAACAAGGTTGCCAGTATGTCTGACAGTAAATTTTTGTCCTGTTTTGAGAGTGTCATTCAAAGATGGTGAGACTCGTTCGTGAGATGATGCATCGAATATAATTCTATACTTGATGTTTCCCCCGCTGCCTTTCTCCAACTATGCGACGTGCCAGGTAAAATACATTTCCAACTGTGTAGTTCTGTGGTGCAGTTTCTACTTGATCCCACCTAATGTAATTTGACGTGGTCTTATGATAAATGAACTTCAGCTCTTCGTTCGCTTGTAACTTATTTTGTAAAAAGCAGAGACGTGTTTCAGCAATAGTGCGGTTCCTGGGAAAAAGTATATCCTCCTTCACATTCAGGCATATAATTCTGCAGACATTTTCTGTGCACGATGATTCTCGAAGCTCTTCTCAGTCCCCCAGAACTTAGAGCTACTTAAACCTAACTAACCTAAGGACATCACACACATCCATGCCCGAGGCAGGATTTGAACCTGCGACCGTAGCGGTTGCGCGGTTCCAGACGGTAGCGCCTAGAACCGCTCGGCTTTCTCATAGGAATCCACACACTATTCTAAGAGTCCTAGTTCTTGAATGCGC
Organism: Schistocerca cancellata; assembly: GCF_023864275.1. Taxonomy (NCBI): domain Eukaryota; kingdom Metazoa; phylum Arthropoda; class Insecta; order Orthoptera; family Acrididae; genus Schistocerca; species Schistocerca cancellata. Next base: position 637,363,101 of record NC_064631.1, on the reverse strand, counting down.
CTATAGCTGTCAGTGTAGGTGGTGTTGAGAGCTTCAAAGACTGTTTGAAGTTGTAGCATTAAGGTTTTCGAAGTGAATGTGGTTTTTTATAATCCTATTCCTATCCCCATACTTAGATTACAAAATTTGCTTCGTCTGCTCATGTATGCCAGCTGTGGCTGTAATTCCATAGACCAAATCCGGGTTCCCCATTTAAGTATCCATGGAAGAATATGTGCTTGTGGATAGGCGAAGCATTGGATTTTCATCTATGGAAGCTGTGAACTGCCACCAGAACCGTGACCATGCTTCTGTGTCACCTGTTTGATATTAGGCAACTTGTTGTCTATATAGGCGTGCTAGTGAGTTGATGACATTGGCAAATGCGTTCAGCTCAACATACTACTCCTAAAAAGCCATTTAGCTTTTTCGGGTCGCGCGTTTGCGCTTGTCACTGTAGTCTTCAAAAGCTTGTGTGTCGGCCTCGTATTCTGTGTCATCCAGCAGATCCTGAATCGAGTCATTAACTGTGGTCAGCTCTTGAAAGGTTCCCTGCAGACGCTGCTGACAGTATCTGTAGGAATATCTAATGCGTTTACCTAGTTCACGAAACGTGTGACCATCAAGCGCAAGGTATTCCACTTGCGTCCCAGTTTGGGCTGACTCGTGGTTGCTGCTTCCGATATGCCATGATTTGCTAAATTGCCACGGATTGCTAGTTCTTGCTAACAGATGGGGCTGATATTACATTAAAGAATAAAAAATAATCAGTTACCTTTTCTAAAAATTTGGTTTTTTGTTATTATTTTTTTTTCTTTCTTTCTTACTGTACGGACGAACTTTGTTGTAGAATCTCTTATTTACGTGTGGTAATAAAAATTCATTTACACAGAATTAAGTACATTTAAAATTACGTGAATTCATATTAACTGATTAAGAATATTTAGTTGAGAATTAAATCCTTTATATAATTCGGCCTTGGCACACATTTTCTAAATGCAGTGGTTTTTTTTAAATATTTACTGAATCTTTCCCGGTGTTAGCTATGGAACACAAGACTGTCTCTATTAGCAGAAAATGGTTAAATATTGCCAAGCCGACGTTTAATTTTCACTGATAAAACACACTTAACTATACATTTAAGTTATTTGAAAGAACCAAAATTGTTAAATTTCAACGTTAACTATCCGCCTATGAATGCACAAATGTGAAACTAGTAATAAATTCCGTCAGTCTCAGGATCGCTGTAAAAGAAAAACATTTTCTTAATTCACTGCTAATTTTTATCTGCTCCCGATTTACGGGTTTGGTTAAGTTTTCCTAGCGGAACAATATTTTAAATGTGCCGCCGCTGCAAATCGTTCGGTCGTGGCACAGCCCAGCAACACCGCTAAAAATGCTGAAAATTCTTTAAAGAAATATTATAGATGACATGGGCAAGCTAATTTACATTAATAATACACACTTTTGATAAATTATAATGTATTTAGACCACAACAATAATTCAACTTACATTAGTTTGTAATTTCTCCTCTAATGGCGGCTAAATCTAGATACAGACAAAAGAAGTCTACCCATTCATAAAATGCTACGTCACAGGTTCCTCTCAATTTCAGCTCTACAGGGAGACGACAAAGAATACACACTACGTGGTGCTTTTTATACTACTGCTGACCATTAACATCTCTTTGTAATCTTACAACATTATTTTCCTCTGTGGCTGAATTTAACATTTTTGTTATCGCAGATATTGACACATTTCGCAATTACATTATGAGTATAGAAATATTACAATCCTAAATACATCGAGAATATTACTACAGAAAATATTACAATAATAACGAATGTCCTTTAGACAAAATTAAATAATATTTTTTGTTAAATGATTACAGTGTATACAAATTGCTTCATAGCGGCGTATATAGTACAATCAAATTTTAGTTTATTAATAGTGTGAGTGTTGCCAAGGAACGTTACACACTGTACATGACGGCAGTGCTGCAGTCAGCAGTAGCCAAGTAAGAAGGTACTTGGTTCGTTAGTTCAATTTAGATCTGACAGACACCGTTGAGGAAACGGTAGGATGGAACGTCGTCCACGTTTCCACAACATGACTGACGAAGTTACCATAAGGTTTAAAGACAGTCACTACACCGTCTGACGGCATCTCAAATGGGAGCTTCCCTAAATATCTGGAGGACAAAACCAGCATGATCAACCACGACAGCTCCTTTATGGCCGTCAGAGAGTCGTAACTTGAGATCGTAACATGGTGACGCCCAATGACGCCGAACATGTCTTCATTCGCCGTGTTCACAGGCACGGCGTTACTAACGATGAAAAAATTAATCATGAGTACATCTTGTTGTGAGAGACGCATTTCGTTCCGTGTAAACCTTCCGACTTCGCACACTTTTGATTGTTCATGATCCAAAGGAAAAATTAATTTAATCGTGGCTTGGCAATAGGACAACGCCATGATATGGACACAAAGACCTCAAACAAAATGTGCTCGCCCCACTATTGCCAAACACAGACTCCCCCTACATCACGGGTAACCAATACCATAAGAACGAATTTCACAATGCAAGATGGTATCAGATTTTCGCAGTTCTTAAATGGCTGGATGTATGTTCCACAGACAGTAAATAATATACGAAGTCTAAAGACCCAAATGGAGGTAATAAAACTGTAAGGTCAAGAAGGTGGACTTAAAGCAGGGTAGCAACACAACCGATACCATTCTAATGGTATGCGAATAAAAAATAAATGAATAAAATGGAAAATTACAGATGAGGAATAGTAGATCAAGGACAACAGATAACAGTACTAAGTCTTGCTGATGAAATAGCCTATCTGTCAAGTCTGGACGGACGAATTGAAGAATTACAAGCCTGTGGAAGGGAGTGAACAAGATGGACAACAAAGGATGGCTTTAAGTTAAACAGAGTAAAAAATAAGACTAATAATAATGATAATAATAGTAATAAGAATAATTTCACGTGACTCAATGGCCTGGTGGGTGTCTTTCAGTTGGACGCTACATCGACGACTCGAGTGTCCAAACTTACTCCAATAATGCTATCAGAAAGAGGTAACATAAGAATTTAAAGTGGAGTGCAAACCATGGGTCGTTCCTCTTGACTCTTCACGTGACTCAGAGATGAAGACTGGGATCAGAGCACGGAGATAAATTTTCATGGCTGACCGTCGTTCTAGCCCATAAACTCTCGGTGTCCAGACAGGTGATTACCAGGGCCCACAGCATAGCAAAGTCAAAGGTAGAAGCCGGCCGTGGTGGCCAAGCGGTTAAAGGCGCTACAGTCTGGAACCGCGCGGCCGCTACGGTCGCAGGTTCGAATCCTGCCTCGGGCATGGATGTGTGTGATGTCCTTAGGTTAGTTAGGTTTAAGTAGTTCTAAGTTCTAGGGGACTGATGACCTTAGAAGTTAAGTCCCATAGTGCTCAGAGCCATTTGAACAAAGGTAGAAACGATGAAAACCAGTTGGTTAGCATTAAAACTGGGATTAATGCATTAATGGATGAATTCTTCAGTCTAGGATCGAAGATTGCATTTCTGGTACAGATGATATCAGAAGTAGAACGGGAAAGACTACGTCTGCAGCAGAGCACTGGATGTCAAGCCTTCCTAACACTCCCTATAATCGTTTCTGGCATGTACAGATTGACAATTATTGAACTATATGGAAAAATCCTAAATTAGTTACAAAATACGGCGTGCACACACTTTATTCAACACGTAAACGTCTATATAGATATACAGAATTAGGCTATGATATGTTCGATATGCCTGCCATTACTGGCGTTGATATGGTGCAGACAAATAGCGAAATTCTGCATGATCCGCTATAATGTTGAAACATCCATGCTGCCGGTGAACTCCTTAATGGCTGTTTTCAACTCAGCAATGGGTTGGGGGCTATAGTTGTACACCTTGTCTTTAATGTAGCCCCACCAAAAGGAGTCGCTTTTGTTCAGATCCGGAGAATATGTCGGCCAAACGAGTCCCATGCCAGTGGCCTCTAGGTACCCCAGAACCGGAACGCGTTCCCCAGACTGTTCCTCCAGGACATCGCTCTCCTCCTTCAATGCAGTCGAGATCCGCTTGCATAAGCCACGTCTTGTCAAAATCAAGGTCACTTTGGATAAAGTTGGTAAATCATCTTCCAAAACGTTCATGTACCTTGCGATAGTCGCCTTGCCATCAAGGAATGTCGCACCAATTATTCCGTGACTGGACATTGCATACCACTCAGTAACCCGTTGAGGATGAAGAGATATCTCGATCGCGAAATGCGGGTTCTCAGTCCCCCAAATGCGTCAGTGTTACTTATTGACAAACCCATCCAAATGAAAGGGGGTTTCATCGCTAAACCAAATAACAATGGGCATTGTATTTTCCATCATGCCATGCAGCCAACCGTGCAGTTTGAACGTCCTAACGCAAACCGTTCAGAAGTTATGACGATTTCATTTCATATGGTTCAGTAATTGTTACATGGCTATATACCTCCGTAGCAGCGTCCGTCACAGAAGGTGGCTGAGTAGCTCGTATGAGCTCTCACGGGAGAGGCGTTTGCTTCTTATGGAGCATAATCTTCTAATATATATTTTAGTGACGCCTTTGAGCATTATCAGCATGGCCATGTTGTTCGTCCCATATCGCGTTTCGTTGCGGACTACGATTGTGGAGGCCAGCCACCGACAAGGTTTTTATGTCACAGAGTGTATACTGTTATGCCCTGTAGGTAAATCTTATAATGAGCAATGTGGCATCAATGAACGAAATTGTGAAAATATTTTTTTTTAAGTTTGTACTGAATATGTGAATTTATCTGAAACAGCCCATAGCGAACTGCGATCATTGATAGGTGATTAGAAAGCGTTTCCGTCGATCGTGCTCTACTGGGTTGAATTATAACGAGTGGATACAAAAATCTGATGGTGGGGATCGTTTGTTCAAGGGCAGAATAAGCAGTATCTCATTTGCCGTTAAATATGACACTGTAAAATCTATGAATGAATATTTACAATCAGAAAAAGACAAAGCGCATATACACTATGTGATCAAAAGTATCCGGACACCTGGCTGAAAATGACTTACAAGTTCGTGGCGATCTGAATCAGTAATTGTGGAATTCAGTATGGTGTAGGCCCACCCTTAGGCTTGATGACAGCTTCCACTATCGCCGGCACTCGTTCAATCAGGTGCTGGAAGGTTTCTTGGAGAATCTCAGCCCATTCTTCACGGAGTGCTGCCTTGAGGAGAGTTATCGATGTCTGTCGGTGAGGCTAGGCACGAAGTCGGTGTTCCAAAACACCCCAAACGTGTTCTATACGATTCAGGTCAGGACTCTGTGCAGGCTAGTCCTTTACAGGGATGTTATTGTCGTGTAACCAATGCGCCACAGACAATGTATTGTGAACAGGTGTTCCATCGTGTTGAAAGATGCAATCGCCATCCCCGAATTGCTCTTCAACAGTGGGAAGCAAGAAGGTTCTTAAAACATCAATGTAGGCCTGTACTGTAATAGTGCGACGCAAAAGAACATGGGGTGCAAGCCCTCTGCATGAAAAATAGGACCACACCATTACGCCATCGCCTCCGAATTTTACTGTTGGCACTACGCACGCTGGCAGGAGGTTCACCGGGCGTTAGTCATACCCACACCCTGCCATCGGATCACCACACTTTGTACCGTATTTCGTCACTCCACACAACGTTTTTTCATTGTTCAGTCGTCCAATGTTTACTCTCTTTACACCAAGCGAGGCGTCGTTTGGCATTTACCGGCGTGATGTGTGGCTTATAAGCAGCCGCTCGACCCTGAAATTGCAAGTTTTCTACCTCCCTCCTAACTATCATAGTACTTGCGTTGGATCCTGATGCAGTTTGGAATTCCTGTGTGACGGTCTGGATAGATGTCTGCCTATTACACATTACGACCCTCTTCGACTGTCGGCGGTCTCTGGTCAGTCAACAGTTGAGGTTGGGCTGTATGCTTTTGTGCTTTACGTGTGCCTTCACGTTTCCACTTGACTATCACATCGGAAACAGTGGACCTAGGGATGTTTAGGTGTTTGTAAATCTTTCGTATAGACGTATGACACAAGTGTCGGAAGTTCCATGCGGCTTTTCGCGGATGATGCTGTAGTATACAGAGAAGTGGCAGCATTAGAAAATTGTAGCGAAATGCAGGAAGATCTGCAGCGGATAGGCACTTGGTGCAGGGAGTGGCAACTGACCCTTTAACATAGACAAATGTAATGTTGTGAATACATAGAAAGAAGGATCCTTTATTGTATGATTATATGATAGCGGAACAAACACTGGTAGCAGTTACTTCTGTAAAATATCTGGGAGTATGCGTGCGGAACGATTTGAAGTGGAATGATCATATAATATTAATTGTTGGTAAGGCGGGTACCAGGTTGAGATTCATTGAGAGAGTCCTTAGAAAATGTAGTCCATCAACAAAGGAGGTGGTTTACAAAACACTCGTTCGACCAATACTTGAGTATTGCTCATCAGTGTGGGATCCGTACCAGATCGGGTTGACGGAGGAGATAGAGAAGATCCAAAGAAGAGCGGCGCGTTTCGTCACAGTGTTATTTGGTAACCGTGATTGCGTTACGGAGATGTTTAACAAACTCAAGTGGAAGAATCTGCAAGAGAGGCGCTCTGCATCGCGGTGTAGCTTGCTCGCCAGGTTTCGAGAGGGTGCGTTTCTGGATGAGGTATCGAATATATTGCTTCCCCCTACTTATACCTCCCGAGGAGATTACGAATGTAAAATCAGAGAGATTAGAGCGCGCACGGAGGCCTTCAGACAGTCATTCTTCCCGCGAACCATACGCGACTGGAACAGGAAATGGAGGTATTGACAGTGGCACGTAAAGTGCCCTCCGCCACACACCGTTGGGTGGCTTGCGGAGTATAAATGTAGATGTAGATGTAGATGTAACACCCAATCACTTGACCACGTTCGAAGTCCGTGAGTTCCACGGAGAGCCATATTCAGCTCTCTCACGATGGCCAATGACTACTGAGAACGCTGATATGGAGTACCTGGCAGTAGGTGTCAGCTCCCAGCACGTAATATGAGAAACATATTTTCTTTGAGGTATCCGGATACTTTTGATCACATTGTGTATCATACAACAGTAAAACCAGTCTCTTCCTAAAGTCTTGCCAAAACAATTTGAAGGTGAAGACGACAAAATAACTGCAACGTAATCTACTTTGATATATAATGGTGTGAAACACCACCATTCTTACAGCTCTCAAGAGTGTGGAAATAAGTTATATCCTTATGTATTCACACACTCCTCCACAGCACTGAAACTAAGAAGAGGCAGAACGAAAAGCGAGGCATTAGTAAATGTACTTCTGCCTGTAAGTAGGCTGTTTAGGTTTTTATGTTGGTAACGCCACATAGCGCTGTGTATGAAAATCACTGACTGCGCTGTGTGCAGTCTGTGGCTGGGTGGCATTATTGGAATAGTCGCTATTGTAGTGTTGGGCAGTTGGGTGTGAACAGCGCGTAGCGTTGCGCAGTTGGAGGTGAGCCGCCAGCTGTGGTGGATGTGGGGAGAGAGATGGCGGAATTTCGAGAGCTGGTGATCTGGACGTGTGTCCATCAGAGACAGTAAATTTGTAAGATTGGATGTCATGAACTGATATATATATATATATTATGACTTTTGAACACTATTAAGGTAAATATATTGTTTGTTCTCTAACAAAATCTTTCATTTGCTAACTATGCCTATCAGTAGTTAGTGCCTTCTGTATTTAGAATCTTTTATTCAGCTGGCAGTATTGGCGCACGCTGTATTGCAGTACTTTGAGTAACGAAGATATTTGTATGGTAAATGATTCATGAAAGGTATTGCTTATTGTTGGTCAGGGCCATTCTTTTGTAGAGATTTTTGAAAGTCAGATTGCGTTGTGATAAAAATATTGTGTGTCAGTTTAAGCACAGTCATTTATAATTTTTCTAAGGGGATGTTTCATGCCTTACGCCAGACAGAATCTATTAATCGAACTGAAGCAAAATATTTCGCTTTCATTGGATACAGACGATTCAAAGAATATCAGTAAAACATTACCCCATAATACGTCTCCAAAGATAAGGGAGATGTAACTAAGTTCTTGATTTCAGTGAAAATATAAACGTATCTGCAACTAAATTAAAATCTGTTTTACTGTAAAATGGTTTAACATTGAAAAATTAAGTTTATTATTTTCTCGGTAAACAGAGCATATTATTGCTGACATATATTATATTAAAGCATTAAATTTGCATTTATGCTTCTAAAATGTGATGTAGAAAGTCTATCTTTTAAAATATATTCAAACATTTTTACATAATCAAAGACTTCCGAGGAATTAGAATCATTTTGCGAATTGGCTTGGCTTGACTGCAATGAAATACTGCGACACACAGTTATGTAATGGTTTTCTTTTCAGTTAGCTGAGGAAGGTCTTGTTAAGATTGACGAGGTTTAAAGATGTTTCATGAAATACAGGACGAAGAAAAATCACACGCTATAATTGGAAAATACGAAATAAACGACTGCTCGCTAACACTACCAGAGTGTGTTCTGAATTTTTTTTAAATGAACGTAATCTGAATTTTTTAAAGCAACTAGACTTTTGAAAAAAGAGGACGCATTTTCTGCAAATTTTCACGGAATTATGTCGGAAGTGAAGAAAGAAAGACAGGGTGGTAAGGAGGATGCATTTTATGTATTTGAAAACCTCGCAGAAGAAGAAAAGAATATTCTAGTGAAAAGTGCACACCTATTTACCATAGATTTGTAAACAATCTTAATAAACGTTAAAAATTTTGTGGAACTGACAGTGCATATAAAATTATGCCTATCCTACATGTATGTCAACCCGAACTATTTTCATTTAATGACTTAGCTGAAGTGGGAAGGAAATTTAAAATTAGTTTCGATGGAAAGGAGATGTATCACGGGTTTTCTCTATGAAAGTGGTAGCATCAAATCATTATTGGAAGGACACTAGCTGTTGTAACGTGTGGAGTGTGTGTGTGTGTTTTTTTTAAGCAGATTCATCAAATATGTTCATGCTAATTCAGCATGTCCTCCCAGTTCGTGTCAATATCGCACTTGTTGAATGAGTGCTTAGCCTCGTGAGTGCGTTATGGTGTTTTCCAAAAACAGAGTGTCCGCTGAAGTTGTGAAAGCCGCAAGTTGGGTTCAGATGAATTTGGCAATGGCCCACGAAGATTTCTAGAGCGTTGTTCTTAACAACAAGGCTTTTCTGAATGAAACGCTAGCCTCAACCATATAAAAATAATACGGTACGTTTTCGCAATTTTTTACTACTGCTAATTTTATTTGGTTTGATATTGGTGTCTACATCTACATCAATACTCCGCAAGTCATGAGACGCTCTCTGGCGAAGGGTGCATCTGCTACCACTTACTGCTCCCCCTTCCATTTTCCACTTGCGGTCATTGCTAATGGCAACATTAGTAGGTGGTAGGTAGTCGTAGTAGTAGTAGCAGTAGTTAATTTCATTATATTAGCAAAAATCGTGACTGTAATAATACACAAAAATCTATACAACGAATTGTGTCCCCAGTTACACAAGGGTCCTTGGCCAGTTGGTTGGTCTCCGAGCCCACCTGGAGTTTAATTTGAGAAAGTTAGCTTTGCCGCCATTAAATCCCTCCGCAACCCCCATAACGCGCTGACTTCCGCTAAGCCGACCGAAGAGCAATCACTCTCACGAGCAATAATGTTGTCGACAAATATCACGCAACAACTTTTGCACACATGCAGACGAAGTTATCATTAAGCGTGTACAAACAATACATTAATGATAAACAAGTAACCAAGATAGTAATGAAGGCATTGAGGTGTGAGTATAGCGCTATGGAACGACTACAGGATCCTTCAAATTAAATATGACCGGACATTCGTTATGTGGAAGGAAAACAATGATCATTTAAAATGAGTTTTAAGGGCCATGGTTAGCAGTTAATAACCCCAATTTTTCTAAAATTCATATGTAACCTATTCACAATATTCTACAGTTAAAGCTCCTCACTTGCACTGAATTCACTGTAAATTATGTTCGCTTTAAGCCATCATTAGTGCACAGCATACTTTTAATAAATAAGGCTTGCTCCGTGACGGTATACAACGAGGTTTTTCATTGTAATTCATTGCTCGACAACATAGCGAGTGATATAATTAAAGTGCAGTTACTCATAGATGTCTGCTGTTGGCTTTAATTATCGTAAGGCAGTGAAACTTCGTAGATATTCTAATGCGTTAATGTGCAACCGTGTCACGCTGGAAAAATATTTGTTCCAAGTTTGGCCACCAGGTGAAAATCTGGCGCTGTTAAAGCAAGAAAGACGTATGGTAGTGTTTCCATTTGTCGTGAATTAGGAATGGGACGTGGGGAGAAAAGGTGAGGTAAATGAGACAGGCATGTAATGCTGATTTTAATATTAACTGTCGCTCACACAATTTATTCAGTATGAGCACCGGAGACATCGACAAGATGCTGTACAGCACAAACTACGTGAGTACCTACACTTTAATAAAAAACTACCCGGTATTTAGTACCTTTGGTATGCATTAAACGCTCTCTCTTTTTATGGCCAGTTATATATGAAGCAAAGGGAAGTCAGTTACTAAAAACAAGTCAAGATTACCAGTATGGTTTAGTATATTATTGATTTGTAAGCAGACCAACAAGAAAACATCCTTTAGCTGTGATGCGTTGTCGAAATACACAACGAAGTTAGGGCTTGCACCCTATTAGAATATTTTCGCTCTACATTATCCATGACTTCAGTGTTGGAAATTCCTGTAGTGAAAGAGTCTTTTCCCATAGAATTAGGATATTTCTGAGCCGCACCTATTCGGCACATCGCAGCCGAGAAGGCAGTATATCACATTCTTTTACCGACTATCATAAACTCTGTCTCTCTCAGTGCCCTTTCTAGCATGTAGAAACAAAGTCGTTCATTGACATGAGTACTAACACTGCGCAGCTGTCTCATCTGTTTATAAAATTTCCATAAGTAATTTTATTCTGTTTATTCTATTCTGCTACTTACATTACAACGAAATGTTAAATGGAACAGGTCTCTTTATATGACGAGATACAAATGAAAATAATAGGCAATTAATATTTGCTTGGATTCCATTCAATACTTCGTCATTAGTTATGTGATCTACCCATCTAATCTTCAGCATTCTTCTGTAGCACCACATTTCAAAAGCTTCTATTCTCTTCTTGTCTCCCATGCCCGGGTTCCCGGGTTCGATTCCCGGCGGGGTCGGGGATTTTCTCTGCCTCGTGATGGCTGGGTGTTGTGTGCTGTCCTTAGTTAGTTAGGTTTAAGTAGTTCTAAGTTCTAGGGGACTTATCACCATAGCAGTTGAGTCCCATAGTGCTCAGAGCCATTTGAACCATTTTTTTTTCTTCTTGTCTAAACTATTTATCGTCCATGTTTCACTTCCATACATGGCTACACTCCATACAAATACTTTCAGAAACGACTTCCTGACACTTAAATCGACACTCGATGTTAACAAATTTCTCTTCTCCAGAAACGCTTTCGTTGCCATTGAAAGTCTACATTTTATATCCTCTCTACTTCGACCATCATCAGTTATTTTCCTCCCCAAATACCAAACTCCTTTACTACCTTAAGTGTCTCACTCCCTAATCTAATTCCTGCAGCATCCCCCGATTTAATTCGACTACATTCCATTATCCTCATTTTGCTTTTGTTGATGTTCGTCTTATATCTTCCTTTAAAGACACTGCCCATTCCGTTCAGCTGCTCTTCCAGGTCCTTTGCTGTCTCTGACACAATTACAATGTCATCGGCGAACCTCAAAGTTTTTATTTCTTCTCCATGGATTTTAATCCCTACTCCGAATTTTTCTTTTGATTCCTTTACTGCTTGCTTAATATACAGATTGAATAACATCAGGGATAGGCTACAAACCTGCCTCACTCCCTTCCCAACCACTGCTTACCTTTCCTGCCCCTCGACTATTACAAGTGTCATCTGGTTTCTGTACAAATTGTAAATAGCCTTTCGCTCGCTGTATTTTATATGACACCTTCAGAATTTGAAAGAGAGTATTCCAGTCAACATTGTCAGAAGCTTTCTCTAAGTCTACAAATGCTGGAAGCGTAGGTTTGCCTTTCCTTAATCTATTTTCTAAGATACGTCGTACGGTCAGTATTGCCTCACGGGTTCCAACATTTCTACGGAATCCTAACTGATCTTCTCCGAGGTCGGCTTCTACAAGTTTTTACATTCGTCTGTTAAGAATTCGTATTAGTATTTTGCAGCCGTGGCTTATTAACCTGATAGTTCGGTAACTTTCACATCTGTCAACACCTGCTTTCTTTGGGATTGGAATTATTATATTCTTCTGGAAGTCCGCCTGTCTGATACGTCTTGGTCACAAGATCGTAGAGTTTAGCTAGGCCTGGCTCTTCCAAGGCTGTCAGTAGTTCTAATTTAATGTTGTCTATTCCCGGGGCCTTGTTTCGACTTAGTTCTTTCCGTGCTCTGTCAAATTCTTCACGCAGTCTCATATCTCCTATTTCATCTTCATCTTCATTCCTAGACGACTGTAAAACCTTGACCTGGTTAGTCTTCTCCCAATTTCAGTTGGTAAGAGTTGATGGTACAATTCGACCCTGGCGCAGACCTCACTAAGCCATGGACCCAAGTTGTTAAAAAGGTACCACGTAAGCTGATGGCGGCTCCATAATAATGTGGGCTGTGTGTACATGGAATTCACTGGGTCATGCTTATGTTCCGCTACTTGGAGACCATTTTTAGACGTTCATGGACTTCATTTTCGCAGACAACGGTGGAATTTTTGTGGACAACAATGCGGCGCGTGACTGGGCCAAAGTTGCCCCTAATTGGTCTGAAGGATCCTCTGCACTGTTTGAGCTAATGATTCGGCCACAAACATTGCCCGACAGGTGTACCATCGGAAGTCTTATGGGGTACAATCGAGAGGACAGCTCGTGTACAAAATACTGCACCGGGGACACTTTCGCACTAATAGCCTGCTTTAGAGGCAGCATGGCTCAGTTTCTCTGCAGTAACTTTCAACGTCTTGTTGAGCTCATGCTACGCTGAGTTGCTGCACTGCGCAGGGCAAAAGAAGGTCCGGGAGGATATCAGGAAGTACCTGATGACTTTTTCTCCTTAATTTATAAACATAGAGGCGCAAACTATTTTTAATTAGTAGTCCCATCGAAAGTGTACTAGATTGTACTTTTGCTTATTAATGGGACTGAAATTATCATTGAACCTACCGTAATTTTTATATAATTTTCCCTAAATATAGTGAAAAATTGCTCCTTTGAATCTGCTGGCCTACAGCTGTGGCGTTCTACTAAGGGTTTTGCGTCGCAGTTAACTGCATAGTTGCTAAAGGTGTACTGTGCTGCAGCACAACCTGATGAGGGACAGCTTGCGTTCCGTCTCACGTCACTTTTCACATTTTTCTTTCTTTTTTTTGGGTCGAGGTTGGTGGCGGTGTCGCAGCGTCGCTGAAATTCGCCAGTGTGTCGGCCGGCTGTCAGCGCCAAGCGATGTTGCGGCCGACCCGCAGCCCATGACGTCAGCTGTCGGCTGCGCTTTTAATTGAATTCGTCGCTCCAACACTCCCCCCTCCTCCATCAGCCCTTTTCTCTCCCTCTTGCCAGACCGCAGACCTACATTCACGGCTTACGGCAAGGTACGTGCTGCGAGATTTTTAGTTGAAGTACTTGCCAGTTAAAAGGCTGTCCTGGTGCCTCGTACTGAATACGCACCTGCTGTCACACTGAATTAGCGCAATATTATTTTAATCCTCTATCCTATGTAGCTGTGATAACTGGACTGCATATTGCACTTTATATATAATACTCTCCTATTTTCAGCTTTTAAAATGAGCAGACAATGACCCGCTCGAATAACTTAACGTGCTCGTACTGGCTTGTGAAACAAAGAGCTGAGCTTGACCCAGAGAGAATCCGATTGTTAGTGTAATAAATCAGCTAACCTCAGTGGTATTAGAAGGTATTACTGCTTGTTTACTTAGGCAAGTGTTGGACTAATCGAAAATTTCTGACTCAAAAAATACGATAATACACAGGAAAGAATTTACACAAGTATTTCATCTCTGAAATTAGTTTACGACTATGCCCATACGAATGGCAACCAGTCACAAATTTAAAATATAAATAAACCTGTCATTTAATCAAAACCAGAGGACTCTATACAAGTGACAGCTTGAATGGAGAGAAACTAGACATATAATCTTGTATCTGGTGGTCCACAGAAGGTATTATCATAATGCTTGTGGATGTTCTAGTCATTAGAATTTCCCATCATTGACGAATGCAAGTGGTATAGCTGTTGGCACAACTGGCATTGCTGCCAGATTTCCCTATTCTCTTTCTCCCTATCACAGTTCAACACAGTGGTAAAAGATGGTGACCTGGAAATACTGGGCGGACTACATTGCCAATAGGCCGTTTAAATCATAAATGGCAGACCTGAGGATATCGGGATCGACTGATTGTTTGTCAAATGACTTGCCATACTTAAAACTAAAAAAAATTATGGTTAAACTCACCCTTGTGAGAATTACGGTCATTGTCCTTAATATAACTTACTTCTGCCATGTTTAAACAATTCCTCTCACCCCTTCGACATCACAGCTTAAATAATTGTCACTCTGAGCTTCAATGCCAAGAACTGACCAGTATATCTTTAAACCTCGGCGTTTCACCGGTGCACCACTTATAGCTGTCAAACACTTCTCGGTTTTGTGTGCAATGCGATGGGACTTATGTTTATGTGATGTCTTGTGGCTAGGGACTCCCGTCGGGTAGATCGTTCGCAGGGTGCAAGTCTTTCGATTTGACGTCACTTCGGCGGCTTGCGCGTCGATGGGGATGACATGATGATGATTAGCACAACACAACACCCAGTCCTTGAGCGGAGACAATCTCCGACCCAGCTGGGAATCGAACCCGAGCCCTTAGAATTGACATTGTCCTGCTGACCACTCAGCTACTGGGGGAGGACACTGGGTCTGATAAGCGATAGGAACAGCTGCATCTGCTGCCAACTTCTAAAATGACTAACTTAGAAACAGATATCCTTGGTATAGCAAAGCAACCCAAATCAGTAAAGGCAAGATTCCTGTTCAGATGGCAACCAAATGGTTTCCTTGCAGAATATGCTGATATAATGGCTACAAACTTAGCTATCATCTACAGGAACAGCTTCATGAAAGAATCATACTTCAAGTTGCACAGGGAATAGAAGAGACAGTGTCACTGACACACTGCTCAAATTTGGATGGCAATCACTAAAACGAAGGGGTTTTTCGATGTTGAAGATCCTTTCACGAACTTTCATTCACCAACTTCTCTACCGAATCTGAAAATATTTTGTTGGTATGAGCCAACATATTGAGATACAATCATCATAAAAAAGTAGGAGAAATGGAGACTGGAATGGCATATATATATATATATATATATATATATATATATATATATATATAAGAAGTGCTGACAAGGGGGTGCCACCCTCCTCCCACCTATCCACCCTCCCACTCACACACAACCAGTAACGACCCATGCCATGCATCTTGTTCACTAAGGCTTCGTGCTTCGCCTATTGCCTCACACCACGCACCACACATACAACCCCCGTCCCCGCCCCCCTCCACACACACATACACATACGGTAATGTCCAATGCGATGAACCTTGTCCACTAAGGCTTAGTGTGACGCAGCTGCTTCGGCTACTGTCTCACAACACGCACCACACACACAGGTCTGGCGTAACGCCAGCCACATAGCTGAGTGTCATGTCAGCATCTGCCAGTGACAGCAAAGTGCAAAGATACTTCATGCATACTGGTGATTCAGGTGCACAAACTCTCATGACCAAAGTTAAAATGGCTGAGAAATTTGAAAAACCAAGCAGCACACTCATACTTAAGGCCTATGTTGTTGTTGTGGTCTTCAGTCCAAGACTGGTTTGAAGCAGCTCTCCATACAACTCTACCCTGTGCTAGCTCCTTCATCTCCCAGTACCTACTGCAAACTACATCCTTCTGAATCTGCTTAGTGTATTCATCTCTTGGTCTCCCTCTACGATTTTTACCCTCAACGCTGCCCTACAATGCTAATTTTGTCATCCCTTGATGCCTCAGAACATGTCCTATCAACCGATCCCTTCTTCTTGTCAAGTTGTGCCACAAACTTCTCTTCTCCCCAATCCTGTTCAATACCTCCTCATTAGTTACGTGATTTACCCACCTAATCTTCAACATTCTTCTGTAGCACCACATTTCGAAAGCTTTTATTCTCTTCTTCTCCAAACTATTTATCGTCCATGTTTCACTTCCACACAAAAGCTTCCTGACGCTTAAATCTATACTCGATGATAACAAATTTCTCTTCTCCAGAAATGCTTTCCTTGCCATTGCCAGTCTACATTTTATATCCTCATTTCGCTCCCTGTATTTTACCCCAGCTACCTTTATAATTTGAAAGAGAGTATTCCTGTCAACAATGTCAAAAGCTTTCTCTAAGTCTACAAATGCTAGAAACGTAGATTTGCCTTGCCTGAATCTTTCTTCTAAGATATGTCGTAAGGTCAGTAGTGCCTCATGTGCTCCAACATTTCTATGGAATCGAAACTGATCTTCCCCGAGGTCGGCTTCTACCAAATTTTCCATTCGCCTGTAAAGGATTCGCGTTAGTATTTTGCAGCTATGACTTATTAAACTGATAGTTCGGTAATTTTCACATCTGTCAACACCTACTTTCTTTGGGATTGGAATTATTATATTCTTCTTGAAGTGTGAGGGAATTTCGCCTGTCTCATACATTTGGTCACCTGATGGGAGTTTTGTCGGAACTGGCTCTCCCAAGCCCGTCAGTAGTTCTAATGGAATGTTGTCTACTCCAGGGGCCTTGTTTCGACTCAGGTCTTTCAGTGCTCTGTCAAACTCTTCACGCAGTATCGTATCTCCCATTTAAAAAAAATGGTTCAAATGGCTCTGAGCACTATGTGACTTAACTTCTAAGGTCATCAGTCCCCTAGAACTTAGAACTACTTAAATCTAACTAACCTAAGGACATCACACACATCCATGCCCGAGACAGGATTCGAACCTGCGACGCGGTTCCAGACTGTAGCGCCTTTAACCACTTGGCCACACCGGCCGTCTATCTCCCATTTCACCTGCATCTACATTCTCTTCCATTTCCATAACATTGTCCACAAGTACATCGCCCTTGTATAGACCCTCTATATACTCCTTCCAATTTTCTGCTTTCCCTTCTTTGCTTAGAACTGGGTTTCCATCTGAGCTCTTGATATTCATACAAGTGGTTCTCTTTTCTCCAAAGGTCTCTTTAATTTTCCTGTAGGCAGTATCTATCTTACCCCTAGTGAGATAAGCCTCTACATCCTTACATTTGTCCTCTACCCATGCCTGCTTAGCCATTTTGCGCTTCCTGTCGATCTCATTTTTGATACATTTGTATTCCCTTTTGCCTGCTTCATTTACTGCATTTTTATATTTTCTCCTTTCATCAAATAAATTCAATATTTCTTCTGTTACTCAAGGGTATCTACTAGCCCTCGTCTTTTTACCTACTTGATCCTCTGCTGCCTTCACTACTTTATCTCTCAGAGCTACCCATTCTTCTTGTACTGTATTTCTTTCCCCCATTCCTTTCAATTGCTCCCGTATGCTCTTCCTGAAACTCTGTACAGCCTCTGGTTTAGTCAGTTTATCCAAGTCCCATCTTCTTAAATTCCCACCTTTTTGCAGTTTCTTCAGTTTTAATCTAAAGTTCATAACCAATAGATTGTGGTCAGAGTCCACATCTGCCCCTGGATATGTTTTACAATTTAAAACCTGGTTCCTATATCTCTGTCTTATCATTATATAATCTATCTGATACCTTTTAGTATCTCCAGGATACTTCCATGCTTACAACCTTCTTTTATGATTCTTGAACCAAGAGTTAGCTATGATTAAGTTATGCTCTGTGCAAAATTCTACCAGACGGCTTCCTGTTTCATTTCTAACCCCCAATCTTAGCCTAAGTTGAAGAAAAGTGTGAAATTCTGAAGCACCAATACCCCACTTGTATATCACTCAGTACTGTGGTTTGGTTACTGAAAAAATCGGGAAATGTCCTGCTGAAGACTCAGTCAAACGACTCTAACATTCTGCGTGGTGTCTGTTCTTAGTCGTGTCTCCCTATTGTGATAATTATTTGTCGATTTCTTTATGAACTTCTAACATGAGTTGAGGTTATTCCCCCTTTTGTGCATACCATTCTAATTCTTCATCCTCTTTATCTCGCATCATTCTTATTTGTTTGTTTATAACTGGTATTTCTTCTAATTTTAGCTTTTGCTCAAAGAGGTGACATTCCCGAATGTTACGCTACCTTTCCCCATGTCTATTATCGCTCGTCTCTCATTTAAAATATCTGCACCTACAATCAAATCTACAGTTAGTTTCGGTATTATCACGAAGTGGGCTTCGATCTTTTGATCTTGGCACGAAAGAGTTAACCTTGTTTGTCTCGTAACTTCCGTAGCATTGTTTCTAATAGGACCTCTTACTTTAATCTTACGTGTTTTCAGAACTGGCAATTCCTAATTGGCATTACACTGCATTAATAAATTTTCTAGGATCGCGATCAGTTCACTTCCACTATCAATTACAGTATTGACTGGGATCTGTTGTACCATGGCCTTCACAATTGGTTGTATTTGAAAGGGTTGGTTCTGTTCTTCTTCTTCTTGCATCAACGAATCCTCCATTGAATCATACATGAGTTTTTCAGGACTTTCCCCTGTGAATTCGAACTTTCTGTAGAATAAGCTTCGACCGCTACTTCTCTCTCTTTTATTTCCCTTCTCTATTTCTACTTTCATTTACGCTTTCTTCAACATCCTCTACATTTTCCTTATCTTCGTCTATCTTCTCCTTTTTCGTCGCTACTTCCAAATAATCGCATCTAAATGCTCTAATTATCGCTTTATAACTTCCTTCATTACATACGTTGGGTTGTGTGCCCACTAATAACTTATTTTCAACTTCTGTCGACTGCGCATTAACCTCTTTGAATTCGATTTCACTGGTTTCCATCTCAAATAGCTCTGCCATACTCATTACTTCATCCTTTCCTCCTACATTCGTTGTGCATTCCTCTGGTAATTCATCTACCTCGTCAGTATTCTCCCAATTAATTTCGTCGCAACACGATATTGTTATTTTCCTGTCTTCATTTTCATCTGGTCCCTGCGGTTTTGTTTCTTCCTTCTTCTCTTCTCGTGATAAGATATTTACTTCTCTGTTCAAGGTGCTGCAATTATCCGGGGTCGGTGCGTCATTCTCTTTGGCGTGGGCGCTTAGCTGTCAATTCGAACGTTTTTCGGGGTTTGGTGGTCTTACACGTGGTTAATTATTGTTTCTTCGTACTGTGTCTTGTTGATTCCACTACTTTTTGCTTTTGTTTTCACGTGCGCTTCGTCTTTTTCTTGCGTCATCTTCCGAAAATATAAACTCCAGTTCCCTTACAATTCCTTCAAATGCTTCGACGTCATTTCCTCCGCGACCTAATAATGGTTGCTGGTATTTCAATGGTAACTTCATCGCTCATAATGTAACCAACTCTCCGTCACTGTATAGTACATCTAAGCATTGATTTTTCTTTGCCATTACTTCCAAAAATTTCATGGGACTCTTCTATCCTGAATTTTCAAAATATGTGTTCTGTAATAATTCGTACTTCACTCTGTTCTGTGCTTCGCTGGACCAATATCGTGAGAGAAACTTCTCTCTGAAATCTTCGTACGATCGGCATGTCGTTGCAACATTCTGCATGGTTTCTCCGACTGTTCATGACATGTATGCATATATAAAGTCTAATTTGTGTGCCAGCGTCCAGTGTTCTGGTAGTAATCCTACTCGGAATCGATCAATAAAAGTTCGTAGATGTAATGAGCTTCCTTCTGGAAAGTGTTGAAATTTTCTGATTGTGAGGAATTGATCGTTGTCGTACTTCCTCATGGTTCCATATGAAATTCGCGATTCTTCGCCACTTTTGTTTCTGATCATTTCTCTCGTCGTTCTTTCCGGTTGTGGTAGATCCATTGGATATTGTCCACCGTAACTTTCGCCTACCCTTACGTAATATCGTTGAAGTGGTACGGAATAATTTTCTTCCATCGGTTATGAACGTGTAGCTGACTGCATTGCACTGTACTCTTCGCGACCTGGCTTTCCATTGTCACATATTGGTTCGGTATCTTGTGTGGCTAACCTTGCCGCTTCATTGCACGATCCAAACTATCTTGAAACATACATTTGTGATCCCGCGTGTGTTTGTGGTACCGTTTGTTCATCAAGAATTTCGATACGTGTTTGTTGCTGTGCAGGCTGTCTGATTTCACGTATGTTACTTTCCGCCTGTGATTGGAATCGCAAATACATATTATCTTCGGTAATTGCTTTTTTTCCGGTGCTGTTACAGATACGGATGTGGTTGTAGACTCAGTGCTTGTTCGATACTGTTCACTGCGCTCTTCGATGGTTTGCAACAACTCTGTTCGCAATTTCTGAAATTGTTGCTTAGCTTGCGCTTGTATTTTGACTATGAGATTATCATATATTTTCAGCGCTGCTTTTGTGATACGCTTGTGTAACACTGTTTTCAACAATTTCACGCGCTGTACCTGCTGCTTGTCTAGTAGTTACGTTTATCTATTTCTCTAGTAGCTTGACTTCACCCTGTGTGTTGTTACGTAATGTTTTGATCTCGTCCTGAGTGTCATTACGGAATGTTAGTATGTCCACTTGTACCTTGTCAATGTCTGTTCTCAATTGATTGTGACCTGTTATTAAGTTTCCTATAACTTCTCGAGATTCTTTTGCTTCGTCTTCAATATGACTTAGGAGTAGCTGAATTTTTTTGTTTTTTTCTTTAATCCCACTGATTTGTTTCGTGGTTTCTGCATTCTGAATTTGAATTTGGTTCGCAATTTCTTTATTTTGCCTTGTCATGGTTTCCGTCATTTGTCGTAATAATTCTGCCAGATTGGTGGGTCCTATTGCGTTTTCTTCCGACATCCTACGCTCTGTATTTTCGCCCAAGTGTTGGTTTGCAACCGACTGCATTGAACTGTGCGGTGACACGTTTCTGCTCAAATTCCTTGTACTCTGTTGTGAGGGAGCTCTGATTACCTGTACTATGGGTTCTACGTATTCAAGACGCAAGCTAGAATCCTCATCGGCTGTCTCTCTGCTTTTCTGCTCCTCTGTTGTATGCGGACCGACGTGTTCTGTGCCTTGGCGTACATTATCCTCGTTATGGTGCGTTATCTGTCATATTTCTCATGATACTGCATCGTCTGTTGTACTGTCCTCTATTCCCTGCCCGTCTTCAGGCTGAGTCTCTAACTCAATTCGGTCAAGGTCTCGATCTGCCATTGCTAATCCTTCTGATTCCCTTATTTTGTGTTTTAAAAGTAATTCACGCGCCCTACTTCGCGTTGACATGCGCTCATACGATCTCACGTGTTTCATAAAATTTTTGCTCACACGACTTGACACTTATTATACCCAAGACTGACAATCCATTCACTTACTTGTTGGGTCAGAACCAACGACGTGTCCACCACCTGTGCGCTTGCATTGGAGAGAAAACTTTATTCTAACAATATTAAAATTCATAAGTTAATTATGCTATTGTCTCTGCTAGAATGTCTCACTTCCTATTGAATACTTTCTTACTATGTATCGCTGCTGCTACTGTTTTCGACTATTTATGCCTTTCAAAAAAATTATTCGTTACGAAAGTTTTTCAACAGGACATATTTCTGACTTAGTTAGGCATGTGGTCGACCTTCAGTCATGGTATTTTACCATCCTGGCAGGGTCGCCATTCTGTAACATTCTGCGTGGTGTCTGTTTGTTCTACGTTGTGTCTTCCTACCACTTTCGCACAACGACGGCTGGAGCATGTTTTTTAGGGAATTGACAAGTTTGAGCCTGGGACCTGTTGCTGGTAAGGAGACACTAGACCACCATGACATGTAGAGTTTAGATGAGTTCTGTGAGACTAGTGGTGATATAATCAAATACCTAATGATTTCAGCGTCAACTCCACTGCACTCCCTGTAAAAGAATCGTAATACACACTAAATTCAGTGGAAGGGGTTCAAGGCTTTCCTATTTTTAGTTAGCTGGTAAAATAATGTCCAAAAAGCAGTTAAGTTTACCACTGGAATTTTTATTCTAGTCATAAAACATTGTTTATAAATTGTGCTATTGATAAAGGGAAATATTTTAATACAGGATGATAAAAACCAACTGCATTCAACAAAAATGTGAACGAATATTCCCTGAATGAGTTTCCAAGTTCGACAATGGATCGAAGGATGACCTGTGCCATATCACATCTATAATCTAGGTTTAAATTAAGTTTCATAAAAGAGAAAAGTATCAAAAATATTCTACAGTGACCCTCAATTACCTTTAATTATCTAACTTCTCGTAAATTACAGTGGCTGATGTGGCCTCTCAATATTTGTATAACAGAACAACAATCACTTTTCAGATTTTGACTTCAAGTAGCAAATATGAATACCACGATGTTTAATTGACAATCGACTCCAGTATTACGTAAAAAGTGCATGTAACAGATGCGACTTCTGCAGTTCTGAGTGAAGCCTTATGCGCTCTTATGCAGCATCTCGTGCGTTCATTACCTTGTCGGTGGTTAGGCAGTGTCATAGGGGGCGGGTGGCGCAGCCGTCTCGGTAGCAACTCTCTCGAACTTCTCCTTACTACAATTTACCGAAGGTGGTTTAAGAAAAAGGTATCTGGCTGTGTTTTCAACTGACCAATCAGTGCCTCAATGTTAACATTAATCTCCGCCTATAAAAATTGTGCCTATCCAATGAGAAACGTTATACTTTTCGTGGTGGGGCAATGTTTTTAATGTTTGCTACGTAACAGAGACGTGTAAAGTCTCACGCTAAAACTTGCAGCTGGTGTGGCTCTTTTAGTGTTATCGTAAAATCTATACTGTTCTTATGGAGGGCTCTATCTTTTAATATGGGTTGGAGGCTGCTCTTGGTGGTTGGCTGGCGATGTGGGTGGTGTCCGTTATCGTAGGGCCTTCTAGCCTACACGGCTCTATCCACGGCTTCTGTTCTCGTTTCTCCCCTCGGAACTGCGTCTCTTTCACGGTGGGAAGGTATGACATGCGTTTAGGCGTTCTTGTGTTAGTCTGTGGTATTCCATTTGCTCACTCGTTGATAGTATTACTTTGGTTAATTTAATGTCAGGAATTATTCGGAACTATGTGACATATTGCCGGATTTGCTATCATGTCAGGGTTTTCATGGAAGGTGTTGGATTTGCCTGCAACCTTACACGACTAAGGAGCCAAATGAAAGAATATATTATCAATTTTTATCTTTTTTAAAGTCCCTGCAAAAATCTAAGAATGTCAGCTATTAAACAAACAGTGAACTGCATCGCTCTAAGCGGACAACCAGCTGTGTTACAAACGTTATACGATATAACAGCAATCTCGTAGCGAACGCACAAAGAACAAAACACATTTATGTGAAGTGACAAGTCTATATATGACCTTCAAAATGGCACAAATGGAGATGACTATAAGAATAGCATTTATGAGTCGGGTTCGATAACCTACTTACTTGAGACATTTAGGGAGCAAAAAATGTCTCATGTATCAGCAGAGGAAGTGTCTAGAGACTGAGGGGTGAGCAAAGTGGTCCAACGCCAGAGAATAGAGCGCCACAGGTTCATAAACACATACCAGTGAAATTACTCACAGTGGGCAAGAGGTGTCACACGGGCATCTCCCGATGCTTGTTGCCTGCCTGTTTAATTCACAGTTGTGGCTAAACTCAGATCCCACAGACCACACGAATCTGAACACCACTCCTCGTGATGGTTGTGCAGTGCCCGATTTCACGTCAGTTTGGGAAGACGTCGAAATAATTCAGAGGCATTCTGCTTTACTTTTCGCAATCGAACAGAAGCAGGCACATGTTTACCCTGCGCTAAATTACCATTCCTTGATGGTTTGACATGTTTATGAAACGTCTAATGGCATTGTACGTCTCCACTGGATTTATAAGTCAGGTTTTGAAATATCGCGAGTAAACCAGAATCGTATGAATAGAAATTCGAAAACATAAGAGATATTCTGCCACATCTCGAAACTGGGAATAATTTGTTAATAGTGTATTGATATTTTTACTTCAACGAGTCTGTGTTTCATAAGACGAGAATGTGGCTGACGGCACAGATACATCTCGAATTTAACACATAAAATATAGAAGTCAACCTGTAATGCCTATTATTTTCCATTAAGAGCTGTACTCTATGATGTAAAAGAACAAATTCACAACAAATGCGAAAAGTTTTCGTTATTGTAATAGCTTCTTCAGTATGCGGAAATTGTATTTGGTGGAAAGAGTTTTTCTTTTTTTTACGAATTTAGGTGGCAGCCGCATATGTAAAACTTCAGTACAAGCACAGAAGATCCAAATTTTGTGTGTCAACTCGGACGTGACGGCGTGAGACTGTGGCACATCGATTCCGCCACCGATTTTTAGAAAAACGTGTGCGTATTGTTGAAAGTGTTGTGGTTGGCAAGAAAGCCCACACCGTTAAATAAAGAAGGCCGAAAGGCACGCGTTTTAGCTCACGCAGGCTGGCGTGAGGTCTGGAACCGGACAAGGAAATTAGAATTTGGAAAAACGGACGTAGCTGGTGGAATACTTAACTGTAATCCATTAATGATGAACGTCGCTCTTGACGGTACATGATTCACAATATCAACAGTAACTAATATGGCGCCTTGCTAGTTCGTAGCAAATGACGTAGCTGAAGGCTATGCTAAACTATCGTCTCGGCAAAACAGAGCGTATTCTGACAGTGAACCATCGCTAGCAAAGTCGGTTGTACAACTGGGGCGAGTGCTAGGAAGTCTCTGTAGACCTGCCGTATGGAGGCGCTCGGTCTGCAATCACTGATAGTGGCGACACGCGGGTCCGACGTATACTAATAGACCGCGGCCGATTTAAAGGCTACCACCGAGCAAGTGTGGTGTCTAGCGGTGACACTACAGAAAGAACCTCAACCAATCATGTCACTGACTTTATCGCTAAGGCTATGAAACTAAACGTCTTGGTTTATACCCAAACTGTGTACGAACATACCAGATGTGACAGAAAATATTTTTTAGGACTCTGATGCAGCTTTTCACACTAATGAACTCCCTACAGTTCGTCTACACTTAACTAAAGCACGCTACATCCAAAAGCATACAGTTAACGTAGCAGTTAGCAGAACTGTCAAGACTCCATGCATTAAACTACCATAATCGTGACCTATACATACTCTCAGACCTATGTAGCATTATTTATCCCTTGCACCACAGACAAGCATCCTACTGGAAGACACAGTAAAGTTCGTTGTACAGGACTATTAATGTCTTCATCTCAGTATACATAAATGATATTCATAGACATCAAAAGTTTCCAATGGATGTCTAAATAAGATCTGGTGAACACTTTCTAAGATCACAGTTTGCACTTTGACAGAAGTATTGTAAAATCTTGTACTCAAAATCACTCTAAACAGCCAAAGAAGTGGAAGAGTAACACTTCCGATTGAAAGTATCATCTTGCTACACACTAGGTGAACGACAGCAAGTGTCACAGGTTTTAGGTGGCAGCACAGCACACTCATTTAGACGTGTTGCAGAAGATTTGCAGTGAATTGTCAGGCGTACTCATCACATGTTCCCACAGTATTTTGAAATCATCGTTGATAAATGTAGATGTGATTTCTTCAGCAACATGCTTGCGTTGGAAGTCTTTTGCTGGCCAAGTTTGTGGATAATCAAGATAGACAGGCCTGCACTTACAACTTACGAGTACTCAGCACTCCACTTGTCAGATTACTACTGTGGGCAGATTAAGCATGCTGCAATGGATTCTTCTATAGTTCGAGATGTATTTGGCATTGCATGTTCATAGATAACTCCCGTGCATTTTAGTTTGATGTTTAAGACGTGAATGTAAATAGTCGTGAAACCACAGTAACATGATTTGCGCCTTACACTTCAGCTATTACGATGTGTTTGTGCAGGAAAATTTGACACAGTAAGTAGAGTGTTAGTATTTATTCTTGTAGTCCCATGGCGCATTCACTGAGGCAGTAGCGGCATATTGAAATATCCTCCCAACCAGCTGTAGTACTAGTGGTAGTAGTAGTAGAAGATGCATACAATAGATTCTCAACTAACTGTGCATCACTGGCTACACCCTTTTCCATGGAAGACGGTATTAAACTTCAAACAACACACACGCATACGGCGTTGGCACTAGTGTTTACATTGGGCGCGTGTGTGTGTGTGTGTGTGTGTGTGTGTGTGTGTGTGTGTGTGTGTGTGTGTCTTGTCTTTACGGGTTGCTGTGAAAACAGAGATATTAAATTCGCTTTCCCAGCGCTTCCTTGGCTTCAGATTTGCCTTGAAAATGCCAGGTTGTTGAAATATCGGCGTTTGTCGACGACGTCATCCGACTGTATTATTTGAAATTTTTCTTAACAAACTTTCACTGAAAACGGATTGCGTAAAAATAGAAGTGTCACTACATTTTCCGTGGGGTTACGACATCTTCCTAAGTGTATTTATGATCCACAGCACATAAAGCAAGTAAAACGAAGGAAAAATTCTAGTAAAGCAGGTTTTTTTATGAGAAAATAGGTACAACGTATTCCATCTTGCTCGGCTGATCGCTTGTGACTGGCACAGCACTGTGGCAGCCTAGTGATATACAGCCCAAACTGCTGAGGCAGTCCGCATGTAAGAATTTTTATGTTTCATGTGTTATGCTGTAAATAAATTACAGCTGTGATGCACTCCAAAGCTGGCTTCAGCATTTCAGCGCTTTACTAGCTGTGTGCACTCGACTTACTCCAACCTCTGAACAGATTTACACAACCAGGTTGATGGTATCTACATACCAACACGTAACCCGAAACACGGTGCAGCTTGACTTAGCACTATTCTCATTTTTACAGGTGAAAGAAGCAATAAGTAATAGACAATTTTCGGACCAACTGGGGATCGAACCACAAGCCTTTTAATACTTAATCTGGAACTGATTCACAAAGGTACATTTCTGTTTCAGCTATTAATACGTTATTTATCAACCAGAAAACGCACTGGGCCAAGGGAACAAATAACAACCCTGTACAAGAAATAAACAAAGAAAATACGGTTGAGGTCCAGATACAAAGAAAGTAAGTTGAAGGGTGGCCAAACTTCATTTGTCATTTATCATTCCCAAACAAATATTTTTATTTAACAATAATTCTGTCATAAGCCAAGTAACAGTCACCAAGACTCTGGCCAAAATCGTACAAATGGTTAAGAGTTCTGAATTAACATCAGGGTGCATAAGGTCATTTGTATTATACACAAAATTACAAATGGTACTCGAACAACATGTCAACTGTACAGTACAGTGGTGGCCTGATTATTAACAGTTAACTGACTAAATGAACCTGCGACGGCACTGTGTCCGCGTGACTGGCATCACAACTGTCGGTTTATCCCTCAGCAGGACTTGAATACAAGTTGAAGAAACGTCAAATAAAGACATTAAAATACGAGGGTGAGTCAAATGAAAACCTTAAATATCTATTAACAAATCCAAATTTCGCGCCGTTATCTTGTACATTGCTAAGCGTGCTAAAAACAGCGTGCAGAATGGCCTGTAGGTGGCAGCATAGTGCAGATGTACACATACCGTCACAGTATCAGTATAAAGATGGCCAATCCACTTGCGACTTGCACCAGAGAAGAACAGCATTCTGTTATTCGGTTTTTGCGTAGTGGAGGTGTGAAACCTATTGAAATTCATCGACGAATGAAGGTTCAGTACAGAGATGCATGTTTGCCACGGCAGCAAGTCTACGAATTAGAGGAGGAAGTTCGCAAATGGTGTGAATTCAGTGGAAGATGCTCCTCGTCCATGTCAGGCACAACGAGTTGTGACTCCACAGAACATTGCAGCAGATGAAGCCATAGTGAACGAAACCGCTGAGTGACAGCATGTTTACAGATTACAGATTAGTCATTGGTCAGCACACCACATTGTGCATGATGTACTCCAGTTTCACAAAGTGTCTGCAAGATGGGTGGCACGGCAGTTGACTCCTGAAATGAGAGAACGACGTGTTCATGTTTGTGAAGAAATTCTTTGGCGCTTTGAACGAGAAGGTGATAGCTTCCTTGCAAGAATCGTTCCTGGGGACGAAAACTTTAGTTACTCCCACCAACTGGAAACGAAGAGAGCGAGCAAGGAATGGCGCCATTCCTCATCACCAAAACAAAAGAAGTTTCGCACAGTACCGTCAGCAAGAAAGGTTATGCTGACTCTCTTTTGGGACGAAAACGTTGTCATTTTGGAGCATTGCATGCCTAGAGGGACCACTGTCACTAGTCCATCATACACAGATCTCCTAAAAAATCATCTGCGGTCTACAATCAAATCAAAGCGATGTGGATTGCTGTTAGCAGGTGTCCTTTTGCAACATGACAATGCAAGGCCCCACACTGCCCGTACAACAGATGCAACAATCACAGACCTGCATTTTGAATGTATTCCCCATCCACCATACTCACCATAATTTGTCTCTAGTGATTTCCTTATGTTTGGACCACTCAAAGACGTAATGGGAAGAAAGAAATTCCGTTCTGACGAAGAGGTACGTCACGCGGTGTGTGAGTGGTTGCGCGGACTACCAAAAGAATATTTTTCTAAAGGATTTTATGCACTTTATAAGCGCTGGAGGACTTGAATTGAACGTGGGGAGATTATGTTGAAAAGTGATACAGCTTTGTACCACTTGTGCACAATAAATAATAATTAAAAAATATTTGAGGTTTTCACTGTACCCACCACTGCAACAGATTTCTCCAGGCCTACTCGGTGGCAAATAATTAGACATAAGTAGGTATAATCTTGGTACCCAAAGTACATTAGACACCACATCACTAGGAGGTACACATTCACGTTAAATTTTCCTTTGACTAACAGTACTAGAGAGCATAAGGCAAAGGACGACACCTTGGTGACATAAGACAATGATATTCCGCTCTCATATAGCCAAGATACGGCCAAGCTGGCCAACTACCCAGATGTAAAAACCGAAGCAAAAACAGTAGTACCACACTGAGTGGCCACAGGACTGTTACACACACATCAGATTAAGTACTTACATGCACTACTTGGCCTCTAAAACACTATTAAAATGTTAATGACAATTAAACCATCTCATTTTAAGAAATCAAGAAACTCAGTGCTTCGTTTGTCCAAACGCTTTCATCACACGATCACAACGACCTTACAATAATAAAAACACTGAGTAAATTACTTCCCCAAAATCACTAAATGTCGTCATCCGGCGACACCCTGTCGCGGCACGATAGCAGTAGAATGCAATAAACTACTCAACAGGAGGCTGGAACAAGAGGTCCACAGAAGCGCGTGTGACCTGCCAACAGCTAGGCCACCTGCGACGACGGGAAAGCTGGCGAAGCAGAAGGGAAACGCGCCGCTGCCCGGACCAGGAGAACAGCAGCGCGTCAACCGCTGCCGACACAAGGCTGTCGATATACTAAAAAATAGAAAGAAAATGTTCGAATGGATCTGAGCACTATGGGACTTAACATCTGAGGTCAACAGTCGCCTAGAACTTAGAACTACTTAAACCTAACTAACCTAAGGACATCACACACATCTATGTCCGTGGTAGGATTCGAACCTGCGACCGTAGCGGTCGCGCGGTTCCAGACTGTACCGCCTAGAACCCCTCGGCCACCCGGCCGGCCTACAAAGGCGTACCTTGACTTATTTAGTCTCGTCCGTATTATTATGTGGTCATTCTTTTAAATGACCTTCTACAATGTTTCTTGTTATTGCCAGGAAAGTTAATTAGCAATGTTTATGAGCGGACCCTGCTATGGTAAAGTTTTAATAGTTGGTTTCCTTGAAAATTAAATTTAATTACCTGTTTAATGGTTGCTGTGTATGTTAATTTCTATCAAACGTGTCTGCAGTTTATTGTTTGGAGTATATCGAGACGGCCATTGTGGCCGAGCGGTTCTAGGCGCTTCAGCCTGCCACCGCGCGACCGCTACGATCGCAGGTTGGAATCCTGCCTTGAGCATGGATGTGTGTGATGTAATTTAGGTTAGTTAGGCTTAAGTAGTTCTAAGATCTAGGGGACTGATGACCTCAGAAGTTAAGTCCCAAAGTGCTCAGAGCCATTTGAGCATTTTATTTTTATTTTTTAGTATATCGACTGCCTTGTATCGGCAGCGGTTGACGCGCTGCTGTTCTCCTGGTCCGAGCAGCGGCGCGTTTCCCTTCTCATTCGCCAGCTTTCCCGTCATCGCAGGTGGCCTAGGTGTTGGCAGGTCACACGCGCTTCTGTGGACCTCTTGTTCCAGCCTCCTGTTGAGTAGTTTATTGCATTCTACTGCTATCGTGCCGCGACAGGGTGTCGCCGGATGACGACATTTAGTGATTTTGGGGAAGTAATTTACTCAGTGTTTTTATTATTGTAAGGTCCTTGCGATCGTGTGATGAAAGCGTTTGGACAAACGAAGCACTGAGTTTCTTGATTTCTTAAAATGAGATGGTTTAATTGTCATTAACATTTTAATAGTGTTTTAGAGGCCAAGTAGTGCATGTAAGTACTTAATCTGATTTGTGTGTAACAGCCCTGTGGCCACGCAGTGAAGTACTACTGTTTACGCTTCGGTTTTTACATCTGGGTAGTTGGGCCAGCTTGGCCGTATCTTGGCTATATGAGAGCAGAATATCATTGTCTTATGTCACCAAGGTGTCGTTCTCTGCCTTATGCTCTCTAGTACTGTTAGTCAAACATACACAGCAACATTTAAACGGGTAATTAAAGATAATTTTGAAGGAAACCAAGTATTAAAACTTTACTATAGCAGGGGCCCGCTCATAAACGTCGCAAATTAACTTTCCTAGCAATAACAAGAAACTTTGTAGAAGGTCATTTAAAACAATAACCACAAAATAATACGGACGAGAGTAAATAAGTCAAGGTATGCCTTTCTTGGACGGCCGGGGTGGCCGAGCGGTTCTAGACGGTACAGTCTGGAACCGCGCGACCGCTACGGTCGCAGGTTCGAATCCTACCACGGACATGGATGTGTGTGATGTCCTTAGGTTGGTTAGGTTTAAGTAGTTCTAAGTAATAAGGGACAGATGACCTCAGAAGTTAAGTCCCATAGTGCTCAGAACCATTTGAACCATTTTTATACCTTTTTGGGGTCTCTTAAGGACTGATAAACACTGTAATTTGGATACGCGCCAAATGACAGATGGCCGGTTGAAATGTACACCTGTAGCCCGAAGGTCCCCTCAAGATGGAGTAAGAGAGTCTTCAAAAAGAAGCATACATACACACATGAGCCACACGTCCGTACCTTTAGGCTGAGAGCACAGAACTTCAGTTACACGCCAAAACAAATCAGTTGTACCAAATAATGACAACGAGCAGTGCTTTCAAGTAGCACATTAACATTGCAAAATACAACCTTTGACACACACAGCCCCAGAAGTTGTCACTGAAAGGCATAAAGAAATCGGATTCCAGCCCACACCGAAGCACAATTAACAATCCTTAAGTACAGTACCTACTGAACAGCCTTCTTACATAATTTCAAATAAATATCAAGGAAGTCAATAGCTTCAGGATTCCAGGTCAGAAAAATGTTGAAAAGTGTCTGAATTCCTAACGGACCAAACTGCTGACGTCATCTGTTCCTAGACTTACACACTACGGACACTAACTAAACTAACTTACGCTAAGAACAACACATACACCCACGACCGAGGGAGGACTCGAACCTCGGGCGGGATGAGCGTCGCAACCAGTGACATGGCGCCTCAAACCATGCGACCACTCAGTGCAGCTTCAGGTAAGCACCAAATAACACTGACATCCTGCTGGTAGTTGCTAACAAGCTGGTCAATACTTCCCTGCGTATTTAGCACACCACAGTTAACTGACGCACTTCCTAACCAGGTTGCGCGGCACGAGAGTCGCTCCTTGCCCGCTAAACTCACTAGTACCAACGGTACCGACGTAGCCGAGCGGTTCTAGACGCTTCAGTCTGGAACCGCGCGACCGCTACGTTCGCAGGTTCGAAACATACCACGGACATGGATGTGTGTGATGGCCTTAGTTTAGTTAGGTTTAAGTAGTTCGAAGTTCTAGGGGACTGATGACCTCAGATATTGAGTCCCATAGTGCTCAGAGCCATTTGAACCATTCGTATAGCGCGGGGAAAGAATGAACACATGTATCTCTCCGTACGAGCTCTGATTTCCCTTATTTTTATCTTGGTGATCGTTCCTCCCTATGTATGACGGTGCCAACAAAATATTTTCGCATTCGGAGGAGAACGTTGGTGATTGGAATTTCGTGAGAAGGTTCCGTCGCAACGAAAAACGCCTTTCATTTAATGACGTCCAGCTCAAATCCTGTATCATATCTGTGACACTTTCTCCCATATTTCGCGATAATACAAAACGTGCTGCCTTTCTTTGAACTTTTTCGATGTACTCCACCAGTCCTATCTGGTAAGGAGTCCACACCGCGCAACAGTATTCTGAAAGAGGACGGACAAGCGTAGTGTAGGCAGTCTCCTTAGTTGGTCTGTTACATTTTCTAAGAGCCCTGCCAATAAAACGCAGTCTTTCGTTGGCCTTACTCACACCATTTTCTATGTGTTCTTTCCAATTTAAGTTGTTCGTTGCTTTAATACCTAGATATTTTGTTGAATTTACGGCTTTTAGATTATACCGATTTATCGTGTAACCCAAGTTTCACGAGTTCCTTTTAGCACTCATGTTGATGACCTCGCACTTTTCTTTATTTCGGGTCAACTGCCAATTTTGGCACCATTGAAATACCTTTCCTAAATCGTTTTGCAGTTTCTTTTGGTCTTTTAATGATTTTATTAGTCGATAAATGACAGCGTCATGTGCAAACAACCGAAGACGGCTGCTCAGATTGTCTCCAAAATCGTTTATATAGATAAGGAACAGTGAAGGGCCTAGAAAACTACCTTGGTGAACGCCAGAAATCACTTCTGTTTTCCTTGATGACTTTCCGTCAATTACTACGAACTGTGACCTCTCTGACAGGAAATCACAAATTCAGTCACATAACTGAGACGATATTCCATAAGTACGCAATTTCACTACAAGCCGCTTGTGTGGTACAGTGTCAAAAGCCTTCCGGAAACCCATAAATACGGAATCGATCTGAAATCCCTTGTCAGTAGCACTCATCACTACATGTGAATATTCTAGGCACTGAGTCCGGAACCGCACGACTGCTACGGTCGCAGGTTCGAATCCTGCCTCGGGCATAGATGTGTGTGATGTCCTGAGGTTAGTTAGGTTTAAGTAGTTCTAAGTTCTAGGGGACTGATGACCACAGATGTTAAGTCCCATAGTGCTCAGAGCCATTTGACCCATTCATGTGAATAAAGAGATAGTTGTGTTTCACAGGAACGATGTTTTCTAAATCCATGTTGACTGTGTAACAGTAGACCGTTCATAATGTTCGAACACAACATATGTTCTAACAACCTACTGCATATCGACGTTAAAAATATGGGCCTGTAATTTAGTGGATTCCTCCTACTACCTTTCTTGAATATCGGTGTCACCTGTGCAACTTTCCAGTCTTTGGGTACGGATCTTTCGTCGAGCGAACGGTTGTATATGATTGCTAAGAATGGAGCTAATGCATCAGCATACTCCGAATGGAACCTAATTGGTATGCAGTCTACACCACAAGACTGGCTTTTATTAAGTGATTTACGTTGCTTCACTACTCCGAGGTTATTTACTTCTACGTTACTCATGTTGGCAGCGGTAAATGCATCCGACCCCTTGTCGGAACCATTAGTTTGGCTACATGGTAGCGAAGCTAAGTAGGCTGTAGAGTCAATGTTTTCTTACCCTCGTGGCAAGTCCACACGACATTTGCCCACCACTTCGTGAGCGAGCGCTGCCTGATACCGACTAAGTGAACTGCCCCCCGCGTGCTTCGGCGTGCGCGTGCATAGCGACTGATATACACTCCTGGAAATGGAAAAAAGAACACATTGACACCGGTGTGTCAGACCCTCCATACTTGCTCCGGACACTGTGAGAGGGCTGTACAAGCAATGATCACACGCACGGCACAGCGGACACACCAGGAACCGCGGTGTTGGCCGTCGAATGGCGCTAGCTGCGCAGCATTTGTGCACCGCCGCCGTCAGTGTCAGCCAGTTTGCCGTGGCATACGGAGCTCCATCGCAGTCTCTAACACTGGTAGCATGCCGCGACAGCGTGGACGTGAACCGTATGTGCAGTTGACGGACTTTGAGCGAGGGCGTATAGTGGGCATGCGGGAGGCCGGGTGGACGTACCGCCGAATTGCTCAACACGTGGGGCGTGAGGTCTCCACAGTACATCGATGTTGTCGCCAGTGGTCGGCGGAAGGTGCACGTGCCCGTCGACCTGGGACCGGACCGCAGCGACGCACGGATGCACGCCAAGACCGTAGGATCCTACGCAGTGCCGTAGGGGACCGCACCGCCACTTACCAGCAAATTATGGACACTGTTGCTCCTGGGTATCGGCGAGGACCATTCACAACCGTCTCCATGAAGCTGGGCTACGGTCCCGCACACCGTTAGGCCGTCTTCCGCTCACGCCCCAACATCGTGCAGCCCGCCTCCAGTGGTGTCGCGACAGGCGTGAATGGAGGGACGAATGGAGACGTGTCGTCTTCAGCGATTAGAGTCGCTTCTGCCTTGGTGCCAATGATGGTCGTATGCGTGTTTGGCGCCGTGCAGGTGAGCGCCACAATCAGGACTGCATACGACCGAGGCACACAGGGCCAACACCCGGCATCATGGTGTGGGGAGCGATCTCCTACACTGGCCGTACACCACTGGTGATCGTCGAGGAGACACTGAATAGTGCACGGTACATCCAAACCGTCATCGAACCCATCGTTCTACCATTCCTAGACCGGCAAGGGAACTTGCTGTTCCAACAGGACAATGCACGTCCGCATGTATCCCGTGCCACCCAATGTGCTCTAGAAGGTGTAAGTCAACTACCCTGGCCAGCAAGATCTCCGGATCTGTCCCCCATTGAGCATGTTTGGGACTGGATGAAGCGTCGTCTCACGCGGTCTGCACGTCCAGCACGAACGCTGGTCCAACTGATGCGCCAGGTGGAAATGGCATGGCAAGCCGTTCCACAGGACTACATCCAGCATCTCTACGATCGTCTCCATGGGAGAATAGCAGCCTGCATTGCTGCGAAATGTGGATATACACTGTACTAGTGGCGACATTGTGCATGCTCTGTTGCCTGTGTCTATGTGCCTGTGGTTCTGTCAGTGTGATCATGTGATGTATCTGACCCCAGGAATGTGTCAATAAAGTTTCCCCTTCCTGGGACAATGAATTCACGGTGTTCTTATTTCAATTTCCAGGAGTGTAGACGAATGCAGCTCACGCGGATGCAGTCTTCTATTGAGGGATGAGGAGGAAGACAAAAAGAAAGGCTACAGTCAGAATCGCTACAGCAACGAAGTCACCTTGTCAGATGCCAAGCAGTTCGGTGGCAATACTGCTTGCGTTAAATTTGATTTACTTTCTGCATCAGGAATACCGGGGCGTCAGTGCACTAGCCCAAAGAGAATATGTGTTGAAGCCACATCCTTCAGTGGAAAAGGGGAGATTACTTTCCTTTTCGTACCAGTTAAAGGAAAATTAATTACTCGAACGTCATTACAACTGCGGCAACAAAGACGGTATGACGCACCAGTCTTCTGACGAACGGTAGTGAATGCTGGCTGAACTGAAGGCGGCCTTTAGGGTGAAAATGTCGTCAAGCGTAAGTTGGGTGGTGAAAACAAACTTTTATGGTGGACGTCACAAACCGACTGCACTTTTTAAGCGCCTTAATGCACAGGGAGAACCATCTGCCAGGGAAGACTGATGCCATAAAATAAAAATCAATCATATTGGAGAATCAAGTTAAGTTTTCATGGCACTCATTTGCGGACCAGACACTGCTGACCTCGTTTCAGTAATTTAAAACGAAACATTTCATTACGAGTTCTCATAAATCCCAAGACACTGTACGAATGAACACTAATTTTTGATTTACTTGTCAGACTGTTATCACTTTTTGCTCCTGATGTACATTATTAATTCCAAGTTGAGCTGATAGAAGTAAATCATACAACGCAGATGAACGACCTGGTTGTCCAGTCTCGGAATTTGAAAGGCTTCTATAAAATGATACCCCAAGAGCAGCATCTAACACTGTACAGACAAGCTGACAAATTTATTTCGGTGTTTTGAATGAATGCAAGTCTTGCGGCGATAACATTCATCCGCGTCAATTGCTTAAAACTACACGACCTTTCGGCCAAGCACTCCTTGGCCATTGTCAAGGGTTATGACTGCCAGTAGGCTGTTGGTGCGCCCTTATATGTACTAGCTGCCGGCTGTGACGTCACTGGTGCCCATGACATTGCCATATATGGGTATGTTTTGAGTCGGCGTTCGATGTGCCCTCTTCAACCGCGCGATCGCTGGATCCCACGCAGCGCTGATCTGCAAGCCACCGTCTCTATTCAGGGTGTTTGCGCTAATTTTTATTTCAATAGCTTCCTTTATTAAACTGTCCCAGAAGCCGTTAGTGCGAGCGACGACAGAGGTATCGTCAAATTTTATGTGGTGACCGTATCCTAACGCAAGCTCAGCTAACGCAGATCTCTCTGGATAGCGTAGAAGGCAAATTTGTTAAGTTCGCTAGCCTTCCTACTGCGCTGCCGCGACGAGAAGACCATCTCTCGATTTGCTATGGTATCCCATCATATCAACACCGCTGCCACCAGGAGGATATTTCATCGTGCCAGCCTTGCATTATTACGAGAAAGGATTCACAACACAAGGCAACAGCTGGATGCAAATGGACGTACTCTTATGGCCTTGCACCTGCAGTTATCAAGAACACACAGCTATGGACTGGGAATGGGTCAACGCTGCTACGGTTTCTCAACAGACGACAGCAGAGAAACGAACTACAGAGAAGCAGAAAGGAAAGTTCTGCCGCCTTTCGCAACAACATAGGGCGGACCACAGATCATCAGAACACATCGTCATCAACTTGACGGCGAGAGATATGGTAGCGGGTGCAATGTCGGCACTTAAGAATGGAATTAATTTCGCTCCTTCACTGTGTTAAATAATCATTCTTATTGTTGGGTGATGATCAATTTATAAATCGTGAAAAATGGAGTGTACTAAGAGCGTACTTTGTACACGTGATCAAATATCTGAAAATTTTAAAATAATTGCAAACTGAAAGTACGCTAAGGAAATTATGTAAGCAATTCAAATTAAGTTAGTACGGGTAGAGTCCCCCTGTTGCATATCTCACTTTTCCAATCATCTCCACATTCGTTAAACGGTAATATGGTGCGAGAACCGAACATAACTGGAAAATGTGGCAGTAGCTGACTTCATTAGTAAACGGGCGAGAATCTGTTTAAACAGTTTTGAGTTTTAAATATGCTGTCCATTGCACTGAAATAGCCGAATGGCGAGAACAAAAGACC
Organism: Schistocerca cancellata; assembly: GCF_023864275.1. Lineage (NCBI taxonomy): Eukaryota > Metazoa > Arthropoda > Insecta > Orthoptera > Acrididae > Schistocerca > Schistocerca cancellata. Next base: position 637,325,219 of record NC_064631.1, on the reverse strand, counting down.
TTGATGTGCATGTGAAGCTTAGCAGACTTTGGTCAGAGCTAACATACCTTCTCTTGCATTCAGTTTGAAGTTTACTCTTAACATGTGTGTATGTTTATGTGTCTCCGTGTCTGCCTGTGATTGTGTGTGGTGTGTGTGTGTGTGTGTGTGTGTGTGTGTGTGTGTGTGTGTGTCTGTCGTTTAGGGACGCTCAATGGGGAGGTTATCAGTGCCCTCCACCCTCTAAATCCGTGTGGCACCAATCAAATACGCAGAAGAACTCTTTATCTTGGATACCACAGTGGCATGAACACTCTTTCCAAAAGCCTCTTTCCCGTATTTGGGCGCCCAACGGCCATTTTGATAACCTCAGATTCAGTACCGTAATTAAAAGGTCAAATAAGGAGGTTGTAATACCGGGGAGAAACAACTATTATTTTGTGCCACGTTGATTACTTGTAAACTTCTGTAGCGTTAGTCTGCTTGTATCAACTTCAAGTAATAGGGCACGCGGACTCCAGTACCATCTCCTAATGGCGCCTGGAAAGTCGGCAATAGCAATTTGAGAAGGGATTCACCATGTAATAGAGGTAGTATTGAATCTGTTCCAACTGTTCACTGACCCGCATTACCCCTAAAGATATCCAAAGCTAGCCAGAAATCAGTAATAGAGTGGGTTCTACGCAAACATGTTCACTAAATCTGGAAGTGAAAGGACAAGAGTAAACGAAAATAGTCAAAAAAGTTAATGAGAAGAATTTACAAGTGAATTTTTCTGATTTCCTGGACTGAATGTTACATTATTCTCAAAGGAAACAATTGTAGGCCTTGTGGGCGTGTGTAGTCCAGGTATTACAGGGCTTCTCCGAAAGTGTGCTACATATAAATAAGCTCCTTCCCACAGAGTCTATCTAACTCATCTCAGGTTCCCTACTGACTGCTGTTGACGTCGCAGAGGCGTCCTGTACCGAAATATTTACCGTCGCGTGGGCGGACACATGAATGACACGAGTCCAACCCACGCTTGCGCCACAAGTCGCTGTCTATTGTGTCTCCGTCATATTCGCCTGCTAAAACGGGCAGGGTAAACTGAGAGTCAGTGCCAAATGTGATTTTTCAACCGTGTACGTGACGTTAAGGGTCTCGCTCTTTCTCTTCGACGGCGCAGAAATCCCGTGTGTGGGCGTACCACGTGAACAACACGACGGAAGTACGACTGATGAAGGAATATCCATCAGATGTGTTTGTCCATCCTAACATCTTCTACCCGATGACGTGGATGGGTTAAGCAAGGAAAGTGATACGTGGAACTTACTGGAATTAAGCGAAATATGGAAGGGAGGACGCACCAATATAACTTTTTTTTCACTAAAACTGTTTATGTAACAATATGTAAACTGTGTTTTGCAGATAATCGAGCACTTAACCATATCATTTTCTTTAACAAAATGAACAAATTCGCAAAATTCTTTTGACCTAAAACCTCCAGTTCAATAAGCTTTTAATGTTTACCAAAGAAATCTGAAGTGCTGTATTGCAAAATATGACAATGATTACAAGACCACCGGACCTGAAGTTCGCATTTTATCGGGTGAAACAGTGGTGTTTACTACGGCGCCGGACACAGTATGCCTTATTAAATGACCTTCCGCAACACATGAAAATTATATAACCACCATTTAACGAGAAGAGTGATTCAATTACTCAAAACAAATTACTAAAGTTTTAATTTGGAAGATGTACGACGAAAGGTTCGGGGTTAGGATGAGCACCTGTGCTTAAAGGTTAAACAGATTAGCAAACAATAAGAAAATTATGAGGCTTACTTAAAAGCAACTAACCTCTTAAAATTCAATCGGAAACCACGGTGCGACTCGAACACAACCCATCCCTTTTAACAATCTTATTTTGACTAAAGCCCTGGTGACAGTTGACTGCTAATATTTTCAAAGTTGGACCAGTTGTCAGTTATTAAGTCCACTCTGCAGGAACGTCTTAAAATATCACTTGTGTACACTTATTACAAGAGAAATCACTCGACGGACCCACAAGATCCAGCTAAAATACGAGTACACCAATAATGACACGGTCCTACAAAAACGGAAACGAACAGATTAGTACAACAGGTTGTTCAGATTATAACTGATTATTGATAAATACAATTACAATCAAAGAACTGAACCGGTTAACACCTAAATCTAATCACAAGGTCCCTCTTTTGTTTATCGGCAACTTGTGCCTTAGTGCAAATGTTCCGGTTATATTTACAACCAAGGGCGTATTGATTAGAACATTAATGATCGGGTACAAACCAGAAAGGAAAGAATTTAATAGCGGGACAGATTTTCAAACGACAGGTAGTGTCTTAGTAAAGTACTACTGCCTATATTTACGACAGAAGAGCCGACCGAGTAAAACTCTGAGAGTCGGATACAAACCAGACGATAATAAGTAGCACAGGTAGACAAAGAAACAAATGGCCACGAGGATTACAGAATGTCACTCCCCTTTGTCAGCAAACAGTTCCATAGATCCACCGTGAATCGCAGAGGTTATGAGTGGTGCCGATGAAAGCCGGGTAGATAAGGGCAGCCACGCCACGAGGGGCCGTCCGACACGAATGTTGCCAAAAATGGGCGGAATGTCGGCCTGCTGCTTGTAGTCGCCGCTGCCCCCGGTGAAGTACTCCGGTATCTTCGCTCTGCCCAGGCCCTCCTTGCGCAGCTCGTGGCTTCGGCCGCTTGGACCTCGTGACCACCTCTTGTCGCGACGCTACCGCCAATCCTCAAACTTCGTGCCTAAATTTTGGGCCAGCGAACCCCTTATATACACTCCTGGAAATGGAAAAAAGAACACATTGACACCGGTGTGTCAGACCCACCATACTTGCTCCGGACACTGCGAGAGGGCTGTACAAGCAATGATCACACGCACGGCACAGCGGACACACCAGGAACCGCGGTGTTGGCCGTCGAATGGCGCTAGCTGCGCAGCATTTGTGCACCGTCGCCGTCAGTGTCAGCCAGTTTGCCGTGGCATACGGAGCTCCATCGCAGTCTTTAACACTGGTAGCATGCCGCGACAGCGTGGACGTGAACCGTATGTGCAGTTGACGGACTTTGAGCGAAGCGTATAGTGGGCATGCGGGAGGCCGGGTGGACGTACCGCCGAATTGCTCAACACGTAGGGCGTGAGGCCTCCACAGTACATCGATGTTGTCGCCAGTGGTCGGCGGAAGGTGCACGTGCCCGTTGACCTGGTACCGGACCGCAGCGACGCACGGATACACGCCAAGACCGTAGGATCCTACGCAGTGCCGTAGGGGACCGCACCGCCACTTCCCAGCAAATTAGGGACACTGTTGCTCCTGGGGTATCGGCGAGGACCATTCGCAACCGTCTCCATGAAGCTGGGCTACGGTCCCGCACACCGTTAGGCCGTCTTCCGCTCACGCCCCAACATCGTGCAGCCCGCCTCCAGTGGTGTCGCGACAGGCGTGAATGGAGGGACGAATGGAGACGTGTCGTCTTCAGCGATGAGAGTCGCTTCTGCCTTGGTGCCAATGATTGTCGTATGCGTGTTTGGCGCCGTGCATGTGAGCGCCACAATCAGGACTGCATACGACCGAGGCACACAGGGCCAACATCCGGCATCATGGTGTGGGGAGCGATCTCCTACACTGGCCGTACACCACTGGTGATCGTCGAGGGGACACTGAATAGTGCACGGTACATCCAAACCGTCATCGAACCCATCGTTCTACCATTCCTAGACCGGCAAGGGAACTTGCTGTTCCAACAGGACAATGCACGTCCGCATGTATCCCGTGCCACCCAACGTGCTCTGGAAGGTGTAAGTCAACTGCCCTGGCCAGCAAGATCTCCGGATCTGTCCCCCATTGAGCATGTTTGGGACTGGATGGAGCGTCGTCTCACGCGGTCTGCACGTCCAGCACGAACGGTGGTCCAACTGAGGCGCCAGGTGGAAATGGCATGGCAAGCCGTTCCACAGGACTACATCCAGCATCTCTACGATCGTCTCCATGGGAGAATAGCAGCCTGCATTGCTGCGAAAGGTGGATATACACTGTACTAGTGCCGACATGGTGCATGCTCTGTTGCCTGTGTCTATGTGCCTGTGGTTCTGTCAGTGTGATCATGTGATGTATCTGACCCCAGGAATGTGTCAATAAAGTTTCCCCTTCCTGGGACAATGAATTCACGGTGTTCTTATTTCAATTTCCAGGAGTGTATATCGGCAAGAAAAGACCTTCTATGGACATAACCAACAGTTACCATCCCTTCCTGATAGATACTGGCAATGGGGCAGCAGTGGGGATAGTCGATAGTAGTCCTGAGCCAGTGGCGCCAGAAAGAACAGTCTACTAACTCAATGGCACCATGGCTCAGAGAGAACCATAGCTTTCCAGCACACTTGTCTCTATAACATTCATGAATGTCAGTTGCATTTCCTGATTAGTAGTATTACAATTAATGGCATACATATTTACGCAAGTAGCTAGGCCTGGGGATGTAATGAGGCTCCACATATTATGCGGTCTTGACCTTCTAACTCTGTTTCGTGGTGTAAGACGTACAATAACATAGGACACCACAAAAGTTTTTTTCTACTGTGAGACTGCTCTTGAGAATGAGGTGGAGACTACATTGTCACTGTGCCCGCAGATTTGAGTCCGAAGTTTGCTTTAATGCAGCTCTGCATGCTAGTCTATCCAGTGCCAACCCCTTTATCTCCGTGCAAGTACTTCGACCTACCACCATTTGATGGTACCTACTGTATTCATCCCTTAATGTTGCTCTGAAATTTTTAGCCAGCCCCACCACACTCCTTCCCAACCAACTTCCCTCCAGTAGCAAATCGACGATTTCGTCTAGTATCAGAATGTGTGTAATGAAACAATCCCTTCTCTTAGATTTTATGGCGGTGCGTCACAGAGAAGCATATGTAACACTATCTACATTTCAATGGCTTCTTGCGGAATATTCATGACGAGCAAAAACTACGTTGAGTAAAACCTTGATTGCATTAGCAACAAGAATATGTACCTTTGTTACTTATGCATAGACATACAAGCAAGGCCTTGAAGATGCTCAAATATTTTATCTAATAGAACATCACTTCATTTAACTGAATGCATGAGTAATAGGGATCCGAAGTAAACTTACAAGGTTTACGTTGCACTATTATTGTGCTCCAGGTATCTGGCCATTCAAATTGCTACAACACGAAGATGACGTGCTACCGACGCGAAATTTAGCCGACAGGAAGAAGATGTTGTGATATGCAAATGAGTAGCTTTTCAGAGGATTCAGACATGGTTGGCGCCGATGGCGACACCTACAACATGCTGACATGAGGAAAGTTTCCAACCGATTTCTTATACACAAACAGCAGTTGACCGGCGTAGCGCGGTGAAACGTTGTTGTGATGCCTCGTCTAAGGAGCAGAAATGCGTACCATCACGTTTCCGACTTTGACAAAGATCGGATTGTAGCCTAACGCGATGGTGGTTTATCGTATTGTGACATTGCTGCTCGCGTTGGTCGAGATCGAATGACTGTTAGCAGAATATGGAATCGGTGGGTTCCAGAGGGTAATACGGAACGCCGTGGTGGATCCCAACGGCCTCGTGTGACTAGCAGTCGAGATGACAGGCATCTTATCCGCATGGCTGTAGCGGATCGTGCAGCCACGTCTCAAACCCTGAGTCAACACATGGGGAAGTTTGCAAGACAACCAATATCTGCACGAACAGTTCGACGACGTTTGCAGCATGGACTATCAGCTCGGAGACCATGGCTGCGGTTACCCTTGACGCTCCATCACAGACTGGAGCGCCTGCGAAGGTGTACTCTATGACGAACCTGGGGGCACGAATGGCTAAACGTCATGTTTTCGGATGAATCCAGGTTCTGTTTACAGCATCATGATGGTCGCATCCGTGTTTGGTGACATCGCGGTGAACGCACATTGGAAGCGTGTATTCGTCATCACCATACTGGCGTATCACCTGGTGTGATGGTATAGGGTGCCATTGGTTACACATATCGGTCACCTCTTGTTCGCATTGACGTCACTTTGAACAGTGGACGTTACATTTCAGATGTGTTACGACCCGTGGCTCTACCTTTCATCCGATCCCTGCGAAACCGTACATTTCAGCAGGATAATGCTCGACCGCATGCTGCAGGTCCTATACGGACCTTTCTGGATACAGAAAATGTTTGACTGCTGCCATGCCCTGCACATTCTCCAGATCTCTCACAAATTGAAAACGTCTGGTCAATGGTGGCCGAGCAACTGACTCGTCACAATATGCCAGTCACTACTCTTGATGAACTGTGGTATCGCATTGAAGCTGCATGGGAAGCTGTACCTGTACACGCCATCCAAGCTCTGTTTGACTCAATGCCTAGGCGTATCAAGGCCCTTATTACGGCCAGATGTGGTTGTTCTGGGTACTGATTTCTCAGGATTTATGCACCCAAATTGCGTGAAACTCTAGGCGTATACACACACACACACACACACACACACACACACACACACACACACACACACACACATATATATATATATATATATATATATATATATATATATATATATATATGTGTGTGTGTGTGTGTGTGTGTGTGTGTGTGTGTGTGCGTGTGTGTGTAAACACCTAACCTAGGTGAGTGAATTACCGGATTGCTAAACCCGGTCGAGAATCAGCTAGCATATGTAAAGAGAACTGAATCTGCCCCATAATGATCGTCGTAGCTACGATTGCAACTCTGCCGTTCTACTGATAACATTTCCTAAGCAGCTTGAGTATATCACTGTAGCTCGACAAGCAGCAAAATAAGGAAACACAATACCTTGTTATACAGAGTTGAGATGTGGAAAATATTATGGCCGAATCTCAAACTCTAACCTTTAGATATCAGACACTGAGACTGGTACTGTAGCGTCGCGGATTAATGCGCGACCGCCTTTTTTTCAGTAAGTTTTGTTACATTATGACAAACTGTAATGGAAGCTTTCAGTGTAGTAACATCCAGCGGCGGCCGAATTGTGGCCTGCCGATTGCGTCATCAGCCACCTGCCCTTCTTGCCGAGGTTGGGAATGCTTTTGTGTGCGACGTATGGTCTCCACTTGTTCACATCACCTAAGAAATTAAATAAGTACGTTAAATATTATCTGTTTTATTCCAAAAGTGTTACAGGACCTTTTGTTATTCAGACGAACAGTTTGTCAAACTTTGATACTGCTACCTAATATAGTTTTGGAGACATGAAAAACCGATTAAAAAAAAGTACTTGACTGAATCTTAAGAAAGTAAATTCAGATAGGAACCATAACAGTTCATATTTCTTTTGTTACTTGGAAGCAGTAATAGCACTCTCAGTGTGCCGATTTATTTTATAAAGATGTTCAGTTCTAAAATTTCGATCATTTTTCTTTCGTGATGAAAATAATAGTTTACAGGTTAACATATATTTTTTTGTGTCAGGGTGAGAGTAAAAGAGAGTGAATGTGAGTGTATATGGGAGACATAAGTCAAATTTCAAATTTATATATTAATACACCTTACATAACTAGCAAGTGTTACGCCACCAGGGTGTCATGTAAATTTTGAATCCCCTAACTGGCGGATGACGTAAGTCTATGAGTGTTTGCTTATGTAATAAAACATCCAGAAAGTGGGTAACGATATAGTCAGTTTTCTAAAGTTATCTCAAGATTATTTTTCGTTTAGTTTCAATTAATAAACACTATATAAATAATTTGCTTGAGAAGTGATACCAATAAATCTGATGTAGTGATTGCCTCAGAACAGTTTTGGCGCGAGTAAGATCTAGAAGGTGTGATCGGATTGGCTTGCCTTTTCGAACAGCGAATCTGAAGTCAGTATGGTTCCCGCGCACTGCGAGATACTTACGTTGCACCATTGTTGGGGGGGAGGAGTCGTGGACTAGCTTTTCAGACACGAAGATCATGTTAATTGAGTCCGTCCGTAAAATGTGTAAGATGAAGAAATGATAGGTCCTCCACTTCCAGAAGGATTTGAAAAGGTACCTTTTGCTGCTGCTAACATTTTGGACAGTGTCTTGAAAGGAGGATATAAGATGAACATCAACAAAAGCAAAACGAGGATAATGGAATGTAGTCGAATTAAGTCGGGTGATGCTGAGGGAATTAGATTAGGAAATGAGACACTTAAAGTAGTAAAGGAGCTTTGCTATTTGGGGAGCAAAATAACTGATGATGGTCGAAGTAGAGAGGATATAAAATGTAGACTGGCAATGGCAAGGAAAGCGTTTCTGAAGAAGAGAAATTTGTTAACATCGAGTATAGATTTAAGTGTCAGAAAGTCATTTCTGAAAGAATTTGTATGGAGTGTAGCCATGTATGGAAGTGAAACATGGACGGTAAATAGTTTGGACAAGAAGAGAATAGAAGCTTTCGAAATGTGGTGCTACAGAAGAATGCTGAAGATTAGATGGGTAGATCACATAACTAATGAGGAAGTATTGAATAGGATTGGGGAGAAGTTTGTGGCACAACTTGACCAGAAGAAGGGATCGGTTAGTAGGACATGTTCTGAGGCATCAAGGGATCACCAATTTAGTATTGGAGGGCAGCGTGGAGGGTAAAAATCGTAGGGGGAGACCAAGAGATGAATACACTAAGCAGATTCAGAAGGATGTAGGTTGCAGTAGTTACTGGGAGATGAAGAAGCTTGCACAGGATAGAGTAGCATGGAGAGCTGCATCAAACCAGTCTCAGGACTGAAGACCACAACAACAACAACAACAACATTTTGTAAAAGTTGGAGAGTCGTGGGATATTTTGTTCGGGAGATATACATGTGTGACTTGTTCCGCGCGGCGATGTTCTGTTTTGCTACAGTATATATTCGGCCAGTAATCTTTGTGAAATAAATCGACTGAATGACTTATGTAAGAAATCAACGTTATTTGCAGAAAGTGACTGTATATTCGCGTGATAATTTTCGGAATGGACTTAGGAGATTTCTGGCTGTTTCACGTGTGACGTAAACTGGGATCTTATAATAGCAGTTTTACATATTAAATGTGAGCTGATGACACATGTTTAAGCAAAGAAAATGAAATCTACTTTTACCAGATTTCCGAACTTTCAATGAGGAACAGGTCTCCGTTTGTACACCCGAAAGTTTATTATGAATATTTACAGGAACAATCATAACGAGATTTACGCGGCCTCAGTAATTGTAGAAATTAGGTGCTGTTTTCATCAACGCTGCTTTTTCATTCTTTCATCACCTTGCAAGTATCTACGTTGCAGAGTGAAGAAGGGAAACTGATTCATAAAAAGGAAGCAAAGTTATTGCTACCACATTTGCCCCCCCCCCCCCCAAAGAAAGCCCCAATCTAGTCCCACTGCCAGTACGAGTAAACTGGATCTGTGGGGGGAGGGGGGGGGGGCGGCGAGAAAGGACAAAGGGGAGATAATCTCAGGGATGCCATGAAAATTAAACATAATTACTTTATTTTTTATTTCTGTTTTATATGTATATGACCAGGTTAAATATCTCACGAAATAAGCATCTAACGAAATAACTGCAAATAACGAAAGTCGTCTAGTTTGGAGTGGGAAACCAGATGGCGCTATGTTTGGCGCCCAGATGGCGCTGCCATAGGTCAAACGGATATCAACTGCGTTTCTTTGAATAGGAACTCCCATTTTTTATTACATAATCGTGTAGTACGTAAAGAAATATGAATGGTTTAGTTGGACCACCTCTTTCGTTTGTGATAGATGGGGCTGTAATAGTCAAAAACGTATAAGTACGTGGTATCACGTAACATTCCGCCAGTGCCGACGGTATTTGCTTCGTGATACATTACCCGTGTAGCGCAACGCAGTCTGACTTTCAATAATCCCTACAAAAGAATGGCCTTGATTAACATTAAACTGTACCTTTCACAAATCACTGTACGTTTCACAAAAATCTTCATTACTCGAACTACTGCAATACAGCGAGTGCCAATACTGCCAGCTAAATAAAATATTCTAACTACTGAAGGCACTAACTGCTGATAGGCACAGTCAGCATATTAAAGATTTCGATAGAAACAAACATTGTATTTACCTTAAAGGTGTTCAAACAGTTCATGACATCCAGTCTTACAAATTTACTGTCTCTGATCTACACACGTCCAGATGATCCGCTCTCAAAACTCCGCCATCCATCTCCCCACATCCACCACTTCTGGCGGCTCACCTCCAACTGCGCAATGCTATGCGCTGTTCACATCCAAATGCCCAACACTGCAATAGCGAATATTTCAACAATGCCAACCAGCCAAAGATTGCACACAGCACAGTCAGTGATCTTCATACAGAGCGCTACATGGAGTTACCAACATAAAAACCCAAACACCCTACATATAGTAGGTGTTTTAGCTGCTGTCGCGGCTAATCCGCACATCAGTAGCAGACAAATTGCGCAAGAATCGGGAATCTCAAAAACGTCGGTGTTGAGAATGCTACATGAACATCGATTGCACCCGTACCATATTTCCATGCACCAGGAATTGTATGGACGTCGTCTACAGTTCTGCCACTGGGCACAAGAGAAATTGTGAAACGATGACAGATTTTTTGAACGCCTTCTATTTAGCGACGAAGCGTCATTCACCAACAGCGGTAACGTAAACCGGCATAATATGCACTACTGGGCAACGGAAAATCCACGATGGCTGCGAGAAGTGGAACATCAACAACCTTGGCGGGTTAATGTATGGTACTGCATTATGGGAGGTAGGATAATTACCCCCCATTTCATCGATGGCAATGTAAATGGTGCAATGTATGCTGATTTCCTACGTAATCTTCTACCGATGTTACTACAAGATGTTTCACTGCATGACAGAATTGTGATGTACTTCCAACATGATGGCTGTCCGGCACATAGCTCGCAGTAGGTTGAAGGGGTAATGAATAGCATATTTCATGACAGGTGGATTGGTCGTCGAAGCACCATACCATGGCCGGCACTGTCACCGGATCTAGAGTCCCCGGATTTCTTTCTGTGGGGAAAGTTGAAGGTTATTTGCTATCCTGATCCACCGGCAACGACTGACAACATGCGTCAGCGCATTGTCAATGCATGTGCGAACATTACGGAAGGCGAACTACTCGCTGTTGAGAGGAATGTCGTTACACGTATTGTCAAATGCATTGAGGTTGACGGACATCATTTTGAGCATTTATGGCATTAATGTGATAATTACACTGTAACAGCATGCGTTCTCAGAAACGATAGGTTCACAAAGGTACGAAATGAAATGGTCAAACGCACCTACGTTCTGTAATTTAATTTTAAAAAAAGCTACCTATTACCTACTGTTCGTCTAAAACCGTGAGCCATGTGTTTGTGACTATTACAGCGCCATCTATCACAAAGCGGAAAAAAGTTGTGGGGCGGCGGGTGGAGTTTATTTGTTAATATATAATGTAGAATGTTATGTAGAAAAGATGCATTTCCCGGGCGATGCACCATATGTGGGGCGGCGGGTGGAATTTATTTGTTAATATATTATGTAGAATGTTATGTAGAAAAGATGCATTTCTCGGCCGATTAACCATATGTGGGGCGGCTGGTGGAATTATTGTTGTATAATGTTCCTGTTATTTTGCAGTCTTTTGCTGTTCCCAACACTGGCCCTCTAACTACAATATTGGCAACCAGAAAGTGATTAACAAAACGTGAAGCCTGTAATTAGAATTCCTAGTGCCCACTTCATCTGAGAAATACACTTATAGCTACAGCTTATAGCTCTGAGGAATTAGGACATTGTCTGGGAGTCATAATCAGCAACGATTCTCTAAAAATGTTCACTATATTCTGAAAGTCACAGTCCAAAATGAATCCACACAATCCAGCTAACAGAGCAGTTCAGAGTCTAATGCGCTGATACAACTATAACTGTTCAAATTCAATGTTTAAGTGAATGCTCGCCATAATTTAATGATAATGTCCAACAAACGCCACGCTAAATAATGGTAGAATGCCTGTCCCGAGACGGCACGTGAAAATACGACATACGAAAACTGAAGCTGGATCATTAAAGGGATCCCAGAATTAACACTTCACTCGAAAACGATTTCATGGTTACGCGTATCCCGAGTAACTTAATACGGCATCCGAGGCTGTTTATAGCAATGAGACCGACGCGACGCGACTCCCGTCAAAGGTGGTGTGCTATTCAGTGTCTGGAGAGAACTGGGGCCTTCTTCTCTCGCGCAGCATTCTTATATATAAAGCCGCGGTGCGGACGGCTAAGGGAACGCCTGATCAATTCCGCTCTCCCGACTAGCCGCTGGGCTAGTAATGCACCACTTTAAGTAATTGAATAAATCATCGCTTCTTTTGCTGATGGCCGATGAAGCTCTCAATTTAAATGTGCATTCAGCACACTGGTAAGTAATCATAATAAAAGTCTGACGTGGCTAAGTCAAATATTTTGGGCGAGAGAGTTAATTTAATTACACTACACGCAGTAGACCAGCTCTGAACTTGCTCTTTGGAGATACGCTATCGCTATAGTTTTACAGTTATTCAGTTGAAAAGTCTACATCTTTATGATTATAGCGGATCTCCCTTCTACTTAAATTTAAATATCCTAGCCTTAATTATTCGCCTACTTAATCTATCTTGCTTCCTTAATTTCTAAGACAAAAACCCGAAAATCTTGAATTTCAACTAAAATTTTAATTTGTGAGATCCAGAATACTGTTTGTACTAAATTATTATTCAAAACAAATCTAAATACAAATTTTTAAATTTCTAGCTCTTTTCTGTTGCGCCAATGATTTTTACAGAAAAACATCCAAATTTCGAAAATGGTTAAAGTTATTGAACTGATATTCAACACATATTGATTTAGTATTACTCCTGACATGCTGGAAACGTTTCAGGTAATTTACTTGATTTTTAAAGTATTGTGCAACATTTATGACGTCAGAGCTAGTTACAGCGGACTAGGCTGGCACACATTGGAAAGACTGATTTGAATTTTATACGGTGTGAGTAGGCTGCTTCCCTACATCACCCTCTACTTAAAGTTTTTTCTTGAATGTACATGGGAAAGAAAAAAAATTTAATTACAAAAGGGAAGCAAGAGTACAGCTTAACTCCCTATGAAAAATAAAAATTTAAATGTAAACATATAGAACATTAAATGAAAACTGATTACCTACTTCAATTATTTAGGTGTTGGCATGTTCACTGCCTCTTAAGCAACATTCTTACTCAAAATTTAAGCAAAATCATTGAAACACTTTGGCATACATATTGCCTTAGACTGACAAACACATATAATACGTAGAATTATGAAAATCGTAAATCCATTGAATACATTTTTACATACACAAATTCAAAGAAAATAACACAGTTATTCATGATACATGAACAGATAATTATATCTTAGCAGTCTTTTCTAAACCTGAAAGAAAATTTCACAAATCATGACAATTTCATTTTCACACACGTGGTTGTAGCCGCTTTGGCTGGCGTTCGACACTTCCATTCACGAAGTAGAGGAGGGGAAGTTGCTGTGGTGGGCGTCCTTCATGTTCACTCTAAATTACATGGGGAAAGGGGAGGGGTCACTGTGAGTTGTGTCCAAGTCACTCCACGCTTTCACGCAGCTACCAGGCTGCCATTATCAGGTTTGTCCTGTAGAACAAACAAAAAGAGTGCCTCAGACTCTGTTCATTTCAAATCTAAGGGTGGGTTACAATGAAATGGGGATATATACATTTTATCTTTCAATATGTTACTAGAACAAAGTTGACAGATCTTTTTCAATTTTACTCACGCAGTTACTTAACTGTCATAAAATCGATAAACAAGTGGCTCAAAACATCGTTAGTCACGTACTAGAGAAAATTTATGCTCAAGGCATACAATCATCAATTCTATTTAATCTCAATTTATTATTTCTGGGCCGGAACACTGAACCAATGCTCGGTACATTCCTGATACATTTGTATTTTATTTACTTAGCTGATGGATCTTCGATTACCTTATTCTTAGAGATAGTATGAGTATATTTGATCAGTAGCTGTCTTCTCAGCTTCTTTGTACATGTGAGTAACTTGTGGTAATTAATACAGTTCTGAGTGTTCAAAACACACTACGTTTAGCTGACTACTAAATCCATTTATTGGTCCTCTGCTGCTGTGTCAGTTCCACATCTGCAATTATGTACTTACTTCATCGAAGTGTATTTATGCTGAGCTATAAATAATGTTTCACATCTGCCGTTATGTTACTCAATTATGTTGCTGGTGTATGTAATTATTTAACACTCACTCTGTTAACATTTAACGCGTAGGATAGCACATTTATTTCATATCTATAGTGTATTGCAGGTGATCAGTTTGCTCACGTGGCAATCCATTTCCACTCGATCGTACTCTGAAACCACAGGTAGTCTCTCTCGACCTACCACTAAAGTGCATTAAGTAATTATGGACGAGCGTAATGCTAAATTCCTTAAACCTATAGGACACTATGAGCTGCTCTGTCACATCTAACATAGGGTACCGATGGTAGCATTCACGCCTCCAACTCATAACTTCAATACCTGTAGGTGTGTCACCGCACACCCAACACCAAAATAATGGCCAGCTCCAACCTTGTAAATACTTCAGGGACGTGTCCTTCACGTCTCAACCACAAACACTGTTCAATTCTATTACACTGCCATTCTTTGCTACACAAGGTGATTTCATTTTTACAACTTATCTGCATATTTTTCATAAAACTAAGCACTCTCTTTTACTATTAATTAGTTTGCTCTACAGCATACAATAGGTTTCACTGCCACTTCAGATCCTGCTTGTACACGAATTAGTATATCTTTTTAAATTACTGTTGGTGGACCACTTCAAATAAAACAACACTTTGTACTTACAATATTACCAGGGTTCTATACATAATTGTTACTCAAATACATTTGTATCTTAATTACGTCATACTTCTTTGTTGTTTATGTCACTGTTACTTTCTTCACTAATCGGTGGACAGAATGGTTACAGAACTCACGGCTTGATAGCCATGACGGAAAATTTTTGTATTGCAAAGTAAGGAGTCGAAATTTTTGCAGATAGGAAAGATGAAGAATGAGTGAGACCTGAAAAGGGAAGAAGACCTCACACAGCTGGGACTGCACAGCTGCCACAGTGTGTAGAGGTTACAGAACAACCTCCTCCCTACAGAATTCATTAGTTTATTATTGGCTTGATAACCATAACGGAAAATTTAGTATTTGAGAGTAAGAGCCGAAATTTTGGTGGACAGGAAAGATGAAGAATGAGTGAGATCTGAAAAGGAAACAAGATCTCACACAGCTGGAACTGCCAGCTGCCAGAACAACCACCTCCCTACAGAATTCAATCACTAGCTATGAACTTCTTTAGGTCGATCACGTTCCTGTGACCTAATAGCTTTTTACTCTTAGGGTACTCTAGCCTATATGGATTGGCATGTGGTTTTCCTATGACCCTGAAAGGTCCTTGGTATACGGACATGAATTTCTTTGTTTCTGCATTTATTTTCTTTGATTTTTCCTTGGTTTTGACAAGGACTAACTGACCTATTTCAAAACTGGTGGGTATAGCTTTTGCGTCATGACGCTTCTTCCTTTCCAATGCTCTTTTTCTTATATTTGCCCTAGCCTTTAACTTCATCTCGTCTGTGGATATTTGCGTTAGAATAGGAAATTCTACCATATCTGCAATCACATTGTGCGGTTCTTGGCCGAACATCAAATCGCAAGGCGCAAAACCAGTTGCATCATGCCTTAAGTTGTTAATTACATTCTCAAAATACTTCATGTGTTTTGCCCAACTTGAGTGTTTCCGAGCACAATAAGTCCTGCAAAGCCTATTCGATTGTCTTATAATACGTTCACTCATATTTCCTTAGGGGAAATACGCAGATTTTTCAGATGTTTCACTCTGGCCTTATCCATACATTCTTTAAATCTATCAGAAGTAAATTGAGGCCCATTGTCTGACAGCAAATTCTTCGGAACGCCAATGTTCACGAAGAAATCTTTTTCCAACTTTTCTGCCGACGTTTTTGCATTTGCTCTTTTAGTTGGGTATAGCTTAACATATTTACTAAATCCATCCACAACAACAAAAACATGGGTACACCCACCTCTCGAAGCAAGAAGAGGGCCAAACAAATCACAAGCCAGTAATTCTACGGTTTCAGTTGGCTCTACTGAATGCATATCCCCTTGTATTGTTGTGTTAGCAGCACGGACTTTCTGGCACACTACACAAGATGCTAGCCGATTGGCAACACGGCGGCACATGTTGTCAAACACAACATTCTCTTTTAATTTTGGAATGCACTTCTTTGCACCGTAGTGCCCATACCTGAGGTGTACATAGTCGATTAGTAAGTCTACATGTTGTGAGGGAAAGCACAGCTTCCACTCAGAAACACCTACCTCTTTCCTCCTAAACAGAATACCTTTATGCAGACAGTAGTATTGCGAAACCTTATGATAGTTCACATCTCCCAAATAGCTCTTTACTAATTTCAGCTGGTCATCTGCATTCTGCTCACGTCTCAAGTACTTAATCACCCTCTTCAATGCACTTTCTTCCTTTACTTCGTGCAACGCAAACATTCGTACTTCACTTAGGTCTGTTGCTGTAATTCCCGTGTCGTCACAGAGTTCTGCGCATCTAGATAACCCATCAGCTATCAAATTATCTTTCCCTTAAATATATCCAACCTCAAGGACAAACTGCTGGAGATACAATGACCATCTTACCAAACGAGCATTCCTCAACTTACAGGTCTTTAAAAAGGTCAACGCCTTATGGTCACTGTAAACAATTATCTTGTGACCTAATAGATACTGCTCAAATTTCTGTACCCCAAATACAATTGCCAATGCTTCCAGTTATGAGATGCCATAATTTCTCTCTGCTGCCTGTAAAGATCGACTTGCGAAAGCCTTAGTCTTATTCACTTCTTGTTCGTTCTCTATTTCTACTTGGAATATCTCCACAGCTATACCATAGCCACTAGCATTAACAGACATACAGAATGGTTTTTCAAAATCAGGATGATGTAAAATAGGACTATTAATTAAAGATTGTTCAAGCACCTCCAACGCCTGTTGACATTCTGCTGTCCCACCCCAAGGGGTTTTCTTTTTCAGCAGGAGGTGAAGACAGGGCGCATTAAAAGCCTGATCACTAACAAAAGGCCGATAGAAGCCGAAAAGACCGAACATCGATCTCAACTGCTTCTTGTTTCTGGGACCCTCAAATTTTTCAATGACTGCTAGCTTGACTGAGTCAGGCAGAATACCTTTTCCACTTATCATATATCCCAGGAAACCTATTTCCTCTTTAACGCACTCTGTCTTTTCAATCTTTAGTTTCATGCCACCTCTCTCTATAGCCTCTAACACTTCCTCTAATAAAACTATGTGTTCTTCCCAGGTAGGAGTTGCTATTAACAGATCATCTATGTAGACTGTGATTTTATTAATTAAGTCTGGTCCTAAAACATGGCACATCACACGTACGAAGGCACAAACAGAGATATTAAGTCCGAAGGGTACCACACGGTATTGGTAATAAACTCCTTCGTAAAAGAAAGCTGTGTACTTCCTTGAACTTTCCGCCAGTGGCAAATTCCAATATCCACACGTGATGTCCTTAGAAGTTAAGAATTTTACTCCCTGGGACTTTTGCAATAACTCGTCCATGTTCTGCGGTCTATCACTTTCCCTAACCACTATTTCATTCAACCAACGAGCGTCCAAAACCAATCTGACACTCCCGTCTCTTTTTGGTACAACAACAAGAGGATTATTGTACTCATGGACCGCCTTTTCAATCACGCACCACTCTAGCATTCTCTGTATCTCCTTTCGAACTGCCTCCTTCCTAGCTACATGTATTTGGTATGGCTTACTGAAAAACACTTGGCCACGTTTCACCTTTAATTGACATTCATAACCTTTGACCACGCCAGGTCGATTTGAAAATACCTTATGGTGGCTTTTTAAAACCTGCCTCAGTTCTTCCTTCTGATTTGCTGAAATTTTATCAATTTCCTGCATTTTTGCTTCTATCTTGTCCAAACTAATTGCTTCTTCTTCTTCTTCTTCTGTGTTTAGCTTATTTTTACTAAGATTAACACCTTCGTCCCAATATCTCCTACTTTTCAGAACTCGTATAGGCAGCATCATTAGTTACTACATGTTTATCAATAAAAGGTACCGTAATTACTCCGGTTATTGGCAAGACCATTTTTAATTGGCTTCTTTCAAAGTCAACAACACTCTAATATTTCGACAAGAAATCTATGCCAATTAAAACCTCAATACTGAGATTGTTTACGATTAAGCATGGATGATCAATTAAATTACCATTAATGTTAAAGGGCAGCAAAGCTTCTTGTTTTACCGTTTTTGACACCTTGCCAGTAGCACCAATTATTCTCAGTCCTGATACCCTCATTACTGTAAGCTTGTCTTTACCAGGTAATACATCAAAGAAGGACTGAGATTTCACACCCACCTCACTTCCACTGTCTAAGAGACAACGTATATTGATACCAAACATATTCACTATTATTATAGGGTGGCTTATTCTAGATTGTACAGGTGTTTCCTCAAACTCATCCAGTAGTTCCTTTTGGATTTGTCTCCAACTAAAGTGATCGACATCTGTCTTCATTATATTTAGGTCACAGTGTGTAGGGGTTTCGTCAATTACATTTTCAGCTGCCTTTTCCAGTCGGTCTATTAATTTTAAATCGAAACACCGCACGACTTCATTACATTTAGTTTGCTGAACATGACCCAAATTACTGAGTTTCTGAGCGATTCTCTGCCTCCAGACCGGGCATAACACTAGTTACAGCTAAACCACTTTCACTATTATCATCGCGTTTCTTCTAAAGTGACAACTGGTCACAGCTACTGGGTTCATCGACCCCCAGCAGGCTATCCTCTACATTCCCACTTACCTCCTGTCCTAAATCTATTAGTACAGTACCAACATCCTGCACAGTCACTTTAGATAAGAGCACATCATCCTCATCGTAAATATAAGCATGAATTTCTTCTGCTTCTTCACCTGACAGTCCAGTATTTTGTTGCTCTTCCCTACCGTTACACTGCTGCGCCTTCTCTTTCTCTTCCCACTTAGAAAGCGTCTCTAATACGGTATCTACCAAATACTGTGAGTGATCTAATATTTCTGCTGTATCCTTAGATGCTACCGACCCCCCATCCACATGTTCAGTCTGAGTATTCTGATCTGTCTTACGAATTACTGTAACTACTGGCTTAGGAAAAGTAACCTCTTGGTGAGCGCCAGTGTCCTCATAGACGGGAACTAGTTTTCCTGCCTCGGCCTACTATTGTTTCCTTTATTTCCATTATAGTTAACTGGCACAGCATTGCTTTCCGCACTGTTGTTTACCTGCATAATTTTGATCAGAACAAAATTACTATCATTTGGATGCCATTGTTGTTTCTGATATTTATTTCTCCTATTCCTAACTCTCTTAGGATGGCGAACACCTATTGTTCTGATGTTTACATTGCCATTCTGCTCGTTCTTAAAATTACTACTAGTGTTATTAGCATTTCCGTTATTACATGCTTGCTCCTCATTGGCAGCAACACGCTCCACACTTTCCAAATATTCAATGAAACGATCCAGATTGTCTCTAGGGGCAGATATAATTCTAGTTTGCCAATACCATGGCAGTTTATCTTCAAGACCTAGTATTATCATTTCAGGTACCAGCTTTTCGGCCAAATGTGACAAACGTGAGATCCATGACCTAGCAAACTCTTTAATAGATTCCTTGCCTGCATTGAAGCGTTTTACACTCCAAAATTCGCTCAACACTTCATTTTGCTTATTACTAGACCAATATCCATTAATGAAAGCTGTTTTAAATTCTGCTAATGTTTTACACTTCAACATAACAACAGCTGACCAACGCATGGCGTCACCTGCGAAATGGCTTCTAATGAATGAGATTTTCTCTCGCACAGACCAAGTTGGAGGAATCACACCTTCAAAATCGTTCCAGAAATCTAGCGAGTGGATATTTTTATCTGGATCGAAGCACAAGAACTGCCAACATCCGATAAATGCGGCGTTTGCAGCTACAACTTGTTGTATACTACCATTACTTGAAGTTACTAAAGCTACTTTACTCTCAATGATAGCAATCTTAATACTAATATTTTCTACCCTCATTTCAACATTATCTACTGTTTGCAGAATATGAGTAGTATCAGTTTTGATTGCGTCTACTTCTGCTTGACATATGTTTACTTTTATATTAACATCTTTAAACCTATCTGAGCACAGTTCAGATTCCGCCTCGATCTTTTCTGTTAACTTGTGCTCCAGCTTCGCGTCTTCCATTTGGAAGTCTTTGCGAACCTCAGCAACTTCGGATTTTACTGTTTTATACATCTCAGATAACTGTTGAGCAACCTTTTTCTTAATATCCTCATGGTTGTAACCAATTTTATAATTTAAACTGTCCAGACCCTCTTTCAACTTATTGCAGCCAGTCTTGAAGGAAGTTTCTAATTCAGCTTTATTGGATTCTAAATTATTGTCCATTGCCTCAAACCTTTTATTAAAATTGGTTTGACTGGTCACAATCCTGTTATTTACCTCAATTATATCAGATTTCAACTCAGCATTCTAGCATTACTGGCTGACATTTTTGCATTACTGCTTTTGACCTCACTTATCTCAGACTTTAACTCAGCTGTCATTCTAGCATTACTGTCTGACAATTTTGCATTACTGGCAGCTATTGCTTGTAATATAACATATAAATCAATAGCCCCAGTATCTTTGGGTTGCTCACTAGCTGGCTTTTTACCACACTTATATGACGAAAAGCTAGCTCTAATACCAGAATCATCAAAACTAAATGAAACATCTGATAGAGCAGTCATATCTAACTTATCCTTTTTAAACTCTACCACCTCTGATGACTGTTTCGTTTTGAAATCATCAGATAAACTATGATCCAATAAATTAACAATATCTAATTTCTGCTTTACTACAGGGGTCTCTATTATTGAATCATTGCCCCTTTTCACACTACTGTCAGGAGACAATACATCATATTTCACTTTAACATTACTATTTTCATGCATATTTACACTTGAACCGTTGTCTGGATTTACAGTTCCATCAACAGACATAGGTTCTGATTTAAGTTTAACCTCAGTTTCTTCTGGCGGTTCCATCGCTGACAGTCTTTTAGTGCAGGTTAGAAAAATTTTTAACAGCATTTCCCTTAGCTTAGTTCCTTCAGCACGACGTATGGCGTTGCCGGCGCGGCGTACCAGGATTACTGATGCGACGCGGCGCGTTGAACTGCAGACGGCACTTCGATAGTTGCTGTGTGTATGCGAGGCCCGCAACTGCAGGCGCGGCTCCGGTTGCTCCGGCGTACGACTGCGGTGAGGCGAAACTGGCTTCTCGCGATGCTGGCAGCGCCGCTGGACTCAGTGCCAGCTCCGTCAATCCAGATGCGGTGTTAATCCAATTGTGTCGTTCACATGCACTCATAACACTATCACTGTTCTATTACTCACTTGGGTGTCGCATTTCACTCAAGAATCCGAATATTTAAAAATCACTTTCACTTTTACTCAGTTTCTTTCCCGGCCGATGCACCGTATGTGGGGCGGCGGGTGGAATTTATTTGTTAATATATAATGTAGAATATTATGTAGCAAAGATGCACTTCCCGGCCGATTAACCATATGTGGGGCGGCGGGTGTAATTATTGTTGTATAATGTTCCTGTTATTTATGCAGTCTTTTGCTGTTCTCAACACTGGCTCTCTAACTACAATATTGGCAACCAGAAAGTGATTAACGAAACGTGAAGCCTATAATTAGAATTCCTAGTGCCCACTTCATCTGAGAAATACACTTATAGCTACAGCTTATAGCTCTGAGGAATTAGGACATTGTCTGGGAGTCATAATCAAAAACGATTTTCTAAAAATGTTCACTATATTCTGAAAGTCACAGTCCAAAAAGAATCCACACAATCCAGCTAACAGAGCAGTTCAGAGTCTAATGCGCTGATACAACTATAACTGTTCAAATTAAATGTTTAAGTGAATGCTCGCCATAATTTGATGATAATGTCCAACAAATGCCACGCTAAATAATGATAGAATGCCTGTCCCGTGACGGCACGTGAAAATACGACATACGAAAACTGAAGCTAGATCATTAAAGGGATCCCAGAATTAACACTTCACTCTAAAACGATTTCATGGTTACGCGTATCCCGAGGCATTTGAGGCTGTTTATAGCAATGAGACCGACGCGACGCGACTCCCGGCAAAGGTGGTGTGCTATTCAGCGTCTGGAGAGAACTGGGGCCTTCTTCTCTCGCGCAGCGTTCTTGTATATAAAGCCGCGGTGCGGACGGCTAAGGAAACGCCTGATCAATTCCGCTCTCCCGACTAGCCGCTGGGATAGTAACGCACCACTTTAAGTAATTGAATAAATCATCGCTTCCTTTGCTGATGGCCGATGAAGCTCTCAATTTAAATGTGCATTCAGCACACTGGTAAGTAATCATAATAAAAGTCTGACGTGGATAAGTCAAATATTTTGGGCGAGAGAGTTAATTTAATTACACTACACGCTGTAGACCAGCTCTGAACTTGCTCTTTGGAGATACGCTTTCGCTATAGTTTTATAGTTATTCAGTAGAAACTTCTCACATCTTTATGATTATAGCGGACCTCCCTTCGACTTAAATTTAAATATCCTAGCCTTATTTATTCGCCTACTTAATATGTCTTGCTTCCCTAAATTCTAAGAAAAAAAACCGAAAATCTTGAATTTCTACTAAAATTTTAATTTGTGAGATCCAGAATACTGTTTGTACTAAATTATTATGAAAAACGAATCTAAATACAAGTTTTTAAGTTTCTAGCTCTTTTCTGTTGCGTCAATGGTTTTTACAGAGAAACATCCAAATTTCGAAAATGGTTAAAGTTACTGAACTGATATTCACCACATATTGATTTAGTATTACTCCTGACATGCTAGAAACGTTTGAGGTTATTTAGTTGATTTTTAAAGTATTGCGCAAAATTTATGACGTCAGAGCTAGTTACAGCGGACTAGGCTGGCACACAATGGAAAGACTGATGTGAATTTTATACGGCGTGAGTAGGCTCCTTCTCTACAAAGTGGTCCAACTAAAACATTCAGATTTCTTTATTTACTGCACGAATATTTAATAAAAATGGTGTTCCTACTTAATAAGAAGAACGCAGTTGATATTCGCTTGACCTACGTCAGCGCCATCTAGCAGCCCAACGATAGCGCCATCGGGCTTCCCCCTTCAAGCTAAACAAGTTTCGTTCTTTGTAGTCTTTTCATTTTACGCTTATTTCGTGAGATATTTGTCCCGGACACGATCAATGGACCACCCTGTATATATATATATATATATATATATGAGCGCCTTTAGTAGTAGGTCCTGCGTCGGACTACACTTCAAACGTATCTTTTCGTTGGGTTCTGTTCGTTTTGGGTAGGTTCAGATCAGTTTCCTGCTACTCTTGTCTTGGACGTTCCAGCTGCGAGGCGAATCGTTAAAGGTACTCCCTAACACATTGGAGAAGAATTGCTGTTAGCGTGGGTTGTATGTCAGGGTGTAGTGTCGTTCGTTGTGATAAGTCCAATATCCTAGTACTGTCTTATGGCCAGAATTAAAAAGATAACGAATCGTGTAGCCACAGATCCAGTTCACAACGTGATTTTTGGCGGTAGGATATTCTCCTCCGGGAATAAAAGTGTGTGGCTGTCGATCTGAGCTGGTGTTTGCCGTGTAAGAAATGCCAAAATACGCCGCGCTAGTGTCCAGGCACCGGACTCTGGACCACAGTTGAACCGGTGGTCGTCTGTATCGTACACACTAAAGTGGGTGCAGAGGGCGAGTCGGCTAGATAGCCGCGATGTCATCGATGTCGACTATCTTGTTTGCCACTCACTGTTCCACACCACGTTGACTGGACGTCGGATTCGAGATAGCGGACGTGGATCGCTTCCCACATGTGCCAGCACACTTACTGGGATAATTAATTTCGATTGGGTTGGGTGGGTGTCATCGTTGTAGCGTTTAGTATACTGTTTTCGTCTGAAACAAATGTGTGAGTGGTAAAGACCAGTAAACATAACTTAAATCAAGGAAAAACCGTCGGATATGATGGTTGTTAAGCAAACTGAGGTGGACAAAGAAACCGGCGCAAAGTCTTGGAATAGGAATCCAGTGAGTCTCTGTGGCCAAAGATACCAGAGTTTACGTTATGAGGTGATGTGTAGTGCTATGACTCTGGTCAGCATATGTGTTAGTCCCACCGCACCACAGTCCCATAGGAGTGCAAGGGAGTCATACTGCACTTTGAGTATCACATGGTTCAAATGGCTCTGAGCACTATGGGACTTAACATCTGAGGTCATCAGTCCCCTAGAACTTAGAACTACTTAAACCTAACTAACCTAAGGGCGTCACACACATCCATGCCCGAGGCGGGATTCGAACCTGCGACAACAGCAGTCGTGCGGTCCCGGACTGCAGCGCCTAGAACCGCTTGACCACCGCGGCCAGCCTTGGAATATCATCACTGAGCTGACGATAGAGGCCAATGACATCAAAAGATGTCGGGTCAGTGGAGGTGGACCGCTATTATCTGTGTCAGGTGTGGTATATAGGAAGCATGACACATTTTCACGTATTGGGTGCAGCGGATAATACCGAGGGCTAGTATTCGGTAATGTGCAAGGCTAGCTCTGGTGGTCTCTAGCAAACGCTGAACGACTAGATCGGCTGTGAATATAATGCCAAGACATCGAACGATGGCGGCGATGCTAAGGGGGGCGAGGCCTCTGCCCAGTAAGCCTTCACCAGTGAGCAACATCTTGGGTTTGCAGATGTTGAGGGAGCTGCCCGATGATTCACCATAAGTCACCAACCACGTTAAGGGCCGCTCGAACTTAATCCTCACTGCGCAAGTAAAGGACTATGTCATTTGAATAGACCATGCAACATAAACGGTGCATGGTCAGTTACATACCTTCCAAACGTTGGTGCAGTCCCACGAGAAGGTTTTATAAAGCGAAAGCATATAACATCGTGAAATGGAGGCAGCCTTCGCGGACAGGCCAGCCGTGGTGGCCGAGTGGTTCTAGGCGCTCAGTCCGGAACCGCACGACTGCTACGGTCGCAGGTTCGAATCCTGCCTCGGTCATGGATGTGTGTGATGTCCTTAGGTTAGTCAGGTTTAATTAGTTCTAAGTTCTAGGGGACTGATGACCACTGCTGTTAAGTCCCATAGTGCTCAGAGGCATTTGAACCATTTTTTTTTTTGACAGATCGTGTTACGACCAGGGGCGGTGATAGGCAGTCGTTGTACGTGATTGTGGAGGTCGCGCCGCTCAAAAGGAGCAAAACTATCTTGACAATACCTCTCGGGAAATGCATACGATGGCGATGTCCGCAAATAAGAGTGGTCTACACAGTCGAAGGCCTAGCTAAAGTCGAACTAAGCCAAGGCACCAGGCAGACGCTGGTGATGAGTAAATGCTATCATGTCTCGGTAACGGCATGGGACTGTACAGATATTGTTGTGACCTCCTTCGGAAGTCTGGTTTCAGGAGGTGACGTTTCGCACAACCTCTTTGAGTTGCGGTGCAAGCAACCATGTATTTATTTCGATATGGGGGGTTTATAATCATGGATCCTCAGTCGTCCATACGGTCTGTAAATGGGTGTAATGATGCCTTAGAGAATGGCGTTAGGGACCACTTCATTGACCACATCAGCACTCGTGCGATGGTTGACCATGCGGAAGCCAACAATGAGTTAAAAACTTTGTTAAATTCGTGGGGGATACCATCAGGCTTATAGTATCTGTTACCAGATCCCATCTTGATAGCATAAAGTACTTCATTTGTGGTCTCCGCTTCCTCAAGTTCATGCTCTACCTTCACCAGGAGAGCACTTGTAGTAAGTCGTGCGACCTCTGTGAACAGTTTCGTGGAATGTGGTACAGCTACATACAACTTGGCAAAATTATTGTAGAGAACATGCCCGTGGTTTGTAGGGACTCATGTCAGTGGCCTTCTGCATCAGTGAGGATGTGAATCAAAGCCCTGTGTTGTCGTCGTCTTTCCTTGAGGAGGTAGTTCATCGATGAATTTTCTTGAAGTATACGACTAGGGATCCGAGATCAGATTACTGTGCCTTCAAAGTGATGGCGCGTGATGAGATCTGTGCCTTGGCTCGGTTAACCAGCGTCTGCTGGGCTGGTGAGAAAGGTATTGTCGTACAGTTGCAAGGAATGGAATACTGGAAGTGCAAGGTATTAGTCTGCCATGCCTTGTCTTCGTTATCACAGCTCATCAATGCATTATGGAGGGTGGGCTTTGCACAGGAGAGCCACCAAGATAAGGTGGAGTGATAGGCATCACGACAACACCAGCGTCGTGCCCACACGCCCTTGACCATCAGCGACAGTCTGGGGAGGCCAGGTGGGCTACATTAAATATCCACAGACCATGACTATGCCACACATGCTGTCGAGCGAGAGTGACATCGCAGATGTATGCTTCATGGTCTGAAAGCTCCATGGGCCAGATTTCTGCGTGGAAGATGCCATCAGGAAGCGAGCAACTGAGGTACATGCAGTCTATGCAGCTTGATGAGTGAACAGTGTAAAATGTATAGACCAGTTGGTTTCCATGGAGCTTCATCCAGATATCAACGAGTCTCAGACGGTCGATGATCACTGATAGAGCTGCACAAGGTGAATGGTTTGGTCAGTGGGCGCTTGTGTCGAGTTGAAGTCCCCACCGAACACCAAATTGTCTTGTGGACCTCCGCGGCCAAGAATGAATATCGGTCTTGACGATGGCTAGAGCCAGAGGGTGCGTAAATATTAACGATACGGCGCACCAAATAGGGTGAGGGCAGTAGACCATATGGTGGGGAGGTACGTGACATCCTCTGCAGGGATCCTATCACGTAACAGGATGGCGACGCCGCTACCAGTGTTGGAAGCATAAGAAACATGGGCTGTGTATCTGATGGGCACTTGGAAGTCAGTGACGAACACTTCCTGTAGGGGTACTATATCAACATCTGCAGAGTACATGGCGTCTCAGAACATGTCCAGATTGTGAGGGGCTCGGCTGGGGGAAGGATTAATTGTGATGACACGATATTGCTGTTTATAGTCCACTGTAGTCGATGGAGAATGCGTGATGGAAGTGTCCAGTAACTGTAGACCAGCCACATCCGCTGCCATGCCCATGATAACTTGTATGGTACTTGCTCAGACGACTCCGAATGGTGCTGGGAACTCACACTGGTAGTCTGATCCACTCCATTTTCAACATCATCGGCCCAGGATGCTGACATCGAAGACATGTGACAGTTGTGTACTGTCAGACTGGGTGAAGTAGGTGCTGCAGCAAAGGCTTTGTGGTATCAGTTGTCCTCATGTATTGGAAAAAATTAGTACGTGTTCAGGATTCAGAGTCGGTCAGTCACAGGAGGAGCGTCAGGAGTGCTGCGCTGTGTGACTGGACGCAATACAGAAGGTCAACATCAGACATTTAGTCGTCATCTCGCGAGGTCATCTGAAGGACGGCAGAGGGTATTCGTCGGCGTTTCCATCCCTTTCTGGCTACCGCTGTTTCCTAACGTTCTGAATCAGAATATGATCGCCCATCATCCGATGCCGTACCCGTCTGATTAAAGGCAGACCTCCGCCGACATCCAGTTCGACGTCCATGGTTCGAGCAGAGACGTCCATCACAGAGATTAGCTGGCCCCGGTGCGGGCACTGGAGGTGACACCATGCTCGTCTCGTCGGCGCGTTGGGGTGCACCGGACCACGGAGTATCCTCCAGTGACGTGGAGCATTCTGTCTAGGCGGCGGATAGGGAAGTGAGCGTCGATGCCAGAGTCAGTTCAACCAGCGGTGTCTGAATCAAACGTTGGCGTAGAAATTAGGACCGGACATGTACTTCGTGGCTGGCCATCGTACATGACGAAGGCCTGAACACCTCCAATCATCAAGTACGATAGGACGAGTCTTGTCAGCTGATTTTTGATATGCCAGACGCCATTTAACACTGGGTAGGTCCTAAACGTTTGCCACTTCTCCGCGAGGTGACCCATGGACGTTTCTATGTGGTTGGAAAGCAGCAATGTACGCTTCCTGCGGTACTTTGAAAGAAATCTCAGACACTCGAAAGATTCAGGGACATGGTCCACTGTCACTGCATCTGCATGGCCATCAGAGTGTTTAAATATAAGTCCGGCGGCATGTAGTTGGACAGCCTCAGAGCATAGTGCCTCTGTCGACATCCTGATGTATACAACACTTCCTGTGATAGAAAAATATTTTCCGATCACGTCCATGGGGTTCCAGCGCAGATCCTCTCGTGCGAACTGTTCAACTTCAAAGCCTGGTCTTGGATGTTCTGCCCGAAACGTTACCCTGATCGCTGCGTGGCGGTAAGAGTGCGGCAGAGGTACGTTATTAGTGAACTCTATATGCACAAATAAGTAAACTTCCCCCAGGAAGATACGCGTGTTCATCACAGTCATGATTTTTCCCTGCTCTGTAGTTCTAGTGCTACTTTCAGTTAATGTTTACGCCAGTTTACTGCTGGACGACAGCACAGACTACGAATTATACAGGAGTTTTCGTCGATACTCTATCGACATACAATGTTTGCTACCGATCTGAGTGTCTGAAATCTGGAGGTTTGGGTGTCAGTCAGTACCACTGCATTAGTACAAATCACAAGCTGCTTTTAGCTATCGCTTTCCATCTTTCCAAGTGTTCTGAAATGCTGTTATATAACCTTAATTTTTGTCATTTATGTCAAAAAAAAAGGTTTCCTTCAACAGCTTTCATCAACTTGACGTATCGCAGTAAAACGATGAACTAACCTTTAAAGGTAATATTTGTCTCTTCATTGCCTACACAAGAAACGAAAGTGGCAACGTTAATGTCTTTATTCAGTTATTCAATGTAGTTAGGCAGCATTAATGTCTTTAATCAAAAAAATGTTCAAGTGTGTGTGAAATCTCATGGGACTTAACTGCGAAAGTCATCAGTCCCTAAGCTTACACACTACTTAATCTAAATTATCCTAAGTACAAACACACGCACCCTTGCCCGACTCGAACTTCCGCCAGGACCAGGTGCACAGTCCATGACTGCAGCGCCTCAGACCGCTCGGATAATCCCACGCGGCTGTCTTTAATTAGTTATTCAATGTAGATGGATGTAGTCTGAAAGCAGAATTTGTGAAATGTGTGACAAATATTTACAGATGGTGGCACTAGAGCTGTTTAACTGGTCATGTGACACACTGTCAAGAGGCCACAACATCAATGAGAACTGTAAGAAAGGTGGTACATTGGTTAGCCCATTAGACTCACATTTGAAGGGAGGATGGTTCAAAATTGTGTCTGTACAGCCACATTTAGGTTTTCAGCGATTTTCATAAACCGTTCCAGGCAAACGCCGGTATGTTTCCTTTGAAAGGACACTGCCGATTTCCTTCTTTAGAAAAATCCGAGGTTCAGCTCTGCCTTTAATGACCTTGATGTCGACGGAACGTTAATTTCAATCTTCTTTTCCTCTAAGATATTTCCACTGTTAAATGACTCCTGTTTCTTATTGGTAGCTCCGAGTGCTACGTCATGGGTTCCTCAAAAGACTGAGCATCCTACTACTCTGTTTAATACGTGTCTATTCTTCGTGACTAATTAACGATGTTTCTGTATAGACATTTTATACGTTCATCTGCCTTACAGTGTTCACAGTGTAAAATATAATGTATTTGTAAGTATTTGATAAATGTAGTCTAGTTTCCTCATGCATTTATCTCGATTGCTTAAATGCTTTAGATCCTTACAGTGGATTTTGTTAGACAATACTTTATTCCAAATAACGTCACACAAACACTATAAGTCTTATTTCTCTTCACTCTCCGTTAACGGCTTTTTGTAGAAGCATGTATTGCTAAAAGTTCTATTCTTCTTTCAATCGAATTGATACGTGAAGAACTATTTCGCTTGATTTGCGCATAACTGCTTAATTCCTTCCTTCCCTTCCTTACATAGTAAATTAAAGCGCTTTTTAGTAAGCAATCTAGTTCACTAATTTTGAAATCACTGTAAGAATACTAGAGTTTCAACCAAACCGCTCCAGAACAGGGAAAAACAGTGAGAGATTCTCTGTTTCTGTCAGTGTCATTACACATTGACAAAAGAAGGCAACGGGGAAAGGGCGGGGGTGTGGAGTGTAAGAAATGTACTAACAATCGTGACAGCAACTATATGTAAAATGCGTTAAATGATTAGTGGGAAAATTCTGGCCACAGGCCTAAGGCGGCTGACCCAAAACATCTTGCAGACGAGTGGACGGCTAGGAAAATGGTATTACAACGTGACAGGTACAGCATGGTTGGAGGGGGGTGGGGAAAGACTGGTATCCATGAGCTGGTCTGTCCACTGGTCCGGCCCAAGGCGACCAAGGTATGCTAGAGCAAGGGCCTAAGTGGAGAAAGGGAAACAGCTTACTAGCCTCACTATGACTACAGGTTTTCGAGCTGAGTGTATGGAGTGAATGTGGGCCACTTGGCACTGTCCCTCAGCGTTAGGTGGAGAAAGGAAATCAGGGTTGTCACTGGCGATGGATGTCTTGGCGGGAGGTGTGAGATATGGGTGATGGCAAGACCTGGTCCTGTGGCCCAGCTACTGGCACCTCTGAGTAACACTGTGAGCTGCATCAACGGATCAGTGGAAACTATGCCCGATTACCTCTGGCGTATGTCACTCATACTACACAACAATCATATCATATTCAAAACTTTTGATACAATACTGAAAAAATGCACAGAATAAAAATATATCTCAAAATTTCGGGAGGGGTGAGGCCCCCAATGATGACCCTTAAGGAGGAGCCTGTCTTAGGAACGAGCCCCTCCCTCCTCCCCCCTCCCAAACCCCTGGTACCAGAGCAGCCCGAATAACTATAGACCAGACTAGGACGCCAAGTTTCCCTTCTCAGCAAGGAAGCCACAAGTGGCGACCACGCCATCGCTACACTTTGACCGAACCAACACACGACCTATAGGCTTAAGGCAGTTACAAGCTGTAGTAGAAGTAGGTTTGAATATGTGGAAATCTGTCAATGTGCCATAGTTATAATAAATAAAGATTGTTCGCAAGAAGAAGCCACGTAAAAACTGAATATATTAACGGCGTCTGTTTACATAGCACATTTTGAAATCAGAGTCCTCAGGAACTAGAGACAAGATGTGGAACGTTATCCATAGAGTATTTAGCACAACAGATTCCAAGCTGGTACTTAGAACTGCCTTTGCCAGAGTAATGGCAGGCATTAACAAAACTGAAAGAGAACTAACACAGTTCATTGTTATTAGAACATGGAACCTCTAAATACACCGATCCTTCCTAGATACTAGTAAAATATATAGTATCTCTTCATGGCCTGAATATTGGTGTACTACTATAAAGATAGTACAGAAATTCCAAATGTAATAAAAAAGGAGTAAACATTATTTTTAAGCACAGAAGAAGGAGTAAGATTTCTGTTGAATTATGACCATATTGAGGCCTGATATCAAGTAAAAGTCTCTAAGTTGAGGAATGTCATGTTTAAAAGGCATACATCAATTGTTAAATTTCAGGCATAGCAGATGAGTTTTAGAGTATTTCTCCACTGGAGAGGTTATGTCATAATTTTAATATCCTCACCAATACTTACAAACAATAAAGAAATTATTATCCCAGAAAATGTCGTAAATAAAGATGAAATATTGCTTCACTATATATAACAGCACACTGTCAATATCCTCAGTAATACTTACTACCTGTACAGGAATTATTGTCCTAGAAAATTTAATAAATGGAAATAAAATATGATGTCACTTTAGCCGTGTGTCACACTTATTCACATAAGTTACTCTTTGCAGATATAGTGTATTTCACTCATTGAGTGCACCCCTCTGCAGAGTTCATTAACATGCCTGTCACCACTGCAGTTATTCCAGCGTCGAGAGTCGGCGCAACTAGCACCACGGAGTCCACCCACCGTTTTGGAGTCTGAAGATGGTTGTTAAATAGAATCGAAACTGGTCACTCGAATAAAAATGAAAAGTTGCGATCAAGACTGTTTTTAATCTAACTTTAAAGATGGCTGATAATGTTTTCAAAAATTTTTAGTTTTGAGTATAGTTACTAGGCATTCCAGTCAATCTCAAAATGTCAGGTGACACATTCTCATCCTGGGGACAAAAGATTGGTAGTAACAAAATGAGCAGTTTCGATAAACACCGTTCAATAAATGTACCAAAACATCTTTAAAACCTGTTCAGTACCCAAAAGTAAATGATTCCATATCATAATCAATACAAGGGTACTCTACATAAGGATATGGCTATATTTATTACAACTAATTGGACATCTTCATAATCAGTTAACAATCTCCATAGAAAAGGACTTCAAACAACAGGTTACAAATAGGAAAAAATTGGTCATACTAAGGTAACCGGGCAACTCGGGTCTTCATTCGAGAAATGTTGTCATCTGTACATCCTGAAGTCAAGTATGTGAAAGTGAGAATCGTCAAATCGCTCCCAAATCAAATCCATACACACAGACTGTGGTGTCACCGCCAGACACCACACTTGCTAGGTGGTAGCTTTAAATCGGCCGCGGTCCATTAGTACATGTCGGACCCGCGTGTCGCCACTGTCAGTACTTGCAGACCTAGCGTCACCACATGGCAGGTCTAGAAAGACGGACTAGCACTCGCCCCAGTTGTACGACGACTTTGCTAGCGAGTACACTGACGAAGCCTTTCTCTCATTTTCCGAGAGACAGTTAGAATAGCCTTCAGCTAAGTCCATGGCTACGACCTAGCAAGGCGCCATTAACCCTATCTGGAGAGAGTCTAATTTGTATAGTCAAGAGCGATGTACCACAAGGATGCAATAAAGTTAAGTATCCGAGGAACTGCATATTTTTCTCTGTAGCATTCACCAAGTATCCTATTCCACAACTCACGCCAGTCGGTGTGAGTTGACGCGTACCCCTCGGAAACCTCACCCTATGTCTAGACTGTCTTGTCTAGACACAACACAGACCGAATGCTGGTTCACTATCTTCACACATGTGAAAATGGTATATTACTGTGTGGGAAAGAAAGAATGAGCGCTACCTTATTTCGCCAATTGCCACGTAACATAATTATTGTGATGGCTAGGGAAGGCATTAATATCAAACCATCTGGGAATAGCTTGAGAGAAATAGCACTGTACGCGAGGCGTTACCATGAACACCTGCCCCACGTTCAACTACATGATCATGTTATCGCTATTTCCGTGTCTTTGTGTCATAACGGTATTGCAAATTCAACCGTTCGAGTGCACCTGTCGATAATTTTCACTCCCGACTATCTTCATTCAGAGAATCTGACGACTTCCCCGGCCGGCCGAGAGTGGGCACGGACGAGGAAGGTGATTTAAGCGTCTTCGCCGGCCGGGACAAGGAAGTTGCCGACGGCAGAGACTGTGGACAGCTGTTCCTCGTAGCTGTTGGCTCGTCACAACACAGGGAGCCGGCTTGACCGGTGACTGCGTGCAAGGTCGTGAGGTGATCTACATTGGAGTTAATTTTCAAGGGGAACCGGATATGTCGAATGGTTTCACAGAGCGGAGCATCCTGAACTTGTGAATGTTCGTCAACTTCTGTAACGAATGTGTACTGGTTGTCGCCGAGAAACAATTGCGAGGTAAGCAA
This sequence comes from Schistocerca cancellata, assembly GCF_023864275.1. Classification (NCBI taxonomy): domain Eukaryota; kingdom Metazoa; phylum Arthropoda; class Insecta; order Orthoptera; family Acrididae; genus Schistocerca; species Schistocerca cancellata. Next base: position 637,291,258 of record NC_064631.1, on the reverse strand, counting down.
TTTCTGAAGCTAATACTCACTGTGTTGTCGAAGGAGGTCAACGAGGCTGACTTGCAATGGTCGGCATGTCAGGCATTTCTGGTAGCCGTCACCAGAACAATAGCAAAAATAGTACTGCAGTTTGACTGTCCTCATAGTTTCTTCTGGATAGAGTTAATAAGAATCACGTGTACTAACTCGACGTACGTGCTTCACCGGACTTGTCTTGGTTCTGTGGAGTATAATAGTGCATATTTGCATATTTTAACCTGGTGTTCGAGCGTTCTACTTATAGTAGCGGTCAATGTTGTTTTCCCCTTTGATTACTGTTATTTTGACGATTTTACTAGTCGGTCGTTCAGCCACATTTAATCCTACGTTACTAGAGCGGATTAGCTCGTGAAAGGTTACTGGCTGGGAGCCAGGCATTTCAATGTAAATTTTTAAATTGTCACCAATAAGCGGAAACAATGTGTGGTGATCGATTTTTAACGTCCTTGCAGTTTGCTATTTACCCTTGTTTATGTTGTTGCTGTGATCCTCAGTCAAAGACTGGTTTGATGCAGCGCTCCATGCTACTCTAACCTGTACAAGCTTCTTCATCTCCCAGTACCTACTGCAACCTACATCCTCCTGAATCTGTTCAGTGTATTCATCTCTTGGTCTCCGTCTACGAGTTTTACCCTCCACGCTGCCCTCCAATACTAAATTGGTGATCCCTTGATGCCTCAGAATATGCCATTCCTTCTTCTAGTCAAACTGTGGTACAAATTTCTCTTCTCACCAGTTCTATTCAATACCTGCTCATTAGTTACGTGATCTACCCATCTAATGTTCAGCATTATTCCGTAGCAACACATTTCAAAACCATCTATTCTCTTCTTGTCTAAACTACACTACTGGCCATTAAAATTGTTACACCACGAAGATGACATGCTACAGACGCGAAATTTAACCGACCAGAAGAAGATGCTGTGACATTCAATTGATTAGCATTTCAGAGCACTCACACAAGGCTGGCGCCGGTGGCGACACCTACAACGTGCTGACATGGGGAAACTTCCAACCGATTTCTCATACACAAACAGCATTTTACAGGCCTTGGCTGGTGAATCATTGTTGTGATGCCTCGCGTAAGTAGGAGAAATGCGTACCATCATGTTCCCGACTTAGATAAAGGTCGGATTGTAGAGTATCGCGATTGCGGTTTATCGTATCCCAACATTGCTGCTCGCGTTGAACGAGATCCAATGACTGTTAGCAGAATATGGAGTCGGTGAGTTCAGCGGGGTAATACGGAACGCCGTCCTGGATCCCAAGGGCCTCGTATCACTAGCAGTCGAGATGACAGTCAACTCATCTGCATGGCTGTAACGGATCGTGCAGCCACGTCTCGATCCCTGAGTTACCAGATAGGGACGTTTGCAAGACAACAACCATCTGCACAAACAGTTCGACGACGTTTGCAGCAGCGTGGACTATCAGCTCGGAGACCATGGCTGCCGTTACCCTTGACTCTACATCACAGACAGGAGTGTCTGAGATGATATACTCAACCACGAACCCGGGTGCACGAATGGCAAAACGTAATTTTTTCGGATGAATCCAGGTTCTGTTTACAGCATCATGATGGTCGCATCCGTGTTTGGCGACATCGCGGTGAACGCACATTGGAAGCGTGTATTCGTCATCGCCATAGTGGCGTATCACCCGGCATGATGGTATGGGGTGCCATTGGTTGCACGTGTCAGTCACCTCTTGTGCGCATTGACGGCAGTTTGAACAGTGGAAGTTACATTTCAGATGTGTTACGACCCGTGGCTCTACCCCTGCGGAACCCTACTTTTCAGCAGGATAATACACGACCGTATGTTGCATGTCCTGTACGGGCCTTTCTGGATATCGAAAATGTTCGACTGCTGCCCTGGCCAGCATTTTCTCCAGATCTTTCACCAATTGAAAACGTCTGCTCAATGGTGGCCGAGCAACTGGCTCGTCACAATACGCCAGTCAGTACTCTTGATGAACTGCGTTATCGTGTTGAAGCTGCGTGGGCAGATGTACCTGTACAAGCCATCCAAGCTCTGTTTGACTCAACGCCCAGGCGTAGCAGGGCCGTTATTACGGCCATAGGTGGTTGTTGTGGGTACTGATTTCTCTGGATCTATGCACCCAAATTTCGTGAAAATGTAATCACATGTTAGTTCTAGTATAATATATTTTTCCAATGAGTACCCCTTTATCATCTGCATTTCTTCTTGGTGTAGCAATTTTAATGGCCAGCAGTGTATTTATCGTCCACGTTTCACTTCCGTACATGGCTAAACTCCATACAAATATTTTCAGAAACGACTTCCTGACTCTTAAATATGTACTCGATGTTAACAAACTTATTTTCTTCAGAAACGCCATTGCAAGTCTACATTTTATATCCTCTCTACTTCGACGATCATCAGTTATTTTGCTCCCCAAATAAACAAAACTCATTTGCTACTTTAAGCGTCTCATTTCCTAATCTAATTCCCGCTATATCGCCCGATTTAATTCGACTACATTCCATTATCCTCGTTTTGCTTTTGTTGACGATCTTCTTTCATCCTCCTTTCAAGACACTGTCCATTCCGTTCAGCTGCTCTTCCGGATCCTTTGCTGTCTCTTACAATGTCATTGGCGAACCTCAAAGTTTTTATTTCTTCTCCATGGATTTTAATTCCTACTCCGAATTTTTCTTTTGTTCCCTTTACTGCTTGCTCAATATATAGACTGAAAAACATCGGGGATAGGCTACGACCCTGTCTCAATCTCTTCGCAACTACTGTTTCCCTTTCATGCCCCTCGACTCTTATAACTGCCATCAGGTTTCTGTACAAACTGTAAATAGCCTTTCGCTCCCTGTATTTTACCCCTGCCACCTTCACAATTTGAAAGAGTATTCCTGTCAACATTGTGAAAGGATGCCAAAGGAAAGTTTGAACCTGGAATTCTAATTTAGGGGGGACAAATAAAAATTTCGAGTTTGTCGATGATATCGTGATTCTGTCAAAGAGAGGAGAGTACTTGGAAGAGTAATAAAACGGAATGGATCCTGTTTTGAATGGATAATGAATTGCAGGCCAATTAAATCAGATGATGCCGAGGGAGTCACATTAGGAAACGAGACTCTGAAAGCAGTACATGATTTTCTATTGCCGAAGAACAGAGGAAATAACATGTAGACAATGGCAGTGGCAAGGAAAGCTTTTCTTAAGACGAGAAGTTTATTGCCATCGAAATGGACGATAACAGTGTAGAAAAGAACGGAATGGAAGCTTTTGAAATGTGATGCTGCAGAATAATTTTGCAGATTAGCTGCGTGGATCACATAACTTATGACGAGGTGATGATTAGGCCTGGGGAGAAAAGAAATTTTTGGCACAATGCCAGTCCTCTTCGAATGAACTGCCTTCTGAGCCATTCTTTATCGCCGTTTCTATAACTTCAGGTAACTTCAAGTGTATTTCTTAATTTCTTAACACTTATTTATCCTATTTGTTTGCTCATTGATTCTTCCTGAATAGTCTCTTACCCTTGAGCCAACGCTTCATCACTTCTAAATTGTTATCTGAGTCCATATTTGCCACTGGGTATGCCTTAAAATCCACTATCTGATTTCGGAATTTCAGCCTGAGCATGATATAATCTGACTGAAATCTTCCCATATCTCTCGGCCTCTTTCAAGTATACCTCCTCCTTCTGTGGTAAATTAGCAGAGTATTCGCTGTTACGAGCTGAAATTTACGGCAGGGCTCAGTTAGTCTTTTTCCTCTCTCATTCCTAGTACCAAACCCTTATTCTCGCGTAACCATTTCTTCTACTCGTTCCCTTACAGTCACTTTCCATTCCCTCAAGACTACTAGATTTTTATCTCCATTTATGTACTGAATTATCCTTTCAACATTCTCATACACTTTCTCCATCTCTTCAGATTCGGTTTGCGACGTCAGCATGTGTACCTGAACTATAGTTATCAACATCGGTTTGCTGTCCATTCTAATGAGCACAACCATATCACAGAACTGTTCACAGTAACCCATTCTCTTCCCTACCTCCCTGCGCTACATTCCTATTCATAACGACTTCTACCCACTTTATACTAGTTTCTGCTTCTGTTGATATTACCCTGCACTCATCTCACCAGAAATCCTTGCCTTCTTTCTATTTCACTTCACTTAATCCCCTTATAACTAAATTGAGTCTCAACATTTCCCTTTTCAGGTTTAATATGTTTCTTACTACGTTCAAGCTACTGACATTCCACGCCCTGTCCCGTAGGACATTATCTTTACGCTGGTTGTTCAATCATTTTCTCATGGTCGCTTCCCCCGTAGCAGTCCTCTCTCGGAGATCCGAGTGGGGGACTATTTCGGAATCTTTTACCAACGCAGAGATCATCATGACACTTTATCATTACGGGCCACTTGTCCTGTGGATAAACAATAAGTGTCCTTAATGCAGTGGTTTTCATTGCCTTCTGCATCCTCATGACGTCGATCATAGCTGATACTCCCTCCTTTAGGGGCAGTTCCCCAAGGGCAAGACAGTATCCGGAAACTCTGTCGACTCCTCCGTCATATTTGACAAGACTGCCGGAACTCCTTGGCGCCACTGCCACTGATTTTTATTCAAACTTTAAACAGTGGTGGTGTTGAAACTAGGGACATAGGATATCTTCATTCCTAATCAAAGACGTTACCCTTAGACTGCAGGCAATCAGATCTAACACATAAACTGAACTACCGAACACCGGAAAACCAAGTGAAACAGTCATGTAAATCACGAAGGAAAACTGATTCTTAACCTACCTCGTGAGTCAGCTGACGGTAATTAACCACCAGACGATGCCTCTGACCACCGTTCATAGCCACTAAAAATACAGGAGAAGCTTAGGAAGACACACATTGCCCAGTTAAATCGTCAGCCAACTGCTTATCAATTATATTGCGTAGTTCTTTCGTTTTCGGAGGGGATAATCGATAAGGTAGCCTACGAACCGAAAGCCTAACTCAATAGTGTACTCAATCTAATCAACGACACCCACCCTTTCAGTTAACTGCTCGAGATGCTAATCTAAAACCTGTAACAAGGCCCTAGCTTACCCTTGTCGAAGATGTGAGAGTTGAAATGGACCTCCATTTGTTTTAATGGAACATATTTCCTGGCGACATTAATGTCCACACAAAGAATTCTCTTACCAGGACTAAATCTGAACATAATTTCCTTATCAACATAACTCAATAATCATCCAGTATGCTTGAAAAATCACACCCTCACTCAAACCTTGTACCACAATAAACTCTATCAGCCGTAAGGGCAGTTAAATCTTTAAATGTTGTTTCACTTGCCCTACCACTGGAATGACATTTCAGCAACTGAGTTTTTTAGACATTTGATACCAGGATTCGTTATCAGCAAGAGACTGCTCCGAGAGTCTGGGTTCATGGATCACCGTGGCACATGCAAAAGTCAATTTAACTTGAATGACTGCTTGGAAATTTAGGAGTCCATTTTATTAACCAATGCAAATTCCACTATAATCGGTGTGCATCTGCCGTCAATTTTGATTTCCTTTCTCGAGGGACACTGGACACTCACGCACAAAATGTTCCATCATGTTACAACGAAACTATGACCCCCCCTTGGTTGGTTTACATTCTGACATATTCTGGCTACCTGCAGTTCCACTAAGCTAGGGGTACTAACAGTAGCGCCAGCCCTTTTCTCATTAAAACGAAACTTCTCAATATTAGCGACTTCTCCATCTAGCTCCAAAAATACTTCTGGTCTACTAACCAACAGCACTTGCGACCTACCCTCTGCGCGCATCCTGTCAATAACATTGTTCCTAATTTCCACATCAGGCTCATTAAGATGTCGCCGTAACTGTCGTTGTAATATCCCCATATCACTGGACACGTTAGACACAACGATTTACACGTTCACAACAACCTCGGCTGGTCAAACTATTTTCTAGTACTCTCAGTGGCATTGCTTCCAAAGTATCGCCCGAAATTACTCTACCAAGTCTGATTTGAACTAAAGGATATATAACCTGAAAAATTATGCTATCTGAAAGTTACAAGAACGTTGCCTTATTCTGCTAGTGAACTGTTAACCACTGAGCTCCAGCAAGCCAGGTTAATAGGAATTTACGGTAGGGATAAGGTCCTGACATCATTTATTATTTGCCAAGTGATTCACGTTTATTAATCAATCAAAGAAAGCAACAGTAGTAATGTACAAGAAATAATCTTTCAGAAATCAGAAGTTCTTGAAACAGTGAGTGGAATGCTTAGAATTCTAAGGACCGCAATGGCTTAACCAATGAAACAATAACAGTAAAATGATACCAAATTGAAAAAGTGGTCCAAGAACTAACACGGTCCTTTAAGAGATGTGACAAATTTAAAGGAAACATTTTGAACGTGAAATTTATCTAAAACTAGCACAAATTTAGTAGCAGGTGAAGTTCTGAAAGCTTTTTCGCTTTTTTTATGGCTTGATATTTAGTTTTATGCGTGACATGCTAATCTGAGAGTTTTACTTCTGATGCATTCATAGCAGTGCCGAAACCTACGTCGAAAGACTCCTTTTTTGAGACTGAGGATGCTATTGCTTTAATCTTACTTTGAAATGTTGAAAAATTTCAAATGTCCTATGCATGGTTTTAATTTCAGACCTAAGGTTTTGAAAGTCAAATGTAACAACGACTAGGACAAATTTAGTAACAGGTAAAGTGTTTAAACAATTTTAAATATCCAAGCTAACTGAATGGATTTAAATTACAGATAACCATTTTACACCGTCCTTTGAGAAACCTGACAAATGTAAGCAACACAAGGACCAGGAAACAGTGCGGCTGACCAAAAAAACTCGGTACAGAAAGGGCACGGCAACAGAAGCAATTCATTCCAAAAGACGAAAATTCTCGAAATGTGAAAAGATTTAGGCCCATGAGAGACAGAGAAGAAAAAGCTTAACCCACAGTCACCATCACGTGTACCTGCTTCACACAGGGTAACGGCAGCGACGAATCCCAAATGTTGTCCAGTAGTATCCTGCCGCCCCAATGTTCACTCTTGGCAGGCTGGGAGAATCGCACGCATAGTCAGCAGAAACAGTAGCTGATTTGTGAGACAACCGCAGAGAGCTCGCAAAATAAGCGCCATGCGACAATAATATGCCTAGAAACACCAAGAGATCGATAAGTACCTTAACAAACTTTCAGCAAATAGCTACTTGAAGAAGCATTCCAGAATAAGATGCAACAACATCCAGTCGGCGATTAGCAGATAACCTAAGAAATTCAATTTAAACGCTGGCGAGAACCAGGAGGAGATACTTTAATATACGAGGCGTGTTTTATAACTAAGTACCGTTTTACCACACCGCGTTCTGCGCATGCGCGATGGGTACCTACATCTGTTGTCTACGCACTGACGCAATTACAGTCTGATTCTTCCTTGTTTACATTGTGTACTGGGTGTTTAAGATGCCTCCGATAATCGTGAGTCCCGCCGACTGTGAAGTACGGGATGTTATATGATTTCTTAGTCCGAAATGCCTAAAAGCGATCGATATTCATCGTGAGATCTGTGCAGTTTACGGAGAAAACATTATGATTGATGGAATGGTAAGAAAGTGGGTGAGAGCATATAAAGATGGCCGCACAAATGTGCATGATGAACAACAGAGTGGGCGTCCTTCGGTCGTTAATGAAAGTTTGGTGCCGGAAGTGCACAATAAGGTGAGATAAAACAGACGCGTTACGATTTCCTCCTTGCGCGATGACTTTCCAAATGTTTCTCGTAGTGTATTGTATGGCTTTGTGACCGAGCACTTGAATTACCGAAATTTGTGTGCATGTTGGGTACCGAAAATGGTGACAGATGTGCACAAAACCAAACGTTTAGACAGTGCATTGACTTTCCTTGAGCGGTACCACAACGACGGAGATGACTTCTTAAGCCAAATTGTTACAGGCGATGAAACATGGGTGGCCTACGTCACACCAGAAACAGAGCAACAGTCCATGGAACGGCATTCAGATTCACCCAGAAAAGTGATGTTTAAGCAGACAATTTCTGCCCAAAAATATCATGTGCACAGTTTTTTGGGACAGAAAAGGAGTATTGCTTGTGGAATTTCTGCCTCGTAATGAGACAATCAATGCAGCACCTTACTGTAAGACATTGCACAGTCTGCGCCGTTCAATTCAGAACAAAAGACGTGGAAAGTTGAGCAAGGACATCGTTTTGCTGCAAGTCAATGCCCCTCCGCATGTGGCGAATCAGACCAAAGAACTCATCCCATCTTTTCGATGGGAAACTCTATATCACCCTCTGTAGAGCCCCGATCTTGCGCCCAGTGACTACCATTTGTTCCAACATTTGAAGAAACACCAGGGCGGTCAGCGTCTTCAAGACGGAAGTCAAAACAGTGGTGATGCAGTGGTTAACAGTTCAAGCGGCAGACTTCTATGAGGAGGGTATTCAACAACTGTTACAACGTTATGACAAGTGCCTCAATTTTGGCGGAAATTATGTATAAAAGTAGATTAAGGCACAAGCTTTCATGTAAAAATAAAATTATTGAGATATCTTACCACGTCTTTTTAAATTTCTAAACGGTACTTACATAAATAACACGCCTCATAGTTTAAGAAAATTTTAAATAACGGTTTAGATTTTCCCTTCTAGCCTGAAATATTGGTTCCATTAATAATACAAATGTCAGATATCAGTGCGACATGGTCTGCAGATCCAATCAAACTCTAAGATTCCCATAACGAATTTGGCCTTACAACCCGAAAGGGTGGCAACACAGAAAATTTCACAGCTCTCTGCCTACGTACCCAGTATAGTAATAGATCTAGCCAGATCAGAATCTAAATCATAATTAAAAGTGCACATTAATCATAAATAGTCAAGACAGCAACAGTAGCAGCTGAAACCGCCATCATAATCCCACAGCTTCCAAAGACGGTGACGGTATTAATGTTAGGCGCCATTTGGCAAGGAGAAATGCTAATAAAAACTAACAATGAAAACCTATCACAACAATCGTGATAATTGGGGATAAAAACTAAGTTTCTTTTCAGGTTAAAAAAATGTTTCAATTGGCTCTGAGCACTATGGGAATTAACTTATGAGGTCATAAGTCTGCTAGAACTTAGAACTACTCAAACCTAACTAACCTAAGGACGTCACATATATCCATGCCCGAGGCAGGATTCGAACCTGCGACCGTATTGGTTGCGCGGTTCCAGACTGTGGAGCCTAGAACCGCTCGGCCACCCTGGCCGGCTTCTCTTCAGGTAAACAGCACAACATGCTCAGCAAACACAAAGGTGGGCCGGCTCAAACTGTTTCTATAAGTGATGAAGACCACACTAACGGCCGATCCAAACTTCCCAGAAAGCACAAATTCACAAATCAGAGAAGACTCACATAATGCAGGGCAGTAATAGCAGAGCCTGCCAATGCCACCAAACTAGATCACACGACAACAGGAAAGAGGTGCCCTTTCAGCACACCGAAATCACATAACCATAACCAAAATAATTCCAATTACAACGTTGCCTTTAGAGCGAGTCACTCAAGACATCGGCCATCGGCACGTGGCAACAAACCTTCCCTCCAACCGGCTTTGTTCCTCCGCCTCCCCCGGTGACTGTCCGTTCCACATTCACCCGCCTCGCATTTCACACTGGAAGAAATGGCGATAGACCGTCGCCCCGTGACCAGAGGGGAAAATCAGAGATGCGATCTACATACCGCAGTTTATACAAGCTGACACTGTTCAACCACATCAGATCGATAACTTGTTCATTTTTGTCCATAGCCAGCCAACAAATCCCCTTAAGTGCTCTCAAAGCCTTACTAGATAAATCCCAAGCGCCCAACATATTCCCATCCACTGTACCAGCCTCCTCAGAATCGTGGCTTTCTCCATGATCAGAACCCTCTTCGTGACCTACACTCACTTGCAAATTCATGAGACTCCCTTCAAGTTGAAATTTAATTACTTTTTCCCTCAGCATTTTAATCCCCGGTTTTCGTTTGGGATCGGAATAAATGATACTAAGATCTCTCTATTTCAAATACTCTATTTCAAATTCTAAAGGTGGCAGTGGTAAAATACAGGGAGCGAAAGGCTATAAACAATTTGTACAGAAACCAGATGGCAGTTATAATGGTCGAGGGACATGAAAGGGAAGCAGTGGTTGGGAAGGGAGTAAGACAGGGTTGTAGCCTCTCCCCGATGTTATTCTATCTGTATATTGAGCAAGCAGTAAAGGAAACAAAAGAAAAATTTGGAGTAGGTATTAAAATCCATGGAGAAGAAATAAAAACGTTGAGGTTCGCCGATGATATTGTAATTCTGTCAGAGACAGCAAAGGACTTGGAAGAGCAGTTGAACGGAATGGATGGTGTCTTGAAGGGAGGATATAAGATGAACATCAACAAAAGCAAAACGAGGATAATGGAATGTAGTCGAATTAAGTCGGGTGATGCTGAGGGAATTAGATTAGAAAATGAGACACTTGAAGTAGTAAAGGAGTTTTGCTATTTGGGGAGCAAAATAACTGATGATGGTCGAAGTAGAGAGGATAGTAAATGTAGACTGGCAATGGCAAGGAAAGCGTTTCTGAAGAAGAGAAATTTGTTAACATCGAGTATAGATTTAAGTGTCAGGAAGTCATTTCTGAAAGTATTTGTATGGAGTGTAGCCATGTATGGAAGTGAAACATGGACGGTAAATAATTTGGACAAGAAGAGAATAGAAGCTTTTGAAATGTGGTGCTACAGAAGAATGCTGAAGATTAGATGGGTAGATCACGTAACTAATGAGGAAGTATTGAAAAGGATTGGGGAGAAGAGGAGTTTGTGGCACAACTTGACCAGAAGAAGGGATCGGTTGGTAGGGCATGTTCTGAGGCATCTAGGGATCACCAATTTAGTATTGGAGGGCAGCGTGGAGGGTAAAAATCGTAGGGGGAGACCAAGAGATGAATACACTAAGCAGATTCAGAAGGATGTAGGTTGCAGTAGGTACTGGAGATGAAGAAGCTTGCACAGGATAGAGTAGCATGGAGAGCTGCATCAAACCAGTCTCAGGACTGAAGACCACAACAACAACATGATCTTTCCTACGGTTAACCGGATAACTTGACTGTGCTTGAACGCGAAATGCATGTTCATGTGTGGGAAGACTACCCTGCACTAATTTGAGGTTGGCTTGCGTGCTATCCAGGTGGCCACATTAAAGAGAGCAAGTACCACTTACCTCGGTTACTTTGTTTGCTGTGACAACAAGCTCACACCCTAGGCTGCTGCGCAACTGCTGTGCCAAGTCTATGACTGTGCCTTCTTGTTTTTTCTTCCTGATGGCCAGCTCATTCTTAAGCTACTCTTTACTTGAGAGAGTCCAACCACTAGTCTCGGATCCAGGGTCCACCTTCTACAAGACAGAAAGCTGTAACAGAAATGTCTAACACAGTGACATGTATCACACAACCTAAATGAAAGATAATTTCTGTCCCTATCACTAGACAGAATCAGAACCCTTCCACTTTATTACAGCCATGCTGTGCGACCAACTTAATGAGGTAGGAAGTCTAAAGAATTTTACTAGCATCAAATGTCGGTTTTATTCTTAAGAAGGTATTTCTGGGAATGTAAAGTTGCAGCACAGCACTGTAAGGAAGTGAAGTTTCCAGTGGGAAAAATGAAACTATGGGAGCGCTTGAGATCTGGTACTACATAAAATTCCCTTATTCTTACAAGAGAAAGACCTATTTAGCTACACTTTCTACTAATTCAGATGTCGAATAATGCCTTTGTCAGTTATATCGCTTCCACCCTGAGTTGAATGCAAGTACATTATTAGCGTAATAATAATAATAACAGTAATCTTCCGCCTAGTTTCACTTCGTATTTAGATATTTACCATCAGCAAGTGAATAAGACGCAGAATACGTGTTGAATATTATTATAGTTTCACTGTATATTAACTGTATGTTCAGAATAGATACAGCCAGACTTACAACCATTATTGGTAATGTAGCGTTGCTGAATTCCTGAAGACCTTGTCAAGGCCGAATGTCGTACTTTATACGTTTCTTTGTAATTTTTCGCTCACTGACACAAATATTACACTTTTACGTTTTCAGGGACATACCATATCGCATCACCAGCGCTGCCCTTCCTCCAGCTCATGTTTCCGAAAAAGAACTTGAGTGGTACATAATTTCCAGTTACGGAATTAATTCTTTTCGTTTACGCAGTGATTTTCCTTGTTATTCTCTGAACGTATATCTCCAGCTCTTTGCTGGATACATGCTCATATTCGGAGATTTAGTTTCCAAACTTGCTCTGCTACTTACCCTACTAGACTAGCACATCTAGAAGCTGGGATGTAGCAGCCTAAAAAATGGTATTAGAATAAACGCTGGTACCCTGCAGCGGCATGAAAGCCGGTTAGAAAATTCCTCACAAACTAGGAGTGTTTGATGAACAGCTGCTGGAACTCTCAGAACGTAGTGTTTCTCTGGAAATGATCTAACTTACTGAGCCGTGCATGGAGTCTTAGCGACACGCTCTCCAATTCTGCCAGTATCCGTTTTCTGCTTTCTGAAAATTACAAGACTGATCACAAAAGGCAAGGGCCCGTAATTGAATCTCAGTATGGCATATTGTTTTAATCTTTCAGGCAGTTTAGCAACTACCTAAACTCCATTTAAGATGCAAGTATTTAGTGAGGTATTGTATTATATTATATTGTATGTTAACCGAGGGCCGGCGGCGGTGGCCGAGCGGTTCTAGGCGCTTCAGTCCGGAACCGCGCGACTGCAACGGTCGCAGGTTCGAATCCTGCCTCGGGCATGGATGTGTGTGATGTCCTTAGGTTAGTTAGATTTAAGAAGTTCTAAGTTCTAGGGGACTGATGACCTCAGATGTTAAGTCCCATAGTGCTCAGAGACATTTGAACCATTTTTTTTGTTAACCGAGGGCTTAGAAACGACGGAGAGGCTCCGTCCCTGCCACATCCGCAGTGGTCCACAACCCCACGACGACTACCGCAGTCCACCTCACCCCTCAGCCGCCCCACACCGAATCACTGTTTCAGCGCTACTGTGCGGTTGGGCCCCCGGCGGACCCCCCAGGGGACGTCTCACACAAGACGAGTGTAACCCCTATGTTTGCGTGGTAGAGCAATGGTGGTGTTTGCGTACGTGGAGAACTTGTTTGAGCAGCAATCGCCGACATACTGTAGCTGAGGTGGAGTAAGGGGAACCAGCCCGCATTCGCTAAGCCAAATGGAAAACCGCCTAAAAACCATCCACAGACTGGCCAGTTCACCACACCTCGACACAAGTCCGCCGGGTGGATTCGTGCCGGGGGCCAGACGTTCCTTCCCAATCCGGAAAGCCGTGCATTAGACCGCACGGCTAACCTGGCCGGATATATAGTGAAGTAAGTATTGTACATTTTTGCAATGGCTTGCCGCAGTGGTAACACCGGTTCCCGCCATATCTTAAATTGGTGACCATCCGTGCCTGTCAAGAATTGTTGGTAAAAAGGATGCAACCAACGCTTGTGAGGCCAATTGAGGAGTTGCTTGCCTGAGAAGTAGCGCCTCCTGTCACGAAACCTGACAACGGACTGGACAGCGGTTTGGTGACCACATTCCACTCCAAATCCGTATTTAGTGACGTCTCTCGACTGAGGATGACTCGGCAATAGGTCGATACTGTGGGGCCTTCTGAGGCCAGTTCAGAGTTGGACTACGTGTTTAGAAATTGATTTAGATCTACTTTAATTTAGCCCCAGAAACAATTATACCTATCTACACTCATGCTCATAAATTAAGGATAATGCTGATACATGGTGAAACAACGCTCTGGTTGGCGGTTTGAGGGTTTAAATCGCCTCGGGGCATGAGCATGCGGTGCATTTGACCCGAGATCGGGTCAGAGTACGGTGTAGCGAATAAGTGTGCAGACGTTTTCAGACATGCTAATGCTGACTGTGTGTTAAAAAATGGCTCAAAGAACACATTCTGACGACGTTATGAGTGGTAGAATACTAGGGCGACTGGAGGCTGGTGAAACACAGCACGTCATAGCACGGGCCCTCCGTGTGCCACAAAGTGTGATCTCAAGATTATGGCAACGATTCCAGCAGACAGGAAACGTATCCAGGCGCTACAGTGTACACATTGTACAACACCACAAGATGACCGTTATCTCACCATCAGTGCCCACAGACTGCCACGGAGTACTGCAGGTAACCTTGCTCGGGACATTCCCGCAGCCATTGGAACAGTTGTCTCCAAACACACGGCCTACAGATGACTGAACAGACATGGTTTATTCGTCCGGAGACCTGAAAGGTGCATTCCACTGAACCCTGGTCACAGGAGAGCTCACAAAGCCTGGTGTCAAGAACACAGTACATGGTCACTGGAACAGTGGTCCAAGGTTGTGTTCACGGATGGGTCCAGGTGAACCATGAACCAGATACCAACCTCTTAATATCCTTGAGAGGGACCTGTATGGAAGTCGTGGTTTGATGGTGTGGGGTGGGATTATGATTGGCGCACGTACCCCCTGCATATCTTTGACATAGGAACTGGTAACAGGTGACTGGTTTAATTGTACTTCCTTTGTCACAATGTAATTTGCCAAACTCATCTCACAGCAGCTATTGAGACAGAATTCCGAAACGGGGGGCCTCATTTAACAAGTAATTGGCAATAACAGATCTAAATAGCTTACGAAAAACCTCATAGTGTAGATTTGCAGTAACATAAAAGAAGAAATTTCATGTACATTACATACTAGGAAGCTCTTGTTTCGCTAGCTGCCGATAACTCTTAAAAAATTACAGTCACTGAAGTGAAATAAATAATGGTTCAAATGGCTCTGAGCACTATGGGACTTAACATCTGAGGTCATTATTCCGATAGAACTTAGAACTACTCAAACCTAACTAACCAGAGGACATCACACACAGCCATGCCCGAGGCAGGATTCGAACCCGTGACGTAGCGGTCGCGCGGTTCCAGACTGAAGCGCCAAGAACCACTCGGAAATGAAATTAATAAAAAAGGAATTATAAGTAGTGATATATCGCCATAGATAAGAAAGTTCCGTGTGTTTAATAATTGGCAAAACATGCTCTTCCTTGTGTGCTATCATTCGCCAAACTGTCGTTTCGATGTCTCGAGCGGTTTAGGAGATACGAGAGATGTTGCGAGTATTTGATACTCGCGGGCGTGAGATCGGAAGTGAGCGCGCTACATGGGATCAATTTTCTCGAGATCGGAGGCAGATAGAGATCTCCTCCCAAGTCTAAACAAAATTTCAGTATGTTAGCTAAATTTCATACCCAGCAACATACGGTGTAATACGCACAAAACGCAAAATCACAGCGATCCCTAATTTATGTTGCAAACTTTTTGAGTTTTGCGACGTGTCTTACTAAAATGTGTACATCACAATAATAATGGTCATTAGCGAGGTGATGGGCACTTCGCCACGAAGCTGACATATAACGCTTCAGGTAAGGTAAAAATCCTATGTTTTCAGAGAACAGTTTCTGTAAAACCGTTTGAGAAAGATAACAGGTTTGGCGCACTTCGGTTCTGTCAGCGCAGAGCGTCGCCAGTCGGCGCGTGTGAAGTATGGTGTACGCGTCGCAATATGCGCTGCACCCACGCGACCCGTGTGGCACGTGCTTGTCGCGCTGTAGTGTCGTGTCACGTCACACGTGTTATACTCGTCTCAATTTGCGCCTAGCCTTAGGAGACTTCAGGAGCTCCGACAGGCACTGGTGCAAGAATGGGAGGCTATATCCCAGCAGCTGCTCGACCACCTTATCCACAGTACGCCCACCCGTCGTGCTGCCTGTGTACGTGTGCATGGTGATCATATCCCATATTGATATCGCGGTACATGCGCAGGAAACAGTGGCATTTTGTAGCACATGTGTTTCAGGATGGTTTTCTCAACTTATCATCAACACCGTGGACTTAACAGATCTCTCTCGTATGTGTTCCTTATGTGCCTATGCTATTAGCGCCAGTTTTGTGTAGTACGACGTTGTTTGGCACCACATTCTGCAATGTTAGCATGAGTGTATGTATTACCGTTTCCATACAAAGAACAAATGTTAGATAAATAAATCAATTCCTTCTGATTTCATTTATTTGTGCTTTGTGCTGAAGAAACGTAAAACCAGGGAGAGAGTGAGAAAACAGGGTGAATTATAACAATTTGATCATTTTCAACTCCTCCTTAAGAAAGCAAACGAACGTCACATACTTATAAAGACAGAAAGAGTAGGTAGAACTGCAGGCGATAGTATACGAGGCGGCCAAAGAAAACGGACGAATATGTGCACTGCGCATTTGCATTGCAGAATGTGGTAGACACCACACGAAAAACGAGCAGCATTAATTAAAGTAATGAGCGTTTTCCTTCCTTGCTTCGCCATGCAGCGTAAAATACCTCGGAACAAAACTGACGGCGCCCCACAGATTGCTCATTTTAAGAGCAGTATTTTGTTCTGGTCCGGGGTTCCGATAAAAAGCCGCCCCAGTAATGAGCTCAGTTCTGGGTGGGTCTTTATAAGCGTGAAAGACGCTGCCGGTGGTCCACTAACATTGCTGGAATTGCTGGCACCTCAGTCGGCGGTCGTTTCCCACGGCTGTGGCCGCCACTTGAGCCGCTGGCGAAGCCTGTAAGGCTGGTGTGGGTTCCGCTCGGAGGCCATCGTTATCTTACCTGAGCACTCGGAGTTGTTGCTTCTTTGTCACAGAGGCAGATGTCACGCGTACTTAGCCGTGGTTTACAAAGTGAAAGCTGAGAGCCCGAAGCAGTTGGCAGTGTCTGAAACACAAAGAAGGTTTATTAAGGCTCTCAATAAGGGAACCAGTTATGCCTCGGAAACAAAGAAGCTCAAAAGTGAAGTAACTCGTCTAAACGACTTCTTTAACTTATATTTTGTGCTTAAAAGTTATACAGGATTTACTTTCTCTGTAGTGCAGAAAGCTCATAAGGCTTAAACCGAAACGGATGCTGGGAAAGTATCATGAAATGGGTTCACAAATAATGTTGGATCGACAGATTAAGCATATAGGAACGGCACATTAAATTTCTGGAAACTTAGAAGCAAAGACGACAATATTCTTGGTGTAAAATGAATTTCACTGTTAGGCAGGAACTAAATGTGGGGGAGCAACTGGCAAATGACGAGATAGAAGAAGAAATGTATGCCGAGTTGGAAGACAAAGAGGATATAGTATTAGTGTCTGACTGAGCGCTCAAAGTATGGTGAACAAATAGGGAGGAAGAGAGAAAGAATACTGCTTCGTATTTGCTAAAATCTTTGGTGCGCAGCCTCTGTGAGGGCGGAGACATGACATAGGGCTTCTTGAAGACTGTCATCAACATAAACCCGAATACATAAAAGCAATTTATTGCGAGGACTATCGTACGCTGTTAGCCTAACGGGGTCGTGCATCCAAGCTGATGACAAGTGTAATATGCAGAATAATGGAAAAGAAAACTGATGGTTTCTTGGAGGATCGGTTACGCCTTGCGAAAGGTAAATGCACCACAGACGCAACCATAACAGTGGCCTGAGGCAGTTCTTAAGAGCACTGAAGACCTCTTCATAGAACTTGTAAACATAGCAAAAGTAGTAGACAACATAAAATGGGACAAATGTGTGAATACCTAACTAAACTGGTGTAAACCACGGCAAAAGGCGTATAACATGTATTACGTGCAAAGAAGAATATGACACAATAGGAATGGAAGACCATAGGGTAAGTGAAGCGATTACAAATGCGTTCAGGTATGATGCCGTCTTTTCTGCCTTCTGTTCAGTCTCTACGTGGTAGAAGTTATGGCGAAAAGAAACTGTCAGGAAGAAGGTTACGATTTTGCGTTCAAGGATATCAATCATAAGGTTCGCTCTTTCACACTGCTCTTTTCAGCGAATGGGTGCTTGAAATATAGAACCCGTTCCATGGAATAGTTTAATGAGACCAGAATACAGAATAATAGTAAGACAAGGAAAGACGAAAGTAACAGAATACATCAGATAACTGATGATTTTTTGAAAAAAGGGCAGCGTTTGGTAGATGAAATGAAGGAATTCGTATACCTAGGAAGTAAAATAACACGTGAAGGACATAACAAACTGGTTAATACAGCCAAAGAAGCCATTTTACGTTAAATGTAGTATGAAACGTAACGTCGTGTAAAAGTGAGTTCAGGTCTTTGAGAAAATGAGAAAACCGAAGAATAACAGACTGGAAAGGTTTCAGATGTAATGTTACAGAAGAATGATGAAACTCAAGTCCCCCCAGAGTCACGAGGCAGCTCTTTCCATTCCAGTAAAACAATGTTCTAAAAGATGAAAAGTTTGCACGATAAAAATCGAAACAAGGAATTACCATCTTACTCTGTATCAGTAAGAGCAGTAAATGATAAAATAATAATAATAAATCAATTATAGGCAAAGGTGCTAGCGAAAGAGTGTTACTGACACCAGTGTGTCTCTGACATATGAAATCTCACACCAACATCGAATTAATCTGAATTTCA
Source organism: Schistocerca cancellata (assembly GCF_023864275.1). Taxonomy (NCBI): domain Eukaryota; kingdom Metazoa; phylum Arthropoda; class Insecta; order Orthoptera; family Acrididae; genus Schistocerca; species Schistocerca cancellata. The sequence continues at coordinate 637,272,621 of NC_064631.1, read as the reverse complement.
GAGCTCCAAGACCTTGGGTTCAATCGCCGCTGACACGTGTAGTTGCTTAAATTTCACAGAAATAATAACATACGACCAACTGCTCAAAATTTCAGTTACAGGGTTTTCCTAAGATTGAAGTGAAATACCTATATAGAGTTAAGTGTCCCGAGGTTTATAGGCAAATGGTTATGAGCTCCATGCCAGCAAGTGAAATTTTCTTAAATGATCAGATAATTTCTTCACACCTATTGTTTAAACTATTGCAACACCACCTGTCGACAACACTAACAACTCAGTAGCCATAACTTCATAAACACCTGTAGAATGATGTATAGCATCATATTTAATACAAGAAGCTGTGGAGCTTAGAATCATTGGATTCGATCACCAACAAGTGTAATTTCTTCAGATAATGTACAACCAGTTTTTCTACGCATTGCATTTGGGAGGTTTCATCCATCATGTGTAACTTTTCGTTCAAGTCAGGTCTTATAAGATTGGTTTACTTCATTGACCTTCTATTTAGATCATGAAAATCCATCTACAGGTGACGCCTATGACAATCATGCAGTGGTGAGAATAAAATTTTCTTCAGTTCTTTGTTCTGTCTATGATACCTACTTCGACTATTACTATCGGCTTCCATGGGGCGATAAGTGCACTGCGACAAACTCCCAAGCTTCTGTTTGATGACTTACCACATAACTTTTAGCAAACTGCACTTTCTTGTTATTATGCACAGTAAAATAATACTCACTGTTCGTTGAATATTATCAGTGATTTAACACTGCTGATTCCCCCCCCCCCCTGAATTAACGACATATTACTGAAGTTGAGACGGATGACGTCTTCTATTTCTATGATGGAATGGGCTTTCAAAAGTGATAGTGCAGCTAATGACGTGAATAACACCCAATGCATGGTGCATACAGTAATGTGATAAATAGGTCTATATGTCTAATGAGTATGCGAGTATAATCATTCGATTATTTTGGTATATATAAGATACATTAAAATATCTTGAATGACAGTGCAATTATGTAATCAATATGGAGCATCAGAATAGCGACTCATTGAAGAGACGCGTGCAGTTGACGTAATGATTCCCCTCTCAACACCTCCAGACTATTAGTATGGAGACAGAAAAGGGTAATCAGGAAACGAGTGTGTATACTTCGAGAGAAATAAGACATTCTAGGTTAAACGGAAATACTTTGACGGTAAAATTGGTCAATGTGCAATGCGCCTCTTCAGTAAAGAATATTCATTGTCCTTCCTTCCCAACAGACTTTCATCATTGATTTGTAATAAGGTGTGTCGAGCTCCACATTCACATTTAAAACGGTAAGTTGTTTTTTACCGGGTTATCTGTTTCGTGGTCTTGTCCTGTGTAGCACATAATGTTGGTCATTGAACCTATTCTTATACAATGGAACATTAACTCATGAAAGAACTGAGACATTCGGCTGGTTTCCAAAGATTATTGATTGAAATAAACTTTCTGGACTTCTTAATTATTACATTTGGCAATATTTCGTTTTTTGTATTAATAAAAAAGTATTTCTAACTTCAGCAATTCTACAAAAGCATATAAGCTCCATTCACAACAACTCTTCCATCAAATCTCTCCATCTTCATTGTATCACCAAGACCATAGAAAATGAAGAAGAAGAAGGGTGTACCATATAAGACAAAGAGTTCATAATTTCGAAAACAACAAATGCTGGTGTATTTTTAAATGTTAGTAGTCTGAATTTACAGAATTTAAATAAGATGCTGCAACATTAATTCAGGTATGTGGAGTACTACTATTTAAGCGTAAAACAACTAGCTTTAATTAACATGTTTTTATGCAAACTCATTTTTATACAATTGAAGATATCGAGACCCTCTGCTGTTCTGGGATTCTTATTGTATTGTTGGCATGATTCCATTACATGAAACCCCAGAAAAAGTATTTAGAGCTGAGAATCAGATAGTACCATAATCTAACAATCAATTATTATTGAAAAAACTTCTTTAGCTCCACACTAAATAAATTAATGAGATTTTCCAAAAATAAGTAATAGAAGCATTTAGTGGTATATAATATTTTGTATTCTGATCTTAACTTACAATCAGTCGTTCTAATTTCTATTTTGCCAATAGTAATGGTCCTAAATTCATTGTATATCCTCATATCCACATCAAATACCAAGAATTTGTGTGCTCCTGAAATTTTACAAAATTTGCTTATATGAAAAGGTACAATTACAATTTAATAGCACTGTTTAAATGTGTTTCTCATAAGCAACTGACTCGCAGAAAATATGTTCAGTGAAAAGATTTTCTTTTGATAAACAATGTAATTTGTATCCTCCAATTGTGTAACTGACTGTTCTGTAAATTCTCTGAATATATGGTTTCAATCCAGTCCATCACTAGCTTTTACACAAATATTATGTTCCAAAGTCTACAAAGAATGACACGCATAATGTATTTCATACCAAAGCATAAGACTTTTAAGTCTGTCAAATGTTCACATCGTAAGAGTGACAAAGTTGAAATAATAATCACTGTATAGTTACTGCACAGAATAAATTCCTTTCAGATAATGTTTTCGGTCTTCACTGATGGTTTCTAACACCCAAATGCTAATCTGGTGGTATCTTAACTCATTTAACTAGTAAAACCTATGGTACCCTTTCGCTAGGTTAGTCACTTAGCTTATTCATCCAATTAATGTTTACATAAGAGTCACCATTGCTAATTATAGAGGTCATTCCGCTAGTTAGGAAAAACCACAATTAAATTCCAGAATGAGATTTTCACTCTGCAGCGGAGTGTGCGCTGATATGAAACTTCCTGGCAGATTAAGACTGTGTGCCCGACCGAGACTCGAACTCGGGACCTTTGCCTTTTGCGGGCAGATGCTCTACCATCTGAGCTACCGAAGCACGACACACACCCGGTCTCACAGCTTTACTTCTGCCAGTATCTCGTCTCCTACCTTCCAAACTTTACAGAAGCTCTTCTGCGAACCTTGCAGAACTAGCAGTCCTGAAAGAAAGGATATTGCTTAGTTACAGCCTGGGGGATGTTTCCAGAATGAGATTTTCACTCTGCGGCGGAGTGTGCGCTGATATGGAACTTCCTGGCAGCTTCTGTAAAGTTTGGAAGGTAGGAGACGAGATACTGACAGCAGTAAAGCTGTGAGACCGGGCGTGTGTCGTGCTTCGGTAGCTCAGATGGTAGAGCACCTGTCCGCGAAAGGCTAAGGTCCCGAGTTCGAGTCTCGGTCGGGCACACAGATTTAATCTGCCAGGAAGTTCCATATCAGCGCACACTCCGCTGCAGAGTGAAAATCTCACTCTGGAAACATCCCCCAGGCTGTGGCTAAGCCATGTTTCCGCTATATCCTTTCTTTCAGGAGTGCTAGTTCTGCAAGGTTCGCAAGAGAGCTTCTGCAAAGTTTGGAAGGTAGGAGACGAGATACTGGCAGAAGTAAAGCTGTGAGTACCGGGCGTGAGTCGTGCTTCGGTAGCTCAGTCGGTAGAGCACTTGCCCGCTATAGGCAAAGGTCCCGAGTTCGAGTCTAGGTCGGGCACACAGTTTTAACCTGCCAGGAAGTTTCACAATTAAATTTTCCCTAACCCCTACATTTCTCTAACATGGCTCATAAATTTGAATGCAGTTTCCTTACTAGCTATCAAGGTAGACTTTTTTGGAGAAGATTGCTATCTTTTTCCAAAGGTTGTCGCTAAATAGCACTTCCTGATCATGTATCCTAACTGTGCGTAGAAAGTGTTCATTGCTATAGTCACGATTTAGACACTTTCTCTGGATTCCATTCCGAAACTCCGAATCTTCAAAACTCTGATTATGAGGCCCTAACACTGAACTGTCTTCCACAACATGTTCTGATGTGAAACACTTTTCGCTTTCTTTAGTGCGATTTTGAATCAGTGTGAGTTATCAGTTTTGTTTCACATGCGAATGTAGTGTCACAGATGATAACTTTTCTGTCACTGCTCCTTTCTTAACGAAATAATTACAGAAGGGAACTGGAACTATGTAGTAAACTTTTGTTGTTACGTGTCCATTACATCTGTCCTCCTTGGTATCAATCTCTACTGGTCTCTAATCTGGATTGTTACTCCTCTTCGTCTCTGCGGCTTTGGATTCTCTATCCATCATACATTTCCGATTCCTTTCACTTTGAATGTACTTTAAGATTATGCCAGATTAATAGTTCTCCATACTATCTAATTATCTGGACGACACATATAAGTGCAACACACCTCTTCAATGCAGAAATTCAATGCCTTGCCTTCGAGCCAGACGTTGATCATTGATTAGAAACAAGTTACATCGAATTGTGAATCCACATCTAAAATACGGTAGTAAGTTATTACTTTTCTGATTCTCTCATTGGTGGTCTTGTTGTCTTCTGTAGGGCATGACGCTGGCTGCCGATCATACGCGTATGAAGGAATGGTGACAGTCACATGTCTCCCAAAATTAACTGTACTACATAAAGTTTCTGAACTTTGAAATGATTCCGTTCAACAGTATTTCACACTCTGAACTAATAACAAAGAATAAATCTCCCTTCAGCAGTTGTACAAAAGCACAATAGCTCCAAATGCAACAACTATTCCGCCAAGTCCAACCATTTTCAACAGCTTCCCCGCAACACTAAGCACAACGAAGAAAAACAGAGATGGAACATATAAACTAAAGAGTTCACAACCTCAAGGATAGCAACTGCTGGAATATTTATAATCGATTAATAAAATGAACTAGAGTAAACTGCCTCAACATTAATTCAGATGTGTCGAATATGATTATTTGAGTATGAAATACATAGTTTTTATGAACTCCTGTTTATGAAGACTTAACTTAAGTAACCGAAGATGTAGTCACATACTCGGGCATTGATGTGTGTGATGTCCTTAGGTTAGTTAGGTTTAAGTAGTTCTAAGTTCTATGGGACTGATGACCACAGATGTTAAGTCCCATGGTGCTCAGAGCCGTTTTGTAGTCATATTGTGGTATCGAGAGATTCCTATTCTATCATTGGCTTCACCACATTACAACAGTATCGTTCTTCGAGATACGCTGAAACAAGTGGTTCATCACCTATACACATACGTGGTACCTGTTCTGAGCACTGAACGCATCAACATTTAGAAAGAGAAACCACTGTACAAAATTCGCAACCAACTGGAATTTCCTACCACAACTCTATAAAAATTTACCTTAGATATTTATCTTACCCACTGCACAACAGCTGTAACTCAGACAGAACATGAGGTTCTATCAATATAGAATAATTAATGCCCAGGTTACTGCTGCCAAATAAACCGACAAAACATAAAAACACTCACAGCCGCAGTAAAATCCTATAACATAATCTGTGCAACAGTTACAATATAAACAATATATGAGAAGGTTCCAACTTTATTCAAATGCGGCCGCTAATTCCTGTGTAGCCCCAACTAAAACTTTGGCTGATGACAGTGCCTCCCTGTAGAAGCACGTTCAGCCTCCACAAATGCAAACAGTACATTAACGAGGGATACATTTTGACGTGAACTACCTATCTAACCTTCAGCACTCTCCTGTAGCATCACTTTTCAAAATTTCTATTCTCCTCTTATCTCAACTGTTCATCGTCCAAGTTTCACTTTCATGTAAGGCTACGTCCCAGACATATACTTTCAGAAAAGACTTCCTAACACAACTGCATTCGCAAATTTCTCCTCTTCAGAAACACTCTCTTGCTATTTCCAGTCTACATTTTACATCCTCCCTCCTGCGGCCATTATCGGTTACTTTACTTCCCAAATACTAAAACCCTTCTATCACTTTTAGTCTCTCTTTCCCTAATCTGATTCCATCAGCAACGCCTGATTTATGTCGACTAAATTCAATTATCCATGATTTGTATTTGTTGATGGTCGTGTGATGTCCCCCTTTCAAGAGACTGCTCAATCCGCTCAAGTGCTCTTCCTAGTCCTATGATTTCTCTGACGGAATTACAATGTCAACAGGTAAACCTGAATGACTGTATGCCTTCATTCCGAACATTAATTCCTCCTCCTAAATTTCTTTGGTTTCCTTTACTGCTTGCTCAATGAGGACTGAGTAACGTAGTGGACAGGCTAATGTCCTGTGTCATACCGTTCTCAACCACTGCTTTCCATCCATACCCTTCTGCCGTTTGGTTTCTATACAGGTTGTTTATAAAAATTCGCTTCCTATATTTTATTCCTACTATCGTCACAATTCCATAAAGTTTATTCCGTTTAACTATGTGATATAATTTTTTTTCGCATTCAAATGCTATAAAAGTAGATTTACCATTTCTCTAAAGTTTGTAAGGTAAGTCGTAGGTTATTATTGCCTTCCGTCTTCCTACTTTATTCTGGAACCAAAACTGATCTTCCCTGAGGTCTGCTTCTACCTGCTTTTCCATACTTCTGTAACTAAATCGCGTCAGGAGTTTGTAATCATGACTTATTAATGCGAAAATTCGGTAATGTATATACCAGTCATACTTGCTTTTATTGGACTTTGAATTATTACACCAGTCGTAAAATTCGCTTATACAGCTGGTCTATATGTTTTTCCGCATTTCATTTTCAAATTCTTTTCTTGTTACTGCTTTTCTTCTGAGGCTTTGAAATTTGCACCGCTGCTTTTCATTTATCCAAACATCTCTTTAATTTTCCTATAGGCTGTATCCATCTTTCTCTTGGAATGTATGCTATGTCGCTACAATCGTCCCTCTAGTCATCCCTGCTTAGCTTCTTTCGGTTTCTGTAATCCCTTTCTCCTACTTCACTTTTTGCATTTTAATATTCTGTCATCTCATCAGTTACAAACAGCTAGTTAATATTACGTAAAGTGCATGTTTGTAGAGTCTGGATACTAAACTTCGCGGCATGTGAATTTTTTGCAGTGGTTACTTTCCCTAAGGTTTGAGGTGTTCAAAGCAGGCTTTCCGTCTGTATAAAGATGTTGACCCACTTGCGTTCTATGTCGACCAACTACACAGAAATTGCACTAAAAAAATTTCTGTTTAATTTTTATTTTTGCTATCATTCTGTAGACAAACGCTTTTTAATTACCGTGATATATATCCAAATTAGTAGGCTGGATGTGTTGGCAGGATGATTCTTACGTTAACTGCTTGCATGTCTAGGGCTTAAATTTTGATACTCAAAATATATTGTCGTCTTTTGCGGTCTTCGAAATTCTTAGTAAGTTACATAAATGTATTACAATAGTCGAACTCATGAAAAAGTTAATAGATAATTATTTACCACTGTGTAATACTCACTATTCGTTGGACATTATGCACGTTCCTAATGGCACTGGCACTTTCGAAATCTAATTTCATCACAGTCCTGGTAGAAGGTATCTGTCTCGCCTTCGGTAATATATCGTTAACGCAGGTTTCCGTTTTCCAGTATGCGTTTACTAAATCGTGTCGGTGATGGATAACATTAGATGAAACCATATAACTTGTTTCACTATGTTGACAGCAAGTCTCTGGCGCGACCAGTGCTCAAACTAATCACTTTGTAACATGGTAAAAAGAGGGACTTGGTGACAGCGGTGATTAATGAAGTGATGATGATATTTGGTTTGTGGGGCGCTCAACTGCGCACGTACATAGTCCCAATTTTTACACAGTCCAATTTTTGCACGGTTCAAAGTAGCCACTGTTACGAATGATGATTATGAAGATGAAATGTTGAAGACAACAGAAGCAATCAATCCCCGGGCAGAGCAAATCCCTAACCCGGCCGGGAATCGAGCTCGGGACCCCGTGATGCAGAGGTAGCAATGCTAGCCACTAGACCAAGAGCGGTGGGCGTTTAATGCGGTGGTAATAAACGAACGTTATTTTGGATCGTGAACTCCTGACATGCCGTAGTTGTTTTTATACAATGAATGTGTTTTCTTACAGCCTTAAACTGTTGTTTCCTGCATGGCACTCCGAGTATAACATCCATGTTTCATTATTGTAATCAGAACCACTGATAGTGTCGGCCAATACCAATCAAGGGTACGCATTTTGCTTCGTACAAAGAGAAAAAAGTACAGTCAGACGAAATTTGTGTGACAGTTCAGAAAACGGTATGCGGGGATTTCGCCTGTTGTCCTGCATGTATCGACTCATGGGAGCATATTGCTCATGATCAAAGTAGGTTTCCTAGACGGATTGAAAAACTGGAGGACATTTTACCCCCAATGCTTCATCAGAGCCAGAAGCGTCAAATGTGTTTTGTGGCCGAAATTTAATGTCATAATAACAGTCGAAGGAAGTAATATGTAAACATTATAACATCTATCTTGCAGCACTGTGAAATTTACAAAAAAGTACACATGATGGGTGGAATCCCCGTCTGCAAAGCTTAGGACGAGTGGCTGTACTTATATCTAATGTCTTTAGACATATCGAGTTTTTCAGTTCCAAAGCTTGTAATATTAATTAAGACGCAATATATACTTGAACTGGTGATGTAATAGCTGAACAATACGAAGATTGAAAATCTCATAAATGTAAATAAACTTACACATGTTGGCATCGAACATAGTAAAATCTGACTACAAATCAAACAGCACTTAGGTGTATGTAAGGATTTCATTTAAACCTGATGAAGTTACAAATGGCAGGGGGCCGACGCCAGCGCCTTGTAACTCCGACGTTTCGGGCAGTTGTTTGTACGCTGGTATTTCACTGATGTTTACGAAATCACGCATGTCGGGAGTTGAACACAGGGCCTTGGTGCTTAGAAGCTTAGATTACCTATGTGCTGTCCCGAAATCACAGCAGGAAACCTAAGAGCTACATGGCAAGCTTGTGAAACCATATAGGGTCGATCTGTGTGTTTCTTGCATCATTGCTGTTAATGACTTTAGACAACTGCTGAAAGGTGAAAGTAGGTAACGGTATGAAACTTCCTGGCTGATTAAAACCGTGTGCTGGACCGAAACTCGAACTCGGGACCTTTGCCTTTCGCGGGCAAGTGCTCTACCATCTGAGCTACCCAAGCACGACTCACGCCCCGTCCTCACAGCTTTACTTCTGCCAGTACCTCGTCTCCTACCTTCCAAACTTGGTAGAGCATTTTCCCACGGAAGGCGAAGGTCCCGAGTTCGGCTCTCGGTCCGGCACACAGTTTTAATATGCCAGGATGTTTCATATTAGCGCACACTCCACTGCAGAGTGAAAATCTCATTCTGGAAACAGCCTCCAGGCTGTGGCTAAGCCATGTCTCTGCAATATCTTTTCTTTCAGGAGTGCTAGCTCTGCAAAGTTCGCAGGAGAGCTTATGTAAGGTTTGAAAGTTTGGAGACGAGGTACTGGCAGAAGTAAAGCAGTGAGCACGGGGCGTGAGTCGTGCTTGGGTAGCTCGGTTGGTAGAACACTTGCCCGCGAAAGGCAAAGGTCCCGAATTCCAGTCTCGGTCCGGCACACAGTTTTAATGTGTCAGGAAGTTTCATATCAGCGTAGGTAACGGTAATTAAAGTTTTGCCGTCTCAGGCTGTCTTATGACAGCTGGGCATCGCACAATTGAGAAAACGTGAAAGTGCTTTAGGGTAATTAAGAATGTCCTTAGGCTCAGTCAGAAGAAATAAATAACCCCGACTGATGTTAGCATTTGGCCAAGCCAAGAGAGAGCCAAATAGGACAGTTACATTGATTACTAACCATGCAATCAAGTTGCAGCGTTACTAACGAATTGTGAAACCAGTGTTTAGGCCACCTCAAGTTACTTAATACAGACAGTCCCTAGAAGGGAATTTATTAATTATTTTCTTGTTTTGCGTAGTTAAAAATACCTGCAATATATTTAGCGGCGGATGAACAGTCCTGAGTATAGAGATGAACTAGCTGTTATTATGAAGATCTTCTGCTTTGATGGAAGTCCATTTCATAGCTGTCAGCAATATTATTTCAAAAAAGCTGGACTTAACTAGAAGAATGCTCTCCCCTCGGCCGTCAATGACGTTGTCAACGTGAGATCAACTATTCTGACATTCATGATTTACTAAGAACGATGTTTTGAAATGAGGAGTATGGTTCTACTACTCTATACCAAAGAAGTCAGGAAATTTGACCTTTTTTTTTAGTAAGAATCTATTGATGTAGATGATGATGACATTGCAAATAAGGTTGCCCTCCAATTAAAAGTAAGGAAGCTGTTGAAGGGATGACGAAGTTCAGCGGTTCATTTTTTAGAAAGAGAGATGAACCGAGACATAGTTTAGCAGCCGAAATTAACGTACATATTCAGAAGACATTTACATACATCTTCAAGGTTGAGGAAAAGACCAACTTTTCTTGTTTTGTTTTATTTTATTACTTGGGAAAATCTGAATCTGAGCAACAGTACTACATGGTGAAAAGATATCTTTGACGATGGCATTACGGCTTTATTAATTTGGGTCATGCTTTGAAACAGATCTGAATGTGGTCATGTTGACCGAAACCGATAGTCTAAGGATCTAATAATTTTGTGATCATAAGCGGAAATAAATTAATTTATTCTACACCTTCAGGATCGCTGTTCTGTTCGCGACCATGTCGCAGCTTGAGAAATTCGATATTGACAATCCTTCATTTGCCATTTGACATTTAGCGCGTCTTCCTTTCAGCCTTCTAGGTTACACTCCACTTTTCTTGCACCTTTACCGCATTCACAACGTACGACAAACTTCAAGATATATTATTTGACACGTTGAGGTAGGTTCTAATTTTTGTAGCATTGTGATAACTAGGTTTCCACAATAACAACTGAGGACTGTGGCACTGCGGAGAAGATCACAAATAAGAAATAAAGTATACAAAATCATTAAGAAGTAACCCTAACATGTATCATACATTGAGCCTCGGTCGCGCCTAGCCCTCAGTATAGCTATTTAATGACATATACGCCGCCCATGAGCAGTGCCCTTAGTGTTATACCAATACACAGAGCAAAATCACTACAATGAGAGAGCCAAGGAGAATCCAACTCAACGAATAATTAAACTAATGAGTTAGCAGTTATACAGTCTCCCATCTGTCATGTGAAATACATCGCTGTCAGTATCGCTATCATGCTGTATAGTAATTTCTGTGACGTCTGATAAACCGATATTTTATCATGGTGGGCTTCAAGAAATACCACGAAATTTATCGCTATATACTTTTGATATTAATGAACGTAATTAACTCGAAACGGATAAAAGCATACACAGAGATCTTTGCCGGATCTTGTCTAAGCGCCGAGTAAAACACCTGGCTCTCTGCAAAAATCTGCAGTGTAACTTTGCACTAAATCGTACAGCCCGGTAAACGAACTGACGACTCTGCCCCCATTATTCATTAAAAAAAATTAAGGTTTACCACACTCCAATAATCGAATAATTACGGGCAGTGACTGAGATGCCTACCCTGACATTTTATATATCACAAGTGAGTTAGTAAGAATCATTCTAAGACCTCATAAATATGTCTTTCTTTTCGGCAACCGGTTTCGACAGACTTTGATGCCATCTTCGGGTCTTCAAAATTTTTGTTACAAAATGTGTTCATTATGAATTTTCACATGGTACCAAGTTAAAATATTAGTGGGTAATATGTAGCACGGTATTCAAAGGCTTGTCGGAAATAAAAATTTACAATATAAAATCACATTGTGAATATGGCATCTTCCTTACACGTAGAGCTCAAAGATGATTATAGTTAGTCTTGAAAATCACAGTATACAGTAAAAGGCGCTGTATCACATTTGCTTACGTTAACTTGTCATGTCCCATTCATTGATGATCGATCTTAGGCGACGTATATGGCACAGAACCATGTACACAAGGTGTTACTTAATTTTAAATGTTTCATTTCCGACAAATCTTTGAGTGATGTGCTACATATTACAAACTAATACGACAACTTGCCACGAGGCTGAAACTGACAGTGAACACATTTCGTAACAATCTTTATGAAGACCAGAAGATGTCAGCAAAGTCTGTCGAAACCGGTTGTTGAAAACAAGTAAGTATACAGGGTGGTCCATCGATCGTGACCGGGCCAAATATCTCACGAAATGAGCGTCAAACAAAAAAGTACAAACAACGAAACTTGTCAAGGTTGAAGGCGGAAACCAGATGGCGCTATGGTTGACCCGCTATATGGCACTGCCATAGGTGAAACGGATATCAACTGCATTTTTTTTAAATAGGAACCCCCATTTATTATTACATAATCGTGTAGTACGTACAGATATATGAATATTTTAGTTGGACCATATATTTCGCTTTGTGATAGATAGCGCTGTAGTAGTCACAAACATATGGCTCACAATTTTAGACGAACAGTTGGTGACAGTTAGGTTTTTTAATTAAAATACAGAACGTAGGTACGCTTGAACATTTTATTTCTGTAGTTCCAATGTGATACATGTGCCTTTATGATCTTAACATTTCTGAGAACGCATGCTGCTACAGCGTGATTACCTGTAAATACCACAATAATGCAATAAATGCTCAAACTTATGTCCGTCAACTTCAAAGCATTTGGCAATACGTGTAACGACATTCCTCTCAACAGCGAGTAGTTCGCCTTCCGTAAGGTTTGCACATGCATTGACAATGCGCTGACGCTTGTTGTCAGGCGTTGTCGGTGGATCACGATAGCAAATATCCTTCAACTTTCCCCACAGAAAGAAATACGGGGACGTCAGATCCGGTGAACGTGCGGGCCATGGTATGGTGCTTCGACGACCAATCCACCTCTAATGAGTTATGCTATTCAATACCGCTTCATCTGCATGCGAGCTATGTGCCGGACATCCATCATGTTGGAAGTACAACGCCATTCTGTCATGCAGTGAAACATCTTGTAGTAACAGCAGTAGAACATTACGTAGGAAATCAGCATACGTTACACAATTTAGATTGCCATCGATAAAATGGGGTCCAATTATCCTTCCTCCCATAATGCCGCACCATACATTAACCAGCCAAGAACGCTGATGTTCCACTTGTCGCAACCATCGTGGATTTTCCGTTGCCCAATAGTACGGGTGTTGGTGAATGACGTTTCGTCGCTAAATAGAACGCGTGCAAATAATCTGTCATCGTCCCGCAATTTCTCTTGTGCCCAGTGGCACAACTGTACACGACGTTCAAAGTCGTCGCCATGCAATTTCTGGTGCATAGAGAAATGGTACGGGTGCAATCTATGTTGACGTAGCATTCTGAACACCGACGTTTTTGAGATTCCCGATTCTCGCGCAATTTGTCTGCTACTGTTGCGCGGATTAGTCGCGACAGCAGCTAAAACACTTACTTGGGCATCATTATTTGTTGCAGGTCGTGGCTGACGTTTCACATGTGGCTGAACACTTCCTGTTTCCTTAAACATCGTAACCATCCCGCGAACGGTCCGAAGACTTGAATGATGTTGTCTAGGATACCGAACAGCTTACATAGCACACGCACGTTGAGCATTTTGATCACAATAGCCATACATGAACACTATATCGACTTTTTCCGCAATTGGTAAACGGTCCAATTTAACACGGGTAATGTATCACGAAGCAAATACCGTCCGAACTGGCGGAATGTTAGGTCATACCACGTACTTATACATTTGTGACTGCATCTACCACAAAGCGAAAAAAGTGGTCCAACTAAGACATTCATATTTCTTTACGTACTACACGAATATGTAATTAACAATGGGGGGTTCCTCTTTGAGAAAAGGCAGTTGACATCCGTTTGACCTATGGCAGCGCCATCTAGCGGGCCAACCATAGAGCGCCATCTGGTTTCCCCCTTCAAGCTAGACGAGTTTCGGTCTTAGTAGTATTTTCGTTTTATGCTTATTTCGTGAGATATTTGGCCCCGTCACTATCAATGGACCACCCTGTATATGCAGTCTTGGCTGTAGAAGTATTTTACCAAGTAAAACAGATCGCTCCTTTTTGTTTTCAACATGTGACTATTCAAATACTGAGTTATGTTATTAATACATATAACTGAAATTATGGTAGGCATCCATCCTCCTGGTTAGCTGTAGTCTCTGTCTGAGTGAGCAAAGTTCTCCCGAAGCCAATCGCTCCCCGTGTGAGGACCTTACGGCGCTGCACCTCCGCTGATCATGCTATCTCCGTCCGTGGTAACAGTCTCGGACTATAGGTCTGTAATTGAATAAGCTACGGCTCGGCATAATATCGTAATCGGGGAATCTAACTGTACACAACTAGCCATTGAAATTGCTACACCACAAAGATGACGTGCTACAGACACAAAATTGAACCGACAGGAAGAAGATGCTGTGATATGCAAATTAATAGCTTTTCAGAGCATTCACACAAGGTTGGCGCTGGTGGCGACACCTACAACGTGTTTCCAAACGATTTCTCATAAACAATTAGCAGCTGAAGGGCTGAACCGTTGTTGTGATGCCACGTGTCAGGAGGAGAAATGGGTACCATCACGTTTCCGACTTTGATAAAGGTTGGATTATAGCCTATCGGGAAGGCGCTTCATCGTATCGCGGCATTGCTGCTCGCGTTGGTCGAGATCCAATGACTGTTAGCCGGCCGCGGTGGTCTCGCGGTTCTATGCGCGCAGTCCGGAACCGTGCGACTGCTACGGTCGCAGGTTCGAATCCTGCCTTGGGGATGGATGTGTCTGACGTCCTTAGGTTACTTAGGTTTAAGTCGTTCTAAGTTGTAGGGGCTGATGACCACAGCTGTTAAGTCCCATAGTGCTCAGAGCCATTTGAACCAATGACTGTTAGCAGAATATGGAATCGGTGGGTTCAGGAGGGTAATACGGAAGGCCGAGCTGGATCCCAACGGCCTCGTATCACTAGCAGTCGAGATGACAGGCATCTTATCCGCATGTCTGTAAGGGATCGTGCAGCCACGTCTCGATCCCTGAGTCAACAGATGGGGACGTTTGCAAGATAATAACCAACTGTACCAACTGTACGAACAGTTCGACGACGTTTGCAGCAGCATGGACTATCAGCTCGGAGACCACTGCTGAGGTTACCCTTGACGCTGCATCACAGACAGGAGCGCCTGCGATGGTGTACTCAACGACGAACCCCGGTGCACGAATTGCTAAACGTAATTTTTTCGGATGAATCCAGGTTCCGTTTACAGCATAATGATGGTCGCATGCGTGTTGGCGATATCGCGATGAACGCACATTGGATGCGGGTATTCGGCATCGCCAAACTGGCGTATCACCCGGCGTGATGGAATGGGGTGCGATTGGTTACACATCTCGGTCACCTCTTGTTCGCATTGACGGCACTTTGTTGACGTTGCATTTCTGATGTGTTACGACCCGTGGTCCTACCCTTCATTCGATCCCTGCGAAACCCTACATTTCTGCAGGATATTGCACGACCACATGTCCTTACGGGCCTTTCTGGATACAGAACGTGCTCGACTGCTGCCCTGGCCAGCACATTCTCCAGATCTCTCACCAACTGAAAACGTCTGGTCAATAGTGGCCGAGCTACTGGCTCGTCACAATACGCCAGTCACTACTCTTGATGAACTGTTGAAGCTGCATGGGCAGCTGTACCTGTACTCGACATCTAAGCTCTGTTTGACTCAGTGCCCAGGCATATCAAGACCGTTATTACGGCCAGAGGTGGTTGGTCTGATTTATCAGGATCTATGCACCCAAAATGCGTGAAAATGTAATCACATGTCACTACTAGTATAATATATTTGTCCAATGAATACCCGTTTATCATCTGCATTTCTTCTTGGTGTAGCAATTTTAATGGCCAGTAGTGTATAAGCTACTGCTCGGCATAATATCGTAATCGTGGAATCTAATTACAGATACTTCACGAAGAGTCCAAATCTCTACATCTCTGGCGATGCTTCTTGAGAAGTTGGAGGGGCACAGGTTGGGCGCTGCTTTCAGAGGCAGTGATCCGCGGCCGAGAAGCGTCATATCGAGAGCGGCGACCTCTGGCCTCCCCGGCTCCGGAGGGAGAGGCGCGGTGTGCGGCGAAGTGTCTCCGGCAACTGTGCGGAGATAAATGGCGGGATCACGGAGGGGCGGCTGCGGCGGCGGCGGCGGCGGCCATCCGCACGAGGGGCGAGGCCGGCCGGCCCGGCACCCAGCGCCCGGTCGCGGGCGGTCAGCGGGGCTTTGGCCGCACCGTCGCGGCCGCACTTCATCTTCGGGAGCGCCGCAGCGGGCGTTCGTGCCCTGCCTCCCAAACCCAACATCGCTGGGCACATGTCTATGCCGTCGTTCCTGGATTTCAGAACGGTACCTAAAAGCGAGAAAAAACTACTATCGTTTTGTCATGTTAAATGTGAAGAAATACGAAAATAATACGAGGGTCATTCCAAAAGAAATGCACACAACTTTTGTAAAAATACAGTTTTCATTCTGCATGTGTAAAAGTTTTACAGTGTGCAGATACATCCTTCCCGCTTGTTTTCAAAACTTAGCTCAACCTGTTCCCGTGTGTGGAGCCGACACAGCATGCCTTCAAGGTGGCTGCTACACTTGACGTTAGTCAGAAGCAACGTGCTGTCACAGAATTCGTGTGCTGTGAAAACGAGACAGTGGGAAACATGCACAAGAGGTTGAAAAATGTGTGTGGAGATGCTGCTGTCGATCGCTGTACTGTTAGTCGGTGGGCAAGCAGGTTACGTGATGAAAGCGTGCACGGAAATATTGAGGATTGTCCTCGGAGCTGAAGGTCTCGTACTGCACACACTCCAGACAATGTGAAAAGAGTTAACGAATTGGTGACTGCTGACAGACACATCACAGTGAACGAATTGACACGCTACGTTGGGATAGGGAAATTGTTTCCAGAATACTGAAAGCGTTGGATTTAAAAAAGGTTCGTGTCAGGTGCGTTCCCAGGATGTTGACAGTGGCTCACGCAAATGTTCAAATGTGTGTGAAATCTAATGGTACTTAACTACTAAGGTCATCAGTCCATAAGCTTACACACTACTTAATCTAAATTATCGTAAGGACAAACACATACACCCATGCCCGAGGGAGGACTCGAACCTCTGCCGGGACCAGCCGCACAGTCCAAGACTGCAGCGCCCTAGACTGCTCGGCGAATCCCGAGCGGCTTGGCTCACACAGAAACAAGAAAAACGGTATGAAGCGAACTTTTGGTACAGTACGAAAATGGTGGAGATGAATTTCTTGAAAGAATTGTGACAGGTGATGAAACTTGGCTCCATCATTTTTCACCAAAGACGAAGAGTGGCATCATGCAAATTCACCCAAGGGTAAAAAATTGAAAGCCACACATTCTCCTGGAAATGTTATGGCTACGGTGTTTTTCGATTCCGAAGGACTCTTGCTTGTGGACATCATGCCAAGTAGAACCGCCATATAATCTATTGCATATGTGACAACATTGAAGGAACTTCAAGCTCCTCTGAGTCGTGTTCGACCACATCTGCAAAAGCAGGATGTTTTGCTGTTGCACGACGATGCACAGCCGCATGTCAGTAAAAAAACTATGGAAACGTTCACAAAACTTGAATGGACAACACTGAAACACCCGCCGTACAGTCCTGACCGGGCTCCATGTGACTATCATCTCTTTGGGAAACTGAAAGACTCTCTTCGTGGAACAAGTTTTGAAGATGATGACTCCCTTGTACACGCTGCCAAACAGTGGCTCCAACCGGTTAACCCAGAATTTTACCGTGCGGGTATACGGGCGCTGGTTCCAAGATGGCATAAGGCAGTTGAGAGGGATGGAAATTATGTGAAGAAATGAAAATATTGTTCCTAAAAGATGTATCAACACACTGTAAAACTTTCGGACATGTAGAATAAAAGATGGACTTAAAAAAAAATCTGTGTGCATTTCTTATGGAGTGCCCTCTTATTCACTATACGACATATGCATTAAAATTAATCTAGATAGAGGATCAGCAACCCAATATTTCATTTTAAGAACTAATAAATGAGCTCACCACTGATTCCGAGAAAAAAAATACCGAATATGTAGAGACAAAGGAAAGTGTGTTACCTACTACACAGCAGTTCACACTGTTGTGCTATAAGTAGCCATACATTTTATGTCTAGGAACGGTGAATAAGGCGCTGAAACCGGTTACATAGTTAACAACTGTACATCGTGATCTAGACACAAAGTTTTGATATCACTAATGAATAAAACAGATTACTGAATAAGTCATTTATTTACATGAAATTTCTTTATTCCCGTTGATGATCACAAAATTGTTTGATTCTTAGACTACTGATTTCGATTAGCAATGCCTATCTTCTTATCTGCAGCGAATCATGGAAAAACACAAATACCACTAATGGCTTGTCTGCATCGTAATAAAAATAGGCCCTAAGGAAACGTATTACATACATGTGGGAAATATGAGCGTTAAGTATGACGATGCATACCTGCTTTAAAACATATCCTAATGTAATGAAGCCACAGTGGAATCTTAATAAGGTAAACACAAAATTAGCTTAGCATCGTAGCACGTATTTAAAGTATAGTATACACTAGGCCAAAGTGTTGGTGGATCCATCTTGTTAACAGTGCTGGTGCTCATAACAAACTGCTGTACAGTAGCCACAAAATGTTTGTGTCGTAAGCTCGTTAGATGTCGCTGCTGTGGCAGTATAGATATTCGTCAATTATATAACTGAGCCACATAGAGTGGAAAAAGAAACGGAAATAGAAATAAGTCTCATGCTTCTTGACAGAGCGTAGGGGAACGATGCGGGAGACCCGTACTAGGCGGAATCGAACCCGGGGCCCCGTGCTCGGGAAGCGAGAACGCTATCGCCAGACAATGAGCAGCGGACCAATACAACCTATATTGTATAAGTTATTACCGACGCAAAATGAAATAAATTAAAAGCACGACTAGAGTTAGATTGGTACATTTCTTTCTTTAGCGACATTTCATTCTCCTAGTCCGAAGTCAGTGGAGCTGTCCTGTCAGTCGATAGAAATCGCTATTCTTCAGACATGTTTTTGTTGTTGTTGTGGTCTTCAGTACTGAGACTGGTTTGATGCAGCTCTCCATGCTGCTCTATCCTGTGCAAGCTTCTTCATCCCCCAGTACCTACTGCAACCTACATACCTCTGAATCTACTTATTGTATTCATCTCTTGGTCTCCCTCTACGATTTTTACCCTCCAAGCTGCCCTCCAATGCTAACTTGGTGATCCCTTGATGCCTCAGAACATGTCCTACCAATCGATCGCTTCTTCTAGTCAAGTTGTGCCACAAACTCCTATTCTCCCCAATCCAATTCAATACCTTCTCATTAGTTATGTGATCTACCCATTTAACCTTCAGCATTCTTCTGTAGCACCACATTTCCAAAGCTTCTATTCTCTTCTTGTCCAAACTATTTATCGTCCATATTTCACTCCTATGCATGGCTACGCTCCATAAAAATACTTTCAGAAACGACTTCCTCACACTTAAATCTATACTTGATGTTAACAAATTTCTCTTCTTTAGAAACGCTTTCCTTGCCATTGCCAGTCTACATTTTATATTCTCTCTACTTCGACCATCATCAGTTATTTTGCTGCCCAAATAGCAAAACGCCTTTACTACATTAAGTGTCTCATTCCCTAATCTTATTCCCTCAGTATATGACAGTAAAAAATGTTAAAACATATTATAAAAACTAACACGGTGGTTGACAAAATTAATGTTTGACGTAACAAAAACACATACATTGATCAGACAGAACTATACGACCGTCTACCTAATATCCCGTGTCCACACTTCACACGGATAATAGCGGCTACGCTTAATGGAAAGGATACAATGAGGCCTTGGTAGGTCGCTGGTTGTAGCTGGCATTCCAGTTGCACACACAAGTCACCTAATTCCCCTAAATCCCGCTAGAGAGGGTCGGTGATCTCTGACGCCATGTTCAATCCCATCCCTGGTGTGTTTGATTAGGTTCAGATCTGAGGAGATGAGTGGGCACCACATCGATTGGAAGTCTCCACTGCGTTCCTCGAATCACTACATCATGCTCCTGGCATTTTGACATGGCGCATTATCTTGCTGAAAAAAGCCACTGCAGTCGGGAAACATGATCGACGTGCACTTGCACCGTGCTCGTGCGTGACTAACGCGGTCACCGTCAAACGCGACTTTCTTTGCAGTGAGCATATTTCGGATGTTTCATTGAAGTTGTCAGTGGATGTGTAAGTGTTTCTCTGTCATCGGTCTCCAGGAAAGAACGGTAAAGACGATGAGACTGCGCAAATAGATGGCTTCCGTCACAATGTGCTGAGTTACGTCACTTCACAAAATCTCATGTAGGAAGGTGGCAGCATGGTGCATCTCATTGGGGTGTTTCAAGGGTAATGAATGGCTTCTGAGCTGGGTAGGCTTACCAATTGGTACGGCAGTAGTGCTGGATGAGTCTAGGAGAGGCAGGAGGAGCGGACGCATGAGCAGGACCAGGAGACGCTAGCTTCTGATGGAGCCGACGATTGTTGCAATAAAGCACCCAAGGAGTTTGGGAGAGGTGAGGGTAACATTAGGAGTGAAATTGATTTCAGGGCAGGTATGCAATGGAGGGGAGTCAATAAGCCAACGCCACCTCTGGAGTCCAGCATGGGACCATTATGTATGTTCAGGTCATTGGCAGTAATATTGTGAATGTATGGTCTATGTAAGTGAGGAAGACTTATGCAATAGGATGATGTGGTCCGGTAACAATTATGGTTTTTGGAGAGGTTTCTGTTGAATAGGTATGTTCTTTTGGTATCAACAGCAACTCCGCCTGAGGGGTGGGTGTGGTTCACCAGTTCAGTGAAGAAAGAAAAGCGAAATGGGGACTCTATGATGAAGTTGGAGGAAGGTTTCATTCAGGGTGAAAAGATCAATATGGTGTTGGAGAGGGAGTGCATGAAGAAATGTTTGTATGCTGAAGAGTAGAGGATACTGTGTAGAGAGTAAAAACTGTAGAAGAAGACAGAGATTGGAAATACATCCAGCAAATAACTGAGGACAAATGCTTCTCGGAGATGAATAGGTCAGCAAAGGACAGAAATACATGGTGGGGCACATCAAACCATTCACACTACTGAGGGTCCCCAAAATAATTTGGGGAACAGGATATTATATATTGTTATCACACCATAATTCAGAGAGAGAAGGGATTTTGGGGTGGGTGGCTGAACTAGGGTGTCGGATGAAATGAATGTGAACCTGATTGCAGGAATAGGTGGATTATGTTTTGAGGTGGAAGACAGAGCAGGCAGCAACGAAAATTTGGTGAAGCGTGTGTGACCTCAGGAACGGGTGGATATTTTGAAGAACTGTGGTCGTAAAAGGGATGATACCAGCTGTGGGAGGTGGGCAGGTTGATTGTTGGGGTGGAGGAGGTTTTCAGTATATTTGATGAGGACTGTCAGGTCAAGTTTAGCACGTGAAAGTTAAGCCTTTTACTTGTAAGAATTGGTCAGGTGGGACAGCTTACAGGTTTCACTTGAGGAAGGGGAAGCAAACTTATGGCATTGCTTGAAGAAATGTTGGGACTTGCAATGAGGGCAGGTGGTAGGATTTTTGCAGTGAGTTGTTAGGTGGTCATTATATATGAGACATTTTCAGCAGTGGTACCACTGAGGATGGAGTTTGGATGGCTCAACTGTGGGTCATCATGTGTAGAGCACGACTCCAGCATAGAGAAGGTGATAGATTGTAGATGGGAATTGAATGAAGATGTGGACTTTGAAAGTTGGCAAGAATCATCACAGATACAGAGTGTATCAGACCTTCGAGGTCAGGATGGTAATTCAGCCTCCACCTACTCAATTGTGGTCTCAAAGTCGATCGCTTTTATCACAGCTGTGAGATTGGTCGGATGGCGCTAAGGATGTGATTGTTTGGTCTGGGTGGTTGTGGGACAGGGTGTGAAGTTAGCACTGGGACCTAAAGTGGTACGAGGTATCCTGTGGAGGAATTTGGTATGCAATTCCGGATCAGAGGATATGATGAGTTCAGAAGCTGTTCTAGGGCGGGCGCTAAGGACTACACTGCTGAGCGCCCATAACACCATATCCATCCTGTTCCAGCCATAACCTGAGTGTTAGGTGTGGAAGGGATATTTTTCTGTTTTCGAGGAGAAGTGTTTTGGAATCGAGGAAGCTGGAGCCACAGGAGACAGGAGGAAGATATAAAGTTCTGTAGTTGTAATTGCTGATGGAATGGCAGTCAATGGAGACTGGGTTTCCATTTGTACAGGTGAGAAAAATGTTTGGAAGTGGGTTTGCATGAAAGGAGTATCACAGTCCAGGAACTTGTTCCACGAACACTGGTTGAGTGTGAGAGGCGACGACGACGGAGGCGACAGCTGCAGCAGCTGAGACCGCTGCGGTGATTGCGATGGCGTCAGCGACAGGCATAGCGGAACAGTAACGCAATGGTGGCGAGATGGAGATGGCAACAATAATGATGATGCATAAAACAGAACACTAATGAGGAGACACAAGTAATGAAGATATCTGGAAGGTAGAGTAAACTTTCGTTGAACATGCACACGCATGGAAGAAATTTTGAACGAACAACATATGCAGAGGAACAGATACAGGCGCTAATAATAGGGAAGTAGCTCCTACCATCATATGTGCTGAGGAGGCTAGCAGCAAAAGAAGTGGCCGTAGGATCTACACTAGCCGAAGGATGGGTTATTAAAAAGAAAATCTCTACTGACAGTAATTCTGATACGGTGATGAGCGAATTTTGGATAAAAATATGACATACAGAAGAACAAACTTACAGAGCTAACAGAATATTATAAAAATGATAAAATAAAGAGAGAAAGAAGACAAATGGATGAATCAACAGACTATACTAAGTAATCAGCGCCCTGTGTTGATTTGGTCGCGAGTTTATCGGTCAGGCGAAGTCATAGGAACATAACCTCAGAGAGCCCCCATACCCTGAGACATGTCAGTCCAGGAAAGGAATGATTAAGGGAACCCAGAACCTAAAAATGATGAAATTTTGGGTTTTCAGTTTATTGTGAAATAAAATACTACAGATCTTTCTCTTTAAAATGACAAATTAATCTTACCTGTAGCTCAACTCCAAGTATTGAAAATATTATTTTCAATAATGTGCTGTAGAGGGTATGTCGCGACATTGAATTTCCATGGACATATGTTCATTGAAAACATCGTTTTTCAAAATTTCCGCTCTTTCCAAAGACTTTATATTATGTTGACAAAACGATTTGAAGGCAATCGTTTTGTCTGCGTATTGTAGTCTTTGGATACTGTTGTTTACATTGAGCATTTCCTGGTTATTGCACGATTTGTGTTGCATTTCTGTTGCGTTACTGGAACTTATCAAATATGCCTCGGTTTAGTAACAGAGTTTACAAGAGGAAGAAGCCTCCTTCGAGGTACACTAGTGGAACTGTGACAATTTCTCCGACCTTGGGAAATGATTCTGAAAATAGTGAGGTTATTCATGAAGTGAAATCTACTCCTGTCTCTAGCACAAGTAAGAAGTTGCATGGATCAACTGAAATATACTGCAGTTTATTCGGTAAGTGTAGTGAGGATAATGTGAACGAAATAATTAACATTTCATTCCTCTCAAAGGTGACTGAGAGTTCAGTACTGTGTCAGGAATGTTGCAAATTGAGTATGTCACTAAATGTCAAGCGACACATAGGACTTGCAGCAGAAATCTGTCTCCACTGCACTAGTTGTCATTACAGTGTTTCATTTTGGAACTCAGAATATGTCGAAATAGGCCAAGGCGAAACTGATAGTGAGAAAAGCAAGTACTATGGTATAAATATTAGATGTGTTTATGCTCGAAGGTCAATCGGTAAGGGATACTCTGCTGGTCAAATGTTTTGTGGTGTAATGAATCTGCCACCACCACCAACGAAATTCTCAAATTATAACTCGGTTGTTGGATTCTGTGTTGAAGATATTGCCCAAGAATCCATTAAAGAAGCAGTTGAGGAGACTGTGGCAGTGAATGAAGAAATTCCAGATGTTCAGAATCCTCGGGACCTTACTGTCGCACTAGATGGTACGTGGCAGAAGCGCGGGCACACTTCACATAATGGGGCAATAGTGGCAACAAGTGCCGATACTACAAAAGTTATAAATCTTGTAATTAAATCCAAGCACTGTAGGTGTCCTGAAAGACTGAAGGATGAGCATGCAGAAAACTGTTGAAGGAATTACAGTGGGTCTAGTGGGGCCATGGAAGTTTCCGGTGTGAAAGATATTTTCAGTGGCTCTCTTCCTTGGTACAAGGTCAGATACATACAGTTCCTGGGTGATGGTGATTCGAAGTCTTTTGCTGCTGAATCTGAGCTGAAACCTTATGGAAATGATGTTACCATTACTAAACAGGAGTGCATAGGTCACGTTCAGAAACGTATGGGAACAAGGCTACGTCGACTGAAGACCACAATGAAAGGCCAAACCTTTAGGTGGAGCTAAAAGATTGACAGACGAGGTAATTAACAGATTGCTGAGAGACTATGGACTGGCAATAAGACAAAATACTCACACTGTTGATGCAATGGAAAAGGCTGTAATGGCACTTTACTACCACACCTTATCGACTGACGAGGAACCACTACACGGACTATGCCCACAGGGACCCAATTCCTGGTGCAAGTACAACAAATATCAGGGATCTGAACGTGTATAGAAGTATCGTCACAGTCTACCAAAAAATGTCATGAAGGCCATAAAACCAATTTTCAGAGATCTTTCTGCAACTGAACTCTTGAAGAAATGTCTCGATGGATGTACACAAAATGAAAATGAGAGTGTGAATAATGTAATTTGGACCAGAATCCCAAAAAATGTGTTTGTGGAAACTGATACTCTTCATTTTGGAGTATATGATGCAATTGCTACGTACAACAAATGTAACATTATAAAGTGCAATGTGCTGCAGAAGTTGTATGTGATGCCCGGAAAGTACAAGGTGAGTGCAATGATGTCGATATACAATGAGAGGAAACGGGATGCTGAAAGGAAAGAAAAGGAGTGTGAGAGGCAAGCCAGACAAAGAATGAAAGGTGTGAAAAGAAGGCTAGATGGGGAGAAGTCTAGTGACAGTGGAAACCCCTCTTATGGTGCTGGACTCCACCAAAATGTAAGTGAAACTTTGAAACTCGTTTTCCACAAGTTCATTTTTGTGCCATATAAGGAACATTTTCTGCTAAGCTATTAGAGATAAAGACTTAAAATTTTCAAGTAATGTAAACAGTGCCAATATACGCCTTGTATCATAGCCTTTTTGTGATAGATAACTGATAACGGACTTTATTTCAAAGATACTATGCCAAAAATGTGTCAATTATTTTCAGTAACAAAATAATTAATATCTTCCCAAGAAAACAATAAATTAAAATGCATGTGGCACATGGTATTAAATATATGTAATATTATACTGTAAGAGTTTCATCATCTTGGTGTTAATAGTTCATAAGAAAATTTTCCTCACATTTAACATTGGGGGTATAGGACGTTCCAGGTCCCCTTAAACACTATACTGATGAATTAATAGGATTATCTAGTTAATTAAATATATTATAGTAACAGAGAAGGGGCAAATAAACACGAGAGTAATACGGTCAGCACAATCTGATTGCGAAGTAGTGGCTCCGCTCTCGGAAACTAACATGCGTTCGGGAGAGCGGTGCGCTCACCACATGCCTCAGTATCCGCATCCAGCGACGCCTGTGGTCTGAGGATGACACGGCGGCCAGGCGGTACTTTTGGGCCCTCGTGGCCTGTGCGGGAGGAGGTTTTTTGGTCAGCGTAAGAACACAAAGCAAGTATATAAGGCATTGTGACTGAATTTTCTGACTTTGTGCCTTTGTGAGGGCGTTCAGTTTTGATTGTTAACAACCATTCAACGACCCAGATCTCATGAAATGTATCTTCATTTAAGACAACCGGTTTCGATAGACTTTGCTATCATCTTCTGGTCTTAAATATTTTTTTGAGAAAGATGTTCGTTTCACACTGAGCCTCTCACATAATATGTCAAGTGGACCAAATTTAGCACATTATAAAATGTTTTTCATGTATAAAATATTTAAAAATATATAGCCCTTGTGCCAAAGGCCACGGATGCTTGTTACATCACACGAACACGGTACACAGTAGCACATCAGTTTACATGTACTGGACAAATTCTAAGCACTGCAAATCTACTATAATTGTCGTATAACGTTGTACACCCGCTGAATTTTGTACAACACATTATTAAAAAAATAAAGGTAATTTCTTCCGAAAATCACGAACGATTTTGGGTAGCTACAAACAAACATAACAAAACCAAACAGGCATTCTTGTAAGTGTATATCCTGAAAACAAAAACAGCGAAAATATTTATTTCATGATGATTTTTACCAGTCTTAAGTAGTAACTGTATCCTCCACACAAGGCATGCTTTGGATGAGACCATCAAGTTTATCTTGGGGTATGGGATAAGGTTCATCAAGATTGTCAAGTGGATTAGGACACTGTGCAGTGGACATCTTCAACAGATCCCAAGCTTTCTCAGTTGTATTCATGTGTGGGAACTGTTGTGGCGTAGCAAGACAGCCACGCCACTCGGAGGTAGCCGAAAGGCACGCGTACACACACGCCGGCTGGCGTGAGTTCTGGAACAGGATACTTAATTAATGCTATAAGAAAAGTATGCAGCTCCTTGAATACTTAACTTTAATGCATCCTTGTGGTACATCGCTATTGACGATACAAATGAGACTATCTCCAAATACGGTTAATTACAATCACTGTAAGGCTAATGGCGCCTTGCCAGGTCGTAGCCATGGACTTAGCTGAAGGCTATTCTAACTGTCTCTCGGCAAATGAGAGGAAGGCTTCGTACGTCTAGTCGCTAGCAATGTCGTCCGTACAACTGGGGCGAGTGCTAGTCCGTCTTTCTAGACCTGCCATGTGGTGGCGCTAGGTCTGCAAGTACTGACAGTGGCGACACGCGGGTCCAACATGTACTAATGGACCGCGGCCGATTTAAGCTACCACCTAGCAAGTGTGGTGTCTGGCGGTGACACCACAGGAACTGTGCTGCTCGGTGAATTCGGTTCATTATGTCTGTTTGAAGATTCAGACACTGACAGAGTACGGCAGGATCAACCTGCCACTTACTTGGTGTCTGTAGAGTCTAGGAGTAGCGACTTTGATACGCAATCGGTACGTTTTCAGTCACATGTTCGAAACCAACCACCGCTTAGGTTTTGGTTAATAATCAGCGTGGGTGGTGTTGGTCGAAAACTTTCGTCATAACAAGTCACTCTCACTCTAACAACGGCTTTGTCAAAGAGGGCGGAGTAGTGGACAGAGATTCAGGGCACTCTCTTATCCTTTGGATGGGAAACTGCTCTCAATGTGGAAGACTGACCAATGATCAACCGCATGAGAATGTAGAAGGCAATGGAAACCATTTCATGAAGACACATATTGTGAATCCACAGGACATGTGGCATGTAACTGAAAAAGTGTCATGATGATATCTTCAATTGCTACGAGATTCCGGAATAGTCCCCGATTCTCATCCGCGGGAGGGGATTGCCAAGGGAGAGGTGACCATGAGAAAAAGAATGAATAACCGTCGAAAAGATAGGTTCTACGAGTGGGGGAGTTGAATGTTTTAGTTTGAACGTGGTAGGGAAGCCAGAAAATCTGAGAAGGGAATTTCAAAGGATATACCACCCCATCAACCATGGACCTTGCCGTTGGTGCGGAGGCTTGTGTGCCTCAACGATACAGATAGCCGTACCGTAGGTGCAACCACAACGGAGGGGTATCTGTTGAGAGGCCAGACAAACGTGCGGTTCCTGAAGAGGGGCAGCAGCCTTTTCAGTAGTTGCAGGGGAAACAGTCTGGATGATTGACTGATCTGGCCTTGTAACAATAACCAAAATGGCCTTGCTGTTCTGGTACTGTGAACGGCTGAAAGCAAGGGGAAACTACAGCCGTAATTTTTCCCGAGGGCATGCAGCTTTACTGTATTATTAAATGTTGATGGCGTCCTCTTCGGTAAAATATTCCGGAGCTAAAATACTCCCCCATTCGGATCTCCGGGCGGGAACTACTCAAGAGGACGTTGTTATCAGCAGAAAGGGAACTGGAGTTCTACGGATCGGAGCTTGGGATGTCAGATCCCTTAATCGGGCGGGTAGGTTAGAAAATTTAAAAAGGGAAATGGATCGGTTAAAGTTAGATATAGTGGGAATTAGTGAAGTTCGGTGGCAGGAGGAACAAGATTTCTGGTCAGGTGAATACAGGGTTATAAATACAAATCAAATAGGGGTAATGCAGGAGTAGGTTTAATAATGAATAAAAAATAGGTGTACAGGTAAGCTACAACAAACAGTATAGTGAACGCATTATTGTGGCCAAGGTAGACACCAAGCCCACGCCTACTACAGTAGTACAAGTTTATATGCCAACTAGCTCTGCAGATGACGAAGAAATTGATGAAATGTATGATGTAATAAAAGAAATTATTCAGGTAGCGAAGGGAGCCGAAAATTTAATAGTCATGGGTGACTGGAATTCGTCAGTACGAAAAGGGAGAGAAGGAAACATTGTGGGTGAATATGGATTGGGGTTAAGAAATGAAAGAGGAAGCCGCCTGATAGAATTTGGCGCAGAGCATAACTTAATCATAGCTAATACTTGGTTTAAGAATCATCAAAGAAGGTTGTATACATGGAAGAACCCTGGAGATACTAAAAGGTATCAGATAGATTATATAATGTGAGACAGAGATTTAGGAATCAGGTTTTAAAATGTAAGACATTTCCAGGGGCAGATGTGGACTCTGACCACAATCTATTGGTTATGAACTCTAGATTAAAACTGAAGAAACTGCAAAAAGGTGGGAATTTAAGGAGATGGGACCTGGATAAACTGAAAGAACCAGAGATTGTACAGAGTTTCAGGGAGAGTATAAGGGAACAATTGACAGGAATGGGGGAAAGAAATACAGTAGAAGAAGAATGGGTAGCTTTGAGGGATGAAATAGTGAAGGCAGCAGAGGATCAAATAGGTAAAAAGCCGAGGGCTAGTAGAAACCCTTGGGTGACCGAAGAAATATTGAATTTAATTGATGAAAGGAGAAAATATAAAAATTCAGTAAATGAAGCAAGCAAAAAGGAAATCAAACGTCTTAAAAATGATATCGACAGGAAGTGCAAAATGGCTAAGCAGGGATGGCTAGAGGACAAATGTAAGGATGTAGAGGCTTATCTCACTATGGGTAAGATAGGTACTGCCTACAGGAATAATAAAGAGATCTTTGGAGAAAGGAGAACCACTTGCAATAATATGAAGAGCTTTATTGGAAACCCAGTTCTAAGCAAAGAAGGGAAAGCAGAAGGGTGGAAGGAGGATATAGTGGGTCTATGCAAAGGCGATGTACTTGAGGACAATATTATGGAAATGGAAGAGGATGTAGATGAAGATGAAATGGGAGATATGATATTGCGTGAAGAGTTTGACAGAGCACTGAAAGACCTGAGTCGAAACAAATCCCCTGGTGTAGACAACACTCCATTAGAACCACTGACAACCTTGGGAGAGCCAGTCCTGACAAAACTCTACCATCTGGTGAGGAAGATGTATGAGACAGGCGAAATACCCTCAGATTTCAAGAATAATATAGTAATCCCAATCCGAAAGAAAGCAGGTGTTGACAGATGTGAAAATTACCGAACTATCAGTTTAATAAGTCACAGCTGCAAAATACTAACGCGAATTCTTTA
The DNA here is from genome assembly GCF_023864275.1 of Schistocerca cancellata. Taxonomy (NCBI): domain Eukaryota; kingdom Metazoa; phylum Arthropoda; class Insecta; order Orthoptera; family Acrididae; genus Schistocerca; species Schistocerca cancellata. The sequence continues at coordinate 637,242,841 of NC_064631.1, read as the reverse complement.
CAGCCGAATGGAAAAACTGATAGAAGGCGACCTCGGAAAGATCAGTTTGCTGCAATGTTCTGTGGAGTAACAACTCGTTGTACCTGACCTGGACGAGGAGCACCTTGCCCTGAAGTCACACCATTTGCGAACTTCCTACTCCATTCGTAGACTAGCTGCTATGACAAACATGTATCACCGTACTGAACCTTCATTCGTCGATGAATTTCAATAGGTTTACACCTGCACTACGGAAAAACCGAATAACACAACGCTGTTCCTCATCTTTATACTGATACTGCGACGGTTGGGTGCATCTACGCTATGCTGCCACCTACAGGCCATTTTGCACGCTGTTTGTAGCACGCTTACCAACTTACAGGATTACGGCGCGAAATTTTGATATATTATTACAAATTTAAGTTTTTCATTTGACTCACCCTCGTATCTTTTCATTCTATTCATGCTGTAAATTCAAAGTTGTTACCCTCTCGTGAGGTACGAAATTCCACAGAATGAGGTGGAAGACACAGAAATTTTGCTTATTCATAGCATGTGGATATTGACAGGAGTTATTGGATGAGTAGGTGTTACCAAGTTAGGCCCAATAATTACGAATCTAGACTCATACCGAGAAACGGCGGAGAGTTTTAGCCAGAAGAAAAAAAAGTAGGGAACTCAGGTGTTATAATAAGAGAAGATATCACATCCTAACCACATTTCGGCCATCAGAATTTTTGAACTCAGGACGGTAGGGTAACTATCAAGAGCGTGAATGAAAAGAAGACACCTACAGGCATGTCAGAATTGAATAACACTAAAAGAAGCTACAAGAGCCAAAGTGTAAACTTAATACAGCTTGGCTCGGCATAATACTAACCTAGTGTAACATCCCTTGCACTTTCCAATACTAACTCGTAAATGTATCAACTATGTAATTGTCTTCTTACAAGCGCATTCACCTATTTCTGTTCTAGTTGTATTAACTCTGTAACTATCTTTGAATTTGTGCCTTCACGTATCATTAGCACTATGTTATCAGTATCTATAGCTATCACTTAATTTTGGTTACTGCCGATAGTAACTTTCCTTTGGTAGAAAATTCTCTACCTCTTTATTACTGCAAAATTGTAATTATAATTACTGTTTCCTTTGGTTACATTACTTACCTGATTGCGTTAGGTACCTGTTTTTAAACAGTCAACATCAGTAATCACATTCAGTGCTATTATAATTCATTCTAATATATTTGTAGCTTTCTATGCTACTTTTGTAGTTACTAGAACTACGTTTCGCCGCTGGCGACACCAGCCTTGTAAATCGTCTCATAGTTTCCTTACACCCAAAACTATACGACACTACATTTCCTTCTTTAACGCAGGGCATTAATTCTCTCACTGTCATCATTATATCGGTCATATCTGCTCACAACGAATATTCCCTCTCTTTGGTCTAAGTGAATTCTTTGTTATTTCCTGTCTTTCAGTGCCCGTCAGAAAGATCCACTAATGATAGCAATATCTTAGTCACCCTGAGGTATGGCGCTTTCCGCAGGCGTTGGTCACTGTCACTCGCTGCAGGTAGGCGCTGACTCGAGGGGGTCCCTGTCAAACAGCCTCCTACAAACCACACCGTTGGGTGCAGAATGTCTGGAAGGCGTTATAACATGTAGTCCTCATCCGCACATCACAAGGAACGGAGCCACTTCTTCCGCCAACGGAACTTTCCTGTAATCCTCTTTGAAACGTGGCTAAAATCATTTCCTAGATTCTAAAGACGTACAGACCAAACAAGCTGGATGGGGGGGGGGGGGGGGGGATCCTAGTGTGCACAACTGTTGTCTTCTACAAGCCGAGAAATATCAGCTTAATGATTTTCTTTCAATAGAGTTACGTTCGCCTCTATGTAAATACAAACCAGTCAACATTATGGAAGATATTAATACAGACTTGTTGGGAGACTCTCTCCACAATAAATCTAAGAAAATTGTTTGGTTGCAAATCGTGGCCCTTTTCCCTTAAAACTTACACTCAATGTGGCGCTCAGTCACATTCTTATAGATCTATTCGCAAATAAAACGACCAACGAAGATATACAGGTCAAACCGACTCCAGTCCTCTCAGCACAAGATCTAATGAGGATAACCTACTCCGAGCAGCTACCAAAACTGAAATTGCGGTACATATCTTGTCGAAATGCTCTGAAAGCAGATTGCTCAGAATTAATACTCAGTAACCCCATAATCGACGGCAAAACCCATTAACTTGCTAACAAACTCACTGCTCTCCACGACAAATGTGCTTCAAATCGTACAATTTGCGACACGAAAGTCCCTGCTCCGTGGCTAACAACTGAATTACATCCGCTATAGTATATTAAGTATGTTACGTGTAGACGTTTCATGGCAAATTCGAAACCAGAACGTTACGAAGAATGCAGAAAGCAACGGAAAAGAACAAAACAAAGCTTTCACAACGAAAAACCTGGTACACTCGTTCCTTTGTATGCATCGATACGACGACCGCGACTCTGTGGAAGAATCTAATTAGCTTGGACATCAGTCACTACTAACTCTATTCATATGACAAACATCAGCTCTGGTTGTCGAAAGCATTATAGTACAAATATTGCACTAATTAAGTTAACTGCTGACCTGAAATACGCCACGGACAACCGTGAGACCACAATGTTGAGCCTATTAGACTACGGCAAAGCTTTTGATACTGTCAGCATTGACATAATGCCTAGAAAAATGCGATAGCTAAATTTCTCAGATAGTGCTGCGACGTGGTTTGAAAGCTATTTGAAAAACTCAGGTAATGAACTGAAGTGGTTTGAAAGTTATCTGAAAAATTCAGATAGTGCACTGAAGTGGGTTGAAAAACTGACAGCAGTGAACTGTCCATGGGAATGAAAAATCGTCCTTAAAGAAATATTCTTTCAGGAACGTAACAAGAGCCATTGGACCCATTATTTATTCTCTTGTATGTCACAGGCAACTTGTCGCTTATGTCCTTCCGCAATTATCATTTCTTAACAGCCTTAAGTACTAGTCCAGAAAATACTGTTACTGTGAAGGTCAATGATATGTTGTCTTCAGTGGTAGCACTTGCGAAAGTCATGGGGCTTAAAATAAATCAAAAAATTCACAAGTAGTCTTACGTTAGTAACCCATAGAAGATGAATAAGTTTAGAACCCCGCGAACAATAGCTTCTTACACTGCTTGAAGTTATTCCAGTAAAGGCGGAAAACAGAGACGAACCTAGACGTAGTTTTTGATGAGCATTTCAGGTGGGTTAAGAATACTGTAGTCATGAACCAGAAAACTTATATTTGCCCCTATGTCCTCAAAATTTCTCGGAACATATTTCCACAGAATGTGGAAAGTAAACTCGTTCTATCGAAGTTCCACTATTTTGATATAGTCCGACATGGCCTGAATAATCAAAACACAATGCAGAACTAACCATGAATGCATATGTGTGTTAGATCAGCAACATTAATCGACAAGATCATACCGGTCTTGGTCCAGAGCTGTTGTTAGTATGGTTGCGCCCAGGCAAGTTACGTGAGTACCAGACACTTATATTTATTTCATCGACTCCCCCGTGGATATGCATCCCAGTACATCACATCAGAGATTAAACCACTTTAATGCTATCATAATAGAAACACAAGATCTCTTTGAGCTAGTATACTAACTGCGCCCCTTCACAAAAGAAAAGGTTTGTAACTCTTTTAATCGACCATTTTTACCACGTGTATCCTGTAACGCATATAATACCACAACATAAAGAACCATTAGATCGGTATAAATAATTGACGCTGAGAAATATAACGCGAAATAGACTGATTGTCAGTAGTTCATTAACGTATAACACTTTTATTCGAATTTGTCTGCCTTATATAAATAAGGCGATGTTGAAAGTTGCTTGGGACGATGTGACAGTTATGTAGTCAAACAAAGGAACCACTGTCGGGGCCGTCCCGAAAATTAAGCACAGTGAAGTGTAATGAGGTGCAACCCACTGGACTCTCTGTTGTTGTACTGCATTTGGGCACCAGATGCAACACAGATGGCCCGGCCGCTGTGGCCGAGAGGTTCTAGGCGCTTCAGTCCGAGACCGCGCTGCTGCTACAGTCGCAGTTTCGAATCCTGCCTCGGGCGTGGATGTGTGTGATGTCCTTAGGTTAGTTAGGTTTAAGTAGTTCTAAGTCTAGGGGACTGATGACCTCAGATGTTAAGTCCCATAGTGCTCAGAGCCATTGCAAGCATTTTGCAACAAGGAGATGGCAAAAGGCATCCAACAGCGACAATTGTACAGCCCAGAAGAGAATAGGCAAACAACTCCAGTTTTAGCAAAATTAAGATAGGCACTATGGTGTACAAAGCTTATAAAGCTGTTTTTCTTTGGAACACACCAGGCAGCACAGACCACATTTAGGATCTGGTGTAAGAACCCATAGTCTTGGGTGCCTCTGAAAGCGTGAGACACCGCTGAACATTGACGTCACGAAAAGTAAATGTTTTCACAAAACAAGAATTCCCATGGTCAGCTAATGTAAATACAAAACTAGAGTTTAGAGATAGAAACATGACTGTGCCACGGGCCCACGTCATTGACCACAGAGAGAGACAGATACAGAATGAGGTGCCTTTTTTCAGCACTAAGTGGTAGGATGTGCTTTACTGAAATTTCTTGCCAGATTAAAACTGTGTGACGGACCGAGGCTCGAACTCGGGACCTTTGCTTTTCACGGGCAAGTGTTGTACCATCTGAGCTACCCAAGCACGACTTACGACCCGCTCTCACAGCTTCAATTCTGTCAGTACCTCGTCTCCTACCTTCCGAACTTCACAGAAGCTCCCGAGTTCGTGTCTCGATCCGGCACACAGTTTTATTCTGCCAGGAAGTTTCATATCAGCACACACTCCGCTACAGAGTGAATATCTCATTCTGTAAACATCCCCCAGCTGTAGTTAAGCCATGTCTCCGCAGTATCTTTTCTTCCAGGAGTGCTAGTTCTGCTCGGTTCGCAGAACAGCTTCTGTGAAGTTCGGAAGGTAGTACACGAGGTACTGACAGAATTGAAGCTGTGAGGGCGGATCGTGAGTCGTGCTTGGGTAGCTCAGTTGGTAGAGCACTTGCCCACAAAAGGCAAGGGTCCCGAGTTCGAGTCTCGGTCCGGCACACAGTTTTAATCTGCCAGGAAGTTTCGTATCAGCGCACACTCCGCTGCAGAGTGAAAATCTCATTCTGTGCATTACTGATTAATCGCCTGAAAAAGTCTCAGGAAAAAGACCAGCATTTCCTGAAAAATATTTTTACAGGACGGTGCAGAAACAAAGAAACACGAATTTATCTTTTAGTCAGCATCCAGTAAAAAATGGCTTTTTCATAGGGAGCTTTCAAATTTTGATCAATTAATGTCTTCACCGTTTCATCTCCGGGAGCCTCCATACCAGAGTAGATGAGCTGAGAGGCCGAGAAAAGTTATGGACTGATTTGACACCTGCTAGCGAAGGTCGTTGGTGTACCGCATACGACTGATTCTGCGAACTCCATATCTTACTCAGTCGGATGCTTTATGGAAGATGCATTGGCATGTCAAAGCTAAAACCATTATGTACGACATGTTTCGCCAAGTGCAACCATCCCATACTACAAGTCAGAGAGCACACCAGTGATGCAGGATCGCCGCTGGCCAATTCAGGGACTATCGCGTATCAGCGAGCTCACTATATGCCGAACGAACTTGGTGAAACATATTGTAAATGTTACTTTATTTTAACATGCCAAGGCATCTTCCGTCTACTATCCGACACAGTAAGATATGGAGGGTATTTGTAGCTCTAATTAGGCTCCTCTATTAACCTTGATTGAGATCGGATGATAGTAGCTATGCTTACCGAAACTGATAATCGTAAACTGAGTTTTTAAAAATGCGATATAAGCTGAGAAGTTGTCTTCCTTTAGGTTGGACAACAACGAAACTCTTAAATTTGTCTTTGAAATGCAGTACACACAATACTGCATGTCACCCCTCCAAAAGAAGGGTAAAACACATGCAACAGCAATACAATAAAAAGAATGAATGAGACAGAGAAGGTAAAGAGTTATAACTACTTTCTAGGGTATATGTAAAAATGTCAACAGAAGATCGCGAAAACTTTTTATGTAAGCTACATTTCTTTAACAAATAAAACTGTTAAGAAAATTTCTTTACAAAAATAGAAAGATATAACAATTGAAATTATACGAAATGCTGTAAGTCTTTACAGGGGGAGATAGCTTGGCGTTGCAGCTTAACCTTTTGTAGCCGAAGTATTGTCACGCCAGTGGCAGTTCGTTGGTGCCGACGGCGTAATTAATGTAAGTCCATCAGTCGTGAAATTGCCGTAAATATCCTCTTGGTTACTAAAGGTCACTCCTGTCGGTAATATTGTCCGCCACTGCATTTACTTCACTCACGAGTCAGTCGGGCGTAGTTGTTGATACACACATGGACGTTCGCATGAGTGCACCGATTATGACGTTCCCCAACACACACGTTTTTAAACGTCCAGCACAATGCTGTAAAACCATATACAATTCACTTCTAGTCGCCCATGACCAAGTTACAATCCATCCGCTATTAGGGATCACGGTCACGATTTCACAGTTATGGATAAAATCAGTACCACACGTTACAGTTTAAAAATCTCCATGGCGAGCGTCATTGTTTTAACGCGCGTGACAGCTCATTAATTCGCACACAAGATAATGAATTTAAAGTACACTAGTTAGTGCAACTCAGTTATATGTAACACAGCTCGCTTCTAACACCTAAAATCACTGGCCATTTATGTGTGTATTGACACTGATCATTATTGTACTCCGCGATGCTCATTGTGTTCATAGTCTAAGATTTTGTTTGATAACGCCAACACATAAATCGAATTCATAACGTGACCGAAAAAAAAGAACGAGTCCTTATCTTTGGCTTTGTTTTTGTCTAGTATGATTAAACAACATCAACGCGCGTACGCCAGGTCACCGTAGCATGCAACGGCAAATCACTGTCACTGCTCGACTGCTACTGTCAATATCGATCTTTCATTCGACTGAGGTAACACAAGTCATGGGATATATCCTGATATCATGTCGGACCTCCTTTTCCACAGCGTAGTGCAGTCTTTGGAAGTCCCCTGCCGAAATACTGAGCTATGTTGCCTTTAGAGCCATCCATAAATGGGAAAGCCTTGCTGGTGCAGGAGTTTGTGCACGAACTGATGTCCCGATTATGTCCGCCACATGTTCGGTGAGATTCATGGCGAGCGATGTGGGTGACCAAAACATTCTCTGGAATTTTCCGCAATGTTCTTCAAACTAATCGCCAACTACTGTGTCCCTGTGACACGGCGCGGTCATCCACAAAAATTCCATCGTTGTTTGGGAGCATGACACCGGGAACGGTAGCAAACGGTCTCCAAGTTGCTGAACATTCAAAGCATCCAGTTAATTCCATGCAAACAGAGCCCAAACCGTCAAGGAGACACCATCAACATTCACAAAACTATGTTGGATTGGGTATGCTTCGCACTCGAGACCTACCATCGGCTCTTATCAACCAAAATTGGGACTCATCTGACCAGGCCATGGTTCTCCAGTCGGCTAGGGTGCAACCGATATGGTCTAGAGCTCTCGAGAAGTGCTGCAGGCGATGTCGGTCACTTGTGCCATAGCCCATTAACGCCCTATTTCGCCACACTGTCCCAGTGGATACGTTCGTCGACAGCCCACATTGATTTCTGCCGTTATTTCACGCAGTGTTGCTTGTCTGTTAGCACTGACAAGTCTATGTAAACACTGTTGCTCTCATCGTGTGAAGGCCGTCCGCCACTGCGTTGTCGATGGTGAAAACTAACTCCCGAAATTTGCTATTCTCGTCATGCTCTTGACGGAATACTGAATTCCCTAACGATTTCCGAAATGAAATTTTCCGTGCGTCTAGCTCCAACTACCAATCGCCGCTCAAAATCTGTACGGCCATCATCACGTCAGAAGCTTTTCACGTGCGTGCCATTGACAGATTCCCCAATGCACTGCCCATTTGTACTTCTGTATGCGATGCTACTACGGTCTGCATAAGTGGATATCGCTATGCCACGACTTTTTCACCTCAGTGTACATTGCATACGACAGTGCTGCATATTACATTCAGTTCTGCATGATATGTTGCAGAAAAAAATCACAGGAGATGAAACATAAGTTGAGTCTTTGCCTACTAAATTGAAACAGATTCATGTAGCAATATAAACGAAGCATGAAAGCTACATTTCGTGCTATCGAACAAAACAAAAAGTACTCTAAACCACCAAAGATAAACGTACGGAGGAAATGAGCTGAAGAAAAAATAGAAAAAAGATAATAAATTATCTTTTTGTAATTAGCAGTACCTTGACACACTGAAACTAGTAGAATCCCGCGAGAGTGAAATAAAAGGAGTTTACGAAGAGACAGAAGCAAAACTGGAATACAATCAATCAGAGAATGTAAGAGCAAGACTGGAATATGTTATAAAATCGTACGTAAGGGTACATTACTGTGCACCAGTAACAATCTGGCACTTCCTTCACAAATTCAAGGTTAAGGAACATCGATAGATTTTGTTGAGCTTCACCAACTGCCACTCATTTATGAAGGAAAAGTACAGAACGAGGTCAAGACAATATAGAAGGAAGCGGTCATAGAAAAGGCCGTCAGCTCATACAGCACTCCACTGTTGTGTGTCAATTAAAAGACCGACCAATTCACGACAGACAAATACAATATTAGAAACGATGACATAGAAACCAGAGACGTTGGAAGAACTGTTGCTACGATTCCGTGGAGTAGGTACAATAATGCCGAATGATGTGCAGGCTAGCTACTGTGGAAATCGAATTCCATCTCTAATTGTAGACTGTACGTAGCAGTTTTGTTTTACGGAAGTTGCTTTCGGTTTTATAATTTACCATTTGTGTTAAATGTTTCGTCGTCTGCTTTTATTAGAAGACTAGCATCCACAACGCTAGAGTAACTCTAGGACATGCTGTATGTAGATGGCATACTCACTGCAAGGAAAACGTGAGAAGAACGTGACGAAGTTTTACGTCAGTTGCTCTAAGCTTTTGAAAAACACCGAGTCATTGTCAAATTGGAAAATTCGGAATATTGTATCAAAGAAGTAGACTTGTTAGCGCCTATAATATCCGCCGATTGAATCCGGCCACCACCCGAAAACACTGAAGGTCACTGAGAAGTACTCATTACCCTGGACAAAGTGTCAAATACGTCCATTCTTAGAACTAACGAACTCCTATAGACGATTCGCTGAGGATACTGCGATTACTACCGTCTTGTGGTGCTTGACAGCAAGAAATGTCACCTGGAAGTGGACTGAAGTAGGGCAATGGGAATTCAAAGATTTCAAAAGGAGCTCTAGTGAGATTGCCGATTTTGTTTCATCCCAACCTGAGCAAGTAATTCGGCATTTCGTCTTGGTGTGAATCCATCTGGAAATTTAGCAGGATGGAGGGATAGTAATGCATTGCATTTGTAAGCAGAGTACCGAATAAAACAGTGAAACATTATTTCATGATGGAGTTAGGAGCGCTAGACGTTCTTCGAAGATTTAGTAAATTCAGATGCTATTTGACAGGATGGATGACGAAAGCGTAAATCGACCACAAAGATTTAGAATTATTAATGACAATCAAACTGACGTACGGACGACTCTCACGATGCAAGGGTTTCGGTTTCATGCGGTGCCCATTGTTTGATGCGGTGCCCATTCCCATGAATGATTATGTTGAAGCAGTTACACTGTCTTAGCACCCAGTCTTGAAAACTGGGACTACGTGTGCTCTTTTCCAATCATTTGGAACCTTCCGTTCCTATAGAGACTTGCGGTACACGGCTGTTAGAAGGGGGAGGGGGGGGGGGCAAGTTCTTTCGCGTACTCTGTGTAGAATCGAATTGGTATCCCGTCAGGTCCAGTGGACTTTCCTCTGTTGAGTGATTCCAGTTGCTTTTCTATTCCTTGGACACTTATTTCGATGTCAGCCATTTTTTCGTTTGTGCGAGGATTTAGAGATGGAACTGCAGTGCGGTCTTCCTCTGTGAAACAGCTTTGGAAAAAGGTGTTTAGTATTTCAGCTTTACGCGTGTCATCCTCTGTTTCAATGCCTTCATCATCCCGGAGTGTCTGGATATGCTGTTTCGAGCCACTTACTGATTTAACGTAAGACCAGAACTTCCTAGGATTTTCTGTCAAGTCGGTACATAGAATTCTACTTTCGAATTCACTGAACGCTTCACGCATAGGCCTCCTTACGCTAACTTTGACATCGTTTAGCTTCTGTTTGTCTGAGAGGTTTTGGCTGCGTTTAAACTTGGAGTGCAGCTCTCTTTGCTTTCGCAGTAGTTTCCTAACTTTGTTGTTGTACCACGGTGGGTTTTTCCTGTCCCCCACAGTTTTACTCGGCACATACCTGTCTAAAACGCATTTTACGATTGCCTTGAACTTTTTCCATAAACACTCAACATTTTCAGTGTCGGAACAGAAATTTTCGTTTTGATCTGTTAGGTAGTCTGAAATCTGCCTTCTGTTACTCTTGCTAAACAGATAAACCTTCCTCCCTTTTTTTTATATCCCTATTAACTTCCAAATTCAGGGATGCTGCAACGGCCTTATGATCATTGATTCCCTGTTCTGCACATACAGAGTGGAAAAGTTCGGGCCTGTTTGTTATCAGTAGGTCCAAGATGTTATCTCCACGAGTCGGTTCTCTGTTTAATTGCTCGAGGTAATTTTCGGATAGTGCACTCAGTATAATGTCACTCGATGCTCTGTCTCTACCACCCGTCCTAAACATCTGAGTGTCCCAGTCTATATCTGGTAAATTGAAATCTCCACCTAAGACTATAACATGCTGAGAAAATTTATGTAAAATGTATTCCAAATTTTCTCTCACTTGTTCCGCCACTAATGCTGCTGAGTCGGGAGGTCGGTAAAAGGAGCCAATTATTAACCTAGCTCGGTTGTTGAGTGTAATCTCCACCCATAACAATTCACAGGAACAACCTTACGGGCAGTATAACAGATATTTCAAGATAGATGTTCCGCAAGTATCAGACAATTTTATTTAATCACAAATGGTGTTTCTTTCAGGTGCATCAACGCCGTGTAAAGTAACTGGGATATGTGTTTTCTGAAGGAACTCATGAACAAGCTGATTTGGCATCAACAGTTCAGTCACACTCATTTTAGGTCCCGCAAATGTTATACTAAACTAATAAAGTCGGTGCACTTCAACAACATGGACTGATGAATGAGGAAGATACTGATCAAAAGTGTACCTTTTCAGAAATCGAAACCAACCACAGTTACACATGGAGCCCCTTTGTTTCTGATAATGTTTAAATGAAAGAGAAACATCGGAGCCACAAATCTTCGCGGAACTATTCCGATCCCACACCGAGGATATCAATAGGTATTAGTAACGGCCGAGCTTACTGTTTCATTAGTGATATTTACTCCAATCAAGAATGCCCAGGGACATCAGTGGCGAAGGCATTTAATATCTACTTTCATCGCACAGAGGAGAGGAACATCAAGCAGATCATTGTTTGTAGTTGACTTCATGAAGAGATGTACATTAATTGAGGTTTAATTTCTTATAGGTACGTAGTATGTTTTTAGCAGCTGTCAAGAAACGCTGCACAGTTAGGCCTTAGCAGATGTGAGGGATGCTGTTATCTACGTATGATTTTATGTGAATGACCTATGTCACTTTTGATACACAGATTTAGCAAGATATTTTTGTCTGATCATCGGAATCAGGTACAACGATTTTGCGTATCTCCATGAACTGTTGACAGGAGGGACAGCTGAATGATTAAACATAATCATGTCGAAGTTAAATATAGAAGCGAGGATACAAAGAACTTACAATCAGTGTTGAAGAAAGGAATATTTAAAATTTTAGGATCTACAAGCAAATAGTGACAGACAATAGACGATGGTAATACGTGGATTAATATAATTGGTCGAAGAAAAAAGTAGTAAGGTACAGGAGCACCACAATCTGAGAAAGTAGAAATGAACTCAACTGACAATTTCGTATGCGTCAATAGCCAAATCTGCTTGCGATCTTTTTGTTATACAATCGTGAGTTTCAATTTTAAGATAACCACCAATGAGGAACGATTGAAGTGGAATGATGTATGGATAGAAAACGCATTACCAGAGACAGGGGATTGAAATAACGAGTCCAAGTAAGAGAAATAAATGAACTGTAGTGTGGTCACAGTAGTCTTTGGGTAAACGACACTCTATGGCAACTTGTGGGTAACTGAGGGACGGCTGTGAGTAGTGGTAGATCTCTCTTGTAGTGCATCCTGAGATGAAGCATAATTAACTAAGACATGGCATACCTTACCTCAGCCTCCAATCAAATCACTTCTGTGTAGTATTAAAGAAAACCCTTCTGAGGGATAACGCTATATCCTGAAAAATTGTAAAGATGGATACTGCTAGTAGTTAAACTTAAGTAAGAACGAAAGTTAGTTTTGGGAACTTCAGGTAGTAAAGAGATAAGTATTAATAACTATTTACAATTTTACAAATGTGCTTTAACTTAATGATTAATTAACTTCGTTGAAAGTAATATTGGAACTGATTTGAAGCCATACTTGCCGTCAATCGACCATGACTATTTCAGAAACGTGGAAAGGCTGTCCAATAACGCTGCCAGTCAAAATTGTTGTTGACTATTAAATTATTCTGTTGGGGACATGTTTCGAGGTGAGACCTCATCGTCAGGGTACAGTGGCACAACAAAAACGTTAACGTAAGTGTACACAGATATTAAAGTTCTTTTACATGACTGCTGTGATTATCCTGTGGAGAGAGAAAGAGGATTATAACCTAGGATGATCACAACAGACATATAATGAAACTTTAGTATCTATATAACTTATGTTAATTGTTTTTGTAATGCAACTATAGCCAGATGATGAAGTATCACCTCGAATCATGTCAGTAGATTAATAGTTTCGCAACTACTTGAGATAAGAGTAAAGTAATAGCTGAGTAATTTAATAGGAAGTAATTGTATTATAAAAGCATGTTAGTTGAAAAATAATTACCCATCAATTGTAGGACCAGATTGTAATTGTAATGTTGTGAAATGTGCTGCTAATGAATTTTTTGTAAAATTGTTTAAGATCACACAAATCACACAAGATCCGGAAATACAAGAGAAATAATGGTGGGAGATGGAAAAACCTAACAAATGGGTGTTCAGCCACGGATGGAAGGACGTCATCCGCACATACAGAGAACACAAAATTGGGTCTGCAGAGCTGAGTAGTGGTGGTGTGTTAGTGGAGTCATTGCCGGCCGCCTGGGACAGCTCCCTCCAGGGTGCATGTACCTACCTGTCAACAAGAGCAAGGGAGGAAGCATCGTTAGCAACCAAAATTGAACCACCAAAACTCAACCAATGTGCCGCTTAAGGGCTTTCACGAAAAATTAATGGTGGCCCTTAACTACGTACCCTCAGACACAATGTTGAAAGATTACAAGTTTTGTCTGTTGTCTAGGGGCTGGGATATGTAGTTGCCGCATTACAAGTCAAATACTGCTGAGTCTACAGTATACAATATGAATATGCACATGAATCGAATGGTCGAAAGTTTCTATCACTTGGCTATTGCGAATTTTGACTGTAACATAGAAATTTATAAATGAAAGATTGCAATTAAATAAAATCTGCAGGTACTATTTTTGAAGACTTTAAATGATGAGTGAGATTGCACAAGTACCTTTAAGAATGCCGTTTATTACTGAAAAACACTTATTGGTGTCGATGGTACAGAAATTAAATAAAATATAAGTTGCATAACTGAGAACCAATACATTCCCTACTTCACATAATTACTTATGAACAACAACATAGCCCACGAGATATTCATTTCTAAACGCATACCACTTCTTCACTGCAGAAGATACGGAAATCTCATAAGTGCACAAGTCAGCACTACAAAATACTTCTATCTCCCACGACGACGCGCAAACTGCTCAAACTCTCCAAGTATGTCCTGCGATCGTCTGTCGCGCCTTCCCGTCCAGCACTCCCCCGTGTCCTGTGACCCGATGCTCCTCCCCCACCTCCATCCAGTCTCTCCATTGACTTCAGTGGTCGCCTACCGTAGTAACGAGCGCTGTGATTGGCAAGAGCACTCCCGCCATGTGCATTCCTCTTCAACTCTACTGCCTACTGAGCTATTCCTTATTGCTGTATCTGTAGCCTTAGAGAACTTCAATCGTATCTCGTCATTTATTAGTACTTCTGCATCCCACTTCTTTGAGTGCTGGTTCTTCCTGCCTAATGTCTTAAACTTAAGCCTATTCTTCATCACTACTCTATAATGATCTGAGTCTGTATCTGCTCCTTGGTGCACCTTACAATCCAGTATATGATTTCGTAATCTCTGACTATGATGTAATCTAACTGAAGTCTTCCCGTATCACGCGGACCTTTCCAAGTATACCACCTCCTCTTTTTATTCTAAAACAGATTATTCGCTATTACTTGCCGAAATTTGTTACAGAACCCAATTAGCCTTTCTCCTCTCTCATTCCTTTTTCCAAGTCCATTTTCTCCTATAACCTTTTCTTCTACTCCTTTCTCTATCTCTTCATCTTCAGCTTGCGACGTCGTCATGTATCCCTCAGCTACTGTTATCGGTGTTGGTTTGCTGTCGATTTTGATAAGAACAATCCTATCACTGAACTGTTCACAGTAACACACTCTCTGACCTACCTTCCTATTGATAAGGATTCCTACGCCCGTAATACCATTTTCTGCTGCTGTCGATATTACCCTATACCCACCGTAATATATCATGTAAAAGATGTAGATTGCGTATTAAGATGTAAGAGAGGACGAGAGGGCGCTATTCTTGTCAGGTTGAATAAATACATTTTATTAGCATTGTTCAAAACAGTGAAATGAGAATGCGGTGTACTGATTGCTTTTTGTAAATGATAATCTTGTATTTGTGTAAGTTTCAGTATACATGTGTGTTGCAAAATCATGTGCTTGTGTTCAGTAAAACTACAAAAGTTTACCAAGAAACCTATTTCGGACGTATTTTGATACATGTATATCTTTTTATTCTTTGTCATTAAGACACAACCTCGTGCCACTCTGCGTCGCAGTTAACTTGTTAAATATTGTGGGTTAGCCGCAGGAGCAATGACCATTATGATGCGTTAGCAATCACATATTGAGTACCAGTCACGATACGTTAGTAATAAGTAATTCTTCTGTGAATGTAGGTGTTGTTTCATCGACTAGTATTTAGGAGATATCACGCACAGAAATACCGCATATTACTTGGATAGTTCATAAAAATGGTGTTCATAAATTGCATTTTGGCTCTCATGGTTTGATGACCCTCCGAACTCCAACAATTACAAAATTGAGGGAACATCTTCATTCCACAGCTGGACCCTATGAACAGGAAGCCAATACACTTTCAGCTTTGGATCATGTTTAAGGAATCATTGTTCACAGTGTTCAAATAGTAACTATGCAAGTTCACTTTTGTTTTAGGACTTAATTTTCTGTACATATGGGACCAGTCATTGCTTGTTGTGGAGTATATGTTTACTGTGTAATGGCACTCACCATATGTCAACTCCCCAACATTGACCCACAACTGTATCCACCACACATTCAGGGTAATAGTAGTCACCATGGGGAATGATAATCATCACCCCGATAGTATCCAACATTCATTCATGACGTATATGGCAGTTTCGCATAGAGGCGGATCTGATCTATTTACAAAAAAAGGGGGTATAGTTTGGGCTGTATGCTGTATATCTATTACGAGAAAGTAATGTCTCAAAATGTATTTCACTATATATCCCAGTGTTCTTGTGATCAGTGCGCATCATGTGTGTTTCAGGTCCCATAACAGAATGAATATTTGTTGGCTTGGAGATTCCCCCATATATATATTTCCAAAAAGGGAGTATGGATGTAAGGAAAGGGGTATGACATAGGAATAAGGGGAAGGCAAGCGAAGGGCAGTGGGGGAGGGGAGATGAAGAGAATGATTAGGTAATACGTTCAAGGCCGTGCAGACGGTTCAGACTCACTGCTGACGTCAACCTGCTGCGTCACCGCAGTCCGACATCGCCTCATCTTCTCACAGTCTGCGCCTCAGCCTACCCCAGTCTGAGAAACAAACAGTATGCATGGTTTGTCCAGAGTTGCCATGGCATTTCTACTTGTGATCATTTACTGGTATTAAAGAAATACAGCACTGTTGTTTGTAGAGCTCCCTCTCCAACAAAATATTCATCATTAAACATGGAAACATAATGTGACTTTCACTTGATATGCTGCTGAGTATAGCCATCTGTGAACTACATAATGAATACATAGATAATAAAGAAGACTATTTGATTCACTGAGCTGCATGATATTAAAAGTTTTGCATAAACATAAGTTTATTTCTATCTGATTAACAGTCACCATCTTAATGGTGTGAAAGATTTACACTTATTTAATTAGTTCTATGAAACAGGTAGATCAGCACTAAAATTAAATGTAGCACTGTAACAAGACTCAGGGATATGAAAGAATGCACCCAGTGTCAGTGTCGACATGTTAAAAGAAGTTTTAATTGTAAGCGAACTGTTATAGCTTCAGCAAATTTTTCTTATAATTAGAGCTAAATTTGGAAACAGAATGATTGCTGTCTTAAATTTCTGTCTTCACACACTTTTCCACAATTCTATTCACACCCGTTTATAGCAAAAATTTATTTGGTTACATTATCTCTTGGAATGAAAGTATTGATTGCACAGAAGTGAGTAGTGAAGTATCTGGGGTTGATATGCACCCATCTAAAAGGCGCCTCTTGAAGAAAGTAAGCATTATAAGTATGCCTTAGCAATTTATATATGTAATGTTTGCCATTAATAGTCTATTGCAGTTTCAGAAGAGCTACGATCCTTGAAGGAAAAGTGAATTCAGCTTCTCATTAATGTTGCTGTGACATACAGAAGAGGGCTGTAAGGCGAGGACCGGGAAGGGGGTGAAAGGGTAAGGGTGAGGGGGTGGGGGGAGGAATGTTAGAAGTACATGAAGTCTGAAGCCTGTAGCCAAGTCAGGAGATATCACAGCAAGATTGCCAGATGTCATTATCTGATCGGATTGGATAGTTCTGGACGTATATTATTAACTGGGTAAAGAGACGCAGATATTTGACGATCTATGCTAATCAAACTGAGATGAGAATCTATAAATCACAGGAGAACATGATTGCAGATACGAGGAAACTAGCTACCCCCTTATCATTTCAGACAGGAACTTTCTTCGCGAATGTTGTTGTCTTTCACCTTGGGAACAGTATGCCATATTGAACAGCTTCGACCATTTTAACCAAATATTTCAATAAGCGAAAAAAAGAGGACAAGTTGGCTAATCAGATATATGGCCAATCCTATAGAATGCTTGAGATGTCCTTCGTCCTACGGACGTTTCAGTGTTAGGCATACTCCAGTTGAGATGCCTTCATTACGCAACAGACACCTAAGAAACGCCGCCTGGCAATGTGGCCAAAGGGCGCATATCAGCACTCTGCCACATACAGCACCCTGAATGAAATGAACTACAACATTGCAGTCACAGTCCGCCTACCATTCTTCCGTTTGTCTCAAGACGGTCAATAACATAAACCTAGGAAAATTTTCCCAAAAGTTTCATTTAATATAATGGACATGTTATTGCTCTCTGATTTCCTTTACAATGATGTAAAGAAGTTAAGGGTTTTGTAATTGAGTTTGTAATGGGTAACTATTAGTTATCTCGTCTTAAAGAAAACGTTTCATATGAACGAAAGGAAAGTAATCTGTTGTATTTACATTACTGTAGCTAGCACAAAATATTAATTATTAAACTACAATTCTAACAATCATGCGCAAATATAATGTAATTTAAAAATTAACATTAATTATCTTCCTAATGTTACATCCTTAGGTGAACACTCTGTCACGAGAGAGACATGGCGGCAAACATCAAAGCGGTCACGACACTCATGACAAAAAATAAATATAAGTATTTGGAGGACTCTAGCAGCAGTTATTTATGTCGTACCAATTTTGCACAGCCTTGAGAGGTTCGGTTTAATCTGTTGGTCAGAAATTAATATAAATCAAATTTACTGTCGTTAACACGTGTAAAAGGCGTCGGACACAATGCACAGAAGGACAATCTTCTGTCGTAAGTGTCCACAGCAATATCATGCGACAAACAGTTCATAAACTAAATGAAGCGGAATGCTACCCCTGAGCTTCTTGAGTATAGTACGGTGTGACAACGGACAGCACGTGCATCAATTCTCCTTACCACACATGATTGGTAATTATTTGTGAGTACAAGTGCAGATATTTTTATTGGTAACTGAGAACGGTGTGCTGAGTAACATAACATGAATATTTACCTCACTTGCAGACGAACAGTTATATCAATTAAAAGTCTCATGTTTTTATTTTCGTTAGTACCTACAAGTACAAGTGGTAATAGCAAGTCATTAACGCTATTATCCCGTGGGCAGCGCGTTAGGTATTGAAGGGTGGACGCATGGAAGCACAACGGTAGGTCTCCACTATATGTGTGGTCCACTAAGAAATGCAGTCCGACCTTGCAGAAAGTATGAGGTCGTGCAATTTGTGACGTGTCTGTGGAAGGCTGTTAGATAAAGAGATAAAACGATCAACACACTAATGTGTGTACACATTATACTTCCTCATATAAAAATATCTGCATTTATAGCCGCTGCATATTGTATGTTAACCAGGAGCGAGCAGATTCTTTGCAAAAGACATAAGGAAACGTACATTATTTACTTAAGATACAATCACTGTCGCAAATGAGGATAATCAGAAAAGAGAAATGTATGTGTAAGAAAAATATCTGCTAAGGAATTTGGATTGATAGAAGAAAGTCGTAGGTATTCTTTAGTTGTAGGGAAAATTAAAGACACAGATATATTCTGAAAAAGATCGAATTACAACAAAATGTTACTAAGAAGGGGAGAAGAAGTTGACGGAATAGCAGATTTAGCTCGAATAAAAAGCCAAAATAACTTGCGGAGAATCTAAGAACGAAGGGGTTAACATTAAGAGAGCAAACAGCATCCTAAGAGAGAACAGGTAGGTATAATGAAGACGTCTAAGGCCTTTACAAAGGGAGGGAACTATCTGAAAAATAGCAGAAGAGGTATTAGGTGCCACGTTGGAGTACACAGTGGATCCAGGTATAACTTAGAAAGACTTTCGATCATCTGAAACAGAAGGTATAGATAAAATACCTTCTAAATTTCCGAAATCGTTCCAGTATATTGTTAGCAAACGATAACTCGAGATAATGTGTAGTATCTCACTGATTTTCGCAAGCCACGATGCGTACAATTTCAGAATCATCAAAATTAGGCAAATCAGATAACAAGTATTCAGTCTACCTAATAGCTGATGCACCCAAATAGCTAATGCACCAGAATAGCTGAGAAGAAATAATAAAATAAAGGAAAAAATGTAGATGTGTTACATTAGGATTATTCGGGCGTCATGAAAGGTAAACTCAGAATGGCGCTGGATAATGGAACCAACAGTCAGGAATATAGATTTAGAAATAAAGACAAAGCCATCGGAAATGTAAAATGATGGAGGATATTTAGAATCTTCAAAAAACGTGGTAGCATCAAGTAAAAGACCGGTGTTATATATTGTAAACAAGACCCAAGAGGGGAAATATACGAACGTAAGACCAAGAGAGAAGGGCTCAGAATGAAATGCACGAAAAGCAGAGATGCCATTTTTCGTGCTGTGCAAGCTGTATAGCGAAGGAGAATAATAGGTGATAGAACAATGTTTTAGCGACGCCTTCAATTAAAAAGGTGACGTCTAACTACCAGTACACTGCTAGGTTGTCCTGCAGTCTTACTTGACGTCAGTGTTACGAAATTATTAATGCACATCTTGTAACAAACACAGTCCTAAGTGAGGCTAAAATGAAAATAATATATATCATATAATTTGAAACCATATTGACCATATGATTGTTTTAAAATTATGGAATGGTTTTCAGATACCGCTACCAGCCACAAAATTTTATTGACTTCTTAATTGTTCATTTAGCGGTATGTTCCGAGGTTGTGCTTCATCATCAGGCTATATTGGCATTATAAAAACATTTAACACAAGTGTGTACACGTATTAAAGTTTTTTTACGTGACCGTTGTGTTCATCCAGTAGAGAGATAGAGAAAGATAACCTGGTATGCGGCGATGTTACATTGTACATTGGCGTGGCGTAGTTCCAGTGATTCCACACCACAAAAAAGTGAGTCATTGCTTTATAAAAATTTTCATGCGAACAACAGCCCAACACACGAGATCACATGGCCTTATACTAGGTTATCTTACTTCATAGGAGAATGACAATTCATCTAAAGAATCTTTAATACATATACATACATATGTTAAAAGTTTTTATAGGGCCAATATAGCCTGATGAAGAGGTACCTCCTCGAAGTATGTCGCTAAACAAATGATGTAGTAGTAGCAGTACATGAAAACCTTTTCACATAATTTATAATACCACAAGCCCTCTATAGCCTGGGCTTGTTACTTCATGTACGAATCAGTACTGCAACGTGCATGATAACTGATATTTATAACACCATATACGATGTTGTAGGAGCTGTTGCTCATCCATTCATGATCAGACAGCAAGTCTGAGTTATACAATTCACAAGGCCACATGTGGGAGCCATAGGCCATTAGCAAAAGTGTTTTAGGAACAGTTTATCCTCCAATCACTGCACTGGATTCTGCGTTGCAAACATATACCGGGTGATCAAAAAGTCAGTAAAAATTTGAAAACTGAATAAATCGCGGAATAATGTAGGTAGTGATGTAGAAATTGACACACATGCTTGGAATGACATGGGGTTTTATTAGAACCGAAAAAAAATACAAATGTTCAAAAAATGTCCGACAGATGGCGTTCATCTTATCAGAACAGCAATAATTAGCATAACAATGTAAGACAAAGCAAAGTTGATCTTCTTTACAGGAAATGCTCAATATGTCCACCATCATTCCTCAACAATAGCTGTAGTCGAGAAGTACTGTTGTGAGCAGGACTATAAAGCATGTCCGGAGTTATGGTGTGGCATTGGCGTCGGATGTTGTCTTTCAGCATCCCTACAGATGTCGGTCGATCACGATACACTTGCGACTTCAGGTAACTCCAAAGCCAATAATCGCACAGACTGAGGTCTGGGGATCTGGAAGGCCAAGCATAAAAGCATAACGAAAGTGGCGGCTGAGCAGACGATCGTCACCGAACGATGTGCGCAAGAGATCTTTCACGCGTCTAGCAATACTTTTTTGTTTGTTCTTATAAAACCGCATATCATTCCAACATGTGTGTCGACTTTTACCTCTCTATCTACATTATTCCGTGATTTATTCAGTTTTCAAATTTATACTGACCTTCTGATCACTCGGTACTTACGTGAGGAATGCAATACATTCCCAACGGCTACTTGATACCCTGAAGACTCGGCGCTATTCGTCTACTTTTCGATACGGGCAACATGTAACAGTGCAGACTGTATTTATTTTGAACTACTACCTCATGTTTCATTTTAATGACAATACTTTTATTTGTGAAGTCCTTTAAAAGACTTTACTCGGAGATTTTGAGAGTGAGAAGAATTATTATAAGAAAAGAGAGTGGCAGTGAACGGTAGCTCCAGAAAGGGTGGCAATAAATGTGAAAATGCTTCACGTACTTCGGAGCACTTTTCCGCTCTTGGAAGCGCGACCTCAAGTGCCAATAAATTTCTGGGACCAGAAGCCAGAGCGACAGGCGTGGTCCATAAAGCACACTGCGGTCAGTTGTGTCCTTGAGCGGCGCGGCGCCGACAAAATGGCCATTAATCTTTATTTAATTAGCAGCTTAGCGGTACGAGAGCGAGCGGGGGCGAAGCTCTGACTTGCAGACTGTTGCCGCTGGCAGAATAATTAAGGACTGCCTGCGGTCCTATCCGGGATGGGGCCAGCCACGCCGGCGCTGCTTGTAATTTTTGTTCTCCGAACTGAAGCCACCAGCTCTGATTTGTTATTCAAATATACCCCTGAATAATCATGACTGGGGCTTTATATCAAAATGTTCTTAATTAGTAACGTTCCTCGAAACAACGAAGCATCAGAAAACAAGTTTTTATTCATAGAGATCTAGCTGAATGTCTCAAAAACATAGCTCATGTAAATACTTGTATTAGGGGCTGGCAGAGAAGTTGAATCCACGTTGTCGGGGCACAGTGAAAACCATTCAGATTGATGTTCAGCATAATCAAGTCCCAAGATTATTTTCACACTTGCTGCCATCTCTTTGCCACATGACGCACCTGCAGCTACAGAACTGTATATTGTTTCGGTTTCACAATATTACGTAATATTATCTTGAAATATCGTGTATCTAATTTTCAACGATGCCTGACATTAGGTGTCATTTAATTTCTTCGCGTTTGATCACCTAAGCTGGAGTCCACCGTAAAGTGAATTGTGCAATTCTTAATATGTATTTATTTTGCGTGCTTCAGGTAGAATATAAAATCTCACACTGGGAACCTATTTTGTGAAGAAATATTTGCGGAACTCCTGCTGTGATGATAGATTTATTGTGCTACCAAGCTTATAGAATTGAATTTCTTCATCTACATTCATCATTTACATCCAGCGAGGTGACAAAAGTCATGGGATAGCTGTATGCACGTATACAGATGGCAGTAGTATCGCTTACACATGGTATAAAGAGCTGTCACCTGTACTCAGGTGATACATATGGAATCGTTTCCGACGTGATTGTGGCCGGCCGGAGTGGCCGTGCGGTTCTGGGCGCTGCAGTCTGGAGCCGAGCGCTCGCTACGGTCCCAGGTTCGAATCCTGCCTCGGGCATGGTTGTTTGTGCTGTCCTTAGGTTAGTTAGGTTTAATTAGTTCTAAGTTATAGGCGACTGATGACCTCAGAAGTTAAGTCGCATAGTGCTCAGAGCCATTTGAACCATTTGAACCGACGTGATTGTGGCCGCACAACGGGAATTAACAGAATGTGACGTGGAATGTTGGAGTTAGTTAGAAGCATGGGACATTCCTTTTCGGAAATCGTTAAGCAATTCACTATTCCTAGGTCTGTCGTGTCAAGAGTGTGCCAGAATACGGAGTTTCGGGCATCACCTCTCACCACGGACAACGCGTTTGGAGAAGACGACTTTAACTTAACTACCGATAGCAGCGGGGTTTGCTGAGTTACTACTAACAGCCAAGCAACACTGTGTGAAATATCTGCAGGAATCGATGTGAGACGTACCACGAATGTATCCGCTAGGGTAGTGCGTGGAAATTTGACATTAAACGGCTATCGCAGCAGACGATCGACACGAATTCCTTTGCTAACAGCATGACATCGGTTGCAGCGCCTCTCCTGGGCTCTTGAGCATATCGGTTCGACCGAAAGTAACCGGAAAGATGAGTCCCAATTTCAGTCGGTAGGAACAGATGGTAGTGTTCGATTATGCCACAGACCTCGCGAAACCATGGGTCCAAGTTGTCAATAAGGCACTGCGGAAGCTGGTGGGAGCTTCTAATGGCGAAGACTGTGTTTACAAAGAAATGACTGGATCCTCTGGTCTACCTGAACTACTTGAACACCACTTGCAGCCAATCACTGACTTCACGTTCCCAAAGAGCGATACAATTTTTATGAATGACAATGGGCAATGTCACTTGAAACAGATGTTATTAATTACTGTTAAGAAATCCTGGAGAGTTCGAGTTGATGATTAGGTCACCGAGATCGTCCAATATAAATCCAATTGAACATTGATGGGACATAGTCGAAAAGTCAGTTCGTGCTAAAGTATGGACGGCTATAGAGCCAGCATGCTGAATATTTCTGCGGCGGACTTCCAACGACCAACGACGTCGAGGCACTACACCAGGGAAAATAGAGATTCGAACCGATAAGTGGAGGTATCCCATGGCTTCTGTCACACCATGTACACCGAAGAGCTAAAGAAATTGGTACACCTGCCCAATATCGTACAGGGGCCCCAGCGAACAAGCAGAAGTGCAGCAATACAACGTGTCATGGACTCAGATAATGTCTGAAGTAGTTCTGGAGGAAACTGACACCTTGGTCCCCGTTCGTCTGTCCATAAATCCTTAACAGTACGAGATGGTGGAGATCTCTTCTGAAAAGCACGTTGCAAGGCATCCGATATATGCTCAATAATGTTCATGACTGGGGAGTTTTGTGGACAGAAGAAGTGTTTAAACTCAGAAGATCGTTTCTGGACCACTCTGCAGACATTCTGGTCGTTTGGGTCTCACATTGTCCTGCTGGAATTGCCCATGTCTGGCGGAATGCACAATGGTCATGAATGGATATAGGTGATCAGACAGGATGCTTACATACGTGTCTCCTGTCCCATATCGCTACATCTGCACACGCCCAACACCATTACAGAGCCTTCACCAGCTTGAACAGTCATGTGCTGATATGCAGGGTCCATGGACTCATGAGGTTGTCTCCGTGTCCCTTCACGTCCATCCACTTGATACAATTTGAAACGAGACTCAGGAGAGGGAACATGTTTCCAGTCATCAACAGTCCAATGTCTGTGTTCATGGGCCCAGTGGAGGCATAAGCTTTGTGGCGTGCAGGCATCAACGTGTAAGGTAGCAGAATAAAAGTAGGTCAATTTCGCACTTTACATAAGGCTTCTTTACATCGTAACGGGAAGGTGAATTTGATACCTAACTTACTTCGGTGGTATTGAGCAGATATGCCTATAAATATGTAATTCATAAGGGATGACACTCAATCAGTGGTATTAACACACTACTTCTACACAATGCATGTCAATGAGCAGAAGGTGAAACAAGTAGCGAGAGGAAACGTTTAGTGTGAAAACAACCGCAGGCAGAAACAGAGGCCGCACTATTGTAAGAATCATGAAAAGCTCTTAGGGGGTGTCCCGCGGCGGGAGTCAGCGACCGGACAGGTGACGCATACTGGAAAGTAAGTAAAGGGTCACCAGAGTAGGACAGAAAGAAGCTTTAGAAAACTGCATCTCTAAATTCCAAATGGATACGAAGAAATCCAGTGACAAAGTTCATCACGTGAGCAGCGAGTGGTACACATGGTACAGCATCAGCATCTAGGTAAAAACACCAAAGCCACATGTGCAAAGGCCACATGGAAGTGAGTAAAGTACTCCATGATAATGCAGTCCAACTGATTAACCCAAAAAACAGGAAAATCATTGGGTTTGCACCATGTGAGTCATTTGACATTGTATAAAGGATAAACAAAAGGAAAAAAAGAGTAACTTTACGTGATAATTTAGTTGTATTAGATGTCCAGAAACCAAAGAGTATGGAAGATAACAAAATGCACACAGATGAAACTTTTAACTTGTACTTATCTATGTTAGATAAATAAAACAAATTTCGTAGGAAGATAAAAGGATATTATCAAGAAAAGACAGAAAAGTAGCAACTAAAGTAACTCTTCTGCAAACGAAATATGTTCTCGGGAAATAGCAGAAACCAAGGAGGAAGATAGAGATCAGCATGTGGATAGTTCGACGAAATAGTAGTAGATTCTCTCTTAAAGACGTAGTGCAATGGAGAAGGAAGTTGATTTTTGTGCATGAAAGGAAAGAAAGCAGTAGGAAGGAAATAAAGAATTAGCTAAAAAGGAGATAATCATTTATAAATTGTTCCGCAGAGGACCGTGCGCAAATAATTGAGGAGATATTTTGGGGGAATATGTGAAGCATATATGATTTGTGGAAGATACCACAAACCGAAAGTGAAATAAAGATATAAGGGAAATAAATATAAGAAGTCGTTAGGAGGTAATAATTAGGAAATAAGATTACATTATTAAGCTAAGCAATAAACATGTTATTTCGCGGAAGGGGGTAAACAGTAGGAAGTAAGATTAACCCCAACAAGATTTCGGTAAGGAAGAGTATGATGGGGAAGAGAACGAACATAAAAGATTACTATCGAGAAAAAGGAGAAAGGGATTAATACCACAGAGAAAAAAATTTTAAGCTTTAATACAATGCAGTAGAACAACAGAGAATATTTTTGAAAAGGAAAGGAAAATAGGAGAGATGTATTTTACATTTTGAAGTTTTGTTACACAGCTATTGCCAAAAAGAAGAGATTGCAGAGAAAAAGACGTAGCAGTTGGAGACAAAGTGCGAAGTTTTTAAAAATTATATGAAATGCTTTCCATCTTGTGAAGATGAGGAAACCATGACCTATATATTGAGAAAATCATGTAGAATGAGGAGAAACGAGGAATAAATAAATACCGTGACAAGAAAAGCATTTTAATGGAGTAAATGAAAACATCTGTAAAGTTAAGAAAAAGTTATAATGTTTGTAATGTTGTAGCATAATTTAAGGGAGTAAGGGTTATAATGGTTTTTCCATTACATTATTATGACACCTACTCCCTGAAATATTTGGAAAAACTATTAATATTTGAAAGGAGAGTAATGAGGAAGATATGGAGACCAGTTCTAGATAACGGAGACTGGAGGAGAAGCCATAACGAGGAAATCTACATTCTGATGCGACAGCCAGCCTTCCTACAGATGATATAGAGCAAACGAATACAATGGGTGGACCATGTAGCCCGTATGCCAGATGAGGCAGGCGAAGATGACATTTCTTGGGAGGTTAAGATTGTAATGTGTGATAGGTTTCTCAAAAATATAGTATAGATAAATATAAAGGGATTTAGGTATTCCATGATGTCAGTTTAAATTTTGTAAAGTACTTAATAGGATTAGAAATTTGATATCTTTGTAAAAGTCAAATTTTAAAAATTATTTCTAAAGTTATAATGTATAGATTTAAGATTTTTGCAGAATATAAACATGATTATGAATAGGATTATGCCTCTAAGGTCATGAGAATCATTCAGTAGCGTTTAAAATAGATCATAAAGCTTTATTGTAAGAATTGAAACTTTCTTAGATTATGACTGATATGAAAGCTGGAGAGATTGAAAAAGGGAAGGTTAATGTTAAATGAAGGTTTCCTCAACTTCAGTACGTATCCATACAAATATATAGACAAGCTAAAATTGTTTTAATTTTAATTGAAATAATAATTTAGGCAACTATATTGAAAGACAAAGACCTTAGAATAGTTAATTAGCATTGAATAAAAATCAGAAAATTAGAAAGAATGTTAAATTTTAAAAGATAAGAGAACATTACTTACGAGGTCAAATCTGTAAACACGAAATCAAGTACAATGTTAAATGGAACATTAAGGAGAAGAGATCGAACCATTGTTTAAGGTATAAAAAATATTAAAATACGAAGTTAGGAAATATGTCAATTGCCACAGTCAGCAGTTGCAAACAATTCTGGGCTGGACAGTGTGGCCTAGCGGTTCTAGGCGCTTCAGTCTGGAACCACATGACCACTACGGTCGCAATTTCGAATCCTGCCTCACGCATTGGTGTGTGTTTTATGTCCGTAGGTTCGTTAGGTTTAAGTTGTTCTAAGTTCTAGGGGACTGATGACCTCAGATGTTAAGTCCCATAGTGTTCTGAGCCATTTGAACCACTTTTTTGCAAACAATTCTCCACTTACTTGAATCAATTTCTCAATCATTGATTGATCCAGCACAAAATTTAACACGTAAGGAGGAGGATATGTAAGATGGCAGAATAAATGAAGGTCAATTCCGCACCTTACATAAGAGTTTAATACACTGTATAGGGAAGGTGCACATTGCACCTAACTTACTTTGACAATAATGAGCAGATCTGCCCATCAGCATGTAATGCAAAAGGGATGACACTCAATCGACGGTATTAATGCACCACTCCTATACAATGCATGTCATTGAGCAGAAGCTGAAACAAGCAGCAAGGGAAAACTTTTTGTGTGGAAACGGGTGTGGGCAGAAGCGGAGGCTGCACCATGGAGGCACCATGGAAAGACTTAGGGGTCGGCCCGCGGCAGGAGTCAGTGACCGGACAGGTGACGCATACTGGAGAGCAAGTAACGGGCCACCAAAAGTAGGTGAGAAAGAAACTTTGGAATACTATATTTTGGAATTCCAAATGGATACGAATAAAAACAGTGATGCAGTTGATCACGTGAACAGTGAATGGTACACTTGTGATGTACACATGTAACTTTTACGCGTCTGGTGTGGGCGCAAAATATCCGATTGGCGGAAACCAACTAGGAATGATTAAAGTGCTGAGATTTCGATGCATTTCAATGGTAGGGCCCTTGCTATTGGCAGAGAGAGTTGCCACAAAACAAGATGAAAGTTTCTACTGGTCGAATAAAAACTGTGACGTGGAGAACGAAAGAACCCAGGTGGGTAGACGGTTCGGCTATGAGAAAAGGCAAGAGCGAAATGTTGTGGGACACTTCTCTGAACTGGCGTCCAGTTCAGAATGGGGTGCATAACGCTCTGTATGATGCAAAGGAGAAATCTGTGTGAACACTGCGGCTAACATTCAGTTAGATATTAGCTGTAGCATCGTTGAGCTCCAACTGTGGAGAATTGAACCGGCCAGTTTGTTAAATGTCCCTGTGAGGACTGAGAGGGCATTTTAATATGCACACTGCTCCGGCCATGCACTTACATATCGCCAAATTCCAAGACTAGGGATGAGTACATGTTTTCTCACATAACGGGAAAAATAGCTAGAGTTTCTGCTGGAAAAAATTGGCAATGGCTTAATTAGTTTTTATAGGAATTTGAGAGGATGAGACGAGCCATGGAGACTACAGCTCTTGGCAGCTAAGGTAAATACAACGAACAGAGGGGCAAACTTGTTGGTTCACCAGCCGGCATCCACTATAAACTCTAGCGAACTTGAGTAATCTTTTGCTCAACTTGTCACTAAAGTAACGATTCTCTGTAGACTTGATTGTCATCTTAAACAGTACCTAACTTTGAACCTTAATCGAATGATATATCATAATACTGGCCAACATCATGACGTAGTCGTAAGAATAATTTTGTAAAGGAACTTCTAGTTAAAATTTTCCATTGGTGGGTTTAGGATTATTTCACTTTCCGGAGGACGAGATGTGCTCGTTTGATAGCTGTTATAACATTGTCACAATGAAAACTGTGTAAATGGTTGTAATTGTGATACGATCCCAACATTAAAGCAAAGATTTTTACAGCTAACACAATCGTTGTTCTCACCTCGAAACCGTACAAACCGAACACGAGTGTGCCTTCAGCTCTGAAACCCCATATCGACGTTGTTTCGTTGAGTGGTTTGCACGATGACACTTATTGATTGCCCAGCAATGAAATCTGCAGCAGTGTGGGGAAGTGTTGCACCTGGGTCACGTTGAACGATTCTCTTCAGTCGTTGTTGGTCCCGTTCTTGCAGGATCTTTTTCCGGCCGCAGCGATGTCCGAAAATTGATGTTACACCCGGCTTCCTGAAATACAAAGTACACTCATGAAATTGTTGTACGGGAAAATCTCCATTCCATTCCTACCTCAGAGATGCTGTGTCCCATCGTTCGCACGCCAACTATAACACCACGATCAAACTCACTTAAATCTTGATAACCTGCCATTGTAGCAGCAGTAACCGATCCAACAACTGCGCCAGATAGTTGTTCTCTTATATACGCGTTGCTGGCCGCAGTAGCTTATTCTGCCTGTTCACATATCTCAGTATCTGATTACGCATGCCTATATCAGATTCTTTGGTACTTCAGTGTATTATGGATGACAATGTGCCAAGTCACTGGGTCACAGTTGTTCGTGACTGGTGAAATTGTGGACAGTCGAACGCCCAAATGAATTCCATCGAACATTTATGGAACATCATCGAGAGGTCAGGCCGTACACAAAATACTGCACCAGCAACTCTTTCGCATGTATGGACTGCTATAGAAGCAGCATGGCTCATTATTTCTGCGGAGGACTTTCGTCGACAAGATGTTGAGTTGCTGCCATACACCAGGCAAAAAGAGGTCCGTCACAATACACTGTGTGATCAAAAGAATCCGGACACCCCAACACAAATACGTTTCTCATATTAGGAGCATTGTGCTGACACCTACTGCCAGGTACTGCATATCAGCGACCTCAGTAGCCATTATACATCGTGAAAGAGCAGAATGTGGCGCTCCGCGGAACTCACGGACAACGAATGTGGTCAGGTGACTGGGTGTCACTTGTGTCATACGTCTGCAAGCGAGGTTTCCACACTCCTAAACATTCCCAGGTTCAATGTTTCTGATGTGATAGAGAAGTGGAAACGTGAAAGGACACGTACAGTACAAAAGGGTACAGCCTGACCTCGTATGCTGACTGACAGAACCACCGACAGCTGCAGAGGCTCGTAATGTGTAATAAGCAGACATGTATCCAGACCATCACACAGGAATTCCAAACTGCATCAGGATCCACTGGAAGTACTGTGACAGTTAGGAAGGAGGTGAGAAATCTTGGATTTCATGGTCGAAATCAAATGGTCCAAATGGCTCTGAACACTATGGGACTTAACTGCTGAGGTCATCACTCCCCTAGAACTTAGAGCTACTTAAACCTAACTAACCTAAGGACATCACACACATCCATGACAGAGGCAGGAGTCGAACCTGTGATCGTAGCGGTCACGCGGTTCCAGACTGTAGCGCCTAGAACCGCTCGGCCATACCGGCTTGCTTCAAGGTCGAGAGGCTGCTCATAACCCACACATCACACCCGTAAATGCCAAACGAAGCCTCGCTGGGTGTAAGGTACATAATCAATGGACGATTGAACAGTGGAAAAACGTTTGTGGAGTGACTAACCACGGTACACAGTGTGGCGTTCCGATGGAAGGGTGTGAGTATGGCGAATACCCGGTGAAGTTCGTTTGCCAGCGTGTGTAATGCCAACAGTAAACAGGCGGTGGTGTTAAGGTGTGGTTGTGTATTTCATATGTTGGTGTTGCACCACTTGTTTTTCATGGCACTATCACAGCACAGGCCTACAATGATGTATTAAGCACCTTCTTCCTTTCCACTGTAGAAGAGGTGCGAAGATGGTGATTGCTTCTTTCAACACGACGGAACACCCGTTCATTAAGCATGGCCTGTGCGCAGAGTCCTGGCCTGAATCCTATAGAACACCTTTGGAATGTCGTGGAACGCCGACTTCGTGCCCGGCCTCACCGACCGACATCGATACCTCTCGTCAGTGCAGCACACCGTGAAGAATGTTCTACCATTCCCCAAGAAATCTTCTAGCATCCGATTGAACGTATACCTGCGAGAGTTGCAGCTGTCATTACCGATGGACTGTGCCACGGACTTTGGAACGGTACGTTCGCGTTCTCGTCAATACGGTACCAGAACGTTTAAGTTCTACCACTATAAGACGGAAGATCCGCGATTCGGAATGTCAGAACTGTGTAGCAAGTAGCTGCAGGAATACCACCACAAAATTACGTAGCACTAACACTCCAAACCATCGACTCTCGGAGAGACATTTTAACCGTGTTCAACCTAATGGTAAAGTATCGAACTATTTTTCTCCGAATCATACGGTTTGTGGGAAATGCAGTGAGAATAATTACTTTTGGAAACCTTTTATCAGACAATGCCTATTACAACCATAAACTGTTTCGCTCAATAAAACGGTCGCCAGCCCAAATCGGGCACAGTGGCTACACAAAAAAGATGAGGTCAATTTTCGACATTGATTAAATAACTACTTTCACTTACCACATAATTTAAACAAAACCACTTAATTTCGATTTACTTCGGTCACTTGGCACTAAGTACTATTAATTCCACTTTCTGTTACTTATGGAATTTATCCACAATACTTCAGTAATTATTTAAAGAAGACACATATTTCAACAAGGATACAAAAAAAATATTTAACTTATAGTTATCATTCATATGACCAATTTGTTAATGTTTTATTAACACCAATATTTGTCTGGCTTTCTTTGTCATGGACAAGCAACACGAACAATTAGTGTTAAGATTGTTGCAATTAGACAATTATGCTACTTTACTTTCAGAAATGCTATTGAAAACTTATCCTCATGGTCACGCATAGTGGTGGCCCTTAAACTGAAACGTGCAAACTTTAGTATTTAATAATCATTTTAATAATTTACTACCAAAACAGTACTATTGCCAGTAATTTACTATTATTCAAGCTTCAATAACCATCAGGATACTCGGAATAAATTCGTTTAGGAAGGACCCTACTGAGATAAATGAAATAGGAAAGTTACAGTTAAACACAAACGTACATTTAACATTTGTATTCCACTGATTGAAGATGGATGGATCATACTGTGATACACTTTTAAATAAAGTACTCTTACTGATGTCGAAGTTGGCGTGAGGCGGTGCTGCGTAGTAACATTGCGCAGTTAAGGCTCTTGAGGTACATAGCTCTGTCTTCCTCTTGGTGGCGACGATAATATCGCAAATTTCTGAACTATTAATTTATTGCCGTACTGCGCCACTCATGTAGAACACGTCCGAAGCCAAAACCCACTCTTGGAGGTAAATACGGGGTCTCTAGTGCTTGACCAATGTAGAGCGTGTTCACCACTTTCAAGGCAGCCACGGACTGTCTGATTGACTTGTGCGCCAATTCTCACTCACGCGCCCCAACATCTTTTCCATTCCACCACAGAACGGAGTTCCGTTCTACATATGATCTCTACACCTTTTCAATTTACACTTCAGCTTAGAAAAACCCTAAGTACGAACCATTTACAATTGCGTGACAGTATAAACATACGAAATATACATAATTAATTACACTTTTACTTGAAATATTACATAATTATTTACAAAATATGATTTAATACATTTATTCCACCTACGTCAAAGAGGTTATTTTAAACAGATAAACTACACTTAATAAAAGCTTACTCTCGTTATAGTATTTGCTTAATTTTTCAATATTATTATGGAACAAAAAATTTTAAAATATACAGATTAAGGGAAGTATTATATTTAAAATAGCATTACATGTGCCCCTGTTTTGGTAATGATTTCTGTCGAGGCAATCTTAGCAAAGATCCAAATGCTGTTGACTATAAAGGGACCACTTCTTTAAAACTTACATTATATTTTATACATAAATATCTCAGAGCAATAGTGGACGAAATTATTTTTCTTCAGTTGCAATAAAGGGTATTTTTTTACACGTTATAAATTCTGTTTTTCAACAGTAGTGTTACAGAAAAATAATATTTACATGTGTACCAAGAAATCCTAAACCTGTACAAATCATTATACATACATTCCAACATAACAACTACAAATGAAGTTTCATAATATCGCTTTACCATTAAATATACAAATTTCTACCTGCAACAACTTATGAGGTATTTATTTTCCAAGAAATTTACTAACCTTCTGTTTTTTTCGAATCTTTCAGTTAAATGCCAGATTTTTATGTATACCTAAGTTTTAATGGTATTTCAATAACCTTATTATATTTCATAAGATAATTCGGCTGCAACATGAAAAAATTTAAAGCTTCCCATTTACTGTTCTCTTCATAAACAAATAACTACTTTAGAAAATTTACAACTTTATGCTGCCCAGTGCAGTCCTTTTCAATTACACATACACAAGAAAAGCAAAACAATTTACTTCCAAATCCAATAACATTATACTGCGTAGTGCAGTCCACTTCCCATTACAAAGACACTTGGTACGACCTTTCTCGCCGTTTTGCGCAGTCGATTGGGTACGACACCATATGCATATTACTGCATTTAGTTACTTTGCAGCCTCTGGCAATCGTTTGCAGTCCATCCATATTTTACAGTTCTGTACTGTTTGTTTCATGTCATTAGGTCCAATTAGTAATGACTAATTCGTTACATATTTAGCACTCAACCTGAAGCTTATATATCTGTGTTAGAAATGTTAATATAATTAATTTTCTACACTAATATTTACAAAATCTAGATATCATATTATACTAGTCATAGTAAGGATTACAGTCACAATAGGTTGTAGCCACATAGGGCTTAAAGTCTACAACGTTTCTTAACCCTAATTGTCTTTTAGTTTCTGGGTACACCAGATAATAAGCATTGTTGTGGCAAACATTCTCCACCAAAAAGGGACCATGGTAAATGAACTTATATTTGGCAATCTCATTATTAATTTCGCTGGATTTTTCATGAGTTTTAACTAAGACCAAGCCGCCTTTGTCATACTTCACAAATTTAGCTTTTGCATTGTGCCTTTTGTTTCTGTCGTCCGCTTTCATCCTCATCTTTCTCTCACTTATTCTTTCTTTTCATCTATACTTAATTCGTTTTCGGGAGGGTATTCTAACATCTCTTCTACCACACTCTTGCTCTCTTTACCTAATAAGGTCTTCTCCGGTGAGAACCCTGTATATTCGTGAGGCCAAGAGTTGATAATCACCTCAAATTTGGACACAAACGTGCCCCAGGCTCTATGATTGTGTTGGCAATATATCCTACATAACCGTCCTAATTCTCTGTTACAACGTACAACTGGGTTGCTGGCTGGATGGTAAGCTGAAATACGTATTACTTGTACACCTAAACGTTCCATTCCTTCTTTCCAGATTTTTAAAATAAAACAGGGACCATTATCTGACATTAACAATTTATGTTTTCCGATTTTGTCAAAATATTTAACCATTTTGTTAAAAACGGCTTTGGCACTAGCTTTCTTCAAAGGATAAAACTTTATGTGCTTTGAAAATACTTCCAGCACTACTAGTATACAAGTACAGTTTGCGGGTGTCTTTGGGAGGGTTCCGTACAAGTCAACAGAAAGCAATTCCAAGGTATCCTGCGGAATGACATTTTGCATTGGCCCTCTGCTTATTACATTGGGAACTTTGGATTTCTGACAAACATCACAAGATCTCAACCTGTCTGCTACCTTTTTAGCTGTTCGGTTTAAAATTGCTACTATATCGGACAATTTTTCCACACATTTCTTAATTCCACTTTGACCTAACGCTAAGTGGACATAATCAATTATTTCAATTTCAAAAAACGAAGGCCAGCACAGTCGCCACTCTTTAGTTCTCAGATTTTTCCTTTGGGAAAGTATGCCCTTGTGTATTTTATGAATTTGGCTATCTGCGAATGTTACTCTGGATCAAATTTGACTTTTATTGATTTCCAGTTCTCATCGTCATTCTAGTAATGCCTCATACTTTTACAAATGGATTCATCTTTTTCCTGCCAGGTACTTCCTTAAGATAGAATATCTGAAACTTCCCTTCTTCTGGGTTTTCTCTGGAGACAGAATCCGCATCCTCTGGTAACCTAGACAAAGCGTCTGCAACTTTGTTTTCCTCTCCTCATACGTAATGAATGTCATAATCGTACTGTTGTAAGCACAGTGCTCAACGTGTCAATCTCCCATTCAACAGTCGGCAATCTTTCAGACAAGTTAATGCCTTGTGATCTGTATGAATGACTACTTTGTGTCCCCATAGATAATGCCTGAATTTAAGACCCCATATAACTGATAATGCTTCCTTTTCTGAGATGGTATAGTTCTTTTCATATTGCGTCAGAGCTCTGTTAGCGAAAGCAATAGTCTTATGTAAGACTTTTCCTGACTCTTGAATTTCCTAAAATATTTCGACACTAATGCCACAAATACTGTTATCTGTTCCCATATGGAACTGTTGAGATAGCTCCGGATGATGCAGTATATTATCTCTTATTTATTCAGATTTTAACCTGTCAAAGTCTTCTTGACATTCCGGCGTCCAAATGAAAGCCCGGTTTTTTCTCAGTAACTTATTCAAATGGGGACTATTGAACAGTTGTCCTTTTGCAAATTTTCTATAAAATCCGTACAGGCCTAAGCAAGCTTTGAGCTGATTCCTGTTTTTAGGTGGAGGACGATTTTCTGTTGCTATTAGTTTTTCAGGATCTTTGCAAATTCCTGTAGTGGTAATGATGTGTCCTAAAAATCTTATTTCCTTCTACACGAATTCACATTTCTTTAGCTTCAGTCATGCCTCCTTTAATTAGTGCTACAAAGACATCATTTAACACATCAATATGTTCTTGCCATTCCTGTGTGGCTATTAATAAATAATCAACATAGACAGTCAACCTGGTGGTTAAATTCCTACCTAGTACTAAATGTAGGGCTCTAATAAAAACAGATACTGAAGTGTTCAGTCCAAATGGCACTACCTTATACTGGTAACACTTTCCACCAAAAAGGAAAGCTGTATACTTCCTAGATTCTTGGGCGAGGGAAATTGGCCAAAATCCGGCAGTCACGTCGAGGCTCTTTAAGTACTGCACGTTATGAAATTTTTGAAGCACTTCATCCAAACCTTCTGGTCTATCCACTTCCCTTTTTACTACTTTATTCAGAGTTCGTGCATCAATCACTACTCTGACGCCGCCATAGCGTTTATTCACAATGAGGAGCGGGTTATTATATTCACTATTGCTGCGTTCAATGATGCCCCATTCCATCATTTTGTCTATTTCGTCTTGAGCAGGTGATTTCTTAGCAATCGGTACTGAATATGGGTGTACGAAAAATGGCTCATGTGGCAACGTCTCAATCTGGTTGACAAAGCCTTTCACTAGTTCCGGTCGAGTAGATAATACACTTTGGTTCTCCTCTAAGGTCCTAATTATTCCTCTTTTCTGCTCCTCATTTATATCGGCTATTTCCAATACCGTATCTTTCAAATTGATTTCAGTTCGTCTTCATCACGTAATTACTTAACGTGGTAACATTCATGCACATTTGATAAACTATTAATTTCTGAATTGATTTCTACCTTCAAAGGTTGATAGGTGTTATTTGCATCACTGGATGATTCTTCGAAAGCAACTTCTAACAAGCCTTTTGCCTGTATTAATCTTCACGATTTCATTCACACATTCAATAGTTACTCGCTGTTTAATCAACCAATCAATACCAAGAATCATTTCAGTACATAGATCCGGTACTATTAGGAAATCGTGTTCGATAGTCTGTCCTTTAACGCTAAATTCAGCAAGTATCTGATGTTTGATAGGCTTGCTTGGTTTTCCAGTAGCTCCTATGATTTTTACCCCTACCACAGACATAATGAGTAGCCCTGGTTGGTCTTTGATGTTTTCGAAAAGTTATTTCGATGTGGCACTTGTTTGAGAACCAGTATCTATCAAAACCTGTACTTTACAGTTGTAAATATCGACAGGTATAACAGTTTGTTTAACGCTCTTCTTATCGGAGCCTTCCTGCTCCTCCCACAACAGATCCTGTTCAACCATTAGGTCTTCCCAAGAAATGTTGCTTACTCGTTTTTGGTCAATATCGGGTGGTTTCTTCTCAATGGGATTCGCAATGATTTTTGCGACATGCCCCTGCACCTGTACTATATCAGTTGGTTCCTTGCTTTTACCGATCGCAAATTCCTTTGCGACCTGTTCATCACCTAATGTATCAAAATTGAAATTGGCCTCCAATTCTTCTGTTTCGAAACCTGTTTCATTTTCAACATATTTGTCTGACAATATATTGAGTATCTGATTTACTTTGTTTCAGGCAGGCTAGTTTCTTTCAAAGCTGTTTCTCTTATGTCATCCTCTGTATTACACGACCTATGAACCACCACTTTCACTTCAAACTTTGTATAACCTTCCCCTATTTCGATGACCCGTGTGTTCTCATTTTCTCCTGTTACATTGTATGCATGAATTTCATTTACTTTCCGATCGTGAGGATATTGGGTGGCTTCCATATCGAGTTTAGCCATGTTTAGAAAATTGTCATCTTCATCAAAAACATGCTCAAATATCTCCTCTACCTTTTCCTCCTTATTTCTTTCCCTATCATTTATGTCGACTGCTTCCGATCTTTGCGCGGCGTCTATTATTTCCTCACTTATAACATTAGCAAGTATCGTCTCCGTTTGGACGAACTGCTTTTCGTCTTCCTTCTCTTCAATCTTAATTAACTTCCTTCGTCGCTTCTTCCCATCCATATTGCTTTAAGCCTGTGACTAAATTATTCATTTCTTCACGCCATTCCCGTACCTGCTGATCTTGGAAACTATTCTGCATATCTTTTGTTTCATATTTATTTGCTGTGCTGATATGAGCATGACTTACTTGACTGCAATTCTGCGTTGTTTTTACGCGTACCGGATCATCGCTGCTTGTTGCGAGTTCACCGAACTCTCCTGTGTCGTCACGCACAGCTGTTTAACTGCTCCACCTTGTGACGCGGTATTGCGGTAGGTAGTTCTGTGACGTATCTCTGTACTGTTCCTCGCCCGGCCCTGTTGACAAGTGTCGGCTTGCCGGCCGAGTTCCACTGCCAGCGGCATATGGCGTGTTGTCAGCGTTACATTGCATCGCTCTGCTCTCCTGGCTGCGCTCTCCATTACTTTGCGTATGCAGCCTACCTAGCGGCTGAAACTTTTCTTTATCGGGTCTATATTGTTTGTCCGCGCGGCGACGACCCTCCACCCACGCGGGCATTAGTTTTCCTGTTCATTGAATTTCTCCCGCAGTCACTTCGTCCATCCCTATCGCAACCTCTCCCACGCCCCCGCACTATGGCGTTGACGCGGCACTGGCCGTCGTGATCGTCCCTGTTATCATCGTCTACATTCCGATAATTCCTAGTAGAATTATTCAGTCGATTGTCACGGTTATTTCTCCAGTGGTCTTTGTCTTCAATGCGCTCTAGGAACACCATGAAATTGCGATGGCTGCTTCCTACGTATCTTTTTGAGTCTTCTTGAAGATTCTGCCAAAGCTCCCAGATAATTTCGGAGTCGGATCTTCGACCCCTTAAATGTATCAATTTCTGGTACCACGACTCACAGAAGTCTTTCACAGATATTCTTCCCCTGTTGTCATACATTTTAGACCTTATAAACTCACGCCACAAGCAATCCTGCTTCTGTGCGGACCAGTATTCGTTGATTAATAGCTGTTTGAATTAATGAAAGACATACGTTCAGTTTCTAGATTGAGACTCCATCTTTTGGCGTCTCCCGTCATAGCACTATTTACCAAATTTATTTTCTCCTGGTCACTCAGATTTCCGGGGAAAACTCTTTAACAATTTTCAGAAAGTCTAATGGATGCCATCCATTACGTTTCTTGGAAGGATCGATGTTTTCCTTCCCTTCCAGTAACTTATGATACTCTACTTTAGTTACCACATGACTAGGTGTCACCTGTATTTTATTTTATTTTATTTTATTTATTTATGCATTTATTTTACCTGGCAAGATTAGGGCCTTCAGGCCCTCTCTTACACCTAACCAGGCATACTCAGATTCAACAAATTTCATTTTCTACAGAACATTAAGGGCATATAACATGTTATACAGTATTAATGTTAAAGAAAAAAATAGAGATTATAAAAGTAGTACAATGATAATTATAACAATCAAAAAATAATTATAACAATCAAGAATAATAATAATAATAATAATGACTATGTATATGAAAGTAAACATATTTTTCTTTTATGAATGTCAGTCCTATTGCTAGTAGGGAATTTTCTCGTTATATTCTCGCAGCTTGTGAGTTATTCTCATCAAGCAGAGACATAAGACGATAGAATGGGGTGAAAGAGATATAGAAGAGGTAGATAGGTTAGAGGAAGAGAAATAGAATGGTAAAATTCGAAGCTATGATGGAGAGGAGAAAGAAAAAGATGCGAGGGGCACAACAATGGTGGCTATACCGTCCCTAATATGTAAGTCTTGAGTTCCCTCTTGAATGTTAAGTGGTTCTGAATAAGACGCAGATCACAGGGGAGCGCGTTCCATAGTCGTATGGCTGAGATGGAAAATGACATGGAGAAAGATTTTGTGTTATGTAAAGGTACAGCCAAGACCCTAGACGTATCCGATCTGGTATTGAGGTTGTGGAATGATGATAGGTGT
Organism: Schistocerca cancellata; assembly: GCF_023864275.1. Classification (NCBI taxonomy): domain Eukaryota; kingdom Metazoa; phylum Arthropoda; class Insecta; order Orthoptera; family Acrididae; genus Schistocerca; species Schistocerca cancellata. The sequence continues at coordinate 637,202,759 of NC_064631.1, read as the reverse complement.
TTAATGTGAGAAGATAAGTATTGGGGGCACCAGTGGCTAAGAAATCGATGAAGTAAGCACATCGTGTGGAGATCGCGTGCCTTATGTGGGCGTATCCAACCTAGCTGGGAGTATGAAGGACTGATATGATCATACAACCGTATATTGCATACGTATCTAACGCAAGCATTCATCACTAGCTCGAGGCATCTCGAATTTTCACTATTTGTGCCGTGTTGAACTACATCACAGTAGTAAAGATTAGGCAAGACTAGTGTTTGGACTAATTTTTGTTTAACATGGGTTGGAAATATTTTTCTAAATTTTTGAATTGCATGTAGGGAGGAGAGCGATTTCCGGCAAGCTGTGACTGTTTGTTCTTCCCAGTTTAGGTGTTCATTCAAGATTATTCCAAGGTCTTTTACTGTTTTTTGGTATGGTAGTTGGGTACCATTGAGGAGTATTTGAGGGACTGTTTCGCGAAAGTACCGACTAATTAACTTTGGATGAGATATAAGTATGACCTGGGATTTCTTGGGGTTTAGTTTCAGACCTAGGTTCTGTGCCCATCGAGAAACAGAGCAAAGATCTGCGTTCATACTCGCTACTGCGTCAGCAATGTTCTTGGGGCTTGCACTTATGTACAATTGGATGTCGTCGGCATATAGATGGTAGTTGCAGGAGTGAATCACTGGAGAAATATCATTAATGTACAGTGAGAAGAGTAATGGACCAAGGACGGAGCCTTGGGGAACTCCAGAGCGCACGTTTTCCCATGATGACTTTTCCGACCCACAAATGACTTGTTGACTTCTGTTTTTGAGGTAGCTGTCGAACCAGTGTATTGCGCTGTTTGAGAAATTCAGCTGCTTCATTTTAATTAGTAATATATCAAAGTCAACTGTATCAAAAGCCTTGCTAAAGTCAAGCAGTGTTAGGATGGTAGCTTCACGTCTGTCCATAGCATGTTTAATGTCATCAGTTACTTTGATTAATGCAGTTGCTGTACTATGGTGCTTTCGAAAGCCTGACTGATATTTGTCGTGGATGTTATGAGTTTTGAGGTAATCCATCAGCATGAGGTAATCCATGGACGATGTATTCTAGGGCTTTAGATATTGCAGGTAGTATGCTGATCGGCCTGTAGTCACCTGGCGACTTAGGGTTGTCAGTCTTGGGTATAGGTTGAATTAAACTTTGCTTCCACTCAGTAGGATATGTACTACTGACAAGAGACAGGTTGAAGATGTCTGTGATAACTGGAGTAATAGTGTTTACGACGTTCTAAATCATGCCAATGCTCACTCCATCATTTCCTACTGCCTATGAAGAGATTCTCATAATTGCCTTGTGTACTGTGCCGGTAGTGACATGTTTTAGGAAAAACTTGTCTCTCGAGAGATTGATATTTTGTGGCTGGTAATTTGTCGCTGCGTGGCAGTTTACAGCTGTTGAGAAGAAATCGTTTAATTCTTCTGCAGACGCTTGATAAACAGCGTCAGATCTTCGCTTCCCTATACCGAAACTGCGCAGCTTTTTCCACAGTGCAGCAGGTTTTGATATGCCGCATACGACAGAGCGGGAATGTCTGATTTTGGCATTCCTCACGCTTTGCTTGGTTCTATTTCGGAGTTTCCTATAAGCTTCGTACGCCTCGGGAGTTGGGTTACGCTTGAAGGCCCTATGTGCAGCATCACGTTTATTCATTAACTGGCGTAATGCAGTGGTGAGCCACGGAGCGGGAGCTCTCTTTACCTTGACAGTGCGTTGAGGAGCATGTTTATCATACAGTGCAATAATTTTGCGACATAATTCCCGAATTTTTCCGTCTAAAGTCGGTTCATTGCTTATATCATGCCAAGGGATGTCTGAGCAATCCTTTTGAAGAGCGTCATGGTTAACATTTTTTAGGTTTCTGTAGGTTACCAGGTGAGATTTTTCTTTGGTAGTATGTACTGAGTAATTTAAGAATATCACGTCGTGAGCAGAGAGTCCTGGAGCGGATGTCTGATTGGCGCGAATTATTTTATCTGGTCGCTTTGTTGCTATTATGTCTATGAGTGTATGGCTGTGTGGCGTGTGATGAGTTGGGTCCAACGGTGTTAAACTCATATCATTGGAGTGGAACAGTCTCCTTAGTTTTTCTGCAGAGGGAGATTTTAACTGTAAGTCGATGTTTGTGTCGCCCATAATGATTATGTGTTCATACAATGTCACGAGCGAGGACAGGGCAGACTGAAAAGAGGACATAGCACCGACATTTGGAGGTTTATAGATTAGTCCAATTAGCAGTTTCTGATTTGATGTATTTATTTCAAAAAACAAGAACTCTGCTTCTCCTTCGCCCTTTGCATCCGATGTGCATAGTATAGTAGGTCTCAGATCAGAGCGAACATAGGCACCCACACCACCCCCGCATCGTGTTTCACGATCTGCCCTTAGGAGAGAGTAAACAGCGATTCGGATAGCGTCGGAAGAAATGTTTGGTTTCAACCAAGTTTCAGAGACGAGGATAACATGGAACAGCGATTGGCAGAACAGGTCACAGAACTCGTCGAAGTGAGCCGTTAGCGACTGGGCGTTCGCGTGGGCCACAAAGAGCCCGCCGCTGGAACCGGTCCGTCCCATTGTGGCCGCCTGTAGGACCGAGCGCGCTCCGTCTACCTGCTGGCCGGAAGAGGGACAAAAGCTGGATTTCGCGGGGGAAGACATATTTACAGGTGTGTCCAAGGTCGTGACTGACTCAAGCGTCTGTGGGCTAAAGGTGAAAGACAAGCTGGAGGTATCGGAGAAGGGAGCGAAAAGAAAGATGGAAAGTGGCAGTAGTGGTTACGAAAAAGATAATAGTAGTAGTAGTGGTAGTGACGAGGATGAAAATAACAGATATAGAAAGGCGGTCTTAAGGAGATTCCTGTTAATGGAGAATGTTAATTCCCGTTTGACTGACAATATGAATATAGATGAGCACTTATGATAGACAAATGAAGAAGCAATATTTATGTGAAACAATTGACTGATTTTAAATAGAGTACTTATGGTACTTATAGAAATAACGAAGCAATATTTACGTAAAAAAATGAAAAGAAAGAATAAAAATTAACTTATATTAGACAGAGTACAATATGAGACTTTGTGTCTCGCGAGATTTCGCTCAGTCTTTCAGTTCGGACATGTTCGTCACCGTTTTCCTCCCTCCTTCCGTCTTGACTACGATCCTGCCATCCTGGGTCCATACATTTTGAAGGCCGAACTGTGTGATCGCAGTGTTCAAAACTTTTAGTCTTTCGCGTGTCAGATCTTCCCTCAGGGTAACCCCACTCTTGGCGAGTTTTCTTTTCTGGGCAAACACTTCAGCTCTTTTCCGGTATGACACAAATTTAATTATTGTGGGCCTGGGTTTCATCGCACCTGGTATCCTGCGCCCAACACGGTGGCTTCTGTGAATATCGGCCACGCCGATCTGCACGCCAAGTTTCTCACGCACGAGGCTAATGGCCAGGACGTCGGTGTTTTCACGATCGTTTTCAGCTACCCCGAACAAGCGCAAGCTGTTCCTTCGCTGATACTGCTCAATTTCATCGGTGGCCGCAGACAGTTTAGCTTCTAGGTCGGCGGCTTTTTTCTCTTGTGCGGCCAGCGACTTTTTAAGAGACTGGATTTCGGTGCTGTTGCGCCCGACAGACTCTTGCAGTTAGTCCATGACCGCGGCCGTCACAGAGTCCGTGATGGACTGCACGATTACGTCTAGCGTGTCTTTACTGTGCAGCGCCGCACTCACCTGGGACCGGACGAGCTCCCCGATGTCGGGAAGCGAGGTCTCGCCTGCCGCCGGAGACCGGGCGCCCGCGCTGCCTGCGCCCCTGTAGCCTCGCCTGCTGCCGCTTACTCGTGCTCTTCCCATTTTTCACTTACTTATCACTTATCACTTGTGGTAATCAACGGAGAACAACACACCACGGCAAGTAACACTTGTTTAGTCGGATGCACACGTTGTGGACTGCCGCACTTCTCTATAACACCTTCAATGAGCGGAAAAACTCGCGAGCCACAGAAACGCGCGTCACTCAGTGGCCGCCATCTTACAGTATTTTCTTTTCCAGCTCATTAATATGACCGAGAATATTGGAAGTGTTGCTATTACCCTTCTGTTTATAATTGTCTACTTTCTCTGCGAACAGATTTTCAGACTTCCAAACAGTTTCTCTCAAATTTGAGACTTCTGTTGGGCATTCGATATGTACTTCAGATTTAATTTCTCCAAACCGCTCGGTCATGAGGGTTGCTATTCTCTTGAATCTGTTCAATTTCGTAGTCGAATCTTTCATTAATTTCCTTGACCTGACTTTCTATAGTTGTTACTCTATCCTCGACCCCTTGCATTCTGGTTTTCACTTCTTTAACTTCGCCTATAACTGTATTTAATACTTCATCCATATCATCAATTCTCTTAATGATGTGTTACAGATGAATTGAAGATGGCAAGAATTATAATTGAAGAGAATAAAAAAAACCTTAAATTATAGGAAAATATCCATCTTAGATGTTCCTAATAAAATATTTTCATCCATCACTAACAAGCCACCATTTCTCCTCTTCCTAGACTGTGAATGGAGCTCCTATAATGCAGGGAGTATAGATGTGTGGAAAATACGTACTAACGACAATATAGGGGACTGGCAGGTCGTCTTTAGTGCAGGATTTGTAAACATCTCGAGTTATGCGCATTTAAGCCCTATATAATGAATATAATTGGTATACATCGTTCATTCTTCAGCCACAGAATCCTATAGCAAGTAAACCCATATATCTTTTTAAAGCTAGTGATAATGGATGGCTGGTAAAGCCATACGTTGGGATCGTGTACCATCTTGAAACTTTAAACAAAAGCACTTTTAACAGGGAACATGGGTTATCTGCAAATTAACAGAGTTTCGTTAGTACCCTAATACTTTTACCTCACGTGAAAATGGAAACATATTACTTTTTGGTAGCTTCAGTTTCAAAATATAACAAACTATGTAACTGGATTTTGTTTAAACTTTGACATAATTTGATTTTACGTACTGATTATTGGTGAGTAGTATGGTAATAATGTAACAGATAGTCTACTAAAGACAGTATTTACAAGATTTTCTGAGTTGCAACGCTTTTAAATTTCGCTAGGATATTTTTGTTCCTACATGACCCTATTGTACCTTGGAACAATTTTTTACATTTGGAAATATCTTAATTTTCCCAATAATTTTTTTTAATTCAGTAAAAGACTAAAGCACCTAAAGAGTCGATGCAACCACTTAAAAATGATATATGACAATATAATATAATTTCATTGCAAATACGTCTAAAGATTGAAGTCTGAAGAGTGTTACAAGGAAGAAAACTCTCTCCTACCTCTAAATGAATGGCATTACATTACTGTACGATACCATTAAATATTTCCTATTGCATTGGGCCCGCAGCATTTTGATTATGTCTTATGATAACACTAAAATTCGTTTAAAAGACGAGTTGTTACTTGTAAACCAAGGACTAAAACAAAGTTGTGACGTCGCATCAACACTCTTTGTCATCAATATCAACAATGTTTCGCAATAATGGAATTCTAAACATCTCAAGAGGGACACAAAATATTTGTTAAGATTATTTTATTTGCGGACGATCAGGTTTTCCTGGTAGATAGTGAAAGCTCTATACAAGAAAATGTTTTTGAATTGGGTAATATTTTAAAAACTTGTAGAACGGTTATATCAGTAAATAAAACAAAAATAATGTCAATGAAAGAGAAACAAATCAGAAGAGCAAATCTGCTGATAAACAATAATATAGTAGGACAGATAAATGCGTTTAAGTATATCAGTATATAAAAGTATTTAATGACGCTGTAAATCGTTGTAAGGTACGTTCGTTGACAGAAACAAACCTTAAGAATTAAAACTAAGACTGCACATTGTGGTGGCTGAACCTGCTCGTATGTGTGGTTGTGAAAACTGGACATCAGGGAAAGCGGGGGGAAAAGGAATTGAAGCAGCTGACGTGCGGTTTCTGAAGTCACGTCTTGGACTAACATTAATAGACACTGCGCAAAGTGAAGAAATATGCTGCAACTACTCAAAAATCCTATAAACACATACAGGACAGAACTTGAGTAGCAGTCACGGCAAGAATTGTGTTTTAATCAAACAGAAAGACACGATACAGTATGGCCAATGAAGCCATGGGTAGTACAGTTCTGTTACATTCCTTTGGTTTCGGAGCTGACAAAAACCCACTCCTTGAAATGAAAAAAAAATATTTAGTTTCCTTTTTTACTAATTTTCCATATTATCAGCAAAAGAAGTCTTTCCAAACAATGTGCCTTCCATTGCTTACTTAATACCTCCATATATATGCAAATCACGGTGTACGAAGGGTAATAATATTGTAAGGTCCTTAGGTAGTACTCTAGGTGTTGAATTGCTTATTACCAGAAACCTTGACCATACAGTGTAACCTTTCACGGCTGGTACTGACATCACTTAAAACTTCCAGTCCAATGGCAGTGGTCGATATACAAAATTTTCTCCTAACGTTTCCATTAGCCCACAAACGATAAAAGAATTTTTGGGATATGCAAAAGAAATAAGACATCCTTTGGGTACACCGGGTGCATATAAAATTCTTTGTGGTTGTGCTCGGTTTCGGATAAATACCAGATAAAGAACTGTTAACGTCAGTTTGATTGCACAAAAGAGGAATTACCACTTTGGACATACGTATAAAACGACCGTAGTGGAAAATCCTTACCAAGGCGATAATCATGGAATAAAACTCATTGGACATGTGTTACATCGAAAACATCGCATTAACATGCCAGTATATATAGAGAGGAGATTGAGATTTATAAACAGCGTAATTAATTTAACAGGAAAGAGGAAGGTGTCAAATTAGACAAAATTTGGATGCCGACATTACAACCTAGGAATGAAAGTCGATTACTTTCAGTCGAGAATGTAGAAACTCGTAGCCGACGCGACGCGGTGGACTGTGGTGCCCTCTACACTGCCCATATATTCGGCGCTCCCTCAAGTTCTGATTGCAGTTCGCCATTTTATGTCTGAAGATGTCTCCCGCAGTCGGAGAGGAAACGTTAGGAGAAAGTTCCATACATCGACCAGTGCCTATTAGCCCGGAAGTTTTAAGTGGTAACAGAAACCTTGCTGACTGACTTGCAATTACAGCCACCTTCGTAGAAACTCTCAGTATGTCCCCGGTGATTTGTTGTGACACATAATCACCTTGGTACAGGAGTATCCTTGTATAGACAGCACATAAGCTATCAAGATACGTGGAGTGGCATTAATAGCAATTAACCATAATGTCCATAAAACCGTTCCTCTACAATATGCGAGCACAGGTCTCTGGACACCAATCAAGTAACTGAAATTTGAGCGACGTATGACGATGCACATGAGGTAATATTGTTGCAGGCAAAACACATCGACGTAATTGGCGCCTTACTATCAGAATGGATCAATGCGAGCACGTCAGTGAGTTCTGATCTAGCACAATTATAGAATCTACAAAATCGGGAATTACTTAAAAGAGAGTCTACAGGACTAACACACAGACAAGTCCATTGCTGGTGAATCTGTCCTACAGTGAGGTGGTTAGCGATGTTTTAAGTTCGGTAATCATCTATTAAGTTAGCTGATAATTATAGCTACACTATAAAACGCGGCTTTTTAAGAGCTCAGTGATTGAAGGGCAGTTAGAACGGAAAAAAATTTTTTTTTCACATTTTCGGACTTTTATCTCATTATAAAATTTCCAATTTTCCGAGTGAAATGATACGTATATCACTTATAAACTCACATGGTAAGTATGTTATGTAATTTTTTAAGTATAATTTACATCACTTGAAGATGTTAAAATTTTTATGTGCATTACTTCAAGATCTAATAAAATCGGTAATTTATTTATATAGAAGACTGTTGATTGCTGTGTTATAAAGGGATGTGAGGAAGAGGACGGGCACCAGGTTGAGGAAGTTGAAACAAAGTTTCAGAGACATGAAACTTTCTGATGGTAAAATCATAAGAGGCAGCTAACAGACCAAATCACTGATGAACTACAGCATTATTATGGGATGGCCATTAGAAATGATACTGAGGATTTGTTGAAAATGAAACAGGCAGAATGGGCCACCTTCTTCCACAGACCGTCAACAGATGAAAAACCAGTACACCACCTTTGCTCTCCTGGACCTTATTCGTGGTGCAATTACCGCAATGCCCTGTACTCAAACAGTTCATAGAGTCATAAACATTCCATTCCACCAGCAGTCATGGGTATTATAAAACCTATTTACAGAGACCTGGCAAATCCTGAATTACTGAAGAAGTGTCTGCATGGTCAGACTCAAAATCCCAATGAGTCGTTCAATAATCTTGTATGGACTCGCTTACCAAAAAATGTTTTTGTTGGAACGAAGACACTAAAGAGGGGGGGGGGGGTATTGATGCTGTTATTGCTTTTAATGATGGCAACATTGGTAGGATTAAAGTGCTACAGCATTTGGGAATTAATCCTGGAGCAAACTTCATCAGAGAACTTGAACGGATGGACAAGGTTGGAACTGATAAGCCAGAGTATGCATCCCATTTGGCGACTAGGAGCCCAGAAGGAAGGAAAGAAGAAAAAACTTGCAGATAGACCAAGAGAATGATGTACGGTATGATGCAGGGTGTTCCTGAGTGACTGAAAATAAAAAAATAATAAGCATATATTACGTGAGTTACAGTCTTCTGAAACTTTAGAAGCCGTTCCAGAAAATTTACATTTTCTGTTGCTTTTTTCCCTAAATCACAGAAACCACTTCGAGTAGAGTATTCAAATTTTCAGGGAGTAGTAACATGCTTATTATGGGTCTACTGACTTAAAAGAAGAACATAATGTTATCTATAATTAAAATTATTTAGGATAACGTACAAAAAATAGACAAAATTTTAACCGTGTAGTTAAAAAATTTTATTTCCGAAAGCAGTGGCTGAAATACAATTATTGTAATTCAGTAGACTCAGAACATGCAGTTTAATGTCCTGTGAAAGTCTCATGTCAATGGCTACAGTGGTTCCTGAAATACAGGAACATTGTAGGCATAGGGTGTTCCAGGTCACCTTGATTTAAAGTTCTCTGTATCCAGAAACAATACGGGTACAACGCAGTTCCCGTTCCGTACTGATGACCACAATCCACTCACCACCAGGACGACCATGGGTTTTCGTTTAGAATGACACAAAGAACGCTCCATTTGACTATGGAGCAGCGGAACTGAGATGAGGTTTGTTGTACTTGCACATTGTTGGGGACATGATATTTACCCGATTGCGATGAAGAGACAGTTAATGGAGATGGTATCAGAGTGTCACTGTCACAAGTGAGAATGACACGATGAGCGCAGCTTTTAGGCATGAGATTTTTATCACTACATTTCGGTAATGGACAAGTTTACTCTATTTATAACGGGACGCGTTTACGCCAATTTTGATGATGTTCCTAGTCAAAGAGCAAATACTGTCCGAAGAAATTCATTTGAGTTTGTGTGACTGGCTTGCTCGAACCCTGAATTCGTGTTCCTAGAACTCTCCCAAGTACTGGTTGCGTGTTTGATACACTCGCCTGAAAATTCAGGAACCAGGCTAGAAGTATTCACCTTCAGCTGAGAAAGTACGCGAGAGAGGTAAGCGATAGAAAAAAACCTGTTTCGCATTAACATGTAACATGTATGAAGCTTCGTTGGGATGAAACAGAGTCACCTTTAATGTATCAAAGTCAGCAGAAAGCACAGATTAAACAATGAAATCATAACGAAAACTGAGTTTTACATATGTAGGTCGAACCTGAGTGGGAACCCAAACACTTTTTTGTAATGAAGTATGGCTTCAGTTGTACGATTTACAAATGTGTGTATTTTCACAAAACACAATACATACTAAGTGCAAATGGTGTAAGTGCAACTGACTAGGAAACAGACACAAAACTATTTTGTGAAGTACGGTAACTCTGATAAGTACCCTTTGGCTAGTGACAAGTATTTATCCTCTTCCGGAATTTTGGACGTTACAGAGAGTACGAAACCTATTTACAGGCAAAAGCAGCTAATTGAAAATAAAATGAAAATACTCCAGTACGTAATGTAATATCCCGCAAATCTCTTCACCTGCAATACATTAATTTCACAGAAAATCATGCGAGCCCCTTTCGATGATACAATACGGCGTCAACGACATTTCAGTGACATTTATGCTTTCACTTTGTCACATTTCATGTATACTCCCTATTATATCATATTTCGTTTCTCAGTTTTTCATATCTGGGACCAATTATATAGTTTTTTACACTTTGCCTGTATTGTTACTGATGTCATTAGCTGTACTGAATAGCATATAGCTGTAAATAAATATTTTCGTTGCTTCCTTGATTGAAATGCCCATCTTACAAGACACTATACGAAAAGTTTACATTTACCATATGTTCCTCTATTATATACTGAAACAGCCGAACTTGCAAAATACATCCCAAAGGTGGCTTAACGAGAAGAGCAGTATGAGACTGCAACGTGTGTTACAGTATTACTGAATTTCGTTTACAAACAGGAATCTTCAGATGTATCTTTGTTACAAAATAATTCGTCAGTGTAGGCGGTAAGCTGGCACCTCATGTTAAAGAGACGTTCCTGTGTACTATAATCCATAAATGGTACCATTTAAATTTACGTTATAGTCTTGCACTGCTCTCAGCTTATAAAATTGGCAAAAACACTGTAATATAAAAAGTAGTTTCCGCGATTATTCAATTCTTCTTTCTTGTACATGAATGGGCTTTATCGATCTCACTCCTGCTCCGAAAGATTCATCTATTTTTCTGTATAACTTTTCGATTGTCATACAGTTTTGATTTTTGTTGCTGTTGCGTCAACCTGTTTGTTTTCTCACCATCTACTGCTGTGTCCTTCTTTTCCTCGGATTTCATCGTTTTCTTAGGGAAACCAGAGTTAGTTAGAGCATCCATTGATATTCTCACTGACTAGTCCTACTCGTCCTCTCCTGCACTTTTATATTGTTTACAAGTTTTATAAATGAGTCAACAGTATCTCATGTGAATCCTTTTGGGCAAGGCACACCGTTGCTGAACTAGAGTTTTCGTTTAATGCGCAGGGAAAAAGACGGTAATGAGCTCTCGCTGTAAATTGCAATTGGTGCCTGTACAAAAGCGGATGTTTACTCGCTGGCAATGCTCGACAACTGTGACGTAAGCAGACAGAGCGCAGACTCTCGGACTGCCCTCCACCCTTCCTCTCTCCCTCCCTGTATTTGCTGTATTTGCATGTGAATGGACTGCACTGTCAGGGCGGCGTCCGCAAGCAAATCAGTGTCCGCAGTAAACGGTCCGTCCACGACAACACACGTACTCAAAGTACACTCAGGCTGATTTCTATGTCGAAGCGTCCGCTGCAGAAGTGTACATTCAGTAAATGCTTTTGACTGGATGAAATGAATTGTAATTGTTGTTTGTAAGTTTCAATGGCTGATAAACTTCCGAATGAGCTTTCGAACGCTATTTATAGTAATATCACGCTACCAGGATGTTAGTGGATGCTGTTCTTATAGTGAAGAGTACAGTCTAGTTGTAGAAGATAAACTACAAACATAACAGTTAAAAAGCTGGTAAGCTTAGAGACTATGTTGGTAGTGTGTTGAAACCACTAGCGACATGTGACCTGAGATTCTTCCGGCGTATAGGAAGTTCAAATAACTTACGGGAAGGCACGTGGGTGACGTGGTCTACTACCGTCAATATATTTTGGACAGGAGTACAACATGCCATTTTTACGGAAAAAGAGCAGCAAGTAAGCGCTGGGCGAGGGAATTTAAAACCTCTGTTGTCAGAGAAACTCCGGAAAGATAACACTCACACATTCTGTAAACACTAACGCCATCACAAACCAGAGATGACCGACGTCGTAAGTTATCGATAGTGAAATTTATAATCAGTGGATGAGGTAACATAAACTCTGTCCCTCTGCTTTTTGAAAAGGAAAAGGGCAGAATTCCATGCAGGATTTAAACAAAAATCTCTATATCGATTAATAATATGTAAGGAGTGTGTCAGAACTCTCCATTATATATACAGGGTGTTACAAAAAGGTACGGCCAAACTTTCAGGAAACATTCCTCACACACAAATAAAGAAAAGATGTTATGTGGACATGTGACCGGAAACGCTTAATTTCCATGTTGGAGCTCATTTTAGTTTCGTCAGTATGTACTGTACTTCCTCGATTCACCGCCAACTGACCCAATAGAAGGAAGGTAATGTTGACTTCGGTGCTTGTGTTGACATGCGACTCATTGCTCTACAGTACTAGCATCAAGCACATCAGTACGTAGCATCAACAGGTTAGTGTTCATCTGGTGTGAACGTGGTTTTGCAGTCAGTGAAATGTTTACAAATGCTCATTTGATGTATAGATTAGCACGGGGCAATAGCCGTGGCGCGGTACGTTTGTATCGAGACAGATTTTCAGAACGAAGGTGTCCCGACAGGAAGACGTTCGGAGCAATTCATCGGCGTCTTAGGGAGCACGGAACATTCCAGCCTATGACTCGCGACCGGGGAAGACCTAGAACGACGAGGACACCTGCAATGGGCGAGGCAATTCTTCGTGCAGTTGACGGTAACCCTAATGTCAGCGTCAGAGAAGTTGCTGTTGTACAAGGTAACGTTGACCACGTCACTGGATGGAGAGTACTACGGGAGAACTAGTTGTTTCCGTACCATGCACAGCGTGTGCAGTCACTATCAGCAGCTGATCGGCCTCCACGGGTACACTTCTACGACTGTTTCATCCAACAATGTGTCAATACTCATTTCAGTGCAAATGTTCTCTTTACGGATGAGGCTACATTCTAACGTGATCAAATTGTAAACTATCACAATCAACATAAGTGCGCTGACGAGAACCCGCACGCAATTGTGCAACCACGTCATCAACACAATTTTTCTACAAACGTCTGGGCAGGCATTGTTGGTGAAGTCTTGATTGGGCCCCATGTTCTTCCACCTACGCTCAATGGAGCAAGTTATAATGATTTCATACGGGATACTGTACCTGTCCTGCTAGAACTTGTGCCTTTACAAGTACGACACAACATGTGGTTCATGCACGATGGAGCTCCTGCACATTTCAGTCAAAGTGTCCGTACGCTTCTCAACAACAGATTCGGTGACCGATGGATTGGTAGAGGCGGACCAATTCCATGGCCTCCACGCTCTCCTGACCTCAACCCTCTTGACTTTCATTTATGGGGGCATTTGAAAGATCTTATCTGCGCAACCCCGGTACCAAATGTAGCGACTCTTCGTGCTCGTATTGTGGACGGCTGTGATAGAATACGCCATTCTCCAGGGCTGCATCAGCGCATCAGGAATTCCATGCAACGAAGGGTGGATGCATGTATCCTCGCAAACGGAGGACATTTTAATCATTTCCTGTAACAAAGTGTTTGAAGTCACGCTGGTTCGCTCTGTTGCTGTGTGTTTCCATTCCGTGATTAATGTGATTTGCAGAGAAGTAATAAAATGAGCTGTAACATGGAAAGTAAGCGTTTCCGGACACATGTCCACATAACATATTTTCTTTCTTCTTTCTTTGTGTGTGAGGAATGTTTCCTGAAAGTTTGGCCGTATCTTTTTGTAACACCCGTTTCGTGCGACTCTAAGTAGTGTCGGTCGAGAGCTCGGAGACACAAGACGAGTCATACTGCCCTTAGGTCGATGATGGCATTTCTTACCACACTCAAGACCTGATTTTATTTATATAGCCAGGAGAGATTTAAATGGCTTAACTTGTAAGTAGGCTGTTTATGTTTTCTTTATGCATGTAGGCTGTTTAGATTTTTATATTGGTAATGCCACGTAGCGCTCTGGATGAAAATCACTGGCTGTGCTGTGTGCAGCCTGTGGCTAGTTTGCACTGTTGTCTGCCATTGTTGTCATGAACTGCTATAGCTGGATGTGAACAGCGCGTAGCGTTGCGCAGTTGGAGGTGAGCCACCAGCAGTGGTGGATGTGGGGAGAGAGATGGCGGAGTTTTGATAATTTGTAATACTGGATGTCAATTATGAATATATTATGATTATTAAGGTAAATACAGTGTTTGTTCTCTATTAAAATCTTTCATTTGCTAACTGTCGCTATCAGTAGTTAGTGCCTTCAGTAGTTTGAATCTTTTATTTAGCTGGCAGTAGTGGTGCTCGCTGTATTGCAGTAGTTCGAGTAACGAAGATTTTTGTGAGGTAAGTGATTTCTGAAAGGTATAGTTTAATGTTACTCAGGGCCATTCTTTTGCAGGGATCTTTGATAGTCAGATTGCGTTGCGCTAAAAATATTGTGTGTCAGTTTAAGCACAGTTTTGTATAAATTGTTCAAAGGGGAAGTTTCATATGGCGACCCTGCCAGGATACCTTACTGGAATCTTCTGATTTTTTCTTGTAGTTTGTGTATTTAGTGTAGCTTTTGTTTATTGCTAGCACGTAATTATAGAGAGAATGTCCTTGGTAGTTGTGGTTTTTCTTTGTTGCACAGTAAAACAGTTGTGGCATGCATGTAGATATGCACCAAGTATTTCGCAGCTGTGCTTGCAATTAACTTGATATTATTTTCAGATCTATGCTAATGTGTTCTCTTATTTTTGCTCTTCAAATTGTGCTTTTCTGTGTTATCATGTGTAATATTTTGAAAATAATGGAGTGTGAAAAACGTAACACTCGGCTCCAAAGTAAACTGAGAAATAATAGTGACGACGAGCGTAGCTTATCAGCACCACTGGGTAGTGAATTAACAGACATTCCAAGTAGTAATTTGGTAATTGTACATAGGGAAATGGAGCGGGCTGCAAATAATGGTGTAGACGGTGAAACAATTAGTGAACAGGGAAGCATTATCGATCGATCGGTCGGCAACAGCTTGCCTCAGGAATCCGAAATGACAGAACACAATATTGCAAATACTGTAGATTCAGGTTTTGCGTCCTCACCCTTTTCTCAAATAAGTCAAGACACATGTTCTGCTTGTCAAAATGTGAATGTTGCCGGTGCAAATTCACGGCCGAAAAGCACTGAGGAACATGTTTCAGACACCAGTGCATTGTTATTACAATTAATGCAACAAATGGGACAAAAGCTTCAAAAGTTAGACACAATGGAACAACATCAGAAACAAACACAGCAACAGTTAGACACAATGGAACAAAACCAGAGACAAACACAGCAACAGTTAGACGCAATGGAACAAAATCTTCACACCACACTTGAACAAACACATGAGGATTTAATTACTGAGTTACATAACATTGAATCGAAATGCCAAAAAGTCTGTAATGACGTAAAAACACAAATTTGTGAGCATTTTCAACCTATTTTTTCGCGGCATGAAAATGCATTACAGAATTACGAAGCAGCCATAAAAGAACTGCAAACCATTGTTCATGAAAATCATGAGACCTTGCAAGCTAAAATGGACTCAGTTGCATCTACCGATTCGGTTTCGCAACTTGCAAAATCTCAGGAAAACTTAAAGGACACAGTAGAAAGACACACTGAGGAAATGTGTTCACTATCGGAGAGAGTAGCCGAACTTTCGGATCAGGTCACTAACTTATATACAAAGGTAGATGATGATCTGAATGACACAAGAACCGTAGCCTTCACTGACACAGAAGAGTATGAACAAATAAGAAAATTCAAACAAAATCAAAATCAAATCAATACACAGTACAAAAGAGAAATCTGGGAAGTACAAGATCAGCTGATGCAGGTGATACAAGAATTACATATTTCAGAGGACACTCGCGCTCCAACACGGAAAGAGGAACTTAGAAATACGGAAAAGCCACAAAATAATAACACAGGGCATTTCGGTAATTATGAAAGGAATTGGCAAGGTGGACCGAATTTTGAGATGGAAACGCCGACATGACGTAACAATGACCGATATGCTACTCGCCGACACGATGACTTTGACTATAAGCTGTTCATTAGTACACGTGAAATCAAAACATTTAAGAATTCTGCCAACGACATTCATCCACAAGCGTAGCTCCAGCAATTCTCTCATTGTTTTACTCCCAACTGGTCATTGGAGCACAGGTTAGAATTTATGTGTGGCTACTTGGAGAATGAACCAGCTGTAAGAATGCGATCGGTCATTCACGATTGTCACAGGGAAGGAGAATTTTACCATGCGTTCCTCTCAGCATATTGGTCTCAAGCTACACAAGACCGAGTAAAACATAGCATCATGATGATGAAACACTTTGAACAATCTGAATTTTCCAGTCTTGTCAAATATTTTGAAGACATGTTGCACAAGAATCAGTACCTGTCAAACCCATACAGCCCCTCAGAACTCATCCGCATTTGCTTAATCAAATTACCTGAACATTTACAGCATATTATTTTGGCAGGACGTTGCAAAGACGACATTGAAGCTTTTCAGGGACTCTTACAAGAATTAGAAATTTACACAGACAGTCGCGGGATGCGAAAACAGGAAAACAATCACTACAGGTCACATCCGTCACAATTCCATGACGACAGAAACAATAAATGGCCACGACAAGCCTATTCTTACAACGTAAGTCGTGACCAAAACAGACACCACCCATATGACAACCACTGGCAGAGTAATAGTTACAGGGAAAGATCACCTTTCCGCAGTAATGTCTATCACAGAGACAATCAGAGAAACAGACAATATGGCAAACAGAACTATTATTATCACGGGAGACAGAATAACTTCAGACACAACGGCAAAGCGCGCAGTTACGACTCAGGGAGAAATTCTCCACTACGTGACCGACAAGAAAGAAACTATGGAATCTACCGACATGACGACAGACGATATGA
This sequence comes from Schistocerca cancellata, assembly GCF_023864275.1. Lineage (NCBI taxonomy): Eukaryota > Metazoa > Arthropoda > Insecta > Orthoptera > Acrididae > Schistocerca > Schistocerca cancellata. Next base: position 637,185,834 of record NC_064631.1, on the reverse strand, counting down.
TCGTAACGACAGACCTGAATTGTATCAGAACTGGCGAGGTTTAAACAGGGCAGAGCCCTCTCGTCACGGTGAATTTGTGGAAGTTAGGTCTCCAAATCCCAATAACGACGTGCGCCAACAAAGAAACAGACAATGACTCGCACCGCAGGCAGCCACTTCCGCCTGCTGGCACAGGGAAAAATAACATTGACGCTAACCTTGAGCAAAATTCCAGTATTCTTTACGGACTTATACTGCATGATAATTGCGTTCAAGCTGAAACTCCGAGTACTTTGAAGAGTAAGAGATTGTACCACATTTCACATGTAAAACCGCTTACTTAACTTAGTCTTTGCCATAAAATTTTTCACTTCACGTTACTAGTACAATTTGTCACACTGAGAAACATGTTAACATGTAACAATGTTTGAAGTTAAATATCCAGTCAAGAAGCAAGAGAACTTATTTAAACAGAAATTACGACTGCATTGTTGTTGCGAACAGACGACACAGTGTTATTGTGTGTGTACATTCTTGCTTGTTAGTTGCACGATTACGTAACGACTATAAGGCTCACATACTTAGAACATTTACCAGTACTGCTAATGAGATTCTAATGCACCATTTTGGTTTACTTGAAAATACATTCTGGATTTAAAGTACTTTCTGTGAGATACCAGATGAGACAATGGTTAGTTTATGTGACAGCTACACGATTTTAGCACGACGCTACTAATGAGTGACAATTTACAATGTTGCTTTTGCGGTGTATCTGTTTTATATCTGCACAATTTTTCTGAATTCTTCTGGAAAGTAGAACATGTTTTAGTAATAACTTTTGTGGTGTAGCTACAATGAGACAGCCTTTTCCGTAGCACAACAATACGTTACAGCACAGTAATTTCTTCATCACAACAATAAGCGTAATAACTAAGAAATCTATACGCAAAGCATTTCACTTTTGTTTATCATGAGGTAAGTACATTGACTTCTGCAGAACTTAGCTTTCGGAGGACAATAACTACGACACTTCCACAGAGATTATCTTACAGCAAGACGCACATCTAGCGCTACAGGACACGTATTTGAGTGATTAATTTTGTACTTAAAACATTTATTTTTACAGATTTTTGAATTACAAAGAAAGTTTTCCGTGATACATTTCATTCCATTGCTGTAATCTGTAACACCTAAGGGTATAATTACATTAATCCTCACGGAGGTACACGCCTACTTTGTGTACCATGTGTTTGGCAAGCACAAGGAGCCCTAGCTAATATGGTATTTGCTTATACAACTTTACACATTGGTACCATATTTCTCTAATACATAAATTACACAGCTATCTGATCATTTAACTGAGAGATAAACATGTTTTTTACTACATCAGTGACACACGTTTACTCAATTACACCGTTGGATAACTTCACACTTACGAAATTGTATTTTGTCTGTACTTTGTGCACTGTTCATATTTTTTTGGACCCATTGTGATATTGTGAGAGCTTTGAATGATACATTTGGTATGAGATCATGATTTTTAAAGGACGTTTGAGGCAGATGACACTTTTGACATGAGCAGAAAATTTTTTTTAGGTTTTGACATTATTGCAGAAAGCTACGACTTTTTTGAGATTTGACTGAGGTGTTTTGATGTTATTTTTACGACGACGATGTGTATTATGCTGTTGAGGTATGTTTATGTCAATAAGATGATGCTACCATATATGAGGAATGTGATTACGTGTTTATATATATATGAATAATGAAAGAAGTTAAGGACTCTTGACTTGTGAAAAAAGGATGATCGAAACCAAGAAACGTACTTTAAGAGTTATGAGATGTGTGTAAATGTGTGAATGTATCACAATTCCGGCGAAAATTTTTTGGACACTGTTATATTTACAGGATTTTGTTTCTATAGAATTGAAACGCAAATTCTTGACCTGTGAAATATTTTTATATGAGACTGTCACTGTAGCGGTAAATATTTCCGTAAGAAAGTTAAGTGACCACCTGCACGTGCGTCGTCGGCACACAGCTGTGTCAGACACCTGGAGAACAAGCCATTAGGGTGTGCCTTTCTGGAAGTACGGGTAGAAGAAAAGAAAAAAAAAGGGAGGCCATTATCCTCGCTTTTGACGTACCTTTGTAGAAAGCACCGCAAACACGACACGCTTACATCTGCACACCTGATTATGACAAGTGTCTTTCTCTAGAATTGAGGGAATTTTTACTGTGTTATGAAATGCCATATGGCTAATGAATGATGTTTCATGCCGTCCTTTGTACATATTTGCTCATTTTCTTTAATATCTAGTTCCTAGCTGCACTGCAGCATTGGTTGAAATAAAATTTAATATATGTACTAATATAGTTATTTTATGCCTACAGATCCAGTCAATAAGAAATTTATGATCTACTTACAAGAAAACGAGGGCACATAAATAGACATTTCCCTTCACAGGAATTGCATAAATAATTTCTTTACGATTTGGTAACTTATCTGCTAGTGTAAGTTCTCATGATGCATCACTCTAGTGTTAAGATGTGACATAGGTATTAGACATGGCCATTTTAGTGTAATGTTTTTTCTGCTTGAGCTATGTCATGTTTAGGTATAAGTTGCTGCTGTTTGCCAGGCATAGTTTTATTGAATTTAACTTTGTATTACTCTGTTAAGCTTTTCTTGTTGCTGCACATTGGCTCATATTAGTTGTAATTTTGCATTTTTTCTGTTAATTTAGATTTACTGCTGCTTGCTTTGCAAATTGGCATTGTTTTGTCATTGCTGTTTGTGTTAATTTGTTATGTACTGCTGCATTGCCTCGTCCCTTAGTGTAGCATCTGAGCTCAGCAGATTTAAGTTAGCTTAAGAGGGGTAGACTATATAAGAAACTAACTGTGATGACTTGGAAGAAATGTATTGAGAAGCTATATGAAAATGGTTTGGGCAAAAAAAAGGATACTGTACAGTGGAGAAAAACTATTTTTGACAGAGGATGTGAACAGAAAACAGAAAGCAGGCTTAGATAAGACTTTTGGGAATAATGATGAACGAAGGGAGATCTCCATGCTAAGTACTGCAATGAAACAAACCTTGTCCTTTCCTTTTGTGTTATCCCACTATGTGTTTGTGTACCCTTGTGTATTTGTTTTCTTCCTGTCTCTGTGTAGTTTCATAGAATTTTTTCTTCTTTTAATATTAAGCTACATTCACTATGATGAGGAATACTGTTATCCTCAAATATAATTGGCATTAATAATATGTTATTTACTTTGTAAAGATGTTAGATATTATTTATTCTGTTTTAATGCTCATGTGTGAAGTTGATGTTTCGCAAGTTATTCTGATCTTTTATGTATTTACTTATGTCATAATTCCTGTAACACTGATGTACATGTTTATTTCTCGTACAAATGTTATCTGTATTGTTATGTTCTTTAATGATGTATTTTGTACCTTTGTAATTGTATTCTCATGTTATAATATTGTAATTGACGCCAGTTATTCAAATTAAGTAACTTGTAAGCATTCATATCACAGCGCATATTTCTGTTGGTCATAGTATATGGACAATATGTGAGAAGTAGGGACTGGTAGTGTTTGCACGTGTGTTAATAATTCAGCAAGGGACTGGATAACAGCATTGCTGGTTCTAAAGACAATTCCTAAAACTTTGTGCGTGCACAAGTGATGGTTTATGGACTTGCTTTCTTCTCTGCAAGACTCTTCGATGGTGATTGTGCACCTGCACAGTCGCAGCAGATGGCTGCTGGCCATTTCTACAAGGACTACAGTGGGTCTGCATCTCTGGTGGCCCAACAATACTCTCTACCAGGACTGCAGTGAGTCTGCTCTGTGATGACCTACCTACCAATCTTCTTCAAAATGTCGAATGACTCTGCTGTGGGTTTGCTCCATTGTGGCCCATTACCTGTCAGCATGTCAAGAGTCAGCACTGTCTTTCCGTTGGAAGGACACCACTACTTCTTCAAGACTGCATGGAAATCCACTACTTCTGTGTGCAATTTTTTTTACTAATGAGACTTCGTGAAAAAAAAGAAAAACTGTAGTTACTATTGTGATGAACAATCTGGACTGTCTTTATGGACTGTGAAAAAATTTTAGCTTTTGACCAACATTGTATTAATCAGTGTGTGCATTTGATATCTTTCTTACTGTAATTATGAAAAAATTTTTCAAATCTCTATTGGCCACTGGCCAAAAAAATTTGTAAAATTTTTTGTGGGGTGCATGGGGGCTATGTAAGTAGGCTGTTTATTTTTTCTTTATGCAAGTAGGCTGTTTAGATTTTTATATTGGTAATGCCACGTAGCGCTCTGTATGAAAATCACTGGCTGTGCTGTGTGCAGCCTGTGGCTAGTTTGCACTGTTGTCTGCCATTGTTGTCATGAACTGCTATAGCTGGATGTGAACAGCGCGTAGCGTTGCGCAGTTGGAGGTGAGCCACCAGCAGTGGTGGATGTGGGGAGAGAGATGGCGGAGTTTTGATAATTTGTAATACTGCATGTCAGTTATGAATATATTATGATTATTAAGGTAAATACAGTGTTTGTTCTCTATTAAAATCTTTCATTTGCTAACTGTCGCTATCAGTAGTTAGTGCCTTCAGTAGTTTGAATCTTTTATTTAGCTGGCAGTAGTGGTGCAAAAATATTGTGTGTCAGTTTAAGCACAGTTTTGTATAAATTGTTCAAAGGGGACGTTTCAAACTACACTTTAATATGGAATTCAAGGTATAATTCGCTAATCTAGCGTAAAGCGCAATTGAAGGGTTACACTTGTGGTATGTTTGTCTTGTCAGATAAAGAAGCTTGCTTATTCTCCAAATAAATACGCTGTGCTTATTAAATGTTAATGTAACATTGAAATTGAAATAATTTGTTAATCTGGCAATCAGCCATTATTGATACTTATGTCATTGTCAGGCATTTCGCTTTTATTGATACTTATTAAACTATTATCGGTCATGATGATTTATAAAGTTTTAAATAGACTTAGTTTATGAAATCCCTTCTTATTTAGTAGTTAGATCCAAGAAAACTCCTTTTTATTAAATTCATTCTTAGTAATCTTTAGCCGCTGCTGCTGCATGCTGCTGCGAATTGCTGCTAACCACATGGAAAATGGCACTCATCTGAAGAGATGAATGGAAAACTTAGGGCCAAAACAGACACACTGGTACACCACAACATGTCATGTACTCTAATTCAATAAATTCCGTTGCACAAGTAAGATTCAGTATAACTTTTAAATTCTTATTCAAAAACGCAGTCAGACAGCTTAGGTATTCATTGTTACAAGTTCATTTGTTCCTGTAGTTTTTCGTATTCAAATACGCAGTCAGATAGTTATCAAACCGTTAGGTCCAAGTTTTTCATGTAACGATCTGTTGAGGGCTTAAATGTTAGTGAAACGGACACTTATGCACACACACACACACACACACAGTCTTATGCAGGTTAGATTCCGATTACTGATACCTTATGTTGCTCATAGAGTATATTTTCACAGACGATCAATGGCATTATTTATTGTAGGAAAGTCACATATTTGTTGTAGGTGCGTTAGAAAGGTTACTTTATACTTTAATTCCTACTGCTTCCACATTATCACATGCTCAATATCTGGAAACGCACACCAGAATCTCCATGTTGCTCATTAATGGCGGTGTTGCTCGGTTGTTGTAAGCGTGTGTGCCACATATACTCAGTACACTGGTTCCCTAGTCTTGATAGTGTGAAATATATGAAATGCCACAATTTCAAGGAATAGGGCAGTCACCGACCTTTTGTAAACCAAAATTTTCCTTTACAAAACGTAAAAGGACCCTGATCTTAGATGATAATCAGAAATCACACTTCACATCAAATTCCGCAAAATACGACCAATCTTGTTCGAAATACTCCACGCGTATTGAAAAAAGATGCCCCTTCGACATAGTCATCACACACCCGGTGCACAGTTAGTCGATGATGCAGCTCATGTCTGATCTGTGTTTAACTTTAATTATTCTGACGAAAAGTGACTTCGAGGTGGGGTAACTTAGCTGGTACCTCTCAGTGTCCAGGATGACATGGGCCCTGTGAACTAAGGTACGAAGTATCTCTTCACGTTGAGCAGGATGCTGACAACCATCAGCCTGCAGATACAAGTCAGTGTGAGTGGGCTTCCTATAAACGGCATGTCGCTAGATGGCATCCCCCTTCCTCTTCACCAACATATCAAGGAAGGGAAGTCCACTACCCTTTTCCACCATCATGAAACAAATATTCCGGTGATTGAATTCAGGTACTCTAAAAAGTTGTTCAAATTCTCACTGCCATCAGGCCAAACAACAACTATTTCGAATATGAAAAAACAGGCAGGTTGACGATACTTTTGCTGTTTGGCCTGATGGCAATGACAATTTGAATGGCTTCTTAAAAACCTGACTTTAGTCCACCCAAACATTTGTTCGACGATGGGGGTGGAAAAGGATAGTATCTTTCCTTCGTTGGTATGGTACGTTGGACTTATCGCTTATAGGAAACATGCTCGAACTGACTTGTATCTGTAGGCAGATAGTTGTCACATGGATACTTCGTACCTTGATTCACAGGGCCTATGTCCTCTCGGACCCTAAGATTTCGTCAGTTTAGTTAGTCCACCTCGAGTCACCTTTCGTCAGAACGGTTATAGTAAAAGACAGAATAGAATTGCGTTGCGCTATCGATCAACTGTGCACCGGGTGCAGAATTGTAATACTGAAGTGGCACCAAAGTCAACAGTCTTTTTGGCTGACATAGGTAGCATTTCGAACAGGACTGTTCGTACTTTGCGGAATATGATGTGAAGTGTGTTTTTCGACCACCATCTAACATTAGGCTCCATTTAAGTTTCGTAAAAGATGATGTAGTTTGCGAAAGCAGGGTGTCTACAGTATTCCTTGAAGTTGTGGCCTGTCATATGTTTGTCATACTATCAGGACTCTCCATGACCGGTATATGGAGCATAATCCTCACACATGTTTAGAACAGCCGAGAAAATCCGCCATTGGAGAGTATTGTCTTGATATCGATCGGACTACGGTATACAGCACATGGAGATTCTGCCATGCACTTCCCGGTTTTGGGTATGTGTTATTATGGAAGCAGTAGAAATTAAATTAGCAAGTAACCTTATAAATGGAGATGGTGGTTTTAGTTTAAATCGTACATTGAATCGTGCTCTGTCTCACTTGTCAAAAAACAGAGAGTCAGAGTTTATGCTACTTCACACGTTGATCATTCATTTTACTGTCAATAACTTGTGACATCGGTCATCAGTGGTTCGTCATAGAGCTAATGTTTGCTGTGTGTGTGTGTGTGTGTGTGTGTGTGTGTGTGTGTGTGTGTTGCACAGGTCTGCAAAAAAATGTATTTTGAAAGTTGTTTGAAATTTGATAACTGATTTTCAAGTACTTTTCAGCGCTGATTTAAAAAATGCAGTACATTTTTTCTACCACTTCAGATTCTCTCACAAAAAAGAGAGTATTTTTGGGTATAACATCAATAGCAAAAGAAGCACATGACAACTGCCTCTTGTGCATCGATTAAAAGCTTCTGCCCCCCCCCCCCCCAAAACCGCAACGAGATAAATTTGCTGCTTAGCAAAAATACCTCTCCATCCCTCAACGGCGAAAAATTTTAGAATGAACCATGTTCCAGATACATCTACTTGTAAATCATATTCCTTAAGCCAACTAACGGTGTGTAGCGGACGGTACTTTTGGTAGCATTAACAAATCTCCCAACCCTGTTCCACACGCGAATGGCGTGTAGGAAGAACGATTGTCGGTAAGCCTCTCTGCTGCGTCTAACATCTCTTCGCGGACGTTATACAAGATGTATGTGGCATAAGGTGGTGTGTACTATATTGCCATTCCTTTTTTATTCAGAAATAGGATGCAAAGTTCCTTAGGACATGCACGCATGTCAGAAAAAGCAGGCACTGCGGCGACTATAGCCATTATGAAATATATGAAATGTACTGACTTTCGCGAATATGAGCAACCATCAGAAATATAAATCATTGACGACAATGAGAATTTATGCCAGACCAGGGCTCGAACTCGGATTTCCCTCTTATTACTCGCAATAAGCGCGAAATTCGTATTCCAGTCCCGCTCCGCCACTAATTTTTATTCTTATCGTTCCTTTAGACAGCTGATGGTTGTCCATATTAGCAAATGCGAGTACATTTCCTGAAGTTATTTGTTGTTTGATACCTCCTGGAAAGTACTCTCGAGCTACCGATAGCAAACCTCTCTTCTAATGTCTGCCAATGGAGTTTGATGAGAATCTCGGTGCAGCTCCGACGCCGACTAAATGATTCAGTTAAGAAACGCGCGGCCCTTCCTTGTATTTTCTCTAGCTCTTCTACCGCATTTGCATGGTAAGGATGCGCCATTGATGAACAGTACTCAAGAATGGGTCGAACAAGCGCCTTATAAGGTATTCCCTTCGTTGATGAGTTATATTTCCTTAATATTTTTCCTTAGTTATATTTCCTTAACTTTTTTTCTATGAATCTAAGTCAGTACCCGCTTTTTCTACAATTTGTTATACACAGTCATACCATTTAAGGTCGCTCCGGATAGTTACTTCCAGATGTTTTATCGCAGATAATGTTTCCAACAGTTTTTCATCAGCTGTGTAGTAGTACAGCAGTGGTTTCCTTTTCCTGAGTATTTGCAGTGGCTTGGACTGGGGTATCCACATCGATGAAACTCTCGCTGCCAGTGAAAAAGACTAATTAAGGTGTCCTGGTAGGACGAATGTGTAGGTTCCAGGACAGCACACACTGAAGGATAGTAACACAGAATACTGATTAGTAACAAAGACTTCTCATCTTTGATAACGTTGGTTACAGCAAGTGTAGAATGCAGATTTAGCATATGCGTCCTACGTTCCATGAACACATACTGAAAAAGAAATAGACGGCTTTGGAGTAACGAATCCTGAGGTTCCATATTTTGTCGGTAGGATAAAGACGATAAAGACGCATAATGACAGGAAACCGGAAAGCCTGTGGTGAATGGGAGAAGGGGACCTAGAGCAAAATTAATGAAAGGGTTAAGTGAGATGCATCGGAAATGGCATGCTTATACTGAAATAAAAAAAAAATGTTCAAATGTGTGTGAAATCTTATGGGACTAAACTGCTAAGGTAATCCGTCCCTAAGCTTACACACTAACTTAACCTAAGGACAAACACACACACCCATTCCCGAGGTAGGACTCGAACCTCCGCCGAGACCAGCCTCACAGTCCAGAACTGCAGCGCCCTAGACCGCTCGGCTAATCCCGCGCTGCATAATGAAATCATTTCGCTAAAAATAGTAAGAAGGTGGCACAACTGAAACAAGAAAGCAACTTATGTGACGACGCTAGATTTGACTCATTAGATGCAGTTAATGTGCATACATCTGTACCAGTGGACGGTAGGACAGACATATAAAACACCTTACGTGAGCATGGTAAAAGATTTGATGTGGAAAATGACGAAATTATAACGTTATTAAAGTTTGCTTTATCATTCATCTGTTTTAAGTTAAAATGTAAGTTTTATGTACAGGATAAAGGCTTAGCAATGGGAAACGCATTAGCAGGGCAGATGACAGATATTTTCTTGAGTAAGTACGAAACGGCTCTTTTAAAAGCAAATGTTAAGCACAGTGACGAAAGACAGACGTACAGATGATCTGTTGATAATATTTTCATAGTACATCACGGATACCAGGAACAAATAAATGAGTTGGTGAATGACTCCAATTAGATGTATAAGAAGTTTTTACAATAAAGTACGAGCAACATGAAGTCTTAAATTTTTCAGATCCTGAGGATCGAGAATGAGAATAACAAGCTCGAGATGTGAATTTTTAGGAAACCCACTTCAACTGAGGCTGTTAATAATGTTGTTATGACACTCCTATAAAGATAAACTATCATTTTTCAAAAATTAGGTGCACAGGGCAAATTCAATACCTCCAAGTCCGGGAAACAAGAATTAGGAAATGAAAATCCTTACACAAATAACTTATCAGTGTTTTCCACATATTCCTTTCCTCTCCGATTCTGTGTAGAACCTCCTCATTCCTTACTTTATCAGTCCACCTAATTTTCAACATTCGTCTATAGCACCACATCTCAAATGCTTCGATTCTCTTCTGTTCCGGGTTTCCCACAGTCCATGTTTCACTACCATACAATGCTGTACTCCAGACGTACATCCTCAGAAATTTCTTCCTCTAATTAAGGCCGGTATTTGATATTAGTAGACTTCTCTTGGCCAGAAATGCCTTTTTTGCCATAGCGAGTCTGCTTTTGATGTCCTCTTTGCTCCGTCCGTCATTGGTTATTTTACTGCCAAGGTAGCAGAATTCCTTAACTTCATTGACTTCGTGACCATCAATCCTGATGTTAAGTTTCTCGCTGCTCTCATTTCTACTACTTCTCATTACCTTCGTCTTTCTCCGATTTACTCTCAAACCATACTGCGTACTCATTAGACCTTTCCGTTCAGCAAATCATTTAATTCTTCTTCACTTTCACTCAGGATAGCAATGTCATCAGCGAATCGTATCATTGATATCCTTTTACTTTTATTTTAATTCCACTCCTGAACCTTTCTTTTATTTCCATCATTGCTTCCTCGATGTACAGATTGAAGAGTAGGGGCGAAAGGCTACAGCCTTGTCTTACACCCTTCTTAATACGAGCACGTCGTTCTTGATTGTCCACTCTTATTAATCCCTCTTGGTTGTTGTACATATTGTATATGACCCGTCTCTCCCTATAGCTTACCCCTACTTTTTTCAGAATCTCGAACAGCTTGCACCATTTTATATTGCCGAACGCTGTTTCCAGGTCGACAAATCCTATGAAAGTGTCTTGATTTTTCTTTAGCCTTGCTTCCATTATTAGCCGTAACGTCAGAATTGCCTCGCTCGTCCCTTTACTTTTCCTAAAGCCTAACTGATCGTCACCTAGCGCATTCTCAATTTTCTTTTCCATTCTTCTGTATATTATTCTTGTAAGCAGCTTCGATGCATGAGCTGTTAAGCTGATTGTGCGATAATTCTCGCACTTGTCAGCTCTTGCCGTCTTCTGAATTGTGTGGATGATGCTTTTCCGAAAGTCAGATGGTATATCGCCAGACTCATATATTCTACACATCAACGTGAATAGTCGTTTTGTTGCCACTTCCCCCAATGATTTTAGATATTCTGATGAAATGTTATTTTTCCCTTCTGCCTTGTTTGACCGTAAGTCCTCCAAAGCTCTTTCAAATTCCGATTCTAATACTGAATCCCTCTTGTGGTTCTTGAACAGGGTATTCGCTATTACTAGCTGAAACTTATTACAGAACTCAATTTGTCTTTCTCCTCTTTCAATTCTTGTCCCAAGCCCATATTCTCCTGTAACCTTTTCTTCTACTCCTTCTCCTACAACTGCATTCCAGTCGCCCATGACTATTTGATTTTCGTCCCCCTTTACACACTGCATTACCCTTTCAACATCCTCATACACTTTCTCTATCTGTTCATCTTCAGCTTGAGACGTCGGCATGTATACCTGTACTATCGCTGTCGGTGTTGGTCTGCTGTCGATTCTGATTAGAACAACCCGGTCATTGAACTGTTCACAGTAACACACCTTCTGCCCTACCTTCCTATTCATAACGAACCCTACACCTGTTATACCATTTTCTGCTGCTGTTGATATTACCCGATACTCATCTGACGAGAAATCCTTGTCTTCCTTCCACTTCACTTCATTGACCCCTACTATATCAAGATTGAGCCTTTGCATTTCCCTTTTCAGATTTTCTAGTTTCCCTATCACGTTCAGGCTTCTGACATTCCACGCCCCGACTCGTAGAACGTTATCCTTTCGTTTATTATTCAATCTTTTTCTCATGGTAACCTCCCTCTTGGTAGTCCCCTCCCGGAGATCCGAATGGGGGACTATTCCGGAATCTTTTGCCAATGGAGAGATCACCATGACACTTCTTCAAATACAGGCCACATGTCCTGTGGATACACGTTACGTGTCTTTAATGCAGTGGTTTCGATTGCCTTCTGCATCCTCATGTCGTTGATCATTGCTGATTCTTCCGCCTTTAGGGGCAATTTCCCACCCCTAAGACAAGAGAGTGCCCTGAACCTCTATCCACTCCTCCGCCCTCTTTGACAAGGCCCTTGGCAGAATGAGGCTGTCTTCTTATGCCGGAAGTCTTCGGCCGCCGATGCTGATTATTTATCAAAATTTAGGCAGTGGCGGGGATCGAACCCGGAACCGAAGACGTTTTGATTATGAATCAAAGATGCTACCCTTTTTTTTTTAAATCTCTTTTTTGTTCGCATTTGTTCGTTATATCTGCTCGGGGCGGATGTCGTAAGGCATCCTATTAAGTTCGTTGATGATCGATTAACTCAGTTTTTATTTATTACAGGGGGTACGTAAACCTCTGACCGAACACGCTGAGCTACCGTGCCTTCAGACCCTAGACCACGGATATCTACGAGGGGGGGAGGGGGGGTGTAGAGAGGGATATAACGGAAAGCATGAGGCTGTAGCACGTGAAAAAAACGGTGTTTGGTATCAAATTTAGAGGAGGTAGAGATTTATTGTGCCTTGAAAGAGGAGCGCAACGACGTTTTAAATGAGAGGCGGAAGTGTATAAAGAGCATTTCTGGGCAGGCCTTAGCGATATCCTACTTAAGAAGCAGCCACCAACGTATTTTACATAGTGACATAATATATTCGCATGCTCTTTCCGTCAATATTGCAGCGTTAGAATGATTTAGGACTACACAGGCATATCTCGAACATTTTATGACTGGCAGTAGCATCGTGGGTGTTGAGCATTAGGCTTTTAATAAATTTCATTGTTAGCAGGTGATGGTAGAGGTTTCCGGTTTGCAACGGTACCTCTTGAGCGGTGGGTGCACACACTTGTGATGTTTAAGTTTCATTCTTTGACTCGACAGTGCTCGTTTCCAAGTTGTTTTCAACTTGTGACGAGGCCTAATGCCATAAAAAAATTGTTTAAGGTAGGGTATAACTCAGGAAGTTTGTAATCCTTTTATGTCTGCTGGCACAAAGATGATTGTTTTATCTGGTTTCCTCGTTTTTAGCGCTTGATAATGGGATAATGTCACGAAACGTGTTGTGGCAATAATTACACTGGACTGACTATCCTCAATATTGCTAAAGTTCGGAGAAAACTAGTCTTCTGTCTTGATGTACTTCATAACTTCACCTTCACGCTATGGTAGCCTTTACCATGAACTGTCGGAGTTTCTGTTATTAAATCTAGTACCATCTCCTTACCCCGAGCAGATAGACTGAGTCTTCCACAGCCAAGGAATTTTCAACATCTGTGTCCAGTATACGAACTAGCTTCTTCTTTATACTAAGTGGTAAGTTGTTCTTCATAATTCAAAATAAATCGCGATGAGATATGGGTTCATGTCAGCACTTGGTTTTATTTAAATAACATTCAAAGTTCTCCACAGTGTTTCCTGTTTTGCGTTTAAATGGTTCTCGGTTTTACACTTGCTTCCTTAAATTCTCCGGCACGCACGACGGCCAGTACTTACGTAAGAAAAGCCTTCCCGACCTGCGCTATAGTTTCAAGCCTTCCGGCCGACTTAATAGCCCAGAGAGCGGTATCTCCTTGTATATATGCTACAGTTAATAAAATATTTTGTTGTCCGAACCATGTCTTTCGTAGGGCACCTCGGAATTCTTTTGTAAGCATAACGATATGTGGACTTTTCTTTTCTACAGAGAAAATCTGAAATTTGTCTTTTATTAAACTTTCCCCTGCTATTATTATGAATACTGAAGGTATTGTCCCCAGAACAAATGGCGGTGGCTGTTCGCTTTTATATGAATCATTATTGTAATATATGCCACTTGTATTCAGATGTATACATGTTTCCTGCACCTCATATCTGATTTCCTCTAATTCCTGTTGTAATCTCCTCATCTTATGAGTGACTTGTTCCTGCCACAGTGGACAACCAGATCTAGCCCGTTGTACATCTGTCTCAGTGGTTTCTGTGTTTCCTACTGCTGCCTGTGAACTAACTACAATCGTAGACAATTTTAATGGCTTCTGGCCGTGCAGCTCACAAGGAGCACTGCGTTGCCAACTCTGCTGAATGTGCATCTACAGTAAGTATGCTATGACCCTACACTTTGGTAACATAGCAGACAGGTGCGCCCGAATCTGCCTCAAGTTTGAAGAACAAGTACCCTTCAGAAATAAGGACCCTTGTCTGTTTGTGCAACACTTAGCACCTTTTACAGGGTGAAAATTATTGAACTACACTCCTGGAAATCGAAAAAAGAACACATTGACACCGGTGTGTCAGACCCACCATACTTGCTCCGGACACTGCGAGAGGGCTGTACAAGCAATGATCACACGCACGGCACAGCGGACACACCAGGAACCGCGGTGTTGGCCGTCGAATGGCGCTAGCTGCGCAGCATTTGTGCACCGCCGCCGTCAGTGTCAGCCAGTTTGCCGTGGCATACGGAGCTCCATCGCAGTCTTTAACACTGGTAGCATGCCGCGACAGCGTGGACGTGAACCGTATGTGCAGTTGACGGATTTTGAGCCAGGGCGTATAGTGGGCATGCGGGAGGCCGGGTGGACGTACCGCCGAATTGTTCAACACGTGGGGCGTGAGGTCTCCACAGTACATCGATGTTGTCGCCAGTGGTCGGCGGAAGGTGTACGTGCCCGTCGACCTGGGACCGGACCGCAGCGACGCACGGATGCACGCCAAGACCGTAGGATCCTACGCAGTGCCGTAGGGGACCGCACCGCCACTTCCCAGCAAATTAGGGACACTGTTGCTCCTGGGGTATCGGCGAGGACCATTCGCAACCGTCTCCATGAAGCTGGGCTACGGTCCCGCACACCGTTAGGCCGTCTTCCGCTCACGCCCCAACATCGTGCTGCCCGCCTCCAGTGGTGTCGCGACAGGCGTGAATGGAGGGACGAATGGAGACGTGTCGTCTTCAGCGATGAGAGTCGCTTCTGCCTGGGTGCCAATGATGGTCGTATGCGTGTTTGGCGCCGTGCAGGTGAGCGCCACAATCAGGACTGCATACGACCGAGGCACACAGGGCCAACACCCGGCATCATGGTGTGGGGAGCGATCTCCTACACTGGCCGTACACCACTGGTGATCGTCGAGGGGACACTGAATAGTGCACGGTACATCCAAACCGTCATCGAACCCATCGTTCTACCATTCCTAGACCGGCAAGGGAACTTGCTGTTCCAACAGGACAATGCACGTCCGCATGTATCCCGTGCCACCCAACGTGCTCTAGAAGGTGTAAGTCAACTACCCTGGCCAGCAAGATCTCCGGATCTGTCCCCCATTGAGCATGTTTGGGACTGGATGAAGCGTCGTCTCACGCGGTCTGCACGTCCAGCACGAACGCTGGTCCAACTGAGGCGCCAGGTGGAAATGCCATGGCAAGCCGTTCCACAGGACTACATCCAGCATCTCTACGATCGTCTCCATGGGAGAATAGCAGCCTGCATTGCTGCGAAAGGTGGATATACACTGTACTAGTGCCGACATTGTGCATGCTCTGTTGCCTGTGTCTATGTGCCTGTGGTTCTGTCAGTGTGATCATGTGATGTATCTGACCCCAGGAATGTGTCTATAAAGTTTCCCCTTCCTGGGACAATGAATTCACGGTGTTCTTATTTCAATTTCCAGGAGTGTATTTGAAATAAAATCGTCATAACTTGTGGACGGTTTGCGTTAGGAAGTTTAAACTGCACTGTAGGCTGCGTGGCATGATGGGAACTAGTATGCGCCGTATGGTTTGGTTCAGCGACCAAGTGCACTTTCATTTGGATGGGTTGGTCAATAAGCGAAACGGGTGCATTTGGGGTACTGAGAATCCCCATTTGCCGATCGAGAAGTCTGTTTACCCTCAACGGGTGACTATCTGGTGTGCATTGTTCAATCACGGAATAATGGTAGCGACATTCCTTGATGGCACAGTGACTACCGAACGGTACGTGAAGGTTTTGGAAGATGATTTTATCCCCATAATCCGAAGATACCCTGATTTCGGCAAGATGTGCTTCATGCAAAACGGAAATCGACCTCATCGACGCAGGAGAGTCATGTCCTGGAGGAACCGTTTGGGGATCGCATTCTGGCTCTGGGGAGCCCGGAGTCCACTGGCATGGGTCACTATTGGCCACCACATTCTCCGGATCTGATCACATGCGACTCCGTTTTGTAGCGTTATATTAAGGCTAGGTGTACAACAATAACTCCAAAATCATTGCTGAGCTGAAAACAGTCATTCAGGAGGTCATCGACAGCATCGATGCTCCGATACTTCAGCGGGTCATGCAGAATTTTGCTATTTGTCTGCGCCACAACATCGCCATTGACGGGAGGCATATCGAACATGTCATAACCTAAATGCGAATATTTGTAGTGACGTTTACATGTTGAACAAAGTGTTTGCATCCCGTAGTTTGTAACTAATTTACGTTTCTTTTCATATAATTCAATAATTGTCAGCCTGTAGGTGCTTCTGCCGTTATGAGAGAACACACAGAACACCACAGAAATCAGGCAGTCGTAGATTCATGCACATGAAACATTATAGAACGCTCATATTATACAGTACGGAAAACGGAAACAGAATGAGCGCTGATTGTCTAGCTCCACACCTGTCTGTTGTACATCCCCAGCCCGGACACAATAACGCTGTAGCGGACTGTAATTGAATAACATTTGGTAGTTCGTTATTTATCAGCTATTCGTGTATCTCTATGTGCTTCCTATTTGTTAAATTCACCTACGACTTTCTGTTCTTGTTCAATTAACTTGTTTTTGGTTTGTTCTGTACCCCAGACCGTAAACCTTTGTACCTGTTCAGACAAATTAGCCACCGTGTGTTGTAAAGTTGACTGTGCCGTTCACACATTCTTTACTTCAGATTTTAGGTTTATTAATGTGTCTGAGATTTTTTGTATAGTTGTTTCAGATAGGTAATTTCTGCCTGGATATCCCTGAAAGTGTGTTTTTCAAACGCTTCAAGTGGCTCTAAGCACTATGGGAGTTAACATCTGAGGTCATCAGTCCCCTAGTCTTAGATCTACTTAAACGTAACTAACCTAAGGGCATCACACACATTCATGCCCGAGGCAGCATTCGAATTTGCGACAGTAGCAGCAGCGAATGTGTTTTTATACATTCGGATTGTTCCTTAACGAAGTATTCCATACTACATTTTACATGTTCTTTCTGCTTTCTCTCTAAGTGTTAAAAATGTCTTTGGAATGTTTTTGTTTCTTTTTTTCTTCGAAAACTTTTCTAATAATTTAATGTCGCGATCCTAACGTTTAAGTAAAAATTTTGCAAAAGTATGTGACGCGAATTTAGTTACCGGTATTGTGTCGGGGGAGGGGGGAGGGGATCCTGTGTCAGTTCATACTTCTTCTGAAGTAGGGCAAATATGTTCGATTTTCGTGTCAGTAGCACTGTCTGCATCTGCTAATTGCTCGATTCGAATATCTTCTGGTGCCATTTTGCTATGTGAACCTATCTTTTCTGTGAAACAATCAGTCCCAGTCACTGATAAAATATTGTCTCTCACTTCTCAAAGTAATTGCCAATAAACAATAAAATTATAAAAATGGAACCCGACGGTACAACCGTAACTGCCCAGTAGTGTGAAACAATGAGTCCCAGTCACTGATAAAATATTGTCTCTCACTTCTCAAAGCAATTGCCAATAAATAATAAAATTATAAAAATGGAACCCGACGGTACAACCGTAACTGCCCAGTAGTGTGAAACAATGAGTCCCAGTCACTGATAAAATATTGTCTCTCACTTCTCAAAGCAATTGCCAATAAATAATAAAATTATAAAAATGGAACCCGACGGTACAACCGTAACTGCCCAGTAGCCTGCTAATTGCTCGATTCGAATATCTTCTGGTGCCATTTTGCTATGTGTACCTATCTTTCCTGTGAAACAATCAGTCCCAGTCACTGATAAAATATTGTCTCTCACTTCTCAAAGTAATTGCCAATAAATATTAAATTTATAAAAATGGAACCCGACGCTACAACCGTAACTGCCCAGTAGCCACTTCATTTTCGTCACAAAAGAAATAGAATCGGCCATCTTATGTTTCTGGCACATGTCGACGGTGTGAGAATTTATTTGCAAAAATCTCAAATTATGTGCCAAAGCACCATGAGTCATGGATCTTGTGTTAAAATTAATTTTTCGAACTCGATTCGCAATTAGAGAGGATCCAGCGTCGATACCCTTACCTTTGCTGGGTACAGAAATACGTAAGCTCCCTAAAAATGTAGCAAAATATCGGTTTATGACTCTTGTTCCTTTGTCAATAATATTTCTCCTCCCTCGTCTTAGCACATGGTGCAGAAATTATTATTATTTCAGACAAAAAGTACAAAATTCACATCACAAAAAATTTCCTATAATCTGGAAATAATTTGCTACCCTGTTGGAGCGCCACATACAACGTGACCATTCCTAAGACGTAACTTTCATGGGTGAAATGCAAAACTAGACAAAACTACTTTCACCTAACACTACGGGAGGATAGTAAACGTTGTTACGCGTGATGAAAACTGCTGTTATTAGTTAATAGGATCTTTGCTTCTTTACGTCACTTAAGTCAAAATACAACTCTGCCTTTTAAATAAATGGATCTTGGTGAAGCATACACTGATAAGCCAAAATGCTATGACCACTGCCCACCGTGACCCTGGATACTGCCTGATGGGGTTGCAGGCACGTGAGGTGGTTACAAAAGTGAGTAAGCGGAGCAGACACGGACGGATGATCACCCTAACAAAGATATGGGCTTCAAATAAGGAAACCCACTGAAATTAGACACTTTGACAAAGTGCATATTAGAGCCTGTGAACGAGTATTTCGACAACGGCGAAGCTGATTGATTGTTGACGTGCTACTGTCGTGGGCACCTACGCAAAGAGGTAGGACTGTAAAACTACTACTAGGCTCTAAACGGTTGGATGTCCACGACTCTTCAAAAGAAATGCGATTCGGAGACTTAAGTGCTCTGTGAAGTAGGAGATGTTGTGATTTGTGGCATCTCTGCTAAAAGAGCACGACGCTGGTGCACGCACAAGTGTTTCGTAGCACATCATTCATCGTACACGCGGAGCCGACAGCGGTCCTCCCCTACAGGTTCGCATATTGACCCAACGACACCGTTAATTACGACTGCGCTGCGCACGGGACCATCGTGATTGCACCGTCGATCAATGGAAAAGTGTTGGCACCTGGGGTAAATCACATTTTTGCTACCCTATGGCGACGGTCGTCTTCACAAGCGCCGTCATCGGAGTAAAGGGCGGCTCTACGTCTGTAGCACGCCACGGACGCAGGCTGGTGTTATGCTATAGGGGACACACTCCTGCAGTTGTGTGTGACCTGTGATAGTAATCAAAGACACACCGACACTTGCGAACCACCTGATGTGCCCGACGGCATTGTCATCTTTCAGCAGTATAATTATCCGTACCTCAGAGCCATAACGGTGCTACAGTTGTTTGAGAAGCATTATAGTGAACTCAAGTAGATTTTAGGGCTACCCAATTCGTCTGATGTAAATACTGTAGAACCCATCTGGGTCGCTACTGGGCGCCATGGCCGCGTACCCAAATCAGCGGCCCGTTATTTACCTAAGTTACATGACCTGTGAGTAGACATATAATGCCACATGCCTCCAAAAAATCACCGAAAAACTGTCGGAGACATGACACGCCAGGTCATTGATATATGGCGTTCCAAAGAGGGACAAACAAGCTTTTCAGAGGGTGGTCATAACGTTTTGGGTCATCACTGCATTCTGATAACTGATTTTGTGAATGTATTACCATCTGCTACTTTTTGTAGTACTTGCAAATCAATGTCACTTAATAGCATCAGATCCGTGTGGCTGCATCAAGACTGCGTTGAAATGGGTAAAGGAATTAATACATTGTCACTTACATAAACACCTAGAGTAGTACTAATATGTAGAGCAGCTTCTTATTTGGTGATACTGAAATTGTGATCAGTAGAAAATCCCGACGGATCGTCCACACTTTTATACAAAGCATCAGCTAGTGCAGTTACTAATGCCAAAATTATTAGTTAAAATGGCTTCCATTTGAAAGATAACTTCGGGTAATCAACTTACCAGAATGAAAACCGATATTCCTTTTATGACGATACTACTGGAATACAACACCTCATTTTCACAGAAAAATTACGTGTATCATGTAGAAAAGGCAGAGAGAGAGAGAGAGAGAGAGAGAGGTAAATGAGTCAGCAATCATCGATTTGTAATCGTTATATTAAAAACAAATTTGGCATGATAATTTACATTACGTAATATACTGAAGCGCGAAAGAAACTGATACAGTCGTGCGTATCCAGATACAGAATGTGTAAACAGGCAGAATATGGCGCTGTGGTTGGCAACGCCGCTATAAGACAAGTGTCTGGTGCAGTTGTTATATCGGTTACTGCTTCTACAATCGCAGGTTATCAAGATTGAAGTGAGGTTTAACGTGACGTCACAGTCGGCGCACGAGCAATGCGACACCGCATCTCCCGTACGACCATTTCACGAGTGTACCGTGAATGCCAAGACTTCGGTAAAACAACACATCATCGACATCGCTGCGGCCGGAAAAAGATCCTGGAAGAACGGAACCAGCGAAGACTAAATAGAGTCGTTCAACGTGATATAAGTGCAATCCTTCCGCAAATTGGTGCAGATTGCAGTGCTGGGACATCAAAACGTCTCAGCGAACGATCCAATCGTCGACACATCATCGATATGGGATTTCGTGTACCTATGATGGCTACACGACACAAAGCTTTACGCCTCGCCTGGGTCCGTCAACACCGACATTGGACTGTTAATGTCTGGAAACAAGTCGCGTGGTCGGAAGAGTCTCGTTTCAAACTGTATCGAGCGGATGGACGTGTATGGGTATGGGGACTACATCATTAATCCATGCGCCATACATGTCAGGTGGGGACTGTTTAAGCTTTTGGAGGTGTGGAGCATGTGTAGTTGGAGTGATATCGGACCTCTGACATGTGAGACGTGCGTAAGCATCGTGTCTGATCATCTGCATCCATTCGTGTCTATTGTGCATTCCGACGGACTTAGGCAATTCCAGCAGGACTCTGCGGCCTCCAAACGTCCAGAATTTCTGCAGAGTGGCTCCAGGAACACTCTTCTGAGTTTAAGGGGAGGTTTACTATTTTTGGCCCTGAAAAAGCATGTTATTTGGGAATTTTTTCCTCGGGGTGTGTTGTACACAACAATGTAAAATTTGGTCAAAATATTTATTGAATTTTCCTCTACAACCTGGAATTTCTTCGACCGGAAATTTCAAGGGCAAAGGTGGAAGTTCCGTCGGAACGAAACACAATTTCGATGTAGACCTCCACGCGCGGTATGTCACAGGTCAGCCGGCACGTCTGAAATCAAAACTGAGTTGACGTTAGCGAAATATACAAGATTGTTTAGGAGTTGTACCTCGCTTAAGGTATTTGGACCACAGGAAACAAAATGGCGGCCATTTGAAAAAAAATAGGGATTTTTACATAGATTTTTCGACTTCGTCGGCCAAAGAAATATACTTATAGTGGATGGATCGGAATAAAAGTGGTACAACTCCTAGACAATTTAGTTAACTTCGTCGGAGACAAACAATCATCGGTTCAGTAGTTTGAAGTGACAATACTGCGCGATAGAAAAAAGTCATTTCGCGAAAACCGAGTTTGAAGTTTTGACTACACATAAATGCAGTATTATGCCACCTTGGATCCATAAACTAGTCCTTCCTCTACCTCATAGAGGGCGTTCTGCTCGATCTGGGCCATCCTGCGCTGCTCCAGAGCCGCTCGTACGGCCGGTGACAAGCGATTTTCGGTGGTCGTCCGAATGCTTGGCGAACTGCGTCGAATGGAGTCCCAGGGTGACGTACATCGTTGTCATGGTCTTCATAATTCCTGAGTACCCTTCGTTGAAGCTGCTCACTGCCAGGAAAGTCACAGTCTCGATTTTCTTCGCACCAGAATGCAAATGCTTGGGGGCTAACTTCCAAACACACGCATTCAAAGTTTCATTCGAATTTTGTGTGTTTCCTCCCAAGCATCAGTACAATAACCCGTCCTCCGAAAGAAAAAATCTGATGAGTAAAGAAGGCCGGTTTCAGGCAGGTGCATTTTTTTGTTCGACCGAGAATAACAAAAATTTCCGTTCCGTATTCGGGAAAACCGTTTCAGGGGTGGATTCTAAACACTTTTATGGATAAAAAAATTAAAATAATCGATTTCCTCAACCAAAAGATAGTAAACATCCCTTTAAACACTTCCGCTTTCCACCAAACTCCCCAGAAAGGAACGTCATTGAGCATTTCTGAGCTGCCTTGCAACGTGTTGTTCAGAAGAGACCTCCACCCCCTAGTACTCTTACGGACTTAACGGCCAGCCCTGCAGGATTCATGGTGGCAGTTCTCAGTTCTGTCCAGCTCTACTTCAGACATTAGTCGTGTCTATGCCATGTAGTGCTGCAACACTTCTGCGTACTCGCGGGGACCCTACACGATGTGAGGCAGTTGTACCAGTTTTCTTTGGCTCTTCAGTGTAGTTCTTTAGATAAGGGTTACATTTTTCTGATTATTGAATATGTTATGCACTTTGCGATATTTGGATTATTTAACACCTTTCCTTTGAAACGTATGTTTGCAAACAACAGCTAAAACTACACTACTGGCCATTAAAATTGCTACACCAAGAAGAAATGCAGATGATAAACGGGTATTCTTTGGACAAATATATTATACTACAACTGACATGTGATTGCATTGACACGCAATTTGGGTGCATGGATCCTGTGAAATCAGTACCCAGAACAACCAACTCTGGCCGTAATAACGGCCTTGATTCGCCTGAGCATTGAAAGAAACAGAGCTTGTATGGCGTGTACAGGTACATCTGCACATGCAGCTTCAACACGATACCACAGTTCATCAAGAGTAGTAACTGGCGTATTGTGACGAGCCAGTTGCTCGGCCACTATTGACCAGACGTTTTCAGTTGTTGAGTGATCTGGAGAATGTGCTGGCCATGGCAGCAGTCGAACATGTTCTGTATCCAGAAAAGCCCGTACAGGAACTGCAACACGCGGTCGTGCATTATCCTGCTGAAATGTAGGGTTTCGCGGGGATCGAATGAAGGGTAGAGCCACGGGCCTGCTGAAATGTAAGGTCCACTGTTCAATGTGCCGTCAATGCGAACAAGAGGTGACAGAGACGTGTAACCAATGGCACCCCATACCATCACGCAAGGTGATACCCCAGTATGGCTATGACGAATTCACGCTTCCAATGTGCGTTCACCGCGATGTTGTCAAACACGGATGCGACCATCATGATGCTGTAAACAGAATCTGGATTCATCCGAAAAAATGACGTTTTCCATTCGTGCAGCCAGGCTCGTCGTTGAGTACACCATCGCAGGAGCTTCTGTCTGTGATGAAGCGTCAAGGGTAACCGCTGCCATGGTCTCCGAGCTGATAGTCCATGCTGCTGCAAACGTCGTCGAACTATTCGTGCAAATGGTTGTTGTCTTGCAAACGTCCCCATCCGTTGACTCAGGGATCGAGACGTGGCTGCACGATCCGTTACAGCCATGCGGATAAGGTGCCTGTCACCTCGACTGCTAGTAATACGAGGCCGTTGGGATCCAGCACGGCGTTCCTTATTACCCTCCTGAATCCACCGATTCGATATTCTGCTAACAGTCATTGGATCTCTACCAACGCGAGCAGCAATGTCTCGATACGATAAACCTTAATCGCGTTAGGCTACAGTCCAACCATTATCAAAGTCGGAAACGTGATGGTACGCATTCCTCCTCCTTACACGAGGCATCCCGACAACGTTTCACCAGGCAACGCTGGTCAACTACTGTTTGTGTATGAGAAATCGGTTGGAAACTCTCCTCATGTCAGCACGTTTTAGGTGTCGCCACCGGCTCCAACCTTGTGTGAATACTCTGAAAAGCTTATAAGTTGCACAGTATCTTCTTCCTGTCGATTAAATTTCGCGTCTGTAGCGCGTTATCTTTGTGGTGTAGCAATATGCCCGGTAGTGTACTTAATTGGCTAAAAATAGTTAAATGAACACCGCGTCCGACAGTGTGTGGCTTTAAAAATGAGAAGTGGCTTTCATTGATATCTCGGAGACTGGAAGCCAGTTAGTCTATAGAGAGCCAACGAGGAAGGACTCGATAAGGGCCCAAGACAGACAGCAGTGTGGGAGCTGTAAGTTCGCGATGCAAGCAGTTGGGCAGCGTAGAGTTTAGTCCGGGCTGGAACTAGCGGCCAGTGACAACTTGTTATCAACAGGCAGGAATCGTTTCACGGTGCGAGTGAGCAGTCGGTGTCTGGCATCTTGCCTCCAGTGAATAACACACAGGCCGTACACAACTGCATATTGCCTGTGGCGCTGCTCTTCAAAGCCCGTGTACGAGAAGTGTGTCATTCCAGTGGTGTTTGGGGAGAAAATTGGTTTTGCAGCCACCTGTAGTATGTCTGAGATTCACCTAAAATTTCCGTTATCAATTGCATGGTTCAGTGCTTTGCTTTTAACCATGCAAGATCAAGTTGTGCGTTTCAGTTGTGGAAACTTCATTGTGAAATTATACCCCCGTGGTTTGCTCTTAAATAATAGTTATGTTAAACAGGTGACTTTCTTTGTTTAGTCTGTGGGCCTGGTGTTCGTTCGTTTCGTACCTGCATGCGGCAAGCTTGTTTTATTAGTATTCATTGCCAGGTTTTATGGTTAATTAGGTGTAACTTCTTTGTTTACGTTGTGTTTTCCTCCTTTTTTGTTTATTAAACAACATTTTTTCAAGTATTATTTTTTTCAAGTTGACGTTTTGTGTAAGATATACTGTCAATATTTAGAATCATTGGAGTTGAGTATTACTTTCTTATTTCGTCATTTATGCTGATGCACTCTGATTAGGTGGATTGTTTTGTTAATAACAGTAAAGTTGACACGTATTTACGTCCACAGAACATCTATCGTTTTTCCACTCTCGAAGTTTCCTGCTCCCAAGAAGTACAAAATTACACACAGATGAAATTTGTGTAGTACAAAAGATTTGGAAGAGAAGTCTAAGGGAATTTTCTGTTTGATTGTACAAAAATATTTTCAAATTAAGTGGACACTTAAAGTGACAGTCGAAAGACTATATTATGTAAGAAATGGTAAAAGCGTATGAAATATCTCTGCATCTACTGCAATACTTCCCAAGTCACAGTACGTAGGTGGGGGAGCAGACGTAGAGTAGCACTACAATTTTCCGTTCATTCTCTTGCATTTCTGAGTGGTGCATTGTGGTCATTACGGGAGATACATGTTGGAACGTGTAGTATCCGAATCCTCCTGACAGATTAATTGTTCCATATATTAGCTGAAACCTGGAACCTTGCCCTCTGCGTGTAGTGCTCTTACCGACTGCAGTATGCGGACACGATTCAAGACCCTGCCTTACGTTTTCAATTCTGCCAGTCACTGTGTCCTAACTTCCAGGTTCGAGTCACATTTCGGCACAAAGTTTTGTTATATAGCACACGCTTTACTACATACTGTTGCACAGCAGACACAACTCCCGATTCCACATGTAAATTTTCAAAATTATTACTTGGTGCAGACGGCCAGTGATGCATAATGCGGGACACCGCTCGCGACGGTTTGCTACACTGAACTGAGCTGTAAGTGAAGAATGCAGACAGTGTAGTATGGTAGTGCCAATTAGGTCATTCTGCTAGCCACACAGTATGCGGTAATAATGTGCAATGCACGAAGTCAGTCGCTCTGCGGCATCCTAACTCTATTGGAAGCTCAGAAAGTAGGGACAATTGACAATAACTGAGACACTACTGCGGACACTAGACCGCTGACGCTTCCAGTTAATGAGGGCAAATTACCTCATCACCTGTCACAAAGATGCTATGTCTACCCTAAATACCCTGGTTTCAGAAGCCTCAGGCTCCACGTCTGGTCATACCATCTGCATCTTTGATTCATAGACAATGACACTCTCACTTGCTACGTGGTTGGTGAATCATGATGTGCTGCTTGCTGCCTGTGTGAAGACTTCACCTCCGAAATGGCAGCCAGCCAGCTTTGGTGGGACTCAGCTGCTGCAGGCTGCCCCTGCTGTTTGGTCACATCCGTGAGTGAGAGAAGGTGTAGGTGAGTTGCAACTTCCTCTGCTGAAGGTCCATACCAACTGACTCTAAGCTGTAGGCTACAGCCTGTTGGGCGAGGTACATGAGTATTGTTTCCCTGAGTATACGCTGTGTTGTCGCTTGAGGTCCTGGGCTTCGACCCTCTCGACACCCGCCATCCGTGGTATTCCGTTGATAAATACCTGGGTGTGCATCCATCTTCGAGAACGCTGGTGAGTGTCGCGCACTCTGTTGATGAGCTGCTGCGCGCTAGCGCCTACAATCTTGCGAGCCGGCTACCTGCACGACTGTGCTGCTGGATCCATCCCTACTGCAACGCCTGCAGCCTCCAGTCTGTAACATTTGCATTCCTCTCTGCACAATGGTGTACGACTCAGTGCACTCATCACCGCACCAGGGAGGAGAATGCATGTTGTAAAACCACAAACTATAAATCTGCTTCTAGACAAGGCTGTTTAACTGACTGTTTCGGGTATGTCACAACCAACCATACCGGCTCTCTAAGCTCAACACCCCACACCTGTGGCGCCACCACTTCGCCCTCCATGGCCACTAAAATCGTGTCCCCGGCAGGTGACTTCGGCAGTATAAAAAGACCTAGTCTGGACCTAGTGTTCTTTCTGAATTGTTGCGAACTGTCGGAGGGTAACAACTTCGAGGCTAAAACTCTTTCTAGTGACGTCTCACTCTCTCGTTGCCTGAGATTTTCTGTGACATTCACACGTTGACCGTTGCAACACATGACGACTGGTGCACCTCTCTGAATCTTCAGAGGCTCTTCGGTGCTCGGTAGTTAGGTTTGTGTGTTAAAGTGACTAAACTGCTTGGTTTTCAGTCCCTTTCTCCGGGAAGTGCTTCTTGTATAAGAGGAAGTCCTGGCGCAGTTCATTGCTTCAGAATGATTTGTATACTGCCCACCAGAGACGGTGTCGCCAAACGTATTCTTCATCTGACATCCTGAAACCTAACAAGACAGGGATACAAAAATTATACATGGGACAGGAGGAGGATTGAATCCAAGCCACAGGCTGAGCTATGACGTGCGCTGTCATCTACGCCATGAGAAACACTAACACTAACTGAGTAAGGCGGCCCACTTGAATCTGCGTGTGCAATGGCCTCATTGACTAGCTTAAATGACAGTTACATCGGCAAAACATGTCGAATATCTTTTTGACAGTTATTAACGAATACTACCTCTCTCGCAGTCACAGAGTTTGCAGACTGTTTCTTACCATCCTGTGTGCATCTGTTGCCACAATGTCAATAACTTCCAATATTGTTCCTTGATCCCCAACATCATATAATACTTGTATCTTCGTTATTTTATTGTTGGCTTCAATGAAACGTATCACCTTAAAGTCTTATACTGCTGGTACTCTCTCTGTGTCTATTATAAAGGATTCAAGTAACAGTGCACAATTTGCGAGTCAATGACTACTACTGCTTCAATATCATTATCCTTAAGAGTCACAGTAAGCTGTTACCAAACTATTGTTTCTCGTCTCTTTGCCATGTTTACTTTCTGATTATCATTATAATATCTATTACCGTAAATTTTGAACACCTCTCAACTTTTCTTTTGTCACCAGTATTCATCCCCTATTAGAAAAATGCAAATTACTTTTTTCCCATCGATGCTTTTTCTGAGAAACTGTGGCTCTACCTTTCATTCTCATTTGTTGGTTTGTTTCCGATTCGGCGCCCACTTTCCTTTTACTTCCAGTCTATGCTTTCTAACCATTACATTTCTTTGCTTCTCCTGAGAAAGCAGATATTTCATACAAGGCACACCCAACTTTCTTAAATTTTTTCTGTACTTCTGATACCGCGTACTTTCCTTTCAGTAACAGAATGATGGAAACTGCCTGCTTTCAAATAGTGCTCTTCACTGAAAACATTTCGATCAATATAATTTACGGTAGCCTTCTTTTCAACTTTGAAATTAACTTCTTAGCTACATTTCCAGCTGAGTGTCTTATGCTGAATACCACATACCTTCTGAAAAAGCTCCTTTGCACAACTGACATAATAATTTTTAACGGAATCTGCTTCAACAGATAGTGTGGATTGAACACGTTCCTGTGCTACAAAGTCATTATCTACAAGAAAGATTGTCCTTTGGCATTTCTCAGTCTAGTTACCAGCAGCAGTTTGCAAAATTTCATGGATCTCTTTACTAGGTCCGACTGGAGGTGTTTCATTTTTATTACTCTCTTATTCTTTATTGACGTGTATTATTCCATAAAGTCAGTAACTCATTCATATATATTTTCAAATTCTTTGCTAAAATCCCTAGCTGATGCTGCAATGTCTCAGTGAGAGCTACACCATGTCGTCAAATTTACTATCAGTTTCCTTGATAAATTTTTCTAACTTGCTATCCCTAGCAGAATCCTGTACTGTTTCCTCCATTTTGTAGATTGTAGTATTGATTCATTTATCAACTTGGTATCCTTCTTCACTTAATCAAATTTACTGTTAATATCCTAGGAAGGTGATTCTACTTTACTCTTAAGGCTTGAAACGTTTCCCGCATATTATCTTTCATATTTTCCTCCTCATTACTAACAATATGAGTACGTGCTTCAACAGTATTATCTGTTGTGCCAAAAGTAACATGAGCCATGTAAGCGTAGGCTTCCGCGGTTGTTGTCATCTTCAATAAAATTCTTCAGGGTATCAGACCGCATCGTCATAATTTAAAATGCGCCAACGTTTCGGCCAGCGTTGCAGCTAGCCTTCATCAGGGCCTTACGTTAAACTGCTCAGCTGCAACGCTGGCCGAAACGTTGGCGCATTTTAAATTATGACGATGCCGTCTGATACCCTGAAAAATTTTATTGAAGATAACATGAGCCACTTTCCGCTTCTCATTTTTCGCTATATCGCTCATCAAGTATCCACTTTTCCTTTTAGCATTCCTAAGAGAGAACATAAAGCACAATTTCTAAATTATTATATTTAATCCCCTGTTGTTGGTGATGCGAGCTTCATCTTACTTTATATAGTTTTTCATGACCTCTGGTTTTTGTCGCTGGCTCAGAAATGTGCTGCTGCGACGACCGTAGATCAAGCACAAGACCTCAGCAGGGGAGCCTCAAGTGCACATCTTCGCTGCTTCAACGGTAACTGGAACAGCACACGTTTCATTCAATCTTCCTCTCGATATATAGCTTGCCTCACCACATCTGCTGCTACTATCTACCGTCTTTTTCTTGTGTTGCCATCATGACGACTGTTTGTGGTATTTCACTATACAAAATGTTTATAAACGTTTGACTCACTTTTAGTTCAGAGTTCATTGCTGCATAGTTCTGTCTTTCCACGCTTTAATTTCACGTTGGCTAGCAGCACTACTAATTAGACCAAAATATAATTATACTTATTCACTAAGTGGTAACTAGTAACATAAAACATATTTAGTAACCTACATACCTCAAGTCTGATTTCAAATAGCTTTAATAATAGAACAATAGGGGAATGTATCTTAGAACACGTTTCAAGTTTTCGCCTCTAGCCAGTCATGTAATATTTCAGTATAGTTTGCTACCGCATTTTGAAGCTACAGTATTATCTTAAAGTGAATTTAGTCTTTTTATGTAATTATAAAAAAATACTTCAGAAACGTAAGACTATATCAAATGAAAAACTTTTACGAGATACAACATTGTCTCGTACCTAGGAACAAAATATTGTATTCAAGTTGCAGTTCGCCACTTTGCCTCGGAGGATGTCCCCCGCAGTCGGA
The DNA here is from genome assembly GCF_023864275.1 of Schistocerca cancellata. Lineage (NCBI taxonomy): Eukaryota > Metazoa > Arthropoda > Insecta > Orthoptera > Acrididae > Schistocerca > Schistocerca cancellata. Next base: position 637,155,717 of record NC_064631.1, on the reverse strand, counting down.
GACGAAATGTCAGGGGAGAATTTTACACATCAACCACGGCATATCAGCCCGGGAGTTTTAAGTGAAGTCTCTGGAATATGTTCAGCGTGAAGTTCGGAGATGGGTGGACAAGCGACAACGAAAGAAAAAAATCTACTGGAAGTACAGAATAACTTTTCAGCAACCTTCATAAAGAAAGTTTTAATATCTCTAAACAACAACTGAAATTTTAACACATGTAGTTTTACAACGAAGGTCATCAATTAACATACCTTCAGTAATCTTTATCACGGAATTTTCTAGCTCTACAACCAAAACGTAAGGTTTAATCCAAGTAGTGTCAAATCAATTATAGTCGATACATTGTAACGATGCAAACAGGACACTGGAATTTACATTTGACAGATGTATCAAACGAAGAAGTCAAATAGCTTTCATAATTACAAAAGAACTGCGAGAACCATGACCGCACAAATCAGAATTTACTATTATTCTGATATTCATCACTTTCGACTTGACTTACATTTATAGTTAAACCCCGCTTCTGTGCTGAAAGAGTTCTCCATTGCCTTCAACAGTACTTAAAGCTTCGTCAGATACAATAGGGCAGTCTAATTAAATAGCATACTAAGATCACTGTATGCTGTGCCACACTCTGCTCTTCCGAAATTTTCTTCCACAACCTTTTTCGCATCTTCGACATGTAACCCGAACAGAGTAAGGCATAGGGGAGGCTATTCATAACTGAATGCACGAAATTTCAAGTGTTCACATCCACCGAAGTTGTGTACTGCATCCCTGTAGCGGAAGGACACAGGAATTACAGGGACATGGCGACCCCTCCGTCACTTCCCTCTCTTTCTCCACTCCGACACCACCCCATAGCAGCTGCGCGGCGCTCGCTTTTTTCGACATTTTTCCTCGCAGTTTCGGAGCTAACGAGGCGTATCGAATTCAGCGTGCCGGACGAGATGGATGGCGCGCCGCGGCGTGCTGCAGAGGGGCGGGGGAGTCCACGGTGAAGGCGGCGAGGGCGGAGGCGGAGGCGGCGGCGGCGGCGGCGGCGGCAGCTCGGTTTGCAACTCACGCCACGGCCGCCTCCAGCCTTTAGCGGGCGCTGCACGGCGCCTCCTTGAGGCCGGAAGCGTGAAAACGCGCCTCCCTGGCGCGCCGGGGCGCCCAGTCACCTCTTTCACGCAGGTCGGCTTGGGGCGCAGCTTTCCATTCAGCAGGGCGGCGCGGGCGTCGGGCTTCCGTACGGATTTCTCTACCTTCATCCGGCGCCTCAAAGGGCCCTTTCTTTTTCCGTTCACTCGTCTCACGTGTGTTCCCTCGCCCAGATAGGAACGTCACCGAAATCAACACCGCACCAGAGTACGGACGGGGAACATCGAATAAAGAAGTGACTGCTCGCTCTTTGGTTTTACCATTCCGAGTGCAAGGAACAACCCTTGATTGCATTTCGCACTCATAATTTGTGCTCTTACGACTGAGGGATATCAGCACAACATGTAATCTGACACTCAGTTAGGCTAACATCTGTTTCTATACTCCGATAGCTACCTTAAGGTGTCTGTCGCGGTGCACCTTCTCGTATCGCTATCATTCTTCACCTTCTTTGCTCCATTAGAGAACAGTGCTTGGAGAGAACGACTTTTGCAAACTTCCATACGAGCTGTAATCTCTCTGATTCTTTCGTCCATTTCACGATACACATAGGGTGTTCCAATAGGAATGGTCAATATTCAAGATATGACGGGAATGAATATTAGAAGCGTAAAAGTCTAGTAAACATAGGCTCTAGAAATCACGTCTGACCATGAACACTTCTTCATCTTCGATACTCTGAAACAAATCTCTTCTGATACAAGCTCGTTGATCTCCACATTTTGAGAGATGGTAGTAGTTCACTAAACATGGGTTCTAAATTTCATATCTTTAGGGGTTTTTCGCTGCGGCGGAATCTTCTTACGAAATATCTTTCACCAGCTTTCTCCCCCGAATACCAAAATATTTTATGCATGGCGAACTACATAGGGAGGAACGATCATCATAATGAAATAAGGGAAATCGGAGCTCGCGCTGAAAGATACAACTGTTTGAAATCGGAATAACAGAGAATTATTACGAAGGTGGTTCGACGAACCCCCTGCCAATCACTTAATTCCGATTTGCAGAGTATCCACGTAGATGCAGAGCTATGATCACTTGTTCATCTCTGTTGCCGTGGAACACATCTACCCTACTGACATGTGCTAATAACTGTGAATGGATGCATTTTAGAGCCGAGCCGAGAGTGGCCATCCTTGCTTCGTCTGATCGTTTCTCTCACGTCCCTCACTACTGTCAACTTCTAGTGGCACACCATGTATTTGACAGTAAGTAACACGTTGTCCAACTCTTCTCCGAACGTACGCATTTGGTATTTCAACAGCAAAGTTCTTTTTTTTTAATTTATAAATTTGGCCAGCTATGGACCGCACTGAACTTAGGACTTATGGTGTTTCTTTTTCTTCCGGTCTTCCCAGTACCTCTTCATTTTCTCGCCAACTGCCCGTCTCTGCTCATCGGCCCACAATCTCTAGGGTAGAGGTTTTGGCTCATCTTCTTCATAGTTTGCGTTTTCTATCAGTAGCCTGAAGTGATTCCTGTCACGTATTGTTTCTTCTGTAACACCTATTTTGTTGGCGTCTTTCTCTACTGCTTCTATTCATCCTACAGTTTTTTTCGGCTTACAAACATAATTAAAAATTTTCTTTGTAATCCGTGTTTCTTCCATTCTTTTTAAATGTCCACAAAATTTTAGCCGTCTCTTCCTCATTGTATCTCTGATATTTTCTGTATTTTTGTGTAAGTTTTCATTTCTCCTTTTAATCCACCTATTTTCCTTGTTTCATTCAGGACCTTGAATTTTTCTTAGTATTTTTCTCTCTCTTTTTTCTAGTTCTGTTAAATTGCCTTTCTTATTCAATGTTAGGCACTCTGATCCATACGGTGCTCATGTCCTAATAATTGAATTATAATGTCTAATCTACGCTTGTATGGATATTGATTTCTTATTGTAGTAATTTTGTGTCAATTTCAATGCAAATTCAAACTTTTTTATTCTATCTTTATTTGTTGTGTTCTCCAGTAGATTGGCTTGGATCCACTCCTTCTGGTATTTGAGTCCATCATCTCTCTTATTCTTCCATGCTTTGTTTTCATAAGCTTTTCTGTATTATGTTTGTGTTTTATGTACTCGGTTTTTTCGTAGGATACTTTTAGCCCAGTCATTTCAGCAATCGTGTGTAACAGATGAAGGATAACTGTTGCGTCTGTTCGGTTTTCAGTTATCAATTCCGTATCAACCGCAAAGGCTAAACATTTCACTTCCACGAACAGTCCAAGGGTATACTGCCGGTTCATAGTGTCCAACGGGCGCAATATTTCGGCGATCAGACATGTCGTCATCGTCAGTTGCACTGACGAACTGAGCCCCTGAGGGCGGGCGGCCGATTTAAATCCCCTCCCCCCGGGGGCGCTCTCTTCGCCGTCCGCTCCCGCTCGCCGGCGGTCGCGAAGACGTGGGCGTCGCAATCTGTCGTAGCGTCGATGGCGACATGTCTGATCCCCGAAATATTGTACCCGTTGGACACTATGAACCGGCAGTATACCCGTGGACTGTCCTAGCCACAAATACGCCGGGATAAACTGAAGAATCACATTTTACTTCCGATTTGTTCTTTCCTTGGCCCATGCTTATACCCTTTGTGCTTGTGTTTTTAATGCGCTTTCCCATGTTTTTACTATTTTATCTAAAACCAAGTTAAAGAAAATTGGGGACAGTCCATCTCGTTGTCGAACTCCTGTTCTGACATTGAATGGTTCGGAAGTATCGTCTTGAAATTTAATTCTTAATGTTGTATCTGTGAGTTTTTGTTCAACAAGTCTTCTGGTGTTTTCATCCATCCCTTATTCATAAAGTATCTGGAAAAGTGTTAGTCTGTCAACTGAGTCGTTGGCCTTCTTGATGTCTACGAAAGTAACTATTGTATTTTTATTTTGTATAGCTCTCACTCTCAAGATTGTTTTTAAATTAAGAATTTGTTCTGTACATTATCTACCTTTCCTAAACCTTGCTTGATAATCTCCTATATTAGGTCTTGCTTGTTCCTCTATTCTATTTAAAAGTGCTTTAGAAAGTATTTTGTATGTCACTGGTAACATGGATATGCCCCTGTAGTTGTTGGTGTCTGTTTTATTTCCTGTTCTATGGAGAGATGGATCAAGTCTTGTTCCCAGACACTGGGTATGATTGCTTTTCTCCAAATGTCTTTAATTACTTTGTGAATTTTCTGCCAAGCGGATAAGCCCCCTCGTTTCCACATTTCTGCTACTATCCCATCCTCTCCTGGTGCTTTGTAATTCTTCAGTGCTTCGATAATCTTCTACTGTAGGTGGTTCCGATGGTGGATTTTCATGTTGTGGTTTTTGAAATTGTAATCTGTCATTACGCTCTTCATAGTTCTATGTAATACACAGCACGTCATTGACTGCGTCTGCCATTGTAGTTGGTTTACCATCTCCGTTACGCTCTTGCGTTTATTAAACGACCAAATGATGAAACGTGAAGCTCTTTTTTCTATCTCCTCTTCTGTTAGTCGTACTTCCTAACGGTTCCAAAATGATAAAATATTCATTAAAGAGTGGAACAGGTGTAGTAAACCACTTGTTTCGTGGATGAATTGCATTTACTTAAGATTATCCCAGAGTATACCTGCCTGGCATCAGCTTTTGCTGTAGTTTATTTTTGTGGTCATTCCTCTATCGGTCACTCCATGGCTTTTACGGTTGTTACTGTTTCCAGTGATTTTTGGCCAGTAGCGTATTCAAACAGTGCTGGATTTGATCACCTATTTACGCGCAGTATGTTACATTTATATACGTCCAGGGTCAACTGCCTATCTCTGCACCAGACATCTATCCCTTGCAGATATCGCAACAGTCCATGCAAGTGGTGCTAATAGTACCAATATGAGGAGGCAAATCAGGTTTTCTTTAAATACAGGCTGTAACGTTCGTGAACGTTAGTTACCTTTGGTAAATTGATGTTCGTCAAGAATGCCTTTACGGCGACAAAGACGCCATTGTCACTTCACTGATTTTGAACGAGGTGTTGCAACAGGGGTATGAGAAGCTGGCTGTTCCTTCTGCGATAGTAAAGGAATACTTGGCAGGAATATAGCCACTGTACGTGATTGTTGGCAGGGGTGGTTACGAGAAAGTACGGGCTCTGGACGGTCTCGTGGCTCTATCGTGAGGGGAGACCATTTTGTTCGGCGTGTGACTCTGGCACATCGTACTGCACCTGCACCAGCAATTTCAGCAGCAGTTGGCACCACAGTGACAGAACGAACTGTTGCAAATCGATTACTTCGACGACAGCTCCGAGCCAGACGCCGTGTAGTATTCATTCCATCAATCCCAGACCACCACCATTTGTGACTTCAGTGGTGTAAAGCGAGAGCTCTACGTAAAACATGGTGAAGGTCTGTTGAGTTTTCTGATGAAAGCTGGTTCTCGCTGGTTCTCACGTCAAATTTTATTCAGAGAATGTAAGTTACGATAATGGATAACACTGTGTTTTATGCATAGAATCGCGAGTCTATGCCATATTAAAGTGCCCACCACCCTTTATGGCCACACTAAATTGAACTGAATGCTTCACACAAGCAAGGCCGAGATACTTCGATTCGAAGCAAATGCTGCACAATTGTAGTATTTCATTCGGGAACTTCTCTGCAAAGTTTGTCGAAATGACTGCGTGTCAGTCAGTGAGTCAGTCGTGATATTCAGCAAGGTATATAAAGGCGATATTACTGTTTTCAGTACTCAACATTTTGTGGAAGGGAGCTAAGCTGAAGTCACCAGAATGAGATTTTTCGTGCTGCAGCAGTGTGTGCGCTGATATTAAACTTCCTGGCGGATTAAAACTATGTGCTGGACCGAGACTCGAACTCGTGACCACTCCTTTCGCGCGCAAGTGCTCCACCGAACGACCAATCGATGCACCGCCTACAACGCCTTCTCAGAGCTTCAATTCTGCCAGTACCGAGAGTTCGAGTGTCGGTCCGGCACACAGTTTTAATATGCCAAGAAGTTTCGTAAGCTACGTAAGTTCACCGACAAGTACTCTCTTAGTGATCATATACAGCAAGAGACTGAAAAGTTGGGTAATCATACGGTTTAAAGGAACGTACAAACAATGTTGTCTGTAGTCTGCAAAGTAAGTAAATGTTCTATTACATTTCATGAATGTAATACACCAATAAAAGATCAGTTTTTTGGGATCGGTCAAAACCGTTAATTCCATTTTCGTGGAACCTTATTGTTCGTCTGTCTCTGTCTGTCTGTACGCCTGAATAGTAGTCAGTCATGGCATATTTGAAACACTCTTTTTAATCATGTGTTAAAGGCACTGATTAATATACTTTTTGAATAAAACATGGTTCTGCTGAAGTGTTTCGATCATTGTTTAAAATAATTAAAAGAAATTGACTTTTACGTACTTTTGATCCACTATTGGGTAAACATGACGTGAGAAGGAGGAAGTTGCGGGGTTGGCGAAGGGTGTGTGGGTGTGGGGGGGGGGGGGTGCGTGGTCCCATCACATTTCACCAAGGGGGTGGGGGAATCCAGATTTTAAGGAAAACCTCTCATGTAAGTAATGGACGTCCCGTAACTGCAAGCCTATTGAGGAACAGCTGAGCAAGAGATCAAAGTTTGAGTCAGGAAAACTGTGATGGTCCGCAATACACGAACTAGCGGCCATTGTCACCTATGTATTGTAGGGAGCAAAGACCATATAACTATTAATTCGCACAACCCTTTTGGACGAACATCCATAAGTGAGCATTATATCAGAGGAAGAAAATACCGCTTCAGTTGTAAATTTCTTTTATCACTCGACCGGTTTCGGGATCTCATAAGCTCATCCTCAAGTGTCGCAACTATGCTGTGGCCCCGGAGCGTCCACGTTGGGCATTTATGCGCGAACTTCCTTTTGAGTGTCATTAATTAAAACTTTCGGGCAGAATAGCTGTGGTCCATATATAAAACTTCTTCTCCTTACTGACGTTTCGTTGCCTACTGCGAGCAACATCTTCTGAGGTGAGTCGGCTACTGGCTGCTAGGCGCTGGTGGTCCCGCTTATATAGAGCGCTTAGATGGCACCACCACTAGTCACGTGCTTTCGACTTTAAAACTGTCTTTAGCTAGTGCCATCTCTCTCGATTACAGGTAATCGATTGTCACTTCGTTGGTACAAGGTCGACCGCCATATCTTGGTTTATATGGGAACAACTAAAGCGAGTGTTAATACCCGCCTAATGGAACACAAAAGGAACTGTAGATTGGGACAGATTGACAAATCAGCTGTAGCAGAACACCGTTTCAAAGACGGTGATCACGAAATAAAAGTTAGTGACACAAACGTGATAGCTAGGACCTCACATTATTATACTCGCATGTATAGAAAAGCTATAGATATCTACAAGCACGGAAATAATTTTAATAGAAAAGAAGAAGGATTAAAACTAGACAAGATATGGTGGTCGACTTTGTACCAACGAAGTGACAGTCGATTACCTGTAATCTAGAGAGATGGCACTAGCCAGAGATAGTTTTAATATAGAAAGCACGTGATGAGTGGTGGCGCCATCTAAGCGCTCTATATAAGTGGGACCACCAGCGGCAAGCTAGCAAAAACATGACAACCAAAAAACTATTGTTTTAATGTCAATTTTTATTATTGAAGGCGTATCTGCACCGCTTGAACTTCTATTCTCAGACTGGGCAATCCTTGATGCCCCAGTACATTCTACAGTGCGGCCTAGCAGCCAGTCGCCGACTCACCTCGGAAGATGTTGTCCGCAGTAGCCAACGAAACGTCAGGAAGGAGAAGAAGTTTTATATATGGACCACGGCAATTCAGCCCGGAAGTTTTAATTAATGAAGACGACGGCCGTGAAAGCTTACTTGTTATGATTCCTCTTGAGTGTGTTTGCTACCTCGCTGGCTAGGAGTGGTTTCTCTGGTCGAACGCAGGACTAGGGAAGTGAAACAAGTAGGAGGAGTGTACCAGTTGCGTGTGTTAGGAGGCTTAAGTTGTTACTGGTCGTCGGAATGTTGTCCGGCTCGAGAACTGGCAGTCTACTTTCCTGTAGAGCCGCTGCGAAGAGAAGGATAGCCGCAGCCCAATACATGGTGGTGTATAATTGGAGAACGGTCAGACAATCAATGAAAATACATTGCACGTGAAATGTCCCGCCGGACACGAAGCTCGGCGTCGTTGTGGCAACGGAGACTACTGTACAATGTGATTCCGATACTGCGAACGGATGACTACACAGCCACGATTTCTGTCCATCGTTCACGTCCAGTGCGACTCTAGTTGACACACCGCCCCTAGTACATGTCCACCGCGGCGCTCGGGGGCCACAGCACAGTTGCGATACCTGAGGATGGTCTTATGAGAGTCCGAAACCGGTAGGGTGATAATAAAAGAAATTTACAAGTGAAGAGGTACTTTCAAGCTCTGACTATTAATACGGTTCTAAGAAACAGACATAGAGAGGAAGAATTGACAGCGAGAAATGGAAATTGTTGACCACATCAGCAATAATACAGAGAGAAGTACGGATCAGCGAGCGGTAACGCTGAGAACTAACTGGGCGAAATCATCGACCCTAGGGTGGGGTGGGGAGGGGAGGGGCGGGGAGTAACGAACTGCGGAGTCGCGCACTCCAACCCTGGCTGCAAGGAACTTGTGACGTCATGCTGGTGGTTGTCCGCCGTACTTCACGAACTCTTGACCTCCTGCAAGGCCCATGAAGAGTCAACATTCCAATGAAAATGTTCGCATGAAGATCTTAACTTTGTAGGCTACTGCCGAGAGCTTGCATGTGCAGTTAAGAATTGTTGAACTCTCCTGAAATAACGGGTGATCAAAGAGTCAGTATAAATTTGAAAACTTAATAAACCACGGAATAATGTAGATAGAGAGGTAAAAATTGACACACATGCTTGGAATGACATGGGGTTTTATTAGTACAAAAAAAAAAACAAAGTTCACAAAATGTCCGACAGATGGCGCTGGACACAAAACGTCAGTGATTGCGCATGACAATCGTGTATAAAAGGAGCTGTAATGAGAGAGAGAATCAGATGCGCCAGCAGTCGCAGCATGTTGACGTTACCTGAAAAAGCGCTTTTAGTGAAGCTGTATTATCAGAATGGGGACTGTGCTAGTTCAGCGTTACGATCCTGTCGCCATAGGAAGGGGATTCGAACGGGTAGAGGTCCGTTGACAAATGCAGCTGTGGTGAGAATGATTTCAAACTTCTAAGCCACGGGTTGTTTAGACGATAGATCCAATTATGGCCGACCGAGCACAAGGCGTAATGCTGCTGAGACAGTTCAGGAAGAAATGGAGACTGTAGCGGGTTCGTCTATGCACGGGGAAGTCAGCGCTCGTGCAGTCGAACGTCGCACTGGCATTCCATACACAACTGTTTGGTTGGCACTTAGGCGTACCCTCCGATGCTATCCGTACACAATCCATCGGCATCATGAACTGTTACCTGGCGATTTAGTGAAGCGGTGGGCATTTGCGGTGTGGGCGTTTCAAAAGAGAGCGGAAGATGACGATTGGTTGAGTAACGTGTTGTGGACCTAAGAAGCTCATTTCACGCTCCGAGGATCTGTCAGCGCCCACAACTGCAGAATGTGCGCTACCGAAAATCCTAGAACTGTCGTGAAAACTCCATTGCACGATGAGAAAGTCACGGTATGGGTTGGATTTACCACATCTACCGTTATCAGGCCTTTTTTCTTCGAGGAAACGCGTGATTCTGGTTTCGTAACTGGTACTGTGACGGGTGAGAGGTACGCCGATATGTTACAGGATCGCATCATCCCCAGCCTGGCTGATAGACACCTTCAGGAACGTACGATGTTTATGCAGAATGGCGCTCCACCTCATATTGCTAGACGCGTGAAAGATCTCTTGCGCGCGTCGTTTGGTGATGCTCGAGTGCTCAGCCGCCACTTTCGTCATGCTTGGCCTCCCAGGTCCCCAGACCTCAGTCCGTGCGAATATTGGCTTTGGGATTACCTGAAGTCGCAAGTGTATCGTGATCGACCGACATCTCTGGGGATGCTGAAAGACAATATCCGACATCAATGCCTCACCATAACTTCGGACATGCTTTACATTGGTGTTCACAACATTATTCCTCGACTACAGCTATTGTTGAGGAATGATGGTGAACATATTGAGCATTTCCTGTGAAGAATATAATCTTTGCTTTGTCTTACTTTGTTATGCTAATTATTGCTATTCTGATCAGATGAAGCGCCATCTGTCGGACATTTTTTGAACTTCTGTATTTTACTGGTTCTAATAAAACCCCATGTCATTCCAAGCATGTGTGGCAGTTTTTGCCTCTCTATCTACATTATTCCGTGATTTATTCAGTTTTTAAATTTATATTGGCTTTTTGATCACATGGTAGTAACGCGCTCCCCACTGGAGACAACTGCTTAAGGTAGTAAACCTGCAGTGTCATGTGCTGTGACGTATGTGACGTGACCTGTCTTCTTGTGAGCTTCACTCCGCAAAGCTGACGACGTGTGATACCGCTCAACTAAATACACAACAAAGTAGCACACAGACAGAGTCTAATAATTGTGACGATAGACGCTACAACCGAGAGGAAGTAGGATCATTACAGACACAAGTTGAAGGCTCCAGAAAAGAGGATGGAAACAGCTGCCAACAAGAAAGTGAAGATGAAGAGGAGGAAGGATGTGAAGCGTGCCACACACAGCACTATTAGCCTAGGTTGGCACTAGCTTCCTAGGTTCCCCATGCTTCCTCTTGAGTGTTTTTGCGTTCTCTCTGGCTAGGAGTTGTTTCGATCGAGGGACTAGGGAAGTGAGACAAGCACAAGGAGTGCGGTTGCTGCGTGTGTTAGGAGGCTTAAGTTTTTGCTGGTCGTCGGAATGTTGTCCGGCGCGAGGATTGGCGGTCTGCTTTCCTGTAGAGCCGCTGCGAAGAGAAGGATAGCCGCCGCACAATACATGGTGGTGCAACGACCAGACAATGAATGAAAATATCTTGCACGTGAAATGTCCCGCTCGGTGTCGTTGTTGTGTCTGTAGCCTACATAACAGTGTGATCCCGGTGCTGTGAACGGGTGGCTACATAGCCAGGATTTCTGTTCATCGTTCACCTCCAGTGCGACTCTAATTGATGACTGACCTGTTTTGTGATTTCGTATAATGTAAATTCCGCTGATGTACACCGGTTCCGTAGAATGTGCGCCTTTCATCAATATCATAGTGGTTTTCTGCCCTCTCTGTTATGGTGATGATGTGTTTTGACACTGTTGTACCCTGTGCTGACGGACTTGGCTTTGAAGCTCGGTATTTGTTTTTGGAAGTTCCTGTGCCAAAATAGGTGTGTTGCTTACATCTATCACTGGCCTGTTTCAGGTGCAATCTGAATTTTGTTACATTCTATGTATTACAGCGGAGCTCTGAGGTGAACGCCAAAGGACTAGATACAAAGGCGGTTCTCCAGAACGCCAAACAGATTGAAAAATAAGCGAAAGAATCGCGTCTTATAGCCTTGATATTTGATAATATGTACCGAGGCACTGGATGTGGCTTTCCTGTCAAACATTACCTGTTGAGCATTTTGTGAGCAACTGGTAGCCTAAAATTGCAGTTCAGGATTGTTTTAAACGTGGTCGTACTCTGATGAAAAGTAATTATTGCCACATTTGCTTTTAAGAAAAACTTGAAATTTTTCTATATATCATGTGTTGTCGACCTATTTCTAAAAATTTATGTGACTGTGCAGAGAGAGATGATGCTTATTGATAGGTAACCTGTTTTTTAAATTGGTAAATTGCCGAATAGCGAATTCTAAGTTTTTTTTAACTAAAACTGATTTGAGAACAATCAAGGTTAAATAATGGAGGTAAGGACGACGCAGCTTGTCTTGGTTTTTTATTAAGTGGAATCTCACAATTTTCCAAACTTTCCTTCACTGGTCGTACTTGCATATATTGTTCAATGTATTTCCAAGTATGGTATCCACTTCTTACCACAGTCTAATGGATGGGATAGCACTCATACGTTACTGAAATTTAAATTAATTTTATTATTGTGCTCATTTGTAACTGCGTCATTGGTTTCAATAAAATTATTGTTTTCTAATGGTTTGCTGTTTGTATGATACTGCTCCCAACTGAGTTGTCGCATTAAATGGCGAGTATTAAAAGCGAATTATATAAATGTCACTGAACACAATTCAACGATTCCACCCTTTGTGTTTCCTATGGCACTGACGTTCAACGAAATGAAGAGGCACGTAGCAGAATTTTCGGCAGAAAGGATTACAGTTCAAGAAGCGATGACACAATGAGAATCCACAGTCCATTATAAATCCAAAATAGATAGCAATCATCCAGTCAGGTGACGTGAACTAGAGAAGAGACATTGAATGACAATAAACCAGTACAAACGATTGATTAAGAACAAAATGAATGGGAAAAGGAATTGTATGTACATATATAATATCAGCTAAAAGTACAGCGTACGTTCGTTGATGGAAAGAGAAGCGCTGAGCTTAGAAGCGAGCGAAGAATAAAGGGATTTGTTGAAGGGACTATAATGTTGTAATGTTGTAAAAAATCGAAATGGAGAAGAGGGAAGAAATCACAAGTAGAAAGATTCACCGCAGTCGACGGGAAATGGAAGGTGATAGGAAGGGGCACCACACCTTTCAGAATCAACTTCCATCACACCACAAGAGTGTAGGTCACTCAAGCAGCAAAACTAAAAATCTACGTGATAATTGTGGCGAAAAGACAGACAGGAATTTTATTCTTCTGTTGGTCTTCAGGTGGAAGTAGATTTATAGTTCTCTGTGACTTAAACCATAGACTATATGTTTTGCAATGTATTTAAAATGTGGAAGATTTGGGGTTCCGTTACGTAATTTCTGCGGCGTATTAAATAGACGATCTACCATACAAAAGTGCTGTTCATAGATTGAATATCTGAGTTCGTGATTTTAAACTGATATATGCCCATTCTTCTCCTTTAGAAATCATCTAAAGATTTGTTTACAGTTTTTTATTCCAGCCGCACCGAGTGGACGCGTGGTTTGAGGCGCCAAGCCATGAATTGCGTGACCCCTCCCGCCGGAGGTTTGGGTCCTCCCTCGGGCATGGGTGTGTCTGTTGTTCGTAGCATAAGTTAGTTTAAGTAGTGTGTAAGTCTAGGGAACGATGACCTCAGCAGCTTGGTCCCTTAGCAATAGACACACACATTTTCTTTTATTCCATCCTAAGCACCGATTAAAATTTATTCTTACGGTCGTTCTGAATTAATACGACACGAACCTATTAACGCAGTAAATACACTGAGCTAACAAACGTAATTGGATAGTGATATGCACTAATAAAAATGGCAGTTGTAGCGCGTACACAAGCTATAAAAGGGTAGTCCATTGTCAGAGCTGTCATTTGCACTCAAGTGATTCATTGAAAGGTTTTCCGACGTGCTTATGGCCGTACTACGGGAATTAACAGACTTTGAATGCGGAATGGCAGTTGGAACCAAACACACGCGGCATTCCATTTCTGAAGTCGTTAGGGAATCCAATGCTCCGAGATCTAAAGTTTCAAGAGTGTGTCGATAATATCAAATTTCCGTCATTACCATCCACCACTGACATCTCATTGGCCGACCGCCACCTCTTAACGACTGAATGCATCGGCCTTTGCGTAGAGTTGTCAGTGCTAACAGACAAGCAACACTGAGAAAAACAACCGTTGAAGACCGACGTGAGTGCCTTCGCCAACCGGACCCAAAGCGTGCAGCGCCTCTTCAGGGCTCTTGAACACGTCGGTTGGCCTCTAGGAGACTGGAAAACCGTGGCCTGGTCAGAGGTATCCCGATTTCAGTTGGTAAGAGCTGATGGCAGGGATCGAGAGTGGAACAGACCCCAGGAAGCCATGGACCCCACTGAGCAATCTGGTAATGACTACATAATAAACCGGCCGCTGTGGTCGAGGGGTTCTAGGCGCTTCAGTCCGGAACCGCGCGACCGCTACGGTCGTAGGTTCGAATCCAGCCTCGGGTATGGATGTGTGTAATGTCCTTAGGTTAGTTCGGTTTAAGTAGTTCGAAGTTCTAGGGGACTGATGAGATCTGCTGTTAAGTCTCATAGTGCTCAGAGCCATTTGAACCGTTTGAACTCCATAACAGAGTGAACTGTATTTACATGATACGGACTCGGTCTTATGGTTCAATTGAACCGATCATTGACCGGAAATGGCTATGTTCGGCCTTTCATGGACTTCATGCTAACAAATAACGATGAAATTTATATAGATAACAATGCGATTTGTCGCCGAGCCACAGTTGTTCGCGATTGGCTTCAAGAACATTTTGGACAATTCGAGAGAATAATTTCGGTACCAGTTCGCCCGAAATGAATCCCATAGTACATTTGTAGAACGTAATTGAGATGTCAGTTCGAGCACAAAATACTGCACCGCCAACGCTTCCACTATTACGGAGGGCTATAGAGCCAGCATGGATCAGTATTTCTGCAGGGGACTTCTAACGATTCATTGCGTGCATGCCACATTGATTTGCTGCACTACGCAGGTCAAAAGGAGGTTCGACACGATGTTAGAAGGTATCCCATGACTTTTGTCGCCTGAGCGTAGTAGACACATCCTAAATTCCAGAAGTCTTTGTGCAGGAAGTGTCTATTGACCCTCAGCCTAATCAAATGGAACGTATTGCGTGCAGAAAGGGCAATTATTGTGTGATAAGCGTTTGCAGAATTATCACTGGAAACAGTTGCTACCACAAAATCTGTACGAGTATGCATTCGGAGCGATTTAAAGTGGGACGGCAACGTAACAGTATTGGCAGCTACCAAACTGAGGCTCATGGAAAGAATTTCACATGGCTGATACTTGATCATTGTTCGTCAGTATGGGATACGTGCCATCTAAAATCGATAGAGGCAATACGAGAGATCCTAACAAGAGCAGCCCGTCTCGTTAAGAGGTTCATTTTTAGTAATCACGAAAGCGTCACGAAGCTGATCAACCAACTCTAGGGGTAGACGTTGCCAGAAGGGCGTTGTACATCACAGTGCGGTTTGCTCTTTAGAGTTTCAAGGGCGTCCGTTCCAAGAAGAGTCAACAAATATATTACATCCCCCTACGTATATCATGCGAAAAGAACACGAAGATAAAATTAGAAAGAATCGATCCCCGACGGAGACTTACCGGCAATCCTTCTTCTCGAGAACCATTCGCAACTGGACCAGGGAATGGGGAATTTCACAGTAATGCACAATGTACCTATTTTTTTTAATGGCTCTGAGCACTGTGGGAGTTCACATCTGAGGTCATCAGTTCCCTAGAACTTAGAACTACTTGAACCCCTCCAACCTAAGGACATCACACACATCCATGCCCGAGACAGGATTCGAACCTGCCACCGTAGCGGTCGCGCTGTTCGAGACTGAAGCGCCTAGAACCGCTCGGCCACTCCGGCCGGCCACAATGTACCCTCCGTCATAGTACAAAAGTAGTAGGTAAAGATGTAGGTGAAAAAACTGAAACGGCATTTTTCGTCTCAGTGTTGTTGATAATTGCTGCTTATTTTGCAATAAGACTTTTCTTCTTCGAAAAACTGTATGATATTAAGCGAATTTAGCGAAGGCCTAAAAATGTGCAATCATGGCTACACATGTCATTGCAGTTCCATGATAAAACTACAAAGTGTAATCCAATATCTGAACTGGTCTCTTGTTTAAATCAGAGTTTCCTATACCTAGACAGGTGTATTTTGGTGCCATTAACAGTTATTACTGAAATGTATTAATAACTTACAGAAATGCGACCAGTTATAAATTTCCACTTCCAGATGTCAAAAATTTATTTTTCTTTCTTGTTACTGGACACTCTGTACCGCTGTAATGTCAATTTTCTCATTCATTTCCAGAAGCCTGACAATATTTTCATAATTCGTTATATTTTTTATTTAAAATTACGTTGTTCAGATAACTTAGGGGAATGCGACCAGGTGACATCGTTGAAAACCGCCAGTATTTCGACGTGAGCACACTCCGCTATTTTCAAAGCTAAACTGCAGTAAGCAAAGCTGTGAAAGTGTACTGATTTTTAAAACTCGGTTTTCAGAGGAACTTCGTAAAGATGACACACACACACACACACACACACACACACACACACACACACACACACACATACTCTGGAAACACTAGCGCCATCACAAACCACTGAAGACCGACGTCACAACTTTTTGATAGTGAAATTAATAAACACTGGGTGAGGAAACATGAAATATGTTCCTCTGATTGTTAACAAGTGAGACAGTAGAATTTATTCCAAACCACCATCTCTGTTCATAAGGTTACTTCCTAATTTAGTTTCAATAGCTTTCTAACTAACACTACCCCTACAGACGGAAGTGCATGCCAGAATCTCTGTGTTGTTATATTCCACTCGATGACCGGTGCCCAGACTATATTCTGCAATGGCACACTTGCTTGGCTGTTGTAAGTATATGTGCTGATTTTGCTCAACACAACGGTCCTCAACAGTCCTGATCAACATACTACACGCCACAGCTTCAAGAAATACAGTAGACACATGCCTTACGCAAACCGAGATCACTCTTTACGGACTCTAATCTTAGATGGTGGTCGAAAAACTCTCACTTCACGTCATGTTTCCACAGAGAAAGACCAAACCTGTACGAAATGCTCCAAGCCTAAGGAAAGAAGGCCGTAGACTTCGGTGTCACCTCGGTATTATCATCAGTCAACCTATGCACAATTGATCTATAGCTTAGAGACGGGCTAACTCATTTAACAAACTCTCAGGGTTCGAGATGACACGGGCCCTGTGAACCAACGTTCGAAGTACTCCTTCACGTTGAGCTGGATGGTGCCTACTACCACCTTACAGGTACAAGTCATTGTGAGTAGGCTTCCTATAAATGGCATGCCCAACGTACCATCCACCTTTCCCCTGACCAACACGTCAACGAAGAGAAGACAGCCATCCCTTCCCACCTTTAAATGGTTCAAATGGCTCTAAGCACTATGGGACTTGACATCTGAGGTGATCAGTTCGCTGGACTTACAACTACTTGAACCTAACTAACCTAAGGATACCACACACATCCGTGCCCGTTTCAGGACTCGAACCTGCGACCGTAGCAGCAGCGCGGTTCCGGACTGAAGCGCCTAGAACCGTTTTCCCACCTCCATCGTAAAACGAATATTCGGGTGGACTGAATTCAGGTGTTCTAAAATTTGCTCCAATTTGGACTGAATTCAGGTGTTCTAAAATTTGCTCCAATTCGCAAGGCCATGAGGCCAAAAGAATAAAGTATCGTCTACATATTTGAGAAAACACGAGGGTTTCAATGCCGCGGTCTTCAACGCACATTCCTCGAAAACCTTCCATATCGAGTTGACAATGATAGGTGACAACGAGCTTCCCAGCGTAACTCCATCTGTTAACTCGTAGCACTGTTCATTGAATAAGAAGTGAAACTCAACACGTGTCGAAATAGATTCGTTCATTCAGCACCAAACCTAACCTCAATAAACCGTAACGACTCAGACAGAGGAGCTCGAGTGAAGAGAAAGACCACATCATAATTTACCTGAATATCAGAGTCATTCAGACGTGTTCCATCTAATCGACGTAAGAAACTCGTCGACTTCTTAGTGTGGTGCTCACACAGACCAACTATTGGGCTCAACAGAGAAGCAAGGTATTTTGCTACGTTATATGGCGGAGCATGCTACAAAGGCAGCATACTAGAAAGAGAAACTCCTCCCCTGAAGACCTTAGGGAGACCATGAAACCAACAGGAACAGCGCAATACGCGCTGAGATCCCTGATGGTCTCCTTCGATAGGGAAGTTTTTTTCCGGTGGCTATTAGTCTTTCTCTGAACTCTTTTAGTGGGCTCAGCACCGATCCTGTGATACGGTGAATCAGACAACAATCGACCAAATGTGCATTGGTTGAGTGACGATAATATAGCCGAGGCACCAAAGTCTACGGCCTTTTTGTCTTACACTAGAAGCTTTTCTTAGAGGATTGGCCATATTTTGCGAATATATAATGTGAAGTGGGGTTTTCGACCACCATCTAAGGTCAGGGTCCGTAAAATATGACGTCACATATTGCTCGCACTATCAGGACTGTGGAGGACCGTTCTACTGAGCATAAACGGCACAGACGCTTAGAACAGCCGCACAAATCGGCTATTGCAGAACATTGCCTTGGCAAGGGTCGTCCTATGGAATATAACAACATGGGGAATCTGGATTGCACTTGCTCCTGTTTTGATAGTGTTATTCAGGAAGCTGTTGAAATTAAGTTAACAAGTAATCTTGTAAATAGAGGTGATGGTTTTTGTTTAAATTCTGCATGGAATCCTACTCTCTCTCTTTCCAAAAAACAGAGGGACAGAGTTTATGCTACCTCGCCTGTTGATTATTAATTTCATTATCGATAACTACTGACGTCGGTTATCTTTGGTTTGTGATGGCGCTAGTGTTTACAGTGTTTGTTTGTGTGTTGTCTTCAAGGAGTTCTCACAAGAGAACCTCCCCATCGCACCCCCCTCAGATTTAGTTATAAGTTGGCACAGTGGATAGGCCTTGAAAAACTGAACACAGATCAATCGAGAAAACAGGACGAAGTTGTGTGGAACTATGAAAAAATAAGGAAAATATACATACTGAGTAGTCCATACTCAACATATGTAACATTAAGGATAGCACCACCACAGGAGCGCCGTGGTCCTGTGGTTAGCGTGAGCAGCTGTGGGACTAGAGGTCATTGGTTCGGATCTTCCCCCCGAGTGAACATTTTAATTTTTTATTTTCAGACAATTATCAAAGTTCAGGTACACACACACACACACACACACACACACACACACACACAGTCAACTTCGTTCTCCAAAATTCCAGGACATGTCCAGATTTGCTTGGACATATGCAGGATTTGAAATCGTTAAAAACATATGTTTTGACAGAGCACAGGGAAAACTGTGGGACTCTTGCAGTTTATGTGACAAGCTCTTATGTTTTCATCACTTTTTTGGGAGTGATTATCACATCCACAAGAAAACCTAAATCGGGTAAGGTAGAAGAATCTTTTTACCTATTCGCCAAGTGTACATGTTAGGTGGGTCGACAACATATTCCTGTCTTGTGACGCTCATGCCGTCACCAGTGTCGTATAGAATATATCAAACGTGTTTTCCTGTGGAGGAATCGGTTGACTTATGACCTTGCGATCAAATGTTTTCGGTTCCCATTGGAGAGGCACGTCCTTTCGTCTACTAATCGCACGGTTTTGCGGTGCGGTAGCAAAACACAGACACTAAACTTATTACAGTGAACCAAGACGTCAATGAACGAACGGACAGATCATAACTGCGAAAATAAAGAAATTAAATTTTTCTGTCGAGGGAGGACTTAAACCAAGGATCTCTCGTTCCACTGCTGCTCACGCTAACCACGCGACCACGGCGCTCCTGATCTCACACTCTCATTGATGCTGCATATGTTGCACATAGACTACTCAGTTTGTATATTTTGCTTACTTTTGTCATAGTTCCACACAACTTCTTCCTGTTTTCTTGATTGATCTGTGTTCAGTTTTTCAAGGCCTATCCACTGTGCCAACTTATAACTAAATCTGAGGGGGGTGCAATGGAGAGGTTCCCTTGTCAGAAACCCGTCGTTTTAAATTCGCTTAGTTGCCGCAGTTTTGTCTTGAAAATGGTAGGATGTGTTCCTGTGGAAATATCGTCTGTTGTCGACGACGTTACTCGGCTGCATTCCCGTAACTTATCTGAACACTGTATACGCCGCGTGAAACTAAAATCTAAAATTATGTTTTCCAAAAACGGGTGATGCTCGCAGGTGACTGTAATACTAAATCTTAGTACCATTTCGCACATACTTCACTTAAGACATAATTAGCTGCCATTTCATATTCTGTGTGACGTTATTATACTTGAAGTAATTGAAACGTTTGGCATGGTGACAAATGTCCAAGTCGTGAAATAAATTTTTGTCGCAGGGTTCAAGACTAGTTCATTCATTTTCAGATTTGGTAACTCGGTTTTCTCTGATTCAGGAGAACAAATGCACAGATTGGCAAATAAATCGAAATACATTGAAGCACAATATCGATGCTACTTCAAAGATTGCTACACCACGAAAATGACGTGCAACACACACGCAATGTAACCGACAGGAAGAACATGCTGTGATATGCAAAGGATTAGCTTTTCAGAGCATTCACACAAGGCTGGCGCCGGTTGCGACCAATACAACGTGCGCGACATGAGGAAAGTTTCCAACAGATTTCTCATACCCAAACTGCAGTTGACCGGCGTTGCCTAGTGAAACGTTGTTGTGATTCCTCGTGAAAGGAGGAGGAATGCGTACCATCACGTTTCCGACTTTGATAAAGGTCGGATTGTAGCCTATCGCAATTGCGGTTTATCGTATCGCGACATTCCTGCTCGTGTTGTTCGAGATCCAATGACTGTTAGCAGAATAAGGACTCGGTGGGTTCTGGAGGGTAATACGGAACGCCCTGTTGGATCCTAACGCCCTCGTATCACTAGCAGTAGAGATTACAGGCGTCTTATCCGCATGGCTGTAGCGGATCGTGCATCCAAGTCACGATCCCCGAGTCAACAGATGGGGACGTTTGCAAGACAACAACCATCTGCACGAACTGTTCGACGACGTTTCCAGCAGCATCGACTATTAGCTCGGAGACCATTGCTGCGGTTACCCTTGACGCTGCATCACAGACAGGAGCGCCTGCGAAGATGTACTCAACAATGTACCTGGGTGGACGAAAGGCAAAACGTCATTTTTTTGGACGAATCCAGGTTCAATTTACAGCATCATGATGATCGCATCCGTATTTGCGACATCGCGGTGAACGCACATTGGAAACGTGTATTCGTCATCACAATACTGGCGTATCACCCGGTGTGATGATATGGGGTGGTGTTGGTTACACGACTCGGTCACCTCTTGTTCCCACTGACGGCACTTTGAACTGTGGACGTTACATTTCAGATGTGTTACGACCCGTGTCTCTAAGCTTCATTCGATCCCTGCGAAACCCTACATTTCAGCAGGATAATGCACAACCGTATGTTCCACGTCCTGTCCGGGCCTTTCTGGATACAGAAAATGTTCGACTGCTGCCCTGGCCAGCACATTCTCCAGATCTCTCAGCAACTGAAAACGTCTGATCAGTGGTGGCCGAGCAACTGGCTCGTCACATACGCCTTTAATACTATTGATGAACTGTGATATCGTGTTGAGGCTGCATGTGCAGCTATACCTTTACACCCCATCCATGCTCTGTTTGACTCAATGTCCAAGCATATCAAGGCCGTTATCAGGCCAGATGTGGTTGTTTTGGGTACTGATTTTTGAGGATCTAAGCACCCAAATTGCGTGAAAATGTAATCACATGTCAGTTCTAGTATAATATATTTGTCCAAAGAATACCCGTTTATCATCTGCATTTCTTCTTGATTGTTGTAGTTGTTATTGTCGTCTTTAGTCGTGAGACAGGTTTGATGCAGCTCTCCATGCTAATCTATCCTGTGCAAGCTCCTTCATCTCCCAGTACCTACGGCAACTTACAGCCTTCTGAATCTGCTTAGTGTATTCATCTCTTGGTCTCCCTATACGATTTTTAGCCTTCACGCTGCCCTCAAATGCTAAATTTGTGATCCCTTGATGCCTCAGGACATGTCCTGCGAAACGATCCCTTCTTCTAGTCAAGTTGTGCCACAAACTTCTCTTCTCCCCAATCCTATTCAATACCTCCTCATTAGTTACGTGATCTACCGACCTAATCTTCAACATTCTTCTGTAGCACCACATTTCGAAACCTTCTATTCTCTTCTTGTCCAAACTACTTACTGTCCATGTTTCACTTCCACACATGGCTATACTCCATACAAATACTTTCAAAAACGACTTCCTGATACTTAAATCTATACTCGATGTTAACAAATTTCTCTTCTTCAGAAAAGCTTACCTTTCCATTGCCAGTCTACATTTTATATCCTCTCTACTTCGACCATCATCAGTTATTTTGCTCCCCAAATAGCAAAACTCCTTTACTACTTCAAGTGACTCATTTCCTAATCTAATTCCCTCGGCATCACCCGACTTAATTCGACTACATTCCATTATCCTCGTTATGCTTTTGTGGATGTTCAACTTATATCCGCCTTTCAAGACACTGTGCATTATGTCCAACTGCTCTTCTAAGTCCTTTGCTGTCTCTGACAGAATTACAATGTCATCTGCGAACCTCAAAGTTTTTATTTCTTATCCTCGGATTTTAATACCTACTCCAAATTTTTCTTTTGTTTCCTTTACTGCTTGCTCAATATACAGATTGAATAACATCGGGGAGAGTCTACAAACCTGTCTCACTCCCTTCCCAACCACTGCTTCCATTTCATGCATCTCGACTCTTATAGCTGACATCTGGTTCCTGTAAAATTGTAAATACCCTTTCGCTCCCTGTATTTTGCCCCTGCCACCAGCAGAATTTGAAAGAGAGTATTCCAGTCAACATTGTCAAAAGCTTTCTCTAAGTCTACAAATGCTAGAAACGTAGGTTTGCCTTTCTATAATCTTCTTCTAAGATAAGTCGTAAGGTCAGTATTGCCTGACGTGTTCCAACATTTCTAGGGAATCCGAACTGATCTTCCCCGGGGTCGGCTTCTACCAGTTTTTCCATTCGTCTGTAAAGAATTCGCGTTAGTATTTTGTATATGTGGCTTATTAGACTGATAGTTCGGTAATTTTCACATCTGTCAACACCTGCTTTCTTTGGGATTGGAATTATTATATTCTTCTTGAAGTCTGAGGGTATTTCGCCTGTCTCGTGCATCTTGCTCACCAGATGGTAGAGTTTTGTCAGGACTGGCTCTCCCAAGGCCGTCAGTAGTTCTAATGGAATGTTGGCTACTCCCAGGGCCTTGTTTCGACTCAGGTCTTTTAGTGCTCTGTCAAACTCTTCACGCAGTATCGTATCTCCCATTTCATCTTCATCTACATCCTCTTCCATTTCCATAATATTGTCCTCAAGTACATCGCTCTTGTATAGACCCTCTATATACTCTTTCCACCTTTCTGCTTTCCCCTCTTTGATTGGAACTGGGTTTCCATCTGAGCTCTTGATATTCATACAAGTGGCTCTCTTTTCTCCAAAGGTCTGTTTAATTTTCCTGTAGGCTGTATCTATCTTACCCCAAGTGAGATAAGCCTCTACATCCTTACACTTGTCCTCTAGCCATGCCTGCTTAGCCATTTTGCACTTCCTGTCCATCTCATTTTTGAGACGTTTGAATTCCTTTTTGCCTGCTTCATTTACTGCATTTTTATATTTCCTCCTTTCATCAATAAAATTCAATATTTCTTCTGTTACCGAAGGATTTCTACTAGCCCTCGTATTTTTACCTACTTGATCCTCTGCTTCCTTCACTACCTCATCCATCAGAGCTACCCATCCGTCTTCTACTGTATTTCTTTCCCCCATTCCTGTCAATTGCTCCCTTATGCTGTCCCTGAAACTCTGTACAACCTCTGGTTTAGTCAGTTTATCCAGGTCCCACCTCTTTAAATTCCCACTTTTTTGCAATTTCTTCAGTTTTAATTTACAGTTCATAACCAATATATTGTGGTCAGAGTGCACATCTGCCCCTGGAAATGTCCTACAATTTAAAACCTGGTTCCTAAATCTCTGTCTTACCATTATATAATCTGATACCTTTTAGTATCCCCAGGATTCTTCCATGTATACAAACTTCTTTTATGATTCTTGAACCAAGTGTTAGCTATGATGAAGTTATGCTTTGTGCAAAATTCTACCAGACGGCTTCCTCTTTCATTTCTTAGCCCCAATCCATATTCACCTACTACGTTTCCTTCTGTCCCTTTTCCTACTGTCGAATTCCAGTCACCCATGACTATTAAATTTTCGTCTCTCTTCACTACCTGGATAATTTCTTTTATCTCATCATACATTCCTTCGATTTCTTCGTCATCTGCAGAGCTAGTTGGCATATAAACTTGTACTACTGTAGTAGGCATGGGCTTCGTGTCTATCTTGGCCACTATAATACGTTCACTTTGCTGTTTTCTTCTTGGTATAGCAATCTTAATGGCAGTAGTGTATTAATCTATAACACAAAAACTATGACGACGACACTAGATCGAAATAGCCGTACCTCGTTATACATGACTGGGTCCAGCCTTCGAAACTCAGAGAAGTATGAAAACCATCACAGTCACTTAAAAATATCAAATGTAGCAAATGTAGGTACCGAGGAACAAAAAAAAAAAAAAAAGATTCTGCTCATACTTGGGTCAGGTGCGAAAGCTCTCTGCAGTTACTGCAAAACACGCAAATATCTCGAAGAGAGTTGCGCGGCTTGTGTGAGGTGAGGAACCTTTTGCATACATAACGAGTGAACGTTTCGGAGAAATCAGGGTGTTTAAATTGTGTAAGCTACTTGAACGAAGATTCTAACTTATGAAGTAAGGTAGCTCCGTGTGTGTGTGT
This sequence comes from Schistocerca cancellata, assembly GCF_023864275.1. Classification (NCBI taxonomy): domain Eukaryota; kingdom Metazoa; phylum Arthropoda; class Insecta; order Orthoptera; family Acrididae; genus Schistocerca; species Schistocerca cancellata. Next base: position 637,130,975 of record NC_064631.1, on the reverse strand, counting down.
GTATGTGTGTGTGTGTGTGTGTGTGTGTGTACGTGTTTAATATTTCGAACTCCATTAGGTAATTATTGTGCCAGAACACCACAAATATATTTCAAAACTGAAATTAAACTTCTGTTACATCAATATTTATAAGTGGTTTCATGCGTGTATAGTTTATAGATACCACAGAGATCTCACTGCCTCACCATTTTCAACCGTTGGGGAATTCAGTAGTGCCAAATAAAGTTTTATGTCGTGCTGAAGCTATAGGATATTTGAAGGTGGTAGATATGTCTAGCTGTTGAATATCGAGTGAGGTCGGTTTGGAGGACAAAACAGCGTGAAAGGGAGAATGCGCAGTTGCAATGTCTCCGTGGCTATTGGAAAAAATAGACGCAGCGTACTGAGGAATACTGGGAGCTACAGAAATCTTCCTTCGGTGGAATGAGCTGTTGCGAGACTCGTAGAACAAAGCTGTCTGGAATACGGCGGAGTCAGGCCTCTACGTGCAAGAGGCCGAAATACGAGTTGGGGCGAGCGGAAGTTTGTATGAGAAAGAAGAGGGAGCGTAAAATATGCTTCTACTTGAGTAACTGAGATTTATGAAGTTAATAGGGACTCTTCAGGAAAATTCGCCCAGAAGAACTTGTGCGGTTCTACCACGAGCTGTGCCGGAATTTCCGAGATGTTAGAAGCTTCATTGTTTTGAATTTACAGCGCAGTTGTTCTTTGTAGCTCCAAAGAGGTGCTTGCAGCTGCTTATTAACGCTTTGCTAGTTTTATGTTTCCTGATTAGTAGTAAAAGGAAATTAACTAGCAAACTTCAAGGGCCGTTATTGTAGCGCTGTCCGACATATCTTTTACCTTTTTCTGTCAAAAGCGCTCGCGGTCAGCAATGTATAGAGTGCAACTAAATTCCCTTTACAGGCGCTGAGGACAGGTTTCTTACCCCAAAACAAGAAAAAAGGTCTAGTAAATATCGGCTCTCAAGGGCACACTTCAAAAACTATGAGCACTTGCTCGTCTTCGCTAATGTGAGATACATCTCTTATACTAAACAAGTGCTGATACCTCTTAAGGTCCGCATTTTAGAGCCCGTGTTTACTGGACTGTTTTTCTTGTTTCGGTGTAGGGAACCTGTTATCACAGTCACTAATAGGAATTCACTTATACCATGTAAACTGAATAGACTCTCCAAAAAGAAATGTTTCACTTCTACCCAGGAATAAATTGTAGAAAAATTTATCTTGCATCGGGGCTTAGTTAGAAAAGGAAAGGACTAACATTAATGAATAATGCAATAATTTTAGTAGCTGTATGACCAGTTACGAAGTCTCGTACTGTAACTGTTCTGTGTGCGGTGGTGTGACTCAACGTACATGTATCTGGCTCAGTTCTTTCTCAATACGACAAAATATTTTAAACACCATTTACAATGAACTTATTGAAAAATCACAAATACTATAATTGCACATAGAATCCAGAATGACAAGTCTAATAAATGAACACGAGCCAGATGCTTTGTTGACTGTACCTGTGAGCAAGAGGGATTGTCATTAAAGAAAACTGTAATACCTTTTTACCTCATTATACACTCCTGGAAATTGAAATAAGAACACCGTGAATTCATTGTCCCAGGAAGGGGAAACTTTATTGACACATTCCTGGGGTCAGATACATCACATGATCACACTGACAGAACCACAGGCACATAGACACAGGCCACAGAGCATGCACAATGTCGGCACTAGTACAGTGTATATCCACCTTTCGCAGCAATGCAGGCTGCTATTCTCCCATGGAGACGATCGTAGAGATGCTGGATGTAGTCCTGTGGAACGGCTTGCCATGCCATTTCCACCTGGCGCCTCAGTTGGACCAGCGTTCGTGCTGGACGTGCAGACCGCGTGAGACGACGCTTCATCCAGTCCCAAACATGCTCAATGGGGGACAGATCCGGAGATCTTGCTGGCCAGGGTAGTTGACTTACACCTTCTAGAGCACGTTGGGTGGCACGGGATACATCCGGACGTGCATTGTCCTGTTGGAACAGCAACTTCCCTTGCCGGTCTAGGAATGGTAGAACGATGGGTTCGATGACGGTTTGGATGTACCGTGCACTATTCAGTGTCCCCTCGACGATCACCAGTGGTGTACGGCCAGTGTAGGAGATCGCTCCCCACACCATGATGCCGGGTGTTGGCCCTGCGTGCCTCGGTCGTATGCAGTCCTGATTGTGGCGCTCACCTGCACGGCGCCCAACACGCATACGACCATCATTGGCACCAAGGCAGAAGCGACTCTCATCGCTGAAGACGACACGTCTCCATTCGTCCCTCCATTCACGCCTGTCGCGACACCACTGGAGGCGGGCTGCAGGATGTTGGGGCGTGAGCGGAAGACGGCCTAACGGTGTGCGGGACCGTAGCCCAGCTTCATGGAGACGGTTGCGAATGGTCCTCGCCGATACCCCAGGAGCAACAGTGTCCCTAATTTGCTGGGAAGTGGCGGTGCGGTCCCCTACGGCACTGCGTAGGATCCTACGGTCTTGGCGTGCATCCGTGCGTCGCTGCGGTCCGGTCCCAGGTCGACGGGCACGTGCACCTTCCGCCGACCACTGGCGACAACATCGATGTACTGTGGAGACCTCACGCCCCACGTGTTGAGCAATTCGGCGGTACGTCCACCCGGCCTCCCGCATGCCCACTATACGCCCTCGCTCAAAGTCCGTCAACTGCACATACGGTTCACGTCCACGCTGTCGCGGCATGCTACCAGTGTTAAAGACTGCGATGGAGCTCCGTATGCCACGGCAAACTGGCTGACACTGACGGCGGCGGTGCACAAATGCTGCGCAGCTAGCGCCATTCGACGGCCAACACCGCGGTTCCTGGTGTGTCCGCTGTGCCGTGCGTGTGATCATTGCTTGTACAGCCCTCTCGCAGTGTCCGGAGCAAGTATGGTGGGTCTGACACACCGGTGTCAATGTGTTCTTTTTTCCATTTCCAGGAGTGTATATTGACGAAGATATTCCATTACACCAGCATCATAAATCAAAAGCCCATCTCCTTACTGAAATCTATTCTGACAATTGCAACTTCTTCCATCTATACATTACACCAACCGAACAGCGCCTACTCTCTCGCCCAACAGAACAACTGCCCTCGACATCCTCTGAACCACCACTGCCCAGGGAGGCGGCGGAATAATAATCTTTGGCGCAATCTCTGGCGCTGTGACTCAGTGTAGCCACCTTTCAATCTTCGTTCATCGATTTCCTCAACTGGCGAATTTAGATTGCTGATCCTGATATCAGACATCCATTTAAAAAAAATTTTTTTTTATGGATCGGGATTTCATTTTCCTTGCGTTGCAGTATGCGCTTTACACTGTAACACCGTCACAAACGACAAATCGCCATTCAGTTCGCAGAATGCACAGGAAAATACGAAGCAAGAAAGAATGTGGCGGAAGGAGCCACAGCTCGTGACAAATTATCAAGAGAATTGTGCAACTGCATATGAAAGCAACCATCCTGACATTCAACGGAATTAAGGAAACATGAGGAAGGAGACCTGGGGAATACATGATGGCCTGAGGAATATTTAAATTGAGCTAATCCAAAAGCTAGTGCTTTGGCATGACCATTGCACACTATCCGTTGGTAGAAGAAACTCAGGATTCAAATGCCTCTCATTACCCGTGAGTGGTGAATATATTTCATGACAGTGGTGTCGTACATATGCTTGATTTCAGCACACCACACGTGACAGACCATTTTCAAGTTAACAATGACGATTTGCATAAAGAATTTATCATACGGAAGAATAAATAAATAACTACACTCTGCTTGAGTACCAAAGTGTTTGTAAATTTTCTTTTATATGCCACAATATGTTAATTCTTTAAGGAAACAAAATGATTTTGCGAGAACTCTCTACCGACTGTTACTCTGTCAAGGCATAGACCAAGGATGTAGCTAGCGACAGGAGGTGAAAGCAGCTGCTCCCCCCCCCCTCCCCCCCCCCGCTTCCCACCTCTACCTCTACTCCGCCCTCCCACTCACCACCTACAAAATCTGGTGTTGACAAACCAAGATCAAACTGAAATCGCATCCTGCACTGTCACTGAGACAGCCATATCATTTCAGTTTTAATTTGGAGAAAGCGACAACATTTAATGGAAACTGGCAAGCTGGAATAGCACGTAGAGCCTGTAACCTCCCCCTCACTTACCGACCTTAATGACAGTGAAAGATGAAACCGCGTGTACCTAATGGGAGTTTTGGAAAAGCAATCGTCACCGAAGTTAAGCTGTCGGTAAAGAGGGAGGAAAGGGTTACATCTAAATGAAAGGAAATGTGCTAATGAAACTGGTGGAAATTAATTTTGAAAAGGGGTAAAGTTAATAAAGAAAGTAAATGTGCAGCCGTTACGTTAACAATTAACTAGCGGTAATTAGGTATTTGAGATTTGGGGGAAATCACGGTCGCCAGTCCTAAGGACAATTACTATAGTAACTGAAAAAGAAAGGTTATTACACATATAATTAGCACTAGAAGCGTGGCAACTGAAGGTTGACACGTGTAGTGTGAAAACTGAAAGTTTGTCAGAAGTAATAAATTTCGCTACACCCTGACTTAATTTAGCAAAGAATTAATAAAACCGGAAAATCGAAAGTTAATTTAGTGACTGAAGTTAATAGTGAGCTTTCTTTCTGAAGCAAATCGAAATTCAGTAATATACGGTTAGTCTTGGACTACCTCAACAATCATTTCAAAAAACTACTTGAATCTACGCAATTTGGAAATAAGAGATTTAACTTTGAACTTGAATTAAATGATTCTGAACAATTAACAATAGTAAAATTTAGTACGTACCAAGCTGAGCTGCAGTCACAGGTAAGCTAAAATACGATAACAAAACTCGCACTCTTAATTTGTGCTTGTGTAATCTGAATATTGTAGCCAGCTAACTGAACTTTGAAATTAAAGCAGTGAAATAGAATTAGCTATATTACTTTAGTGCTGGCGTTTAAATTTCAACGACACTCGGGTTCATTTCGGAAAAGGAAGGGACCCTGCTTGGTAATGCAATTGGGACAATGAGGAACAAAGGTTCATGCTAAGTTGCTGTTATTATAGTTACGAAAATGGTACAGTTTGAAAAGCTGAGGTCTGCCATACAGTTCTAAAACTTTACTTGCTTCCAGTCTTCCTTGATGGTTGATTGAAGGTTTGAAGCCGTCGATCGAGGACGTGGCGACAGTCACTCATTGTCGGCCGTCGCTGTTGCAGAAGCTGGATGTTGGCGCGCCTTCTTCTCGACACGGTCACCAGACGAAACGGGCTCTTGATGTGCGCTAGTTAATGTTTCCCGTCCGCGACACCATGTCAGAAACTATCATCGCAAGTCGAGCGCAATTACATGCTGCCAAATCCCGAAAGCGCGGCAACTCGCGGGAGCGTCACACCACGCACCTGCTCCACTCGCTACCCCCGCCACACTCCTTCTCTCAGCCCGCGCTCCACGCGGCAGAGTTAACACTACCAAAGATCCTACACACTTTGATTCTTCACACGACCTATCGACGTAATCGTTCGATAGCAGTTTTCCCTAGGCAAGACCCAGCGTAAAAATACAAATAATATTTACGAAACAAACCAATTATACATCGACATAAATGCATAAATACACAAATAGTAAAACAATTACAATATACAAAGAGACAGAAATGTCATATCTTGAGGTAACAAAGCAAGGAAAAAAAATAGTACAATAGATGGAGATAGGAGGATATGCATTTCCGGCGTTACACGTGCCCCACATTGTCTGAGGATGTTCGTGTAACGTAAACAGACTCAGAAAATGTCCCAAAAAAGAAACAGCGGAAATGCATATGCTCAAAACATCAAAAAAATTTAGCATTCGTCTAATTAACCATAACCCAATTTTTTAGACAATAATAATTGAGTGGAGACACTCCTAATCTTATTCCACTCTGTCATCTTGCACAAAATAAAACAGGTTGACAACATATCAAAATTCATAGAAAACATAGAAAATGGTTTAGCAATTCCAAAATCATTAAAATTCGTAACACTATAAGAAATGGAATACTATTTGCAAAATTGATCAGAGTACATGGTCATAAAAAACAGGTATATCAAAATACGCAAACTAATAATTAATTACATGGAATACACAATTTTATGTAACCTTTTCATAATTAATATTCTCGTCATGTCCAATTAACGCTAAACAAGAAAATAATATACAGCAGATAAAATAAAACATAAATATTGACAGTAGAATTCTTTCAGCTGTCCAGGAAGAAAAACAGTTCCGCCTTCCGTACTGGCAAGTACAAAGGATGCCGACAGCGGCACAAGAGCCGACAGCGGCACAAGAGCCGACAGCGGCTTCGCCTCGCAGGTATTGTTGCGCCCGCCTGTGCGGCACACTTCATCTCACTCGCCTGTGTAAAGGCATTTCCAGAACGTCCGTTTCACTGAATTCTTTAGGAAAAACTCACTCCCGAGTAATCTCAAGGAGTCCCTTAATACTATCACAGTGGATAACTCAACACTGTCCATCATCACACGCATGTACTAGCTTGAAACTTAAAACAGCGTCTAAGTACATCGGCAATGACTAATAAAAACACACATTCATGAAATATTACAGAAAGTTACAAAATCATATTTACATTGCTTAATCTACTGTGACTCAGCTGAAAACTTAAACTAGCAGCTTGGATTTTTCAGATGATTACTAATCAGTTAGTCTTAAATCATTTAGTCAAAATTAATTTCTTATTAATTACAACTTCTTTAATGACCTCTAGGTCAGGCAAAAGCATCGTAACATGGCACATCCTTAAATCTTACACTCTATATTTACATACTGTACAAATTACCCATTGTGTGGTATTAATCGATCCTAGGTTGGTACAATTTCAAGTCTACAATATTCCGTATACCTAATCGTTTTCCAGAGCTTGGATACTCTAAGCAATAAGCATTTGTGTGAGGTATACCAATGACTTTATATGGTCCATTATAAACAAACTTAAATTTAGAGATTTCATTGTCTATCTCGCTCGATTTCTCATGAGCTTTTACAAGTACTAAGTCTCCGATTGCAAACTTAGCAAAACGCGTTTTAGCGTCAGGACGACGTATGCGAGCATCGGCTTTTAGCTTCATTACTTCTCGCAAACGATCTTTTTTCACACCAATACTAATGTCAATCCGTGGAGGGAATTTGATTATCTCTTCCATTTCACTTTCTACACTTTTGTCAATGCCGAGATTCCTCACGTTACGGCAGTTCAAATTCATTCCTACATCAATGTCATCCGGCCAGTTAACAATGCGTATAGGCTGGTATTGCCTATGCACACAGTCTCCTGCCTCGTCAAAACTAACTACTATTGTTTTATCTTGTGACGTACATGTCAAAGTTTTACTTTCGCAATTAATCACTGCACGGTACCTTAATAGCCAATCTAACCCGATAATTACTTCCGTAGTTAAGTCTGGCACGACGACAAACTCTTGTTCAAATCGTGCCCCACATATCTCGAAGTTGACAAAAATCTGTTTTGTGACCGGTTTACTGGCCTTCCCAGTAGCACCGATAATTTTCACTCCTCTTACTGGCATAACTACGATGCCAGGTCTGTCTTTCAGTAACTCAAATATTTTCCCAGATACAGCACTCAATTCTGCACCGGTGTCAATCAACACGTTTAGTTGTAGGTCATGTATATTAACAGACACTACTATCTGTCTACACTTGTCCTCGGCTGTTTCTTTATTTTCCCACAGTAAATCCTCGTCTATATCCAGGTCATTCCAGAAAAAACCATCCGGCTTTGATCCTAAATCCGGCTTATCTGGCGGCTTTTTCAGCCTCTGTTCACATACAGTTTTAATTTCAACACGTTTGTCCTGAGGCTTAGTCAGTAGCTTCGCCTCCAATACCGAAACCTTTTCCTGTAACTCGTCAACTATTGAGTGTCGCTTTGCTATCAATTTACTAATTGTCACCTTCGTTGAATCATCTTTGGCCAGATTGATCTCATCTGCCAATCTACCTGGAGGAATGTGCTCAGTAGTATCTGCAATTACTTCCTCTGGATCTGCGCAACCCCCACTGCTATCGTCCGACCGTATAACGTCAGTCCTAACCTCATACACGCTGTAATCTACGTGCTTTTCTACCAATCGTGTCCGGCTGCCACCAAAATTCTCGTAATCTTTCTCCTTAACACTTTCACAATGTTTAAACTGGAGGTTTGCGTCGGATGGGTCGGCTACTTCTACCACTACAACTTTCGGTAAGGTCTGCCGGTTAGGGCCAGAACTTTCCGTTACTACGTCAACATCCAACCCTTGCGGGACGAAACACGACGAATCTTGCTCGTGCTCCCCATTAACATCAACTATTTCTGGTAAAGTCTGCCGGTTAGGGCCAGAACTTTCTATCACTTCACAAACACTATCTTCCTGCGGGACGAGACGCGGCAAATCCTGCACGCGCTCCCCATAAACACTTCTCCCATACAGACCCCTATAATCTCTTAGTTCGTCGTATAAGCGACCGAACTGCCTTAACCAGACCTCATCCCTCTCTGCATCCCCTCGCTCGATGACGGACGTGTTATCCGACATCTGATCTTCTCTCAACAATTGCGAATCATTCTTAAACTCAATCTCCAGTTCCGCTGTGGGTATTACAGCTGCCACTTTATAATCGATTTCCGGAACACTACTTAAATTGTTCTCACTGACAGTGAATGTACTACCTACTGCCGTGTATACAGCTGATCTACTACTTGTGGGTGCACTCGTTTCTCCTAACACTGGCACACACTCCCGCCGTTGATTATTCCACACGGAATTTTCATAACGACGACACCTGGGTTTTCTCCTGTTATTGGGCCGCCAAAATTTCTCCACGCCCGGTCGGCCCCTCACCGGCGCGGCTAATGGTTTCCCTGTCTCGTCCCAGCAGATACGCTCCCCGGATGCTGCTGAGGCGGCTGATCACACCCTCTGGCGTTATTACTATTCTGTGAAGCCCGTATCACGTTAGTACGATACTGGTTTCCGTCATTCCTGTTATTATTTGCATTGTACCGATTGTTATTACGGTCCGAACCATTATTGTTATTGCTGCCATGGTTGCGGTATGCATTATTCCCATGGTTATCGTTGTTGTGGTTGCTGTGGTACCCGTTGTTACCACGGCCTCTACCACTGTCGCGATTATTGCGCCAATTGTCCTCGTCCTCCACTCTTTCCAGGAAATCATTTATTGCCTGTAATTGCTTCCTACGTAGCGTTTTGTATCATCTGGAAGCTTTTTGTAGAGTTCCCAGACTATTTCGGATTCCGTGCGGCGATCACGCAAATATTCCAACTTGCGGATCCAGCCCTCACAAAACTCCCTCATTGAACCGCGCGAATTCGCATCGAAAGGCCTCGATACGACAAATTCGCGCCAGACACTTTGCTGTTTTTGCTCTGACCAGTATTCAGCCAGAAACAAATTTTTAAACTCGTCAAAAGTCAGGTTCGTAATGTTGAGGTTTAAGCCCCAACGCTTGGCATCACCAGCCAGCACATCAATAACCGCATTAATTTTTCTCTCATTAGTCCATGATCTGGGTAAAACTCTTTCACAATTTTTAATGAAATCCGTCGCGTGTATACCGCCTTTTTTCAAGGGGTCGAACCGCTCCTCTTTCGTCAACAATTCCGAACTACGTGCACAGATTGGCACATGGCTCTGTTTTTCGTCAAGTTTCTTTTCTAATTCCGACACTCTCGTAATTACTTGGCAAGTGGTTGTCGCAAGCGTTTCCACTTCCCTCTTTTTCTCTTCGCAGGTATTAGCCTGCTCCCTCACTTTAGTGTCTACTTCGGACACTAAAGCCTTTAAAGTTTCCACCTTTTGTTGATCCTCTTTTTTCACTAATTGAATTTGTTCCGTCACCTTATTCTCGATGATCGGAGCAACTGCTTCTCCTACACTTTTCTCGATTCTGCTAATTACGGAATCAAAACGAGTATTTATGCTCGCAATTTCCGCCTGAACGCCTATCATTTCCTGTTTAACATTACCGATTTCGGTATTAATTACAACAATATCTTCTTTGATTTTATCAACTTTTGTATTAACAACTCCAACATTGTTGTTAACAACGTTAATAGCTTTGTTCTGATTGTCTAGCTTGGCCGATTGACTCTTGATTTCGTTAATCAAAACATTCAATAAATCAGTTAAATTCCCGGAAACTATCGGTTCCACTTCCGTAGCGGCTTCCTCTTTAATTGTCCCCCCGTATTCGTCATAAAGGGATTCAGGTTTGATTTTCACTTCCGATTCCGAAACATTTTCTAAAGTTTGGAATTCCATTTCTGCTCTTTGTTGCGTTTCGGTGGTCGCGTCTTTCATGCTAGCCGCCTGCCCCTGAACAATGGGTACCGCGGTGCGCGTTTCCCACTGTTCGACCGATTGTTCCGTATCCAAGTCTACCAAATTTTGGCAATTGTTGCCTTCACTCATTTTAATAATTTTCAATATAAATGCCAAATCTCAAATATAATTAGGATTACTCCCACTACTTATTCTCGCTGACATAACGGCCTGTACGTAACCAATACTTTGTTACGAGATTTGCACAATGCAAAATTCGTGTCCAGAACAACCTCAAATCTGAAGATTATCCTGTCACCAGGTCGCCACGTGTAACCTCCCCCTCACTTACCGACCTTAATGACAGTGAAAGATGAAACCGCGTGTACCTAATGGGAGTTTTGGAAAAGCAATCGTCACCGAAGTTAAGCTGTCGGTAAAGAGGGAGGAAAGGGTTACATCTAAATGAAAGGAAATGTGCTAATGAAACTGGTGGAAATTAATTTTGAAAAGGGGTAAAGTTAATAAAGAAAGTAAATGTGCAGCCGTTACGTTAACAATTAACTAGCGGTAATTAGGTATTTGAGATTTGGGGGAAATCACGGTCGCCAGTCCTGAGGACAATTACTATAGTAACTGAAAAAGAAAGGTTATTACACATATAATTAGCACTAGAAGCGTGGCAACTGAAGGTTGACACGTGTAGTGTGAAAACTGAAAGTTTGTCAGAAGTAATAAATTTCGCTACACCCTGACTTAATTTAGCAAAGAATTAATAAAACCGGAAAATCGAAAGTTAATTTAGTGACTGAAGTTAATAGTGAGCTTTCTTTCTGAAGCACATCGAAATTCAGTAATATACGGTTAGTCTTGGACTACCTCAACAATCATTTCAAAAAACTACTTGAATCTACGCAATTTGGAAATAAGAGATTTAACTTTGAACTTGAATTAAATGATTCTGAACAATTAACAATAGTAAAATTTAGTACGTACCAAGCTGAGCTGCAGTCACAGGTAAGCTAAAATACGATAACAAAACTCGCACTCTTAATTTGTGCTTGTGTAATCTGAATATTGTAGCCAGCTAACTGAACTTTGAAATTAAAGCAGTGAAATAGAATTAGCTATATTACTTTAGTGCTGGCGTTTAAATTTCAACGACACTCGGGTTCATTTCGGAAAAGGAAGGGACCCTGCTTGGTAATGCAATTGGGACAATGAGGAACAAAGGTTCATGCTAAGTTGCTGTTATTATAGTTACGAAAATGGTACAGTTTGAAAAGCTGAGGTCTGCCATACAGTTCTAAAACTTTACTTGCTTCCAGTCTTCCTTGATGGTTGATTGAAGGTTTGAAGCCGTCGATCGAGGACGTGGCGACAGTCACTCATTGTCGGCCGTCGCTGTTGCAGAAGCTGGATGTTGGCGCGCCTTCTTCTCGACACGGTCACCAGACGAAACGGGCTCTTGATGTGCGCTAGTTAATGTTTCCCGTCCGCGACACCATGTCAGAAACTATCATCGCAAGTCGAGCGCAATTACATGCTGCCAAATCCCGAAAGCGCGGCAACTCGCGGGAGCGTCACACCACGCACCTGCTCCACTCGCTACCCCCGCCACACTCCTTCTCTCAGCCCGCGCTCCACGCGGCAGAGTTAACACTACCAAAGATCCTACACACTTAGATTCTTCACACGACCTATCGACGTAATCGTTCGATAGTAGTTTTCCCTAGGCAAGACCCAGCGTAAAAATACAAATAATATTTACGAAACAAACCAATTATACATCGACATAAATGCATAAATACACAAATAGTAAAACAATTACAATATACAAAGAGACAGAAATGTCATATCTTGAGGTAACAAAGCAAGGAAAAAAAATAGTACAATAGATGGAGATAGGAGGATATGCATTTCCGGCGTTACAAGCCATTGGTCGCCAACTCCAAAACAGTTTCGCTGTTCTCCGGTGTTCTCGTTGCAAATGAAAATGACACATTGCTCTGCGTTATAAAAGTTTCCGATATCGTCGCACTTTCAATTCGTGATGATTTGTCTCGTGCAATATCAAAATATAATATGGGTGCAACGATGAAACTCACCTCTAAAACCTTAACCCTCAGACACATAGAAAATCCAATAGACAATATACCGTCTTACTTAAGTTCTTTGTAGGTAATAGTTACTTATTATAAAAATGTAGAACTGAAATATCTGGTGACTAATAAACACCAAAGCCCAAACAAGTTTGTGTGGTAGCTAATGGCACTTTGTTTGCAACTTTTGGCTCTGTGATCCAGGCTGTGATTGAATCTTCTGGAACTCAAAACTGCAGTCGAAATTAGGTGAGATCTTATGGAAACTCACCAGCAAAACCTTACACAAACCAATAATCATAACAGAACAATGGGAAAGAATCCATTACTATGGACCCCTGTTAGCAGTACTGGGTAATCGACCTGATCACTGGATTCCAGTGGATCAAGCATGTCGTGAAGAAAAGTATTGCAGCGTCTCAAAAACCGTCAGGACTAAGAGAATATTTTACATGGGATCACTCAGTACGAACACACTACTGAAACCAGGCAACAGAAACAACTGACAAACACCATAGGTAAATTCAATAACAAAATTCTGGCAATTCAGTTAACGCGATTCTCAGATGAGAACTGCTTTCACTCGGAAAACTACTGAATATACAAGGGGAAACCTGCCATAATCATTCCAGGAAGAAATCTCAACTCCTTGTAACTAATCGATACTGGACTCTGTAACAGATTCCGTTTCAATATCAGCACTGGCGACACGAGCTGGAAATAAAGCTATTGGGGCTCTAGTAATCTTGATATTTCTTGACTAGTTAGTAGTGGTTAGTAGATCTTCCTGATCTCAGGGTCTGTTAATTTTAACTTTCTTCGCGAGGAGGGACACCACAGTTGACTGTCCCAAAAATTCGTCGCAAATAAGGTTTCATAATGAAACTCAGTATTTCGTAGCATCTTTCTCTCTTTATCTTTGATGGATTAATAAATGAATAAACACTATAATCTTTGAGCAAGTCTTGTACAGATCAATTTTACACTCTTACAAGTAAGTTAAATATACGTAGACAGTTACTTTTGAGAGTTGTTATAAAGTCAATGTTCATTAATGCCGGCAGTCTAGGATCCTATGTTCGTTCGATTTCTTGAAAAAATGACTATAGATGCGCTGCGCTGCGTAATGTAGTGATCTAGAATAATTGAAGTTCTCACAGTTTCAACTTTGAATTAATACCTATCTATTGAAACTCCTTATTTCACTTCCCTGTATTCACTTAAGAAATTAGTTATCAGTTCTTTTTAATAATAAAACTTTTCCATTTCATGAAGATAATTACTTTCAGATAAGGTGGAACGTACTTCTGAAATTAAAGTTTAGAATACTTTCACACTGTACATTTTTAAAATTAAAAGTCATAAGAGCTCACGCAACTTAACACAATACAGACATCATAACACAAGATGAACTGAGAATAAATGACAAAATCAGGGCGAAACGCTATTGCCTCGACTATTTATAGGCTTATACGTAACAAAAGTTGACGTAACCATAATTTCTTATTGCTAGAAGTTCTTCGCATATTATTTATTCTTTTGAAATGGTTATTCTTAAATAATTCACAACTATACAAAAATATTAACGAAATTATTTACAGTCACTGCTTATGGGTGTTTAAGAGTGGCTTCAAAGCCCTTACACTTTTCAATGAACATGCCCCCACAAATAACTACAACCAAAAAAAACCAAAAAAGATTTCCGGGAAAATCTGGAAGAAACCACAAACAAAATCCCCACGAAACACGTGAAACTGTTACTACGAGATTTTAAGCCAAAAAAATAATTCAGAAATCCAGCAAGAAAACAATGGCCTACAAGAGGAAAAAGAAAAAGTACAGAACCTGATAAACTTCTGCAAAATTTCGAAGTAAAGATTATATCTACGCATTTCAGAAACCACACAAGAACTACGAACTTGGAAATCCCGTAACAATGCCCTAGGAGAATTTCAGATAGACCACATAGCGGCAGCCACGATAAACATTAGAAACATTAGATGTGTTATTTCTCTTCCAATGTTGTCTGCTAACATTTAACTTCTTTGGTGATAATACTCAGTAAATGTCTGAAGATGGCCCTGTAAACCGAAAACCGGTTAGCAATAAAAGTAATATTGTAGAACAAAAGCAAACTGAAGATGATGATGTTACTGAACTCACTATAACGCAATATAAATCAGTTTGTATGTTGTATTGTTTAAGTATTGGAATGTTTGGTTTTACGATGTGACAAATAGTTTGTGGCAGCGGAAGGAACGAATTCCAATGCATGTGGACTCACATGGGTCCAACTAGAAAATGTGTTCCACTAGTTAAATGTAATGGTAAGCAAGCAAGCTTTCTGCGTTGGTTTACTTTGTTTCTGCCAAACTGCGCAAAAGAGCTCTACTGTAAACAGCTAATCCTCTGGTGCCGAGTTAATTGATTTCGATGGTACGTGTCACACCGTAACATGGCACGAATCACAGGACGAAATAAAATATTACAATAATATGCGACAATATGTAGTCCCTTAGGAGTGAAGTCATTATCATTTCTTTTCTGTTATCCTTCCTGCATTTTATTTCAGGTCTCCAAATATTCTCGTTCAACCACATTTCCTCGCAATCCGATTTACAGTATAGGTTTCAGCGGCCAACTGAATGATATATCGGATTATGATTGAACTGATGACTGCATATCATTTGAATGGAAAATTTTTTAAGGTCCAGTCCATTTCGTCGACATTGGGCATAACTGCAATGGACCGGGAACTCGCAGTTCAGTGATGTTTCTCCTGTGGTGAATGGTGACTACAGGTTCATAACCTATTGCAGGTGAAGTCAGTTGTTATGGTCTGTTAAATGTGGTGTAATTTTTTACGGTGGAACTGTTCACATCGAACAGAATAAATTGAATTTAATTGGAATTTACTTGTTTATGAGTATTTTAAGGTGGAAACCTGTTAAAGAGAAATCAAATGTTGGTACAGGTCATGTAAACTGAGTTTCCATTGTTACATGGTTAAAGACAGCTTTTCAAGTGGTGCTGGAATTTGGCGTCAGTCTTACATTTTTTTAGTAAATGACGATCTGTCGATTTTAGAGAGACTACATAAATTTGTTAATGTTGCATTTATGGATTTTTTCAAAAGTAACGTCCTTACAAAACAGCTTTGGTACAAGTCTCTAGAATTGTTGTGTTATCTGTGGTATTTTAAGGGTACTGACGTCGTATGTGTGCCCTGGTGCTCATACGGACCTCACTTACGTCTGCGGCTCATAGCTGGTGGATCGGTGGTGCCTGCCCCCGCCTCCTACGCCGGTGGTTTAGCAGCCGCAACGGATTCTCCACTGTAGCCTCTGGCATTATTGTCAATAAAGAATATTTCAATAAGTACTATTCAGTTCACCCTTGTAAGCTGCTAAAATCCCATCTGTTCACTCCCAGCCACTGAAATCTCGGTTCAACATTTTGTCAGATATTGAGTTACTATCCACTCATCTCGAATGGATCTACGTTCCCAGCTGTTTCGTTTCTAACCGTTGAATTAATCAAAAATGTTCAAATGTGTGTGAAATCTTATGGGACTTAACTGGTAAGGTCATCAGTCCCTAAGATTACACATTACTTAACCTAAATCATCCCAAGGACAAACAGACACACCCATGCCCGAGGGATGACTCAAACCTCCGCCGGGACCAGCCGCACAGTCCATGACTGCAGCGGCTCAGACCGCTCGACTAATCCCACGCGGTCGTTGAATTAATGTCGAATCTATTTTCATCACTCCTGATCGTAATGCGGTTTTGCAGTATCTTTCCCAGTAAATAACTGTCACTGCACAGAGTCTTCTTTAATACTATATAATATACTGCAATAATATTTTTACGTAGAGTAGAATTTTAAAAAAAAAAATTGTAACGTGGAGTGATGTGAATAAAGCAGTCTGCTTAGAAGTCTATAACGCCAGATCTAGCGCCGACTGTTGGTAAAGTGAAGTAAAAAGTAGCTAAGAGTAGGTAAATGTACGAGTATCAAGTCAAGATGGAAACCGCAAGTAGGTTATAAAGCGGTAAATACAACCCAAGGACAAGATACATCTTGTTTTCCGCTGTGTGTCAGCGTTCACCTTTTCGCGACAAATCGCAGCTATTTTTATCTGTCCCGCCCCCCCCCCCCCCCGCCCCCCGAGTATCTTGTCGACTCATTGTATTCATACCGAAACTTAGATGCACGTACAGAATCTTGACGCTTAGGTCGTGCTAATTTAAGTGTCAATTATCGACTTATCTTTCACTGAAAGTGAAAATGCCGACAAGACCAGAAATGTAGAAAAGAAAAGAAGAATGCATGGTATACTAGAGCGCAGGAATACTTTCACGGAATTTTCAAATTTTGCAGTGTTATATAGTTCACTAAGAGAATAAAAAAGAAAACCGATCTGAAGGGAACAGAAAATAAACCGATGAAACTTAAAGATTGAGAAATTGGTATTGCTCTCCCAGGAAGATAATGGTGTTTTTAGAAAGGTTCGAGGAGATATTTCAGTTGCTGTCAGGCTTATCAAACGTTACGAAATACTGTAATAGAAATGAAGATCAAAGGGAAATGTTATACGCAGGTACATGATGTTGCTACTGCGATAGCAAAACCGACAACCCCAGCATACATTAGACTTGGAGCGAAAACCATAGAAGCATATGAAATTGAAGACACAACAGATTTGTAGTACACCACAATTTCAGGGTATTTTACTGTCGAAAGAATTGGAACTGCAGAACCTTCGAATATAAAACTAAATGAAAATGCTAGAAAAATATTCAGAGGTCGTATCTATTCAAGTGTATTATTAATATGAAGGATAAATATTATATTGTTAAACTTTTGGTGTTACCATACCCTTTGCATCTCTCTATATTTTCTAAAAGAAATAAATGAAAGTGCAATCTGCACATTCTTCTTGCCATATTGTAATTAAGTGACTTTCAGTTATAATTAAATTGCTTGTACACTGCTTATTACACTTGAATAACACCCAACTAGACCAAGAAAAAAACACCTAAATAAATGCGTGCATTCGCTGCCGTTTCTCTTCACCACGAACCTTTCTTCCAATGCTTTCCAGCTGTCTGTAGGCTAGTCTTTATCAGGACTTTAACTTCCATCTTCTTCTTTTTTTGCATCTTTCGTACTCTCCAAATAATACTGAAAGTGATGTTTCAGGCTTTTAGAGATATTGTGCAATACAGCACAAGTTACTCTTAGTTTTGTTACTCTCTTTCTGGCACTGACCTAACTTAATCCTCTCTGATCATCATTTATTGCTGACTTACATGGAGTGACTAACGATGGAGATACTTCATACTCTGAATCATCTAGTCAAGTCTGGATTTTATTTATAACACCGCTAGGTCTCCATATTCTAGCTTCATGCGTACTACCAGGCAATTCAGCACTTATCCTAGTAAATTTATCACCAGCATCTACAGTGGCCTACACATTTACAGAGACATAACGTTTGCGACTGATGTTTTCAGCACCTTGTAACGCGGATCTCTGATTCCTTTTTGGGTGCAATCCAAATCCTCTATAAATACTGGCAGCCGGTCAGCTCCAAAAGATTCGGCGACACCAGTCTAGAATCCAGGATCGCTCATATAACGAAGAAGTATCTCCATTCGTTTGAGGGGAAACCATAGCTTCTGTTTCATCACATAATGGCAATTAAACTGTTCTGATTTTCGGTTTCAAACCGTCACATTTGTTTACAGCTACTAACATCCCTACGAATCGGATAACGTTTTCCATGTCCTACCGGCCGGAACATCGTCATGTCGCCGAGAGATTGCACTAGAGAGCTATCATGCCCCATCACAGTCTTACGAATGACGTATAGGTATCTAAGTGGGAAAACTAGATTCTACTCTTTATTCACAGCCTAAATCCAGTCCGTCTGGAAAAGCTAAGATACATCTTAGCATACTAGTATCTTCAACGTTAATACACATAAAATTTAGATACATCTGGAGATTATCTTCGTTATATTCACTTCACTTGCGTTGTAAAACGTTTCAGCAATAAAATACGCATTAGGTCTTTAGAAAGTATTTCCATTGTGTGTTCATGGATGTATTAACTATGCGTTACAGAAGTAGCCCAAGTAATTAGCGGGTAATTGTGAGGATAACAAAGACGTCATATAATGACCTTAGACTGTAGACAAGAACACACAGGTAGCTCCTGGCACAGACCCTTTGGCATGCAAATCGCCCGTTTGTATATCAAAGGGGGAGACAGTTAATTTAATCAACTACTGCTGTTACGTGAAAGAACGGGAAGCAGCGGCGACAGCAGTTATGAAACAAAAAGCGGAAGAGCGAGGCTCCAGGCGAGAAGGGATGAAGAGGATTTCCATCATAACGAAGCACAGCCCAATCTCACAGCTACCAACCAGTACATGATTAAAAAAAACTGAATACGAACGAGTCGACAAAAAGGTTTATATCGGATCTTCATCACAAGTATAAACAATTCTTCCCTTACATTTCTTCTTTGTGGCTTATTTTCTCATCAAAATAAATAAAAATCTTAAACTTCTACAAATTATGCATCTCATAAATCTCTTGTTGTCGGATCGTTCTGAGAGAAGGATGTAAAGAAGCAAATAACAAGATGAAGTATTTTACACTGAAGAACCAAAGAAACTGGTACACCTGCCTAATATAGTGTAGGGCCTCCGTAACTACACAGAAGTGCCGCAACACGATGTGGCATGGACTCGACTAGTGTCTGAATTAATGCTGGAGGGATCTAACGCCATGAATCCTTCAGGGCTGTCCATAAACCCGTAAGTGCACGAGGGGGTGGAGGTCTCTCCTGAAGAGCACGTTGCAAGGCATTCCAATATGCTCAATAATGTTCATGTCTAGGGAGTTTAGTGCCCAGCGGAAGTGTTTAAAGTAAGAAGAGTGTTCCTGGAGCCACTCTGCAGATATTCTGGACTGTGGAGATGCCGCATTTTCCTGTTGAAATTGCCCACGTGCGTCTGAATGCACAATGGACATGAATGGATGCAGGTGATCACACCGGACGCTTACGTAAATGTCACCTATCTAAAAATATCAGGGGTCTAAAATCACTCCAACTGCACAAGCCCCGCACCCTCCATCAGCTTGAACAGTCCCCTGCTGACATGCAGTATCCATGGACTCATGAGGCTGTGTCCATTCCTTGTACACGTCCATTCGCTCGATATAATTTGAAGCGAGTCCCACACGACCAGGCAATATGCTTCCAATCATCAACAGTACAACGTCGGTGTTGACAGGCCCTTGCGAGGCGTAAATCTTTGTGTCGCGCCGTCGGCGAGGGCAAACGAGTGGGTCTTCGTTTCCGAAAGCCAATATCGATGATGTTTCGTTGAACAGTTCACACGCTGACACTTGTTGATGGCCCAGCACTGATATCTGGAGAAGGGTTGCACATCTGTCACGTTGAACGATTCTCTTCAGTTGTCGTAGGTCCTGTTCTTGCAGGATCTATTTCCGCCGCAGCGATGTCGGAGATTTCATGTTTTACCGGATTCCTGATGTTCGCGGTACATGCTTCAAATGGTTGTACGGGAAAGTCCCTACTTCACCGCTATCTCGGAAATGCTGTGCCCCATCACTCGTGCGCCAACTGCGAAACCACTTTCAAACTTGCTTAAATCTTGATAACCTGACATTATAGGAGCTGGAGCATGTGTAACAACTGCGCCAGACACTTGTTGTCTTACATAAGTGTTTCCGACCACAGTGCCGTATTCTGCCAGTTTACGTATATCTGTATTGGAAAAATGGTGGTCCAAATGGCTCTGAGTACTATGAGACTCAACATCGGAGGTCATCAGTCCGCTAGAACTTAGAAATACTTAAACCAAACTAACCTAAGGACCTCACACACATCCATGCCCGCGGCAGGATTCGAACCTGCGACCGTAGCGGTCGCGCGGTTCTAGACTGAAGCGCCTAGAACCGCTCGGCCACACCAACCGGCTCTGTATTGGAATACGCATGCCTATACCAGATTCTTTAGTGCTTCTGTGCATATAAGACGTTATAGCATTTATCTGTGAGAATATGTATTCCAGTTAGTTACCTGCATGTCAATAATCCCTTACTGAAGTTGAGAGGTGGCATTCCTTTAGATGCATACAGTGATTTGCCCCCTCTCATATTTGTATTCTACTCTGAGTAATTTGATTTGGGGAAGTATGGCCAAGTATTGTCATTACAAGACTAGTATTGAGATCTCAGAAGATATGAGTATTATCCTCTCTAATTGCATGTGGTGAAAAGTTACTATTGCTTCACACGCGGACTTCCCACGCAACTTCTCTCGTCACCCGGGTGGTCCGGTGACAGGCGGTTTCTTCTAATCTTGAAAGGTTTATGCCGACGGGTGTGGGGGAGTCGAGGGGATGCTTTCCAGACGCTGCCATTGTTATAAGAGCAGGGGCGACACGCCCATAGGGACCTGAAGGAGCAGCTGGGGTTAGAGATTCCGTTACTTTGCGGAAATTTAGTGAAAACACTTTCTGACGGGCTATCAGCGAGGCGTCGGAATGACTTGTGCTCCCAGGTAGTCTTGGCGGGCAAATTCCCGTGTTTTCTGCAAAATCATAGCTGTGATTGGCTTGCTCAGGGGATAGCTCCGTAATGTAGCAAAATCGGCGCAGAAATTGGCGCCAAGTATCTCCATTGGTGGAATAGCAGTGCTTCAGCAATAGAGTGGAATTTTCCGCCGGTTTTCGATTTGCTGATTGGCACGTTTAACCACGGCCACTGTCGTGGGGGCAGGAATGTTAGGTGTTCGGCTTGTACGGGTGCTCTGGACGGATCGGCTTTTTCGGTCGGAGTAGGTTACAAGACTCAGCTCTCGCTGCTCTGGACAGCATACCTTCCTTGGCTGTCTAATATATTTTCATTTCATTGTAACTGTTTGACGAAGTTGCTAAAGTTGCGACTTCAACGTAACTTTCTGAGTACAGTTGGCAATTGAGCGTTCTGCGTTCAAACGGCCTATTTTGTCCCTCTTGAACAGTTTTGACTGTATCGGAGTTACTGTGTGACTTAGCTTGTTAAAATGAATCACTGTACCGTCATTGATTGTGTAGCGAGCCTTCTTCGTCTCCTTCAGAGGCGCATTTGTGTTGCTAGGAAGTCTTTTCTGGAACAGCCAGACGAGTATAATTTGTTCCAGGCTATACTCGCAACAGTATCATCACCACGACAGGACGTCGAAGCAACCAGCCATCGCCTGCGGTATGCCATATCGTGTCCTTGCATTTAAGAAGACAGCTTGGTAATGTATGTCCGCAGCACCGACAGATTAGGGAATTTAGTTACGTGACAATCAGAGCTCAGCAGAGCGCGCCTGTTCGCGTCTTTTCTAATGTGTTTCTGTCTTGGGTGTTTATTGTCTGAGTTCTCACTACAGTAGCAGCAATTAATGTTGGGTTGGCTGGGTGTTTCTCTTAAGATCTGAGTTGCAAGGAATTGGCTCCACATACCACTTGGTCATAAGTGACACAATCTAGTTTATGGACAACTTCACCTTCACAGCATTTATTACAGTATCCAATTTGATGTATTGTAAATGTTTCATTTGTTTTGTTTATTATTTTGAGTTTAGACATAATAAATCAAATTGCTATTTTGGACAGAACTTTCATTCTGTTGATCGGTAGAGCAACCCTTTCATTTCTCACTACGTTAATGAAACTTTCCTACATCAAATTATTTTCTATCAAATTAAATTATTGCAGGTGCCAAACCCTTTTCTACTCCACTTGCAGGGTCGATTACAATCAGTTCGCGTTTCTTTTTAATCAATATGCAACAGCAAAAGTCGAAGTTAGAAAAGGGGGGTGGGGGGTTAAAGCATCGTTTCCATATGGAATTCTAGAAGAATTTAGTGTAAATACACTGCTAGCCGGGGCACCTCGCAAAGTTCATGAAGACGCGTGCTACTGTAACAGTCCAGTCAAAGAATAAATCAGTTGGTGGCTGTTACAGGGCGGAAGGAAATGTGAGATCTGAGTTGCGTGCAGTCTACTGTAGAGTGTTTAGGGGTGTAGTGTGTTAAACCAGGGAGGTAGATACGACGGAGAGGCTTCGTCCCACCGTACCACCGCCGCGCCACACCGAACTCAGGGTTATTGTGGGGTGAGAGGCCCAGTGGAGCCCCCCTCGAACGTCTCGTACCAGATGAGTGTAACCCCAAATGTTTGCGTGGTAGAGTAATGATGGTGTACGCATACGTGGAGCCAGTGTTTGCAGCAATCGCTGACATAGTCTACCTGAGGCTGAATAAGCTAAACCAGCCCGCATTCGCCGACGGTAAGTGGAAAACCGCCTTAAAAACCATAAAACCATCTACAGGCTGGCCAGCACTCCGAACCTCGACACTAATCTGCTGGAGAGGTTCGCGCCGGGGACCGGCACGCCTTCCGGCTCGGGAAGCAGCGCGTTAGACCGCGTGGCTATCGGGGGAGGAAGGGGGGGCTCATTTAAGTGACTTCTGCTGTGCCGCACCTTTCACGACACGGTGAATATTTATATTTAATTATTTGTTACCAAATCGAAATAGCTGTGATGATGATAAAATTTGCCTAACATAACGAGAAGATCGCCTGAAAAATGATCATAATTTATTTATAAATTGTAATTTGAGGTTGGTTATTTCTCAATATGACGCACTGACCATCACAACGAGTACTTCATTGTCAATTCACTTCACACTGGTATACCTACTGACATTTAATTTCATTTTTAATGCCATATAAGTCTTTTATCTACCGCCATGCTGTTGAATTATGTGTACATGTTTCCCCAACATATCGTCTAGAATCAAACGTCACGAACGTGGGAAACATTAAACTGCCAAACACATCTCTTTCTTGTAATTCTTTGATGTTTAGAGTCCATTTTAAATTATTCGTTCCTGTAAATAATATGCAGAGCTAGATAGAAAAGTCTTGTGCACCATTTCAGACACGTAAGATTTTAGCATAATGCACCTGCATGGGCAATTCTGAACTATTAATTAAGACTGTATGTAGGCGCGGCACGAATGAATGGTACAGCGGTTATGCTACCAAGCTGGAATCCTTTACTTATCCTCGCGAACGTGCACAATTAGGTTTCATGTATTTTCCCTAAACGCTATGAGTGTTGAATCCAGATTAGCTGTTTCCTTCCCCTCCATCACGTCGCCTCTCCCATGGTGTGCACTCATATTGTCCTTCAAGATTTTACAACTGACAGAATTCTAATTATTCCTTTCTGGACGTATATAAGGCTGAAATCGGACACAAACATATGTTACACTGCTTCTGAAATAAACTGATGAAGTAAAATGACATACACGTTCCACGTGAAAAGTACACTTTGTTCCAAAAACAATCATAGAATTTTGCGAAACTGTGTTTTCTATATGATTTAAGTTGAAAACTTGGGATGGATTTGAACTAGCGGGCAGTTTTAGTTTTCGGTAAAACACATGATTTAGCAAAGGATATATCTTTCATATGAATGCACACGGAGCATAAGGATGTTTTTACAAGTACGTATAGGATCTAAGATGTCATTAACCACTGATACAAGCTGATTGTCTCCTACACCGGAAGCACGATTAACATCTTGACGAGAGTGAAATATGTCCAGTATGCTCGCAGGTATTTATGGAGTTATGGCATTCAGTGCCTTGTGGCGGCGGAGTTCAGGCAAATTGCTGGAAGGTGGTCACACAGACGGAGTACCTCTGATATTCCCCCCACCTCCTCCCCCTCCACCCTTCTGCACCTACGAACTCCGCTTGCGGCCCCTCAGTCGCTAAGTCACTCGTTGTTAGGAAATACTCTTACATGCAGTTTCCAGGGCAATAACGGTCAGTCATGTATAAAAAAATAAATTTTCTGCAAGTTCTCGCAACTGTGGGAAAGTCCCAGACCCCATAAGATTCCGGCACCTGGGTCCTTTAACCATTTTTCCCACAAAAAAGAAAGATTCCACAATTATTTTCTAGGGAAACGGCACGAAACCCATGGAGATTTGTAGTGTCCCTCGAAGTCCGCTGTAATCATACGTGACTATTGCCACGCCCATGTTCTTGCTACGGATAGCGGTTATTGCTGAAACAACCGGATTTCCGTTATATCGTTATTTTTTTTCAAGCCATTTTAGGCTGAGTGTTAAAGCAGCTTAGAATAACGGTTTCCGAAATAATCGATTTTCAGTTTCTATTCCTGTTATTTCCTGTAATAAACGTGGAACTCGAAAAAAGGTTGAAAAATTTTGACTCTCTCAGTTTCAGGATACAGATAGTCAAAATATTAAATTAAAGATGTAAATAAAAGGGAAGTTAGTACGTCCACTGCTCGCTACTTTTCTCGAAAAGTGGTGACTGAATACTATAAAAAGTCCACAGTATTCTCCTGTTGATTCTATTACTTTGAAACTCTGCTCAAAAATAGTGTTGTGATCATACCACTATTTGGGCAATACCAATAGCCAGTGCCAAAGGGTGAAAACTGAGTTTGAAGACCTCCGGTTTTGTTGTCAATATGTCGTTTTTGAAAGACTACAAGCAGATAAAGGCAAATTATGTGGACACGGGCGGCAGATCAGCTATTTTCTAGTTTTATTGTGTACTGTGAATGAAATGACGTTAAATTTTTAATTTATTACTGTTACCGTAATTTCCTTCCCCTTTTATTATTTCGTAGAAATGGCAGCCAAATCTTCAATCTTTTAAACAATGTGAAGCATTGTGCTTCATTGCTACGTCAGTTCATAAAAATATTTCCATATGACAGGAGGCGCTAAGGTTTGCGCACTGCACGTACGCGAGTTCCTAAAGCCATAATACACGGCAGCAGGGAAGAAATAATCTTAGCAATGCTGTACCGATTCTTATGCCGTGTTTCGTTGCTTGTTGCTGTAGGCATTGCCTCGCCGAGTAGCCGCGTGGTTAGAGGCACCACGTCACGGACTGCGCGGCCCCTCCCGCCGGAGGTTTGGATCCTCCCTCGGGCATAGGTGTGTCTTGTTCTTAGCATAAATTAGTTTAAGTACTGTATAAGTCTAGGGACTGATAACCTCAGCAGTTTGGTCCCTTAGGAATTCACACACATTTGAACATTAGTGGACACTGTTATGAAAACAGCACTGATCCCTTTTCTCATTTTCATATTTCAAACCAATGCAAATTTTCCGAATAAAAATTATTTCTTTTTTGAAAAAATGGTTTCTTTCATAACGAAAAATTTTAGCTCTTCTACTATAGATAACTGATATTTCTTTTTTTACTCCGTTATTTGCAAAAAAAAAAAAAAAAAAAAAAAAACCAGATTCAACAGAGACCAAATAAAATCGGAACCACATGATACTCAGAATTAAGACACCGGTATCTATTTTAATCGGTCGGTTTTTCCCATCCTCAATTCTTACGTATGGGCATTTCACTTTTCCACTTACATGGAACGGAGACTTTTTACTGCATCTTCCAATTTCACCCACGGGACGAATTCATAAATCATTACACATTGTTGTTTGCAACCATCATGAAGATCTCGTACCAGTTTTGTGTATGGTTTGTAACAGAGAAATCGCCGAGAAACACGGAACACAGACTCTCTCAGCTGGCAAGACTTTATTACCGTTGACTACATGAAAAACTCTGTTTAACTTACTCCATATCTTCAATAATCACAAGAAGGTAATGTTAGGACTTCTGCTTGCATGAACAATCCCCGCCTTGATTCTGACTGTCATAGTCGACTGATTTGAGTCTTAAGAGGAATTGTAAATGGACTGAACCTTTTTAAATAAAGGACGAAAGTCGTATATTGTTGCTGTGATATCGCCATCTCGACCTGATAGACAATGCGTAGGGAACGAGTGGGCGAGTGTGCTAGCGGGCTGTACTATGCCGAACGCCTATCAGCTACCACTAGAAACATAAAATTACAACTGAAGCGTTTCCCTCTACAATATATTGTACGACAGAAAGACGTGGGGTACTACTGTTATGAAAACTGTTCCCTGTATGTCACGACAAATAAAAATACCGGTTATTATAAAGTTCATTGCTGAGTAAGGGAAACATTCGAACACGGTAAATCTGAGCAAAGTGCTTTGATAAATGTGGTTAATGATTTCTGTCAAAAATGTAAGTTGCATACTCATATAACTGTCAGGCTATCGTCTATTGATATCATCAGGCATGATACCTCTTACCATGAAGTACTAAGAACGTTAGAAAGAATCAGTTCGAAATTAAAAGTAGGTTGCTATCACTGCATGTTTTGATTTCGTAGGTTCGATTTCTACTTAGTAATGATCAGTGTCAGAATAGTGACCTTTAACCTCGGGTTAAAGGATTACAAATTAAGTGCGGACTGGCTCACTGATGTAGCAGCGAAGAGGGGTTATGTCGGTATATGTAGAAGTTCCCTCATTGACGGTAGTGCAGTTACATTGCGTAGAATGACTGTGAGCGTCACAAATGTTACAACAAGCACGAACGTTTTTCGATACGTCCTGCTTCTAGGGTAAAGCACAAGAGATTTCATAATATCAAATAGCTTCACTGCAAGATTTTATAATTAATACAAGGAAGTACTGACTCACAAAGTACAAAAAAGAAAGTTAAATTCACTAATTCTGTCAAATAAAATTTTTTTTCGGGAAGCAGTTTATGATTCCCGACCTCGGTTTACTTCCATATACCTATTTACTGATTTCAATCACACAGGCATAGTTATACTTCCTCTGATAACTTTTGAGTGTAATTCCAGTTTCTCATATAAGACGCACGTGTTACGAAATTTTAAAGAGCAGACAGTATGCTTAAGAGCTGTAATAACGTTTACACATACTCTTACACGTCTTATTGTAGAAACTCAGACATACATTATTTGCACATTATTGCAGTGAGATGCGGACCAACACGTGTATGTAGTGGTATTTAACTTGATACGGTATGTTTGCATCTTGTTTGTAAAACAAGTGATGTCATGCAGCGTCGCTAAAAAACCATTGTTAACAACTTTTTCGCGTCCATCCACTTATTCATGTCTTTTTAACAGTAACTTGTTTTCTTGAGGGGATCCGCTACATGGCTCTGAGCACTATGGGACTTAACATCTGAGGTCATCAGTCCCCTAGAACTTAGAACTACTTAAATCTAACTAACCTAAGGACATCACACACATCCATGCCCGAAGCAGGATTCGAACCTGCGACCGTAGCGGTCGCGCGGTTCCAGATTGTGGCGCCTAGAACCGCTCGGCCAACACGGCCGGCGGATCCGCTACATAACTGCTCCTAAGTAAGTGGATATTAACACATAGTATCACGTTTCAGCTATCGTCTCAAAACCTCAGTACTACCACGCGTGACACATCGGCAGGCAGTAACTGTCTACTCATAAAGGCCTTCTTAAAACACCTCTGCTTCGTAATATGATGGCTGTATAACAGTACTGGTAAACACACACTGTTTTGTGTATCCTTATAAAAATGGATAGTTGGCAGACGATGGTTGAAGTGATCGCTACAGCAAAAATCCACTGATACAAAAATTTCTGGCCCCTTTTCTTTATCACAACTGAGGTAGAATCTTCCTACACGTCGCTCAGGTGCCTGAAGATGGCGTAGTGAAACGCTGAAACTGTTGCCAAACAAAATAAGGTTGCTGACTAAACAGCACGTCACTCAGGTGCCTGAAGATGGCGTAGTAAAAACGCTGAAACTGTTGCCAAACAAAATAAGGTTGCTGACTAAACAGCTGGAAGGTGTTTAACTTGACATCCTGTGTAGAACAGACGAGTCCCGCAACCGTCTCTAAAAAGATGGACATACAGAGAATAGATAATGAACAGTATAAATAAGTAAGTAATAAAGAACATCTATTAATGATATCCTTTCGAAACATTTCGTTGCTTCACATGATGTGAATTCAAAGCTTTGGTACCAAATTGTATCTTAGGTAATTTATGAATCACACCAATTTCAACCATTATTTTAACAAGTATTGACGGCAAGGCAGCCGCTTTTACTGGACGTTGTAGTTAGATATTCGGAGATGGTAACTGACGCCTTGAAGTAAAGATGCAATAATTTTTGTTGAGGAGTTAATATATGTTAAAAGAAAGCCGACGCGGAACTCGCAATCTAATGAAGGAAAATATTTCAAATTAACTACTGTTTACATGGAAAGCCGCGCCAAATCTCGCATATTAAGCAAGAAATGTTCTTCTCTGTCACAGAATTGCAGCAACAGAAGCATCAAAGCTGCGCCAAATCTCGCATCTTAAGCACGAAATGCTCTTCTCTGCCACAGAATTGCAGCAACAGTAGCATCAGTAAATGAAATATTAAAAAGAAATTTTGACTGGTTCTGAGTAAATGGTCTATCGACACATTTATATTTCTCCAAATAATCAATAAACCTACATCAAAATACATAAGACATTGTTAAATATTCCTGGGTGTGTCTGTTTATCAGAGATTGAATTGAAGATCGATTGAGTTCAGAAACATTTTCTCTACTCGTAATTGGTGGTTTCACTGAAGAAGGCATTAAAACATTAGTATGCTTTACATACACCCATTAATTAACGTCTTACTGAATAATTTTCTGGAGAAAATCAACAAATACGTACAGTATATTGCTCAGAAATTATCTAAGGATAGATAATAAGGTGGTATCAAACCTCGAACTATACGTAAGCAGCATTTTAAAAAATGGCAATACTTACAACGGCCTCGCAACACATTCACTCTCTTATGAAGCATACCTCGAAGAACCATGAATAACCAAAAAAAATCATAGTAGTATACATAGTGGTAGTACTTCATACAAAAGTAGCGTAAGCGGTCCACAACTTAACCTTACTCTTGCACAGAACGCAACGTTGTACTCGAGCAGGTAAATATATGATCGTTTTCCTTCTGAATTACATTGATGGCATTTAAAAAGAGACTGAAAATATTTCTGCTTGTCAACCCTTTCTCCTACACAGATTAAATG
Source organism: Schistocerca cancellata (assembly GCF_023864275.1). NCBI lineage: Eukaryota > Metazoa > Arthropoda > Insecta > Orthoptera > Acrididae > Schistocerca > Schistocerca cancellata. The sequence goes on along the minus strand of NC_064631.1, from coordinate 637,101,404 downwards.
ATGAATAGCATCCGTCTGTGGTTGGGTTCCACTTATCTTTGTTGGTGACTATCAAAAAAGGTGTTGGATAAATAGTCGGCAAGTGGTCGTAGTCACATAGAGTTGTAAACTTAATGACACTGTACACGACACGTTGAATTGACGACAGTGCGTTCCACAGAAAATGCGAAACTACACTAACATGAAATGAAAACATTCCGATTCGGCTTCCTTTCGCATGAGACGTAGAGTTGTACAAATAGTTTTCCTGGTGTTGTATGCACGGAAGCGGTTGCTCCGTGTTCAGTTTCGCTGTCGAAGATGGCTGTGTCACCGTCCACCGTGATACAGTGATCGTGTGGCCACTTGCATTGCTTCCTGCGCAGGTCGATCGCATCGACGACGGGCCGTAGCGTTCAAAGGGTGCTAGGGTTGATGGTGGTGCTGAGGTGACCGGGGGGGGGGGGGGGGGGGTTGGTAGCAACAAAGGGTCGCCGAGCGCTGTGCTCAGTAGGCCGTGCAGACCCTTCCGACCCGCCCCCAAATGTCACAGGCGTGAGCCTCCGGAGCGATCGTCGCAGAATGTCGCCACGCAAGTTTTACCCGCAGTGCCGGATAATCCACAACAGCCGCGATACCAGGACAACAACCGAAACAGCCAAACTTCCTGAAGGCGCCTCACAGTAAACTTTCGACCAAGTGAACAGTATAACATCCCTTTTAGATTAATGCTAAATAGCTCGTAAACGGCACCACGTATTGAACATTTCCTTAACATTTATGGTCCCTACAAGAGTTTCAGGTATTTTCGACCACCCTATACCCGTACAAATGGATTTAGTGATTGTGTTCCTAAACAATTACCAGAAGACGCATCCGGTTGGAAAGTGACTTCATAATAGATTATTTTCTTTGTTAGAAATATGGTTAGATTAGGTTGTTACTGTGAATGATTACATCTAAAAAAAAGTTTTCGATCAATATTCTCTCAAAACACGTGTTACTTTTATGCAAATACGAGTTTCATTGTCATTAAGTATCAGGACATCGGCTCCACGTGTATTACATGAGTGTGAACTGACGTTACTAGTGACTTTGTGTACTTTTTCCCACAAATGTTTTAGTTAGTAACTATCGAAAGGTCTTTACAACTTTCAAGTAACAATGGAAAGCAATTATGTGAAGCCTTATATTGGAAACGTTCCAAACTATCACGCATTTAGTACTTACGCAGAACCGTTTGACACCGAAGTCAGCCTACGTTCCTCTACACAATAATATCAGAATTGAGAGCGACATTTCTAGTGTTTGGTGTGGCCAAGTGGTAAGCGTGCGGGAATACGAAACGAAAGGACAAGAGTACGCGCACGGATGGGTGCAAAAAATTCATTTTCCTCTTCATATATGCAACACGTTCTGAGACATTGTTATTCGTGTAAGTTAAGATTGTTCTGCAAAAAAATGGTTAAAATGGCTCTGAGCACTATGGGACTCAACATCTTAGGTCATCAGTCCCCTAAAACTTAGAACTACTTAAACCTAACTAACCTAAGGACATCACACACACCCATGCCCGAGGCAGGATTCGAACCTGCGACAGTAGCAGTCCCGCAGTTCCGGACTGCAGCGCCAGAACCGCTAGACCACCGCGGCCAGCGATTGTTCTGCAATATTCGTTATTACTTACATGTAACAGCGCACTTATTCAGTAATGATTTCGTGATTTCTGTGAGTTTAAAAAACGGAATATGAAATTGCTATGAGTGAAACAACCGACAGTGACCTTTATATTTTTTCTTGTCAGAAATTATTCATCATTTTTTCCGAATATGTAGCGATTTCCGAGTATGTGGCTAGACAGGAATCTAAGAGCAGAAAAATTACTTGGAATGTAACTAGCAGCAGTCATCTTCATAATCTTTCTTGTCACTAGTATTTATCTGAGATCGAATCCTCAACAATACTAGACAGAGATGAAAAATCTCCGCCGTAATATTCTTAGACTGTAGCACAAAATACAAAACATGAGATGCATGTTATAAACTTCGACGAACTGCAGGAGCTCTCGAAAATGCATTTTTTCTGCTTTTTTTTTAAGACCAAAATCGTTGACGTATCATATAGGGAAGTTGGTTACTTAATCATTTGGATCTCTACATTTCCGTTTATGTTCTTATTCTTAGAAAATCTCACAATAAAATTTTCGGGTGTTTTTATAGATGTATTAGTACAATGTGGTACTAAACACTATTCCTAAATTATTTTTCGAAACGTAAAATCTAAAAGACGATGTCAGTGTGAATGAGAGTTAGATAACATAATGGTGTCATTTACGACAATTTTCAGAATACAGTCAAATAGGCTATCGCTATTATGCATCCATGGAAACATGTGGTCAGGGAAACTGTAAAAATTTCTATGCATTTCAGCTGAGAATCGTGGAAATGGATATACTGCGCCTGATACTGTTAAGGAGGAGGCAAGAGCGATGAAGGCGGCCACGTCAGCTCGATGGAATGCGGCGTCATGCGTTATGGCAACATAAACGCAATTTTCGGTACTTCGAAGAATAGCGCGCCCGTGTTGTCTGGTAGCCCCTTTGTGTCCGTGGCGCTGTGCGCGCTGCAGTGCGCATGCGCGGATTTGCGGCCGCTTGTTTTTGACTGGCTTGCGCGACGCGAACCAGCAGTGCTTCGGTTCTCTAGACTCGAACGGTATCGCTTCCGAAATACATAGTGAACAACGCAGGGGCTCTAATTCGAGTACTAGACCGTTCGGTGCTCTTTAGTACCGAAACGATCGGCACAATGGCGGAAAGATGTAGAATAGGCACCCAGGGCAGTGCACAAGTGAGCCGGCCGCTGTGACCGAGCAGTTCTAGGCGCTTCAGTCTGGAACTGCGCGACCGCTACGGACGCAGGTTCGAATCCTGCCTCGGGCATGGATGTGTGTGATGTCCTTAGGTTAGTTAGGTTTAAGTAGTTCTAAGTTCTAGGGGACTGATGGCCATAGATCTTAAGTCCCATAGCGCTCAGAGCCATTTGAACCATTTTTGAAAGTTGGAGCTGGACGCATGGGACGTTCCATTTCGGAAATCGCCACGGAGTTCAGTATTTCGAGTTCCACAGTGTCAAGTGTGTCCGTGAATACCAAATTCCAGGCGTTACCCCTCACCACGGACAACACCGTGGCTGACGGGCTTCACGTAACGACTGACAACAGTGGCACTTTCATAGAGTTGTCAGTGTTAACACATTAGCAGTACTGCGTTAAATAACCACAAAAATCAATGTGGGACGTACGACGAATGTGTCCGTTACGACAGTGCGGTGAAATTTGTCGTTAATGGGCGGTGGCAGCAGACGACCGATGCGAGTGCTTTTACTAATAGCACGATATCGCTTGCAGGGCCTTTCCCGGACTCATGGCCATAAGGCTGGACCATAGACAACTGGAAAACCGTGACATGGTCAGCTGAGTTGGTAAGGGCTGATTATAGGGTTCGAGTGTGGCGAAGTACCCACGAATCCATGGACCCAAGTTGTCAACAAGGCACTGTGCAAGCCGGCGTTGGCTCCAGAATGGAGTGGGCTGACTTTACATGGAATGGACTGGGTCATCTGATCCAACTGAATGGAACATTAACTGAAAATGGTTATATTCGGTTACTTGGGGACCAATTACAGCCATTCATGGAATTCATGACCTGAAACAACGATGGAAGTTTTACGACTTCAATGCGTCATGTCACCAGTCGACAGTTGTTCGCCATTGGTTTGAAGAACACTCTGGATCACTTGAGCGAATGATTCGCTCTCCGAAATATCCAGCGTGAATCTCGATTAAACTTTATGGGACATAATCGAGAGATCAATTAGCGCCCAGTATCCTACACCGGCAACACTTTCGCAGTTATGGACGGCTGTAGAAGCATTATGGCTCAGTATTTCTGTAGGGAACTTCTCACGACTTGTTGAATCCATGAATCCATGCCACATCGAGATGCTTCATTCCTTCACTGCGCTGGGATAAAGGTGGTCCGACACTATCACATGACATTTGTCACCAAAATGGAGGGTGGTCCATTGCTAGTGACCGGGCCAAATATCTCACGAAACAACCACCAAACGAAAAAAGTACAAAGTAGAAGTAGGCTGTTTATGTTTTCTTATTGGCTACGTTACGTAGCGCTCTGTATGAAAATCACTGGCTGTGCTGTGTGCAGTCTGTGGCTAGTTTGCATTGTTGTCTGCCATTGTAGTGTTGGCCAGCGGCAGCTGGATGTGAACAGCGCGTAGCGTTGCGCAGTTGGAGGTGAGCCGCCAGCAGTGGTGGATGTGGGGAGAGAAATGGCGGAGTTTTGAAATTTGTAAAAATGGATGTCATGAACTGCTGTATATTTTATGACTATTAAGGTAAATACATTGTTTGTTCTCTATTAAAATCTTCCATTTGCTAACTATGCCTATCAGTAGTTAGTGCCTTCCGTAGTTTGAATCTGTTATTTAGCTGGCAGTAGTGGCGCTCGCTGTATTGCAGTAGTTCGAGTAACGAAGATTTTTGTGAGGTAAGTGATTTATAATGTTTTAATGATGTTTTCTGTACCTTTGTAACTGTATTCTTATGTTATAAAATAGTAATTGACACCGGTTTATCATATTAGGAACTTGTAAGTTCCATTTCACTGCACACGTTTCTTTTGGTCATAGTATATGGACAATATGTGAGAAGTAGGGACTGTTAGTGTTTGCACGTGTGTTAATAATTCAGCAAGGGACTGGATAACAGCATTGCTGGTTCTAAGGACAATTCCAAAAACTTTGTGAGTGCACAAGTGGTGGTTATGGACTTGCTATATTATCCGAAAGATTCTTCAATGGTGATTGTGCACCTGCACAGTCACAACAGATGGCTGCTGGCCATCTCTACAAGGACGACAGTGGGTCTACACCTTCGCTGACTCACCAGTACCATTATTTCTACAAGGACTACAGTGGGTCTGCAACTCTGGTGGCCCACCAATACCGTAATCTCTAGCAGGACTACAGTTGGTCTGCTCTGTGATGACCTACCTACCAATATTCTTCAAAACTTCGACTGACTCTGCTGTGGGTTTGCTCTGTTGTGGCCCATTACCTGTCAGCATGTCAAGAGTCAGCACTGTCTTTCTGTTAGAAGGACAACACTACTTCTTCAAGACTGCATGGAAATCCACTACTTCTGTGTGCAATTTCTTTTACTAATGAGACTTTGTGAAAAAAAAACTGTAATTACTATTATGATGAATGATCAGGACTATCTTTATGGACTGTGAGAAAATTTTAGCTTTTGACCAACATTGTATCAATAAGTGTGTGCATTTGATTTCTTTGTTATTGTAATTACGATTATGAAAAATTTTAACAAATATGTATTGCCCAGTGCCCAAAACAATTTGTAAAATTTTTTGTGGGGAGCATGGAGGCTATGTAAGTAGGCTGTTTATGTTTTCTTATTGGCAACGTTACGTAGCGCTCTGTATGAAAATCACTGGCTGTGCTGTGTGCAGTCTGTGGCTAGTTGCGTTGTTGTCACCCATTGTAGTGTTGGGCAGCGGCAGCTGGATGTGCACAGCGCGTAAAGTTGCGCAGTTGGAGGTGAGCCGCCAGCAGAGGTGGATGTGGGGAGAGAAATGGCGGAGTTTTGAAATTTATAAAAATGGATGTCATGAACTGCTGTATATTTTATGACAATTAAGGTAAATACATTGTTTGTTCTCTATTAAAATTTTTCATTTGCTAACTATGCCTATCAGTAGTTAGTGCCCTCCGTAGTTTGAATCTGTTATTTAGCTGGCAGTAGTGGCGCTCGCTGTATTGCAGTAGTTGAGTAACGAAGATTTTTGTGAGGTAAGTGATTTGTGAAAGGTATAGGTTAATGTTAGTCAGGGCCATTGTTTTGTAGGGATTATTGAAAGTCAGATTGCGTTGCGCTAAAAATATTGTGTGTCAGTTTAAGCACAGTCGTATATAAATTTTTCTAAAGGGACGTTTCAAATGAACGAAACTCGTCTTGCTTGAAGGGGGAAACCAGATCGCGCTGCCATAGGTCAAACGGATATCAACTGCGTATTTTAAAAAGGAACCCCCATTTTCTATTACATATTCGTGTAGTACTTGACGAAATATGAAAGTTTTAGTTGGACCACTTTTTTCGCTTTGTGATAGATGGCGCTATAATAGTCACAAACGTATAAGTACGTAGTATCACGTAACATTCCGCCAGTGCGGACGGTATTTGCTTCGTGATACATTACCCGTGTTAAAATGTTTAAATGTTCAGCCACATGTGAAACGTCAACCACGATCTGCAACAAATGATGATGCCCAAGTAGGTGTTTTAGCTGCTGTCGCGGCTAATCCGCACTTCAGTAGCAGAGAAATTGCGCGAGAATCGGGAATCTCAAAAAGTCGGTGTAGAGAACGCTACATCAACGTCGCTTGCACCCGTACCGTATTTTTATGCACCAGGTATTGCATGGCGACGACTTTGAACGTCTTGTACAGGTCTGCTACTGGGAAAAAGGGAATTTACGGGAAGATGACAGACTTTTTGCACGCGTTATGTTTAGCGACGAAGCGTCATTCACCAACAGCGGTAACTTATACCGGCGTTATACATTCCATTGGGCAACGGAAAATCCACGATAGCTGCAACAAGTAGAACATCAGCGACTTTGGACTGTGAATGTATGGTGCGGCATTATGGGAGGAATGATAATTGGCCCCCATATTATCGATGGCAATCTAAATGGTGCAATGTATACTGATTTCCTACGTAATGTTCTACCGATGTTACTACAAGATGTTTCACTGCATGACAGAATGGCGATGTACTTCCAACATGATGGATGTCCGGCACATAGCTCGCATGCGCTTGAAGCGGTATTTAATAGCATATTTCATGACAGGTGGATTGTCGTCGAAACACCATACCATGGCCCGCACGTTGACCGGATCTGACGTCCCCGTATTTCTTTCTGTGGAGAAAGTTGAACGATATTTGTTATCGTGATCCACCGACAACGCCTGACAACATGCGTCAGCGCATTGTCAATTCATGTGCGAACATTACGGAAGGCGAACTACTCGCTGTTGAGAAGAATGTCGTTACACGCATTGCCAAATGCGTTGAGGTTGACGAACATCATTTTGAGCATTTATTGCATTTATGTGATATTTACAGGTAATCACGCTGTAACAGCATGCTTTCTCAGAAATGATAAGTTCACAAAGGTACATGTATCACATTGGAAAAACCGAAAGAAAATGTTAAAACGTACCTACGTTCTGTATTTTAATTTAAAAAAAAAAACTACCTGTTACCAACTGTTCGTCCAAAATTGTGAGCCATATATTTGTGACTATTACAGAGCTATTTATCACAAAGCGAAAAAAGTGATCCAACTAAGACATTCATATTTCTTTACGTACTACACGAATATGTAATAAAAAATGGGGGTTCTCATTTAAAAAAACCGAAGTTGATATCCGTTTGAACTATGGCAGCGCCATCTAGCGGGCCAACCATAGCGCCATCTGGTTCCCCCCTTCAAGCTAGACAAGTTTCGTTCTTAGTAGTTTTTTCGTTTGACGCTTATTTTGTGCGATATTGTGCCCGGTCACGATCAATGGACCACCCTGTATACTTTTCAAATGAGTCTTCAGTAGGCGATATGGTACATCATAAATGTTTCAGTACAACCTAATCTTTGGTTCTCTTTAGCCTTGTCGTTGCAAGTAGCATTCAGAATAAGTGAGTGATTGAATCCGGTTTTACTTATCCTGGTGTGCAGTCTGAAAATAACTAGGAGAGCACACTGATAAAAATGTGCGGGATATTCAATTTTCGAAGCATGATATTGTGAAGATTGATTATAGAAGTGTGAGCTATTCAGTAATTGTGTTCGCTGTATTGCTCATTTGCGCGTAATTTTTGATGAGCTTGTGAAAGCAAGTTTATAGAGTTTTCTCTTCATGTATTAGGGTCAGTTAATTTGAATGTTTAGAGAGGAACAAGTAAAATTATCAGTTCAGATATCTTGCACGCAGTGTTGTAGATGCACCACTGCCATACCATTTCAAAAATAATCTCATGGCAAAGTAATATATTTTTCTTTATGTGATTTTTGTCAAGAATGGCGCTGTTGTTAAAGGATCGGAATTTCAGTACAGTTTTTGAATGAAAGGTACTTCTGTGTCACAACATCTTCCACCATCTCCTCATGAAAGTTTCACTTTCTAAATGTCTGCAGCATAATTGCGCTGAGCAGAAGACAGTCGTTCAGAATACCATTATGTGTTTTGTATAACTACACGTCCGCATATTGCAAGTCATAAGGGATTTCTTTCTTTTGCTGGTTCACTGCTACGCTGTACTTTTATGTTAATGACTTTCAAACAGTACTGAAATTCGGTTGCCAACGGTAAACCACGGAAATTTAACATCCGCTGGGAAAACAATAAAATAACTCACAGTAAGGCGTTGCACTTCAAAATTATTATCAGCTTTAATTTATTTTTTTTAGGTCATAGCAGATCTCATTTCTTATGCAGACGTTCTCAATATTGCAGGGCAATATTACATTCGTGTGTGATGATTTCATGTTTGGAGTTTTATTTAGTTAGTTTGCTTACGTAAAATCACAGGAAATTTGTATACACACATTTTGATTATTTTTTCTTCCAAAATTTGATTTGTAATTTTACGTAGAATTTTTATTGTGCTAGTTTTGTGTTTTGGGACTGTATGTTAAGTTGGAGCAATGCTCTCTGCCCTGCACAATACAAGAAAATGTTCAAATGTGTGTGACACCTGATAGGACTTAACTGCTAAGGCCATCAGTCCCTAAGCTTCCACACTACTTAACCTAAATTATCCTAAGGACAAACACACACACACATGCCCGAGGGAGGACCCGAACCTCCGCCGGGACCAGCCGCACAGTCCATGCCCGCAGCGCCTTACACCGCTCGGCTAATCCCGCGCGGCGGCTACGGTTGTTAAATTCTAGCAGCTGTAGTTACAGTTTCTAGGCTGTACTGACCGACAAGCTGTCTTATGCGTGTTTTCACTGTGGGTTTGTTGGAAGTGTATGTTCGTAGCTAATTTGCTATCTCATTATCTCGCTTATGAGTTTTTTCGCAATGACATGTGGTTGCTGAAAAGGGTCACTTCTTTTCATTTCGTATGCGAACCGCGTGAAGGATTGGATCAGGCACCACTTCTAGGGAAACTGGGACTGGCTTGTCTTGCGAGGGTTTCCTCTGTTAAATTTGGTAGCTGATGAGGACGTTAACGTTCTCAGTACATATGAAATATGGGATTGATGAGGGACCAGTATGTCAGGTCTTATTTTTTTTAGTTCGTTCCCCTCCCCCAATTCTTTCACCATACAGTTTTTTCTCTCTACGGCTCTCTGTACAGACATAGAGATTATTCCCTGATGTCTTACCATATGTCGTATTATCCTGTCCCTTCCACATATCAGTATTTTCCCTATTTCCCTATCTTCGCCTATTCTGAGGAGAGTATTTGCTTTATGTTATCAGGCCACTCAATTGCCAACACTCCTCTATAGCACCATATCTCAAATGATGCGATTCTCTTCTCCTCCGGTTTTCCACAGTCTGTGCTTCTCTACCTTACGATGCTGTTCTCCAAACACACATTTCCGGAAACTTCTTTTCGAAACTAAGTTCTTTGTTTGATATTTGTAGACTTCTTTTGGCCAGAAATACATTTATGGCCAAAAGAAGGCTGTTTTCTTCTGTACTTCTCGCTTTCTCGCTTAACCGTAATTTTGTATCCAAGCTAGGAGAATTCCTCAGCTTCGTTTACTTCGTAATCAGTTTGGTATTAAGTTTATCGCAAATCTTATTACCTTCCCCCATCTTCACTTTACTGTTAATCAATAAAACTACACTCATGCTCGTAAATTAAGGATAATGGCAGAATGTGGTACCACACAACGTGGCATTACAAAAAAACTGGCGCTGATAGCATAGGCACATAGGGAACACACCAGACACAGATCTGTAAGTCCACGGTATTGGTGATAAGTTGCGAAAACCGTCGCGAAATACATGTGCTACAAAACGCCACCGTTTCCTGCACATGTACCCCGACATCAATTTGGGAAATGATCACCATGCACACGTACACAAGCCGCACAACGGGTTGGCATACTCTGGATCACGTGGTCGAGCAGCTTCTGGGATATAGCCTCCCATTCCTGCACCAGTGCCTGTCGGAGCTACTGAAGTGTCGTAGGGGTTTCAAGACCTGCAGAGATACGTCGACTGAGAGCATCCCAGACGTGCTCGAGGAGGTTTAGGGCTGGAGAACAGGCAGGCCAGTCCTTTCACTTGACGAAGGCACCTCGGTGGGGCCGTGCGTTATAATCCACAAGGAGGAAGGTGGGGCTCATTGAACCCCTCAAAAGTTGGACATACTGGCGCAAAATGACGTCCCGATACACCTGACCTGTTACAGTTCCTCTGTCAAAGACATGCAGGGGTGTATGTGCACCAATAATAATCCCATGTCACACCATCAAACCACGACCTCCATAAAGGTCCCTTTCAAGGACATTAAGGGGTTGGTATCTGGTTCCTGGTACACTCCAAATGAAAAACCGCCGAGCATCACTGTTCAGACTATACCTGGCTTCGTCCGTGAACATAACCTGGGACCACTTTTCCAATGACCGTGTACTGTATTGATATAGCCTCCCATTCCTGCACCAGTGCCTGTCGGAGCTACTGAAGTGTGGTAGGGGTTTCAAGACCTGCAGAGATACGTCGACTGAGAGCATCCCAGACGTGCTCGAGGAGGTTTAGGGCTGGAGAACAGGCAGGCCAGTCCTTTCACTTGACGAAGGCACCTCGGTGGGGCCGTGCGTTATAATCCACAAGGAGGAAGGTGGGGCTCATTGAACCCCTCAAAAGTTGGACATACTGGTGCCAAATGACGTCCCGATACACCTGACCTGTTACAGTTCCTCTGTCAAAGACATGCAGGGGTGTATGTGCACCAATAATAATCCCATGTCACACCATCAAACCACGACCTCCATAAAGGTCCCTTTCAAGGACATTAAGGGGTTGGTATCTGGTTCCTGGTACACTCCAAATGAAAAACCGGCGAGCATCACTGTTCAGACTATACCTGGCTTCGTCCGTGAACATAACCTGGGACCACTGTTCCAATGACCATGTACTGTATTCTTGACACGAGGCTTCACGGGCTCTCCAGTGACCAGGGGTCATGGAAAGCACCTTGCACGTCTCCGGGCGAATAAACCATGTCTGTTCAGTCGTCTGTAGACCGTGTGTGTGGAGACAACTGTTCCAGTGGCTGCGGTAAGGTCCCGAGCAAGGCTACCTACAGTACTCCGTGGCCGTCTGCGGGCACTGATGGTGAGATATCGGTCTTCTTGTGGCGTTGTACGCTGTGGACGTCCCGTACTGTAGCGCCTTGACACGTTTCAAATGGCTCTGATCACTATGGGACTCAACATCGTAGGTCATAAGTCCCCTAGAACTTAGAACTACTTAAACCTAACTAACCTAAGGACATAACACACACCCATGCCCGAGGCAGGATTCGAACCTGCGACCGTAGCAGTCCCGCGGTGCGGACTGCAGCGCCAGAGCCGCTAGACCACCGCGGCCGGCACCTGGACACGTTTCCTGTCTGCTAGAGACGTTGCCATAATATTGAGATCACACTTTGGGGCGCACGGAGGGCCCGTACTACGACCTGCTGTGTTTGACCAGCCTCCAGTCGCCCTAATATTCTACCCCTCATAATGTGATCAAAATGTGTTTTTTGAGCCATTTTCAACACACAGTCACCATTAGCATGTCTGATAACGTCTGCACACTTACTCGCTGCACCGTACTCACACATTATGCATTAACACACCTCTGCGTATGAGGACTGCTGCCAGCGCCACCGTGCGACGACCGCAGGTCAAATGCACCGCATAGTCATACCCCGGGATTATTGAAGCCCGCAAACCATCCACCGGATCGTTATTTCATCATGTATCAGCATTATCCTTATATTTTGATCATTCGTGTATATTCGTTAGACTGTTCATTCCCTCAACTGGTCCTACAACTCCCCTTCACTTTTATTGAATACAGCAATGACATTAGTGAATCTGAGAGTTGATAATCATTCACTAAGAATTTTAATCCTACTCCCGAAGCTTTTTGATTTCCGTCAGTGCTTCCTCAATCTACAGACTGAACAGCACGGGCGGAAGACTACATTCCTGTCTTATAACCTTTCTAATGCGAGCACGGATTTCTCGGTTTTTCGTTCTTTTTGCTTCCTCATGGTCGTAGTATATATTGTATACTATTCATCTTTCCGTGTAACTTACACCTTATATTCTTATAATTACGAACGTGTTGCATCATAATGCAGTGCCGACCGCTTTTCCAAAGTCAACAAATGCCATGAAAGTTTACTGATTTTTCTGCACCGTCGCTTCCATTATCAACAGAAACCTCATGATTGGCTCTACAACGCTTTACCTTCCCTAAAGCCAAATTGGTTATCATATAACTGATCCACATTTTTTTTCCATTCTTCTGTGAATTTTGTCATCAGCTTGGATACATGCGTGTTAATTGATTGTGCGACAATTCTCGCACATACCGTCCTTCGTTGTCTTTGAACCTACACAGCTGATATTTTTCCGAATGTCTGATGGTGTATTCCCAGTCCTATAGATTCTACATATCCTGCATAGTCGTTTGCTTGCCACTTCTTCCTCTGCTTTTAGAAATTCAGAAAGAGTGTTACCTAACCGTTCGCCTTATTTGATTGGAAATTTTCGTGATCTCTGTTAAACGCCGAGTTTAATAAGGGATCCCCTGTATCTTCCATGTCAGCTCCAGTTTGTTCTAATGCCGTGCTATCGGATATTCCATCCTTCCCCCTCCTTAAACCTATCCATTCTTTCCCCTGAATTTGGTTGGCTGATGTGGGGGAGAGGACCAAACAGCGAGGTCGTCTGTCCCGTCGGATTAGGGAAGGGTGGAAAAGGATTTCTGGAGTGCCCTTTCAAAGGAAACATCCCGGAATTTGCCTGAAGCGGTTTACGGAAGTCATGGAAAAATTAAATCAGGATGTCCGGACGCAGGTTTGAACCGTCGTAGTCCCGAATGCGAGTCCAGCGTGCTTACAACTGCGCCACCTCGCTCGGTCCTGAATTTAAGAATGGAGTCCTTCTTCCACTCTTATCGTTGATTCCTACCTTTTATTTATTTAATAAAACTGCATCCAAATAGCCATAAACCTTTTAATTTCACCTAAGAATATCAGGATTTCCTTATATGCTGTATCGGTCGTTCCATGAACCATTTGTGTTTTGATTTCTTCGCATTTCCGACTTATCCATTTCGCCTGAGTCCCCTATACTTCGTATTTACTTTATTTGTAAGTGAATATTATCGCTTTGCTCCTGTCTTTCCATAATAGTTTTTTACTTCCTTCTTTCGTCTGTCACTTGAAGTATTTCTTCTGTTACTCTATGCTTCTTTGCGGATGGTTACCTCATACCTAAGTTTGTGTGTCCAAATTCTGTGATTGCTCCTTTTAGAGACGTTCATTCGTCTTCCATTGAACAGATTACTGCGTTCTCTGTGAAGGTAATATATACAATATATACAATATATTCAAACGCATCTCATTGTTCCTCATTACTTCAGAATCCAATTTATCACCGCATAGATTCTTCTCAAATTTCACACTCATCGTCATCAGTACTAAGCTGTAACTATAGTTTATGCCGTGAAATCGGGTATCTGATTTAGGAATTGGTCTGATCGTGATGTAATCCAACTGGAATGTTCACGTGTCCCCAGGCCTTTTTATGGTGTACCTCTCCCTTCTGTGATTTTTGTGGACTCTATTCATTACTACCATCTGAATTTTGTTGGAGAACTCAGTCTATCTCCTCTCTCACTACTCCTATCAAGTCCATATTCTTTCATATTTCTGGTTTCTATTTGTTCAAGTTAACATTTTGCAACAAATATCAAACATGTTTTGTTCATCATCAATGTCTTAGTCCAGATTAACCTAGAGCCGTTTTTTTCACTGTTCTACCATTCGAGTGGCTATTGTTATAATTGGGGGAAGGAAGGGGGGGGGGAGGCTCAGCGAATACCCGGTTATCGATGTCCAGTGTGCCCCGCTGTTGTGAGTGACACCACAGCTTATCCAGGATTCATATGGTTTTCATTTGATTTTCATGCGTCGATTGTTAACTTATAATTTTAATGTCCCAAAGATTCATCTGCATCGTTGGATTTTTTTCTGTTGTGACATGTTTTCCCACATTACTTAAAGTTTCTGTTCTGGTGTAAGAAGCCTTAAGGGCTAGAACATTCTCGGCTGGCCTCATGCACTTCATTCTTTGTCGATATCTGTTTTCCCTGCATTGTGTGTTAGGCCTTCCATTCATTTTAACATTAAAATAAAGGTAGATTTACTGACTATTTTATTTTACACACATAGTCGTAATCACAGTCAGTCTGACATCCACATGCACAAATAATTGTAATCTGTATACATATGTGAACCATGGACGGGCGACAATATGTTGCACAATGAATTAAATCAGGTTTGAACATTTTTATTTATTTACTTATTTATTTATTTTTGTCATGATCTGCTCAAACTATGGAAGTCGCCTCGACTAATTCTTTAACTACGGTGGTTATTAGCAATTTAATTTTTAAGAAATAAAAATGGTTGATGGACATTTAACTTGGCCATACGTATCTTAAAGATAATTCTCGTTATAGACTTCCCAGTATTAATGTCGCAGATAAAAAGATCTACAATATATGCGATGAAATCTTCTTGGGTAAAGTGGCGAATTAACTATGAGTAAGTCACGTGTAAGATGAGAGATACAGTTGTTGAACGCTAACCAAAATCAGAAGCGAATACGTTTGGACTGATTTAGCAGGAATTGTATATCAATTTGTTACTTTGGATGCAGAACAACGAGAAGAAACCAGTGGCGCAGCACCAACGGATTCTAACCTGAAAAATTATGAAGATACACTTTGTTAAGTACATTTGGAAACCTAAAACAACAGTTGACAAATACTTCCAAGCAACTTTTCAAGAATTAAAGCAAATTCTATGGAAAAAGGTTTGTACCGGGAAATAAAATAGAAAAATGATATTAATAACTAAAGCTTACTTTGTGGATCCAAAAATTCTGAATTTTTCGATAAAGATTATTAAAACGTTCATCATATCCATGACAGATGTTATCCTCTGATTTCTGTTAAAACCCAGTTCTAAAGGAACTTGCAGTTTCAATAAAACGTAGGAAAGGTAAGTGGATCTTTTAGTTGAAAACAGCACTGCCTCTCTCATGTTAACTGATTATTCCGTCGCATCTTAGTAGATACTCATCTACATCTACAGGGATACTCTGAAAATCACACTGAAGTGCCTGGCAGAGGGTTCACTCTGTAAGTAGGCTGTTTATGTTTTAAATTAGTAACGCCACGTAGCGCTATGTAAGTAGGCTGTTTATGTTTTCTTATTGGCAACGTTATGTAGCGCTCTGTATGAAAATCACTGGCTGTGCTGTGTGCAGTCTGCGGCTAGTTTGCATTGTTGTCTGCCATTGTAGTGTTGGGCAGCGGCAGCTGGATGTGAACAGCGCGTAGCGTTGCGCAGTTGGAGGTGAGCCGCCAGCAGTGGTGGATGTGGGAAATGAGATGGCGGATTTTTGAGTACAGAATGGATATTATGAACTGCTATGTATATTATGCTTTTTCAACACTATTAAGGTAAATACATTGTTTGTTCTCTATTAAAATCTTTCATTTGCTAACTATGCCTATCAGTAGTTAGTGCGTTCCGTAGTTTGAATCTTTTATTTAGCTGGCAGTAGTGGCACTCGCTGTATTGCAGTAGTTCGAGTAACGGAGATTTTTGGTGAGGTAAGTGATTTGTGAAAGGTATAGATTAATGTTAGTCAGGGCTATTCTTTTGTAGGGATTTCTGAAAGTCAGATTGCGTTGCGCTAAAAATATTGTGTGTCAGTTTAAGCACAGTCATGTATAAATTGTTCTAAGGGGACGTTTCAACTCAACCACCTTCACAATAATTATCTATTATTCCAGTCTCGAACAGGGCGCGGAAAATACTAACACCTACATCTTTCCGTGCGGATTCTGATTTTCCTTATTTTATAAGGATGCTGGATTATCCCTTTGTATATCGGTGTCAACTAAATATATGCGTATTCGAAGAATAAAATTTGCTGATTGAAAGTTCATGAGGAGACACCGCCGCAGCAAAAGACGCCTCTGTTTTAATTCCGTCTTCCCCAAATCCTGTATCACGTCAGTCGCGCTCTCTCCCCTGTTTCTTGATAATGCAAAACGTACTTCTCTATGTTGAAATTTCTCGATGTACTCTGTTCATCCTATCGGTTAGGTACTTGTCCGCAAAAGACCAAGTTCCTAATTAGAGTACTGAAGATCTTTGACCTGGCTTCCAATCGACTTAAAAGGGGCTATTCGTACGTAATTTCGGGTGTAGAAGCACCTTTAGCCATTCACAGACCATTTATTACGATGATCAACGAAAAAGTTCTTCGTAAGGTAGGGAATTTATAAATGAAAAGCACAACATTGAGGAAATTCTGCAGTGACATTACTTGAATACCGTTCTACCATAACGATAAACATCCTTTCATTCCTTCAGGAAATGCACTTGTGGTTGGTTTAAGGTGATACGGCGCACTTTTAAGACACTGAATCTTCCAATACAGGATTTCGAAAGGATATTGTTTATGTAGTTTTGCACTATAAAACTGCTATAACATTACTACTGAATGCCGGATCTCAGCGAAAATTGGGATATAGTCTAGGTGTCGCGAAAGAGACGTACATGCGAGAGCGTGAATTTAATATATCGTGTCACGGTATTTGACAGCGACTATTTTCAACGCTGCGACAAGTTACAATTTTCCATTTCCGGAAATTGTTTCACATGGTTTGCATAACAGATCATTCACGTGCTGATTACTGAACAATTTTCCTACAGAACTTCGGGTGTACATTTAAAAAATACACTGAAGGGCTAAAGAAACTGGGACACCTGCCTGATATTGTGTAGGGCCTAAGAGAGCACGCGGAAGTGTCGCAGCACGACGTGGCATGCACTCGACTCTTGTCTGAAGTAGTGCTCGAGGGAACTAATACCATGAATCCGGCAGAGCTGTCCATAAATCCGCAAGAGTACGTGGACGCGGATATCTCTTCAGAACAGCACGTTGCAAGGCATTCCAGATATGCTCAACAGTATTCATATACGGGGAGGTTGGTGGCAAGAGGAAGTGTTTAATCTCAGAAGAGTGTTCCTGGAGCCACTCTGTAGCAATTCTGGGCGTGTGGGGCTTGAATGGACATGAATGGATGCAGGTGATCAGACAAGATGTCTACGTAAGTGTCACCTGTCAGAGTCGTATCTAGACGTATCAGTGGTCACATATCATTCCAGCTGCACACGCCCTGCACCACTATAGAGCCTCCACCAGCCTGAACAGTCCCCTGCTGGCAAGCAGGGTCCATAGATTCTTGAGGTTGTCTCCTCACCCAGATATGTCCATCCGAATGATATAATTCAATTCGTCCGACCAAGCAACAAGTTTCCAGTCATCAACTGTGCAATGTCGGTGTTGACGGGCCCAGGCGAGGCGTAAAGCTTTGTGTCGTGCAGTCATCAAGGGTACACGAATGGGTCTTCGGCTCCAGAAGCCCATATCGATGATGTTTCGTTGAATGGTTCGCACGCTGACTCTCGTTGGTGGCCTAGCATTGAAATTTGCAGCAATCTGCGGAAGGGTTGCACTTCTGTCACGTTCAACAATTCTCTTCCGTGCCGTTTTTGTAGGATCTTTTTCCGGCTGCAGCAATGTCGGAGATTTGATGTTTTACCGGTTTTCTGATTTCACGGTACACTCTTGAAATGGTCGTACGGACGTGTTTTGCCTGTTTACACATCTCACTATGTCAATACCCATGTCTATACCAGTTTCTTTGGCGCTTCAGTGTAGTTAGTATAAGAAGTTACATCTAATTACGTTGACTGCAAGCTACAAACACCACAATACATTTTCAATATAAATGTATTTCAACGTTCCACATGTGGTAGTGCATTCAGCAGCCTTAATAAATTCAGCGCTGACGTAATTTGTCATAACAACTGGGTACCATGAACCTGAAAATGGCTACGTAGCCGAAACTGTAAAGTAGTCAAAAAGGAGAAAAAGTTAGAGGATACTCTAAACGAAGCTCTGACAGCCAGTGCTGCAAATTATCTTCATATGAACAGTTGTAGTTGTACACGTTATGGACGACTATCTACAGGCAAGTTATAACAGTGCCTAGTCCAACTGATTTCTTTTAATCCAGTTACTTCTGTAGCATTATATTCTTAGCACTCTTGTTGACAGTACATGCCAATACAAAACCCTAATCACTGTACACCTAAGGAGTGTTGTGGCTGAGCGGTTCTAGGCGCTTCAGTGTGGAACCGCGCGACCGCTACGGTCGCGGGTTCGAATCGTGCCTCGGGCAAAGATGTGTGTGATGCCTTTAAGTTAGTTAGGTTTAAGAAGTTCTAAGTTCTAGGGGACTAATCACCTCAGATGTAAAGTCCCATAGTGCTCAGAGCCATTTGAACCATTTTTGAACCTAACGAGTACTAAAACCTTAGCTTCCCGCAACTGACAAGCTAATATTCTGCCAGACGATTGGACTACATCCGTCTGGGTGATGTCGAAACAATTATGAACAAGCAGCACTGAAATCTAACAAACTTTAAGGAATTTGTTATTGCCAGAAGTTTAATTCTGCGAATAATATTTAACAGTAAATTATTTAAGTTTACAATTTTCCTAATTATTATTTATATTTTCTATTGACAGAGGCTTATAGTAGAGGATCCAACATTATGATATGATTTCGACTCACAATACTTCCATCATCAATTCATCATCAGAATATATTACAGCGGCTGGCATAATTTGCATAATCTAGTATAAATCTAATTACGAGTGTCTGTTATTCAAGTGCACTGTCTGCAGATTATTAAATATATACTTTGAAATACTGATTGTTCATTCCGTTAATTTACTTCACCATTAAGTCTGTTGCCAACGGCCTTGCCGCAGTGGTGACACCGATTTCCGTCAGATCATCGAAGTTAAGCGCTGCCGTGCTGGGATAGCACTTGGATGGGTGACCATCCGGTCGGCCAAACGCTGTTGGCAATCGGGGTGCACTCAGCCCTTGCGAGGCATACTGCGGAGGTACGTGGTTGAGAAGTAGCGGCTCCGGTCTCGTAAACTGACAAAGGGCCGGGAGAGCGGTATGCTGACCACATGCCACTCCATACCCGCGTCCAATGACGCCTGTGTGCCGAGGAGGACACGGCGGCTGGTCGGTACCGTTGGGCCTCCATGCCTGTTTGGCGGGAATTCGATTTTTAATAAGTCTGTCGAATGCGCAAGAGAAATAAGCGAAGCACAACTTTGTTATAGCGTTGGTATGGATCGAGTAACGCTGCACTCGAGAATCAGAAACTTTCACCCAGTCTGTGAGAGGCAAACGCGTCGCACGTACACCAATACCTTCACTCCTGCATTTACTTTGTGGTGTCACCGCTAGACACCACACTTGCTAGGTGGTAGCTTTAAATCGGCCGCGGTCCATTAGTACATGTCGGACCCGCGTGTCGCCACTGTCAGTAATTGTAGACCGAGCGCCACCACACGGCAGGTCTAGAGAGACTTACGAGCACTGGCCCCAGTTGTACGACGACTTTGCTAGTGACTACACTGACGAGGCCTTTCTCTCATTTTCCGAGAGACAGTTAGAATAGCCTTCAGCTAAGTCCATGGCTACGACCTAGCAAGGCGCCATTAACCATTTCTATAGAGAGTCTCACTTGTATCATCAAGAATGCTGTATACAAATGAAGGATTAAAGTTAAGTATTCCAACAGCTACGTACTTTTCTTTATAGCATTCATTACGTATCCTGTTTCAGACCTAAGCAAGCCTGCGTGAATTATACGCGTGCCTTTCGGTTACCCGTCACTGTGGACTGGCTGTCTTGTCAGTCTCCCAATGACCATCGATCATTCTTCGTAATCTGTAGCTCGACCCTATTCGACTAGGTTTATTCCCCAAGTAATCTTACCTCACTATCACATCTTCCGTCATAAAATCAGTGGTTCATAGGTGAAAAGACTCTAATGGAATAAGCAGGAAGATTCTGTTAACGGGACAGTCTGGATTACACTTTCATGTAAATGTTAATACCGGCTCAATCCGAATTACTCTTGCTTCAGATCTAAAAGTCAAATGAGGAGAACCCGTTATACCACTGGTGTAAGCTTTTACGCCACTGGGAGAGCAGTAACAATGCGAATCAGCTGACCTCTGTAGTAGAAACTGTTCCCTTATTTTAGTTGTACATCTGGCTGTGATCAAATTCTCCCAAGACCGGCAACAAAAGTGAAATAAGAACGTCATGCAGACGGTTGTGTTTATGAATAATAAAACACTATAATTGGTACCTAATGTTGCACACTGTCCCTTCCGCTCAGTCCCCTAGGCTCAGAAGGAATGTTACCAACACTCAGGTCTTCTGTAGGACGGTGCAGTTAAATTAATTACAGCGTGGCACTGAAGAAAGACACATTACATTCAATTGCAGTTCCCTCCTTTCGAGTTGTTCTCAGAGCTTCTTTGTGAGCTTACTGAAATACTGATGAGCCCGAAAATGTTTTACGATGATCTTTTCGAAGCGACTATATTGTCTGATCGTTCGTAATCCTGAAGTTGAGCTGAGAGATTTTGGCGAAACGTGTCCACTGAATGATGCAAAAGGCTATAAACTCTGTGATACAATCCTCTACTTCCTGTGTGTGAAACTGGGTGGACTGCGCTAACGGTTCTGGAGGGTGATGGAACATAGCAATCATTAAATCGGTCTTATCGTACTGTTCTCCACGACCTCATGTAAATTCCATTAGATATCTCCTGAATAAGATCGAAGGCTTGTGACGCGTTCCGCACTGTATCAGATGAACTGTCACAGAAACTTCTCACAGCCTGTATATTTGAGCGTTCTGAACGTGATGCCTTATTTTACTAAGACACATTGGCCGCTTCTTAATAATTGGCTCCTTCATTATAACTGTAATTTTCAATAGAGTAAGTTGTCACTCGGACATCGTAATCGTACTTAAAATATGGTATTATTTAATTGGTTAGTGTTTTGACATTTACAGAGTCATGTATGCTTCAAAAGGACCACCCCAAAATGTAGTTCCTTGCAGAGCTTCGTAACGTATGACGTGAGGAAGCAAACTAGATTTGTTTATATGTTAGAAAACCAACTTAGTCCCACTTGAAGAAGATTCCATTTTCTGCATACAATTTAATAATGCTTGAATATGTGAGGCAGTCTACCTAAAAATATTATGGTAGTCCATTTGTATCAGACTATCAAAATTACATCTCTTATTTCCTAAGGAAAAATTTCGTCTTTATTTTGCGACTAGTTAAGGTGATAAGTTTGTTTCATTTGAAAGGTTTCGCCAGCCATCAGTTAGTGTAGAGTCATTCCTTTGCCTAATCCTTTAAATCCCAATGTCTTTTCCCAGTCCAGAACTTCCTCCGTTAACACAAACAAATTATATTATATACACTACCTACAGGAGAGAGGGAAAATAACGTGAACACTGGAATAATTTCGGAATGGTTTATTAATAAGAGGCTGGATCCCTATTTGCCTGTAATACAGCTGCGATTCTTCTTGGATTACTGGTATATAATGATTGTATAGTCTCCAGTAGAATGTTATGCCATCCTTCCATCGGAACCTCTTCTATCTCCCTTGTCACGAGGGAGGCGGAAATCTGCTCCAAAGTCTGTGTTTCAATACTGCCCACAAGGGTCCAATAATGTTGACGTCCGGGGACTATGATGGCCAGGCAAAACGGTTGTACTACATTATCGTCCTAAAATATGACACCATTATTGGGGAACAACATTTGAATCATGGGGTGCACCTATTCACCTGAAATGTTCATAATCGTTGGCTATAACACGGCCTTTAAGAGTAATGATGGGAGCAGGAGAATACAATGATTTGGCTGCCCACACCATCACACTTCCACCTCCATGCTTAACCGTTGGAATCAAGCAATCTGGACTGTAAACGTATTTTGGCGTTCTCCAGACGTAAACCCGGCCCGATGTTACAAATAACGGAAACGTTGAGTCGTCGGACCATAAGACGTGTCTTCATTGATCAGCCGTCCAGGATTTATGCTCCTGACACCATTTTGTACACTTCTTTGCTTTGGTTATCGTCACTAATGGATTCGATATAGCAGGTCTCCATAAATATTCTTTTTATAGAGTTCTCGGTGGACAGTGTCGATAGATACGGGGTCTCGAAGATGGCTTGTGAGTTCTGCAGTAATTTAGCCGCCATAGTTTTGTGTTGTTCTGAGACAGTTCGTGTAACCGTACGACGATGTCTGTCATTTAGTTTTGATTTGCGTACACTGTTACGTTTACAAGATGATGTCTTTCCAAGTTCTGTGCAGGCTGTCATGACTGTTGAAACAACGCCTCTTGAAAGATTCAGTATGCTGACTGTCTTGGTTACTGACGCTCAAGTTAATCGGGCCGCAACAATCTGCCCTCTTTGGAACACTGCTAGGTCTTCCATTGCACGTCGACCTCGGCCTTTGGATGAAAATATGAAGTGTGCGCTACTCATGAAATGCCTGCACTGATGCCTAGTCCGTAATGAACACACGCAGTCCAGCGCCACACGTGCCTTATCTGCGTTGTTGACCGTCAAGCATAACCGTCCCATTACTACAATGTTCACATTATTTTGCGTATCCCCCTTTTACTCTACATTTTACAATAACTACATTATCACGAAAGCACTGCAAATTATTCCGAGACTCGGTTTTGGTTCCATGCACCAGCGGTACGTTGGAACGGAGTACCACATGATCTCCTTATCAGATTGGTGTCCAGTGTGGGAGCTCGTTGCAGAGTATCCATTGTCGTACTTGGTGATTACACACCATATTACGAACGAAGTCCCACCTGTTTTAATGCCCTGGGGACAATCATGAACCGCAGTGGATTCAGTGCCATTATTTTCTTTGAATAAAAGAGTCATTTCTGTACATCTCAAAGTACATTTCTTTCAGTTACCTTCTGCACAATGCTGTAACAATTTGGTACACGTTTCATCGAGCGATGTCAACAACGACACATGACGCGAATGTTATTTTCGTCAGATTTTGTAAATCAGTGAATACTTCCATCTGCACTGGAGATATACATCGGAAGCTAGATGAAGCGGGCAACAGGAGGCAACAGGAGGCACACTTAAGCTATCACTGATGTATAAACCATAGTTAAATTTTCATACAAGCATTAAAATCATTAGCATAAATTTATTGTGTGAGCGTCGATGCTCGAACCCTGGACTCCAGATGGCCGAGATGAAGGCATGACCCACATCGCCGCTTTTTGTCAGGAGGCCGAACAACTTCAGTACTGTCAAGGAACAGTGCAGAGTGACACAGTGGTATTCGGAAGCATCGCTTTATTCACATAATTTACAGTGCTGAGATGTGCAGCACAGTGTTGGCGTGCCGCCCGCAGCATTGTCCCACGAGTCCAGCCGGCTCAGCAACTTATGGTATGCTGACACCGATGCTGCCGTCAGCAAGGCCGCTCAGCTGGAAGCCAGCTGCGCTCGCCCGGCTGCCGCTCGCTGAGGCATTGTGTCTTGCCCACAAAGCTGCCTGCGATTCCGGAGACTTTTACAGTTTCTGGTCCCCGGTACCGTCCGCCCCGTTTGGCCTGCTCTGTCCAATCATGGGACGAAGGTGGATGTACTGGTCACCCATGGTCCTCAGGACGCCGCTGCTCACAGGACAGGACCAGAATCGAACCCGCGCCCTCCTGGATGCTGTGCCACAACTTGCCACTAGTGGTGATTGCCGTATGGCAACACCCGCCGCCACCTCTGGCGCTATTTCAGCGCTGCCACGCATCCTGCAGCGTATGCCTCCCCCAGACCTTGGTACGCCAGGGGGGAAGCGAATGTGGCACGTCCTGCACCTGCTGCAGACTGCTTTCACTGCCCTCCTTCAGGTCGCGCTTCCGGATACTTTTGATGGTAGTTTATGCACACATATAAAGCACAGCTGCGCAGGTACAGAATTTGACGTAGAAACATTCAATGTTTATGTGAAGAATATGTTATTTCGGACATGTCTGAAAGAACAGATACCATCTTCATATAGTTAAGGGTAACCGGTCATTGACCTTTTTATTCTGTGCGGATACACACGTATTGTCAGAATTCTTGCGGGACTCGGTAAGATTGTTGCTGCTAGTAATGAGTGTAATGGGCAGGGACATTACGAACGTAGTGTGTGGACATTAAGTTGGGAATGTGGCTCTCACGGGGAGCGTGCAAGGGGTAAGTCCCTGCAGTTGCACTATCCTCCGTGCCCTCGGAGGCTCAGATGGATGCCAGCATGGTAGCTCAGCGTGTACTGTCAGAGGGTTAGCTGCCCTCTGCAATAAAAAATAATGAGTAAATGGATCAACGACGAATTCAATGGGTGTCATGGGACATCCGCAACAAAACGATTAAAAAGAAGATATGGATAGAGCGTACCCTATGTAAGCAGGAGTTCCCAGGATCGAGTCCTGGGCGGAGCACACATTTTCAACTGTCCCCGTTGATGTTTATCAACGTCTGTCGACAGCGTAAGGTCTTGATTTAATTATCATTTCACTCAATGTTACCTTAGCCAGTGCCGACCCTTTTGGTTGTTTATACAACTTGATTTAGCACTTGATACACTCCTAGAAATTGAAATAAGAACACCGTGAATTCATTGTCCCAGGAAGGGGAAACTTTATTGACACATTCCTGGGGTCAGATACATCACATGATCACACTGACAGAACCACAGGCACATAGACACAGGCAACAGAGCATGCACAATGTCGGCACTAGTACAGTGTATATCCACCTTTCGCAGGAATGCAGGCTGCTATTCTCCCATGGAGACGATCGTAGAGATGCTGGATGTAGTCCTGTGGAACGGCTTGCCATGCCATTTCCACCTGGCGCCTCAGTTGGACCAGCGTTCGTGCTGGACGTACAGACCGCGTGAGACGACGCTTCATCCAGTCCCAAACATGCTCAATGGGGGACAGATCCGGAGATCTTGCTGGCCAGGGTAGTTGACTTACACCTTCTAGAGCACGTTGGGTGGCACGGGATACATGCGGACGTGCATTGTCCTGTTGGAACAGAAAGTTCCCTTGCCGGTCTAGGAATGGTAGAACGATGGGTTCGATGACGGTTTGGATGTACCGTGCACTATTCAGTGTCCCCTCGACGATCACCAGTGGTGTACGGCCAGTGTAGGAGATCGCTCCCCACACCATGATGCCGGGTGTTGGCCCTGTGTGCCTCGGTCGTATGCAGTCCTGATTGTGGCGCTCACCTGCACGGCGCCAAACACGCATACGACCATCATTGGCACCAAGGCAGAAGCGACTCTCATCGCTGAAGACGACACGTCTCCATTCGTCCCTCCATTCACGCCTGTCGCGACACCACTGGAGGCGGGCTGCACGATGTTGGGGCGTGAGCGGAAGACGGCCTAACGGTGTGCGGGAACGTAGCCCAGCTTCATGGAGACGGTTGCGAATGGTCCTCGCCGATACCCCAGGACCAACAGTGTCCCTAATTTGCTGGGAAGTGGCGGTGCGGTCCCCTACGGCACTGCGTAGGATCCTACGGTCTTGGCGTGCATCCGTGCGTCGCTGCGGTCCGGTCCCAGGTCGACGGGCACGTGCACCTTCCGCTGACCACTGGCGACAACATCGATGTACTGTGGAGACCTCATGCCCCACGTGTTGAGCAGTTCGGCGGTACGTCCACCCGGCCTCCCGCATGCCCACTATACGCTCTCGCTCAAAGTCCGTCAACTGCACATACGGTTCACGTCCACGCTGTCGCGGCATGCTACCAGTGTTAAAGACTGCGATGGAGCTCCGTATGCCACGGCAAACTGGCTGACACTGACGGTGGCGGTGCACAAATGCTGCGCAGCTAGCGCCATTCTACGGCCAACACCGCTGTTCCTGGTGTGTCCGCTGTGCCGTGCGTGTGATCATTGCTTGTACAGCCCTCTCGCAGTGTCCGGAGC
Organism: Schistocerca cancellata; assembly: GCF_023864275.1. Lineage (NCBI taxonomy): Eukaryota > Metazoa > Arthropoda > Insecta > Orthoptera > Acrididae > Schistocerca > Schistocerca cancellata. The sequence continues at coordinate 637,075,043 of NC_064631.1, read as the reverse complement.
AAGTATGGTGGGTCTGACACACCGGTGTCAATGTGTTCCTTTTTCCATTTCCAGGAGTGTATTTAGATAAGAATTTGCTATAAGTATGGATTTTTTTAAGGTCAAACCTTAAAAAGTAATCGACATAAAATTATGACAAGAGCTGTTCAAGATTTACAATCATGTTCAGGAAAAACAGAACACCTTGGACGGATAGAGACCGGGCGTTCATATTCACAGGAGATGTACATTAGTATGTTCTGCATAAATGATTAGCATTTACTTCACCTCGGTTCAGCATGTGATATTGTCTGGTAGGCACAAGATCCGCCACGAGCTCTGATAACTTGTCCAATGAGTGAAGGCATCGACGCGTATAAGGCGCGAATGGGGTCCTGTGGCATAGCCGTCCATGCTGCATACACCTGGTTCCATAGCTCATCTGTGGTGGTTGCCAATAGGTGATAGCGATGCACCCGTCGTTTCGCCAAAAATTACACATTTTCGCCTGTGGACAAGACTGGGGGGCCTGGGAAAAAGGATGACATCCTGTGACACCAAGAAGGCACGCGTCCTCCAGAAACATGAGTTCGTGCGCTGTCTTGCTGAAAAATGACTTTTGGGGTTTTGTGCAGAAAGGGTAGGACTACAGGTCGCAGGATGTCATTCACGCAAGCCACACTGATTACAGTGCCCTGTCATTTGTGGTTGAACCCAGTAGCACCCCTCACCATACGCTCTTGAGTTGGCGCTGTTTGTCTTGTGCGAATGCAGTCACTGTGATGCCCCTCTCCGTGTCCGGGGTGAACCGAAATGCGGCCATTACTTTCTAACAGACAGAACCTTGATTCATCTTGAAACACTATCTGACGCCATTCCTGCCCCAGTGACGTCGTTCCGTACACCACTGCCGTCTAGCATGTTTCTACACGTTTATCAAAGGTAGGTCGACTGTCACCTCTGATAGTGTACGATGTGTTACACTGCTGTACTGTTGTGCCCGAGACGAGGAGGGTGCAGATCTGTCCTGCAATGTCATTCGGGTGCCGTGTCGACCTTCTCGGGGGGTGCTGTAGCTGGTGCGACGTGACCCATCTCGTCGTGTTATACGGCCTTCCGTGAACCATTCTGCAAACACCCCTTGCGATGTCGAAGTACTTCGTCCCGCACGTGGGTCAGTTACCCAGATGGATGCATCACATTCTCTTATGGCAATAATGTGCCCTCTTTCAATCTCACTGATTTGACGGTACGGTTCGCGCGTACTTCTGCTAGGCACCCTGTACGTCTGCTCAACTCACACAAATCCATTAACATCGGTTTACTGCGACAGCGGGATCCGCATGCACATTTAGCCGGTAGATGGTGTAACGATGCCATACTGATGTTGACCCTGAACCCGTTCACCGACATATTTAAAATACTAATCACTTCTACAGAACATCGTAATATACATGTCGTGTGAATATGAACGTTATGTCTCTAGTCGTTCAGGATGGTCTGGTTATTTTTCTGTACGTGAGTATATTTGGGAACACTATCTTTGGGCTGGCTTAATATGAGGGTAAGCGAATTACGATCGTTGGTGCCCACGGACAGCAACCCGAAGAGAGTCTACCATTCACCAAGAAGAGTTGTGCTCAGGTGTTCTGGTTATTTTGTTCCTGATTAGTTCAGTTTTGAAACACGAATGTAACAAATATTTTGCCGAATGTTTTTATGTAAATTATAGGTATCTAGAGAAAGTCATCTTACAGCTTATCCTCAAATATGGATCAACTAAGGGCAAGTTTGTAATAGGATGCTTCAAGATAGTCAAAATAACATATCAGATGTGGAGTACATAAAACTTACAAAAATCTATGGTCTGTGCATAAATCAAAAAGTTTTGCACCACCCCAGTTCCCAGAAGGTAGACGTTGACTGTGGATATTGTATGACAGACACAGTCCCTTTGACTGTTCAGAGCTGTCACTAAGCCCGCCTAAAGATGTAAACAACCATGCATGAGCAGCGCCTATTAGACGGTTGGGATCCGACAGCCGATCAGTCCCAGTCATTCCACCAGGAAGGAGGTACACGGCTCCTGGTGTCTTTGTTCAACCGTGCCTAGACGGTCAATACCACGGTTCGATCGCTTCTGTGTTGTTACTTTGTGCCAGGAAGGGCTCTTAAAAAGGGAAGTGTCCAGTTGTCTCGGAGTGAACCAAAGCGATGCTGTTTGGACTTGGAGGAGATATAGAGGGACACTAACCGTCGATGCTATGCCTCGCTCACGCTGCCCAAGGGCAACAACTGCAGTGCATGACCGCTACCTGCGGATTATGGCTCGGAGGAACGCTCACAGCAACGCCACCATTTTGAGTAATGCTTTTCGTGCAGCCACAGCCCGTCGTGTTACGTCTCAAACTGTGCGCAATAGGATGCATGATGCGCAATTTCACTTCCGATGTCCATGGCGAGGTCGATCTTGCAACCACGACACCATGCAGCGCGATACAGATGGGCCCAACAGTTTGCCGAATGGACGGCTCATGATTGGCATCAAGTTTTCTTCAGCGATGGGTGTCACATATGCCGTTAACCTGACATTCGTCGGAGACGTGTTTCGAGGCAAGCCGGTCAGGCTGAACGCCTTAGACACACTGTCCAGCGAGTGCAGCATGGTGGAGGTTTCCTTTTGTGGTGTTTTGAGGTGGCATCATGTGGGGCCGATGTACGCTGCTGGTGGTCATGGAAGGCGCCGTAACGGCTGCAGGATACGTGAATGCCATCCTACGACCGACTGTGCAACCATATCAGCAGCATATTGGTGAGGCATTCGTCTTCATGGACGACAATTCTCGCCCCCATCGTGCACGTCTTGTGAATGACTTCCTTCAGGATAACGACAAAAAAATGGTTCAAATGGCTCTCAGCACTATGGGACTTAACATCTATGGTCATCAGTCCCCTAGAACTTAGAACTACTTAAACCTAACTAACCTAAGGACATCACACAACACGCAGTCATCACGAGGCAGAGAAAATCCCTGACCCCGCCGAGGATAACGACATCTCTTGACTAGAGTGACCAGCATGTTCTCCAGACATGAACCTCATCGAACATGCCTGGGGTAGATTGAAAAGGGCTCTTTATGGATGACGTGACCCACCAACCACTCTGAGGGATCTACGCCAAATCGCCTTTGAGGAGTTTGACAATCTGGACGATCAGTGCCTTGATTAACTTTTGGATAGTATTCCACAACGAATACAGGCATGCATCAATGCAAGAGGACGGGCTACTGTGTATTAAAGGTACCGGTGTGTACAGCAATCTGGACCACAACCTCTGAAGGTCTCGTTGTATGGTAGTACAATATGCAATGTGTGGTTTTCATGAGCAATAAAAAGTCCAGGAATGATGTTTATGTTGATCTCTACTGCAGGTTTCTGTACAGGTTCCGTAATTTTCGGAACCGAGCTGATGCAAAACTTTTTTTGATGTGTATATTTTAAAATCGGTGAGCCATGCGTGGCTCGTGTTCCCGTCATCATGTATTTTCACCATGTTTTTAACGTACTACCACCTCACTACTTTAATTTAAATTACTACTGTCACTGAGTTGCTGATTTGCCTGACCGTAAGCGGCGTTAAAAGCGCGTATCGATATTCCCCCTCTTGTAGTATCTTTGCTCAGCTACTATTACTTCCTGGTCTTGTCTGTCGTAAGGGAGTTCGGATAGAGAGTTCGTGTCGCGAGTTCGGATTGCGAGTTCGAGTTGGGAGTTCGGGAAGCGAGTTCGGGTCGCAGCTCGGGTTGTGATTTCGGATTGGCAGTCATTTGGAACATGTCTGGAGTGCAGTCCGGTCCTGCCAGCTGGGGAGTTGCAATTAGGCGCTAGTGTTGTAGGGTGGGAGCAGCAGTGAGGTCTGCGTCGACATGGCTTGCCCGACCATTGCCGCCACACATCACTTGAGCCGAGCCACCACGGTCTTGGTGGATCGTCGGTCGGTCGCCATACCGGACGACGCGTTTGGGCTCGCCGATTGTCTGAGTCGGCTGTATGTGTGTGCATCGACTCCCGATTGTCTTCGTGTGTGTTTAGTTAAGGTACGTTGTCCAAGACGCGACGCACACTAGCGACTGCGACGGGTCGCTACGTGCCATCAGAAGTTGCTTGCTGGCGCATGCGCAGTTCGAGTTTGGGATGTGACGCGCGACTGCTGCGGCAGCTGCCGCAGCACTGCACCAGTGAGCAGTGTTGCGACGGGAGTCGCACGACACAAAGACGTAAGACTGCCAGAAAGATGTCGAGCCAGTCAAGGAAAACTGAAATGAGCCACTCACAGGATGTGATGCTCTGTGAGCTGTTCTCGCGACATCCTTGCCTTTATGATTTGAAGAACCCTAAATATAGAGACACATGTTCAGAGACAGAATTTGCGAAGAAATTGGTGCACAGTTGAAACTGGCAGGTGAGTGAAATATATAATATTTTCCCATTAATGCAAATTTTTCAGGCCTGTTATGAAAATCAGTATAATCCATGCAGATGTAGAATTAGAATGATGGAAATGAACTTGAAGGTCAATTTCCGCATTACTCTTTTTTGTGACGATAAAAATTGAAAACGTCAAGTACATTATAAAATGAACAATCTAAAGTACAACGAGAAAATTACATTTTACAATACCTTCACTTTGAAAGTAAATGATAGATTGGTGTCTTGATGATACCTTCTAGTTGTGAAAAACCACCGCCAGATTGTTGTACAGCTTTCTGTAATCAATAGATGCTCGTTTTTGAGGAAGGCGTTTCTCAACAGATTGCGCAAACAGTATGCTGCAATAAGTAATTTGTCACATTCGCTTCAATTCATTGGTAGAAGATGGAGCTCAAAAAACTTGTGCCAAAAGTGCACTACTGTTTTACAAGGCCCTTCTGGTCTGACACAGTTCACAATTGAAATTCGTCTTTTGTAAATCCTGAAGTCATCTTTTGAGTGCAGCTTGGCAAGATTAAATGTTCATGTCATCCATAACGATGTATGCTGTCAGAATATAAGAATACGGAAGTTCATTTGGATGGGAATAAAGTCTCAGTCGGCTATGAAAGTTGCCTTAGCTTGTTCCAAAAGTTTCTGTATGGGAGAAACTGACAAGTATAATTTGGGGAAATTTTGTGAACAAGCACGGACATTATTTCTTCCACATTTCTGCCAGTGTATACTGTAGACGTTCAGAATGAAAATTCTAGAGATGTTTAAGGTGTAACCCTATCTTGTTGTCAAGAACTTGAAACAATGCAATGACGCTAGCGTGCGCTTATTGTTAATAAACTTATCTTTCATTGGAATTTTAGGTGAAATGTGCAAAAACAGATGGAGGAATATTCGGGACTCGTATCAGAGAAATAAACGAGAAAGAAAGCTTGGAACAGGTTCAGATGCCTCAGCAAAACCACGAAAATGGGTTCTGCTTGACCACTTGGGTTTAAGAAACCTACATTTCGTGGCATTTTAAATGAAATTGTCAAGAGCATATGGAGAAATATTAGTAACTCATACCGGAGAAATATGACATAAAATGGTTTCATTAGGTCCAAATGTGTCAGCGAAACAAAACAAATGCATTCTCTATCGTGTGATGACCACACGATTCTCGTTGCGCGTCGATAGAACTGGCGGCTAGTCGCGACGCTCCCGGAGATATATGAGCCCAAATCTCGGTAACGGAGTTCGATATCATTCTGATCTCAACTTTAAAAATAATTTCAATATGTTAGCTTCTTTTCATCGGCAACGATGTATGACCTAACGTAAACCATACGTAAAGTAGCCAGCGACCACATTTTTCACTGTACACAATTCAAATTTTATGCAGTAGGTTACTTGCAAATTAAGAATCGGAATAACTGTGACGAATGTCGGAAAAATAGACATATCATTATCAAGCTGTGATATGAAACTGTAAGATACGCAAACATCAATTTTTTGTGCCTTTTACTTTCCTCACAATTGATAGAGAAGTAATATACAGCGAAAAAAACACGCAAAACCGGAAGAGATACTTTTCAATTTTTTAAAGAAAAGGAGAATCTGTATCGAAAACTAACTCTGGGAGCCGATGTAACTTTGTTGCATTAACATACAGTATTTTTTACAGCAAGAGAATCGGATTTCTTATTTTTCTTATGTATTTGAATCCGCCGCCGCCGACGGGAGCTTGGGAAACGGCGACGACTCCAGTCGTGTTGCGGCCGTGTCGCCGTCTGCCAGGGTGGGAAAAGAGGAGGGGGCAGCGTCGCAGTCGCAGCCAACTGTCGCGTCTTGCACAACGTAACTTTACTGTTCGGTATCGTTCAGGTCTTCGTGCAAGTGTTTGTCAGGTTGTGTGTGTAGTTGGCGTGATTTCCTCTGACAAGTTATTTTAAACGTTGTCGGCATACTCGCTCTACGAGGTCGGTCGTCTGAACGGGCGACGTGTAACTGATTCTCTGAGCACATCTGGGCTCCTTCAGTTACCATCTTGTGGAACTTAGTAGGTCCTTTCCTGGTGCAGGGATGTCGTTTAGGCCAGTGGGCGTGTTTCCTCTGCATGGTTGGGTCCTAGCCAGTATTTCCGCCGTCGTGTGTCTGGAAGTGAGTCGGAGGCGCACCAGCAGTGCAGTTGTGACGGAGCAGTTGTCACTGACGGATCAGCAGGCAGTCGGTCGATCGGTGCGGACTAGGGAAGACATCTCCGCGCGTTGCAGTCGCCTGTGTCTGCTGCTGGGCCCTGCGCACTGTCGCAGCGTGTGAGGAGCTGTCCTATCGCTACGAGCTTAGTGGCTCACCCACCCAGGACGTCGAAGTTGAGTGCAGTTTGACAGCTAATACCTACTCCTTTGTGGATTATCACGTTTGTAACATTGCCGGTTTGAGTTCTCATGTACTGATTGACGGGAAGCAAGTCGTTGTGTCGGTCGGGCCGAGGATGTCCACTGGTTGGGTTCCGACGGATCAAGTATAGTTCGGCTCACCACTTGTCTCGTCCAAGTGAACGAGGGCAGATCGACCACGCTGGAGGCTTTCTGAGTGCCACTGGTGTTTAATTACCTGTTGTCAGCTACTTTAAATTTTAGGCTTATGGTTGTTTGTTTGATTTCTTAAAATTTTCCAAAAGTTCCTTTTAAATTTATCTTTCAAGCTTAATCATTGGGGCCTTCTGCCTTTAAAGGTCTATTGTAAAATATTCTGAAATTTTGGAATTTAATTGTTGCCCTCGGCCATTTGCATTGCACTTTGCGTATGTTGTTTTTTGAATTATTTTATTGCTATCTTAATTGGATTTTTATCTTGTTAAGATTTCTTTTTGGAGGCCTTCAGCTGTGAAAGACTTGCATTCGGTAAAGATTCGGCTATGTGGCGCTTTCATTGTAAATGTTATTAAATTACAATAAATGAAAATTCAAAAGAGAAACATCGTTGTTAAGAAAAATCACTCGTCTGCCAAGAATATTTATGTGACACTATTTCGTTGTGAAGTTTAGCTGTCATAGAACTGAAGGCCTTCTGAAGTACTGGATTCTGTAAGTGGATGTGACGCTGTGGAAGGGATTGAGAAATTTCGAAGGAGAGAGTAAACGGAAGAACCGAATTACGATCTAAATTTTGTGACTAATTACAATGTAATTAAGCACCTGTAAATCTGCGACACTTCCCATTATTGAGAACAATGTCCGCGCTCGCTGTGCCCCAGTATTTTGACACTACAAGTCTCAGATCGTCATCGGCTGGCCCTCTCTCATAGTCTGTCATATCTGTCATCACCTGTCATCCGTGATTACTCTGCTTCCTCCAAAATTTCTCTAACCCAATCACAAGCCAACTCAACCATCGCATAGCGGTGGTCTCGCGGTTCTAGGCGCGCAGTCCGGAACCGCGCGACTGCTACGGTCGCAGGTTCGAATCCTGCCTCGGGCATGGATGTGTGTGATGTCCATAGGTTAGTTAGGTTTAAGTAGTTCTAAGTTCTAGGGGACTGATGACCACAGCTGTTAAGTCCCATAGTGCTCAGAGCCAAGCCATCGCATACCTGACATCAGATAGAAATTTTTCCATTCCACACTGTTGCGTAAGCTTCTTCCTGTTGTATATTGTCCTCACACTTCTAACTCCTTCTCTGCCGACGTGATTGAAGCGATTACCACTTCCGTGGCAATTGTAAACACCCAATGATAAGTTTACAGAAGTTGATCCTATGACTGGGGCGAAGGTGTTTAAGCATGCCCTAATTTACATATACTAGTTGTCCTACAGTTCTGCAGAGGATTTGAGTCATCTGTTTGTAAACGGTCAGAATGGCATTCAGCTTAGTTCATCTGCCAAACTGTCAACTCGCTTTCCATCTTCCATTGGCATGCTGAACGCCAGCGATACGCCATGTATGGCTGATATAACTGGGAGAATCAACTCAAGTCTCTCCTGTCACCATTGCAGGTGTAAACCCGTGGTAAAACTACGACTGAAATTCTAATCGTCAACTCAATAGTAAACAACTCACATCCAATGTGCTGAAAATCACGTGAGGAGATGCGACCCATTGTTCCATGCGTACGCTGTTCGAACTAGTAGCCTTTGTTGGCGTTAAAACCAGATTATCTGAAACCAAATCGTTGGCACGCAGGTAGTTTATGTAAGTATGTGTTTGTGTGCGTGTGTGTGTGTGGTGGGGGGGGGGAGGGTGTTGGGCAGCAAGTGGAGAGAATACGGACCGACCGAGGACGAATGGGCCGTAAGTGGATGGTCGTATTGGGGCTTTTGCCTTGTAAACGCGCTGCCAGCGCCTGGTCTGGCGAGCTCCTTTAAGTTTGAGCTCCGTTAAGTTTGAGCATTGGCAAACTGTATGTCCTTTGTCAGAACGCTGGCGGGCCTGTAGTACGGAAAAACTTGCTTATGCTTATGTGGCTTGCGGTCAAGCTTGTCATATTAGCGGGTACTGATATTTTTGCAGCCGGCCTGTGTAGCCTAGCGGTTCTAGGCGCTTCAGTTTGAAACAGCACGATCGCAACGGCCCCAGGTTCCAATTCTGCCTTGGGAATGGATGTGTGTGATGTCCTAAGGTTAGTTAGGTTTAAGTAGTTCTAAGCGAAAGGCTATATACAATTTGTACAGAAAGCAGATGGCAGTTATCAGAGTCGAGGGGTATGAAAGGGAAGCAGTGATTGAGAAGGGAGTGGGACAGGGTTGTAGACTATCCCCGATGTTATTCAAATGGTTCAAATGGCTCTCAGCACTATGGGACTCAACATCTTAGGTCATAAGTCCCCTAGAACTTAGAACTACTTAAACCTAACTAACCTAAAGACATCACACACACCCATGCCCGAGGCAGGATTCGAACCTGCGACCGTAGCAGTCCCGCGGTTTCGGACTGCAGCGCCAGAACCGCACGGCCTCTGCGGCCGGCGATGTTATTCAATCTGTAGATTGAGCAAGCAATAAAGGAAACAAAAGAAAAGTTCGGAGTAGGTACTAAAATCCATGGAGAAGGAATAAAAACTGAGGTTCGCCGATGACGTTGTAATTCTGTCAGAGACAGCAAAGGACTTGGAAGAGCAGTTGAACGGAATGGACAGTGTCTTGAAAGGAGGGTATAAGATGAACCTCAACAAAAGCAAAACGAGGATAATGGAATGTAATCGAATTAAGTCGGGTGATGCTGAGGGATTTAGCTTAGGAAATGAGACACTTAAAGTAGTAAAGGTGTTTTGCTATTTGGGGAGCAAAATAACTGATGATGGTCGGAGTAGAGAGGATATAAAATGTAGACTGGCAATAGCAAGGAAGGCGTTTCTGAAGAAGAAAAATTTGTTAACATCGAGTATAGATTTGTGTCAGGAAGTCATTCCTGAAAGTATTTGTATGGAATGTGGCCATGTATGGAAGTGAAACATGGACGATAAATAGTTTATACAAGAAGAGAATAGAAGCTTTCGAAATGTGGTGCTAAAGAAGAATGCTGAAGATTAGATGGGTAGATCACATAACTAATGAGGAGGTATTGAATAGAATTGAGGAGAAGAGGAGTTTGTGGCACAATTTGACTAGAAGAAGGGATCGTTTGGTAGGACATGTTCTGAGACATCGAGGGATCACCAATTTAGTATTGGAGGGCAGCGTGGAGGGTAAAAATCGTAGAGGAAGACCAAGAGATGAATACACTAAGCAGATTCAGAAGGTTGTAGGCTGCAGTAGGTACTGGAAGATGAAGAAGCTTGCATAGAATGGAGTAGCATGGAGAGCTGCATCAAACCAGTCTCAGGACTGAAGACCACAACAACAACAACAAGTTCTAGGGGACTGATTACCTCAGATGTTAAGTCCCCTAGTACTCAAAGCCATTTTTTGTTATTTTTGCAGGGTTCTGTCATGCATGGCAGCTATTTGTACTGATGGCTGAGGCAGACTGTGTTCTTTTGTTTCAAGAACACGGAGTGTTTGTATTGACTCTGGCATTTCGACAAGCTAGTTTCTGAATACAGGTAGGACTCGCGTGATTTACACTCAGTCACTTGGATCGGTGCTGGTATATTGGCGGGGCCACATTTGTCGTGAACAGTAGAAGCAATGAACTGCTTCGATAACAAGCATTAATTACAATTTGCTAGAGGTATGATTGCATTGTACGCCTACTAATTGAATGAATATATGTGCTAATTGACTGCCATGTTTGGGGAGGAGGGCTATGCCAGTGCAGCACACTATGAACAAGGGAAGCTAACGTTGTTTGTATCTTTATATTAATCTATGTTTACATTTCCTCTTAGAATTTAAATTTCCTCCCGTTAGTTGGACATGTTGGTGAGACAGTTTTATTTATGACTACTTTAACAATTGAATTGTCGTCCTGAAGGCAATTGTATGCTAGAAGGGTTTTCTTGTTGATCATAATTATACTTTGAACATTGGCTGATTTTGAGGTTAACCTTTTTCGGTTAAGGTTTACGTCTAAGCATATTTGAAACACCTAAAAGCATAATTGTTTCCTGAGTTACGTGTTACTGGCAAAATTATTTGAATGACTAAAGGGCGTATTGGCTAGTGGTATTTTAATGGAATATTACTTGCCCAGCTGTTGAATAAATACAGATTAATGTTGTGTTAATTGGGTGTTGATTATCGACTTACTGAAATTACTGAAGGCGACCGACAAAATCGGATAAAGCGTTTATATTTTGGAAATCCCTTGCTGGGTGTTACTTGTATAACTTACCGTCAGATACTAAACCTTAAACTAATAAAGCTATTGAAAATCTGATTACACCATCAGAATTATCGTGCAAATAATGGTAATGTACATGTTTCTTTTTGAGGTAGCATGATTCATCTCGCTACTATTAATTTCCGTATGAACTGTGAAATGCCTGCCATTAAGGTCTCACAAAATCTACCATCGTTGGCACCCCCAGCGACACAGTGTCACATTGGAATTTCCAGCCACGCAGCTCGACCATACACTGGTGCTGGCCCTCTCGTCCGGCCATCGCTCGGCACCACGTGTTTGCTGCCGGGCCGTGGCTGGCCGAGCAGACCATGCGGCCACGCCAGCTCCAACTTTCATTGTGCGCGTAAGATTTCTGAAAGAAATACTAAAAAATAAGAAATTTCTCACCCCAGTTTCGGTGTTGTTAGGTGACGTAGGAACGGGCAAGGAACTGAGAGCTCACTGGGTGGTAAATGCTAACTCGTTTGCTTCGGATGATCGCTGAAATAAAGGGGGGCAGGTGAGTATGCGCCGTTGTTGACACTGTTCTAACTAGTAGCCTAAGTTGGCAGTATTTCTTCTAAAGTAAAACAGATAGTTGGCACGTCGGTGGTTCGTCTGTGGGGTAGTGAGTAGCAAGTAGAATGTTGCTGTTGTGGTGGTCTTCAGTCTAGAGACTGGTTTGATGCAGCTCTCCATGCTACTCTATCCTGTGCAAGCTTCTTCATTTCCCAGTACCTACTGCAACATACAACCTTCTGAATCTGATTAGTGTATTCGTCTCTTGGTCTCCCTCTACGACTTTCACTCTCTGCGCCGCCCTCCAATACTAAATTGGTGATCCCTTGATGCCTCAGAACATGTCCTACCAACCGATCCCTTCTTCTAGTCAAGTTTTGCCACAAACTTCTCTTCTCCCCAATCCTATTCAATACCTCCTCATTAGTTACGTGATCTACCCACCTTATCTTCAGCATTCTTCTGTAGCACCACATTTCGAAAGCTTCTATGTGAAGGACATACGGATAAAACAAGGCCTCTTATTCATCTACCATTCTCTCTCATAGAGGAACAATAGGGGTTCCTACCTTCCGAGAAAGTGTCAGGTGTAGTCGTAATGCTTTAACTAGTACCTAGAAAAAAAATCTTGCGATGTTAGTCCTTTTCTACATATTTTCCCTTCAGTACGACTAGTCTCACTGTGATGCATTTAATCAAATGTTTCTCAACAGGTGACACCAAAATGAAATACATGATTTTAAGTAGGTTCCCTTTAATTTTTTGTTTAACTGATATTTAAAATGATCCATTGTACCGGAAAGCTTGTTTGTTCCTCATATTTGACGAAATATTGTTGTTGTGCTACTTGCCAAGAATTCAGCAAGAACTTCTATGAAAATAGTAAACATTTATACTTAACGAAATATATAGCACTGTGTGAGATGGGAGTTTTATGTCTCTCAGAACAATGCCCAACATAACTTCTCTGGTCTTCGACCAGCCTTCTTACCCTTTTTCCTTTCTGAGCCTGTACTGTCAACATGTAAGCATAATCCGTCTCATTTTGCTGGCTTAGTAATCACTTTATTGACTAAATACAGCTTTGTTAAATATCTGAAAGACTACCTACCCATCTCCTTATCATATGGATAAATTTTGTTATGTTTTCGATGTTTTTCAGCGGCCAAACAGGAGCAGTCGGAGGCGAATTCTTCGATGGTTTACGACCGAACACTGTTCGTATTCTTTCGTAGGCGTTCTTTGACAAAAGCTAGAACCCTCTTGAGATATTTTTATGAATTATTTTAACTTCCTTAAGTAATATGTTTTGTACCATTTGTACAGGTTTGATCAGTCCACCGCCACCGAATAATAACTCCAAGCAACCTACACAATGACGTTATACAGCCCTACTTGTAAGGAATTAGGTAATGGACCAATACAGGTAATAATTTAGTCAAAATACGAATTTGCCGGTATATAGCAACTCATGGTTCCCTAGAAAATTAAGTATTCCCTAACATGAATGTGGTGACAGTTAACTTACGTAATGTAACATTGCTCAATCTAATGTTGTCCTTTAGAGATTTATCTGGTACCTAGCGCCACGGGTTTTGAATCTGCGCCAGACGGCATGGACCTCGATTACCAGTAGAGGTCTCTACAGCCGTCGCGCCGTAAGCCGCGGCTGCACACGTTCCAGGCTCACCATATAACATGAAGGCGCCACGGTGGAGCACGTGCTCCCAGCAGTCAATAGCGGCGTATACAGCGTGTTACAAAAAGGTACGTGCTTACAAATCCTGTGCCTCTTTCTTCGAAGAACCCTTTGATCGCCAGTATGGGGCGCGTTTCTTCTCTGTTACCTCCTGTTATCATGATCTCGCTTTGGCAGCTTAACTTCACGCTACCTGTAACTTTCGCAGTGGGTGTAAACCATTCACCACTTTGGACACGTGCAGTTGCCGGTGTTTACATTGGCCTTCATTCGCTTCCTAAGGACAGTACTCCAGCCACTCTCTACCGCCTTCAGTTTCACGACCTTCGCACGCATCTTCGCGATAGTACGTTTTTGTGCTCTGATGGACCTCGGTCTGACCAAAGTGAGCTTTCGTCACTGGCACCGACCTTTTTCGGTATCGGCTTCTGGAACACTGCTCACAAGGGAACCTCCCCATCGCACCCCCCTCAGATTTAGTTATAAGTTCGCTCAGTGGATAGGCCTTGAAAAACTGAACACAGATCTATCGAGAAAACAGGAAGAAGTTGTGTGGAACTATGAAAAAAATAAACAAAATATACAAACTGAGTAGTCTATGCGCAAGATAGGCAACATCAAGGATACTTTGAGCTGAGGAGCGCTGTGGTCCCGTGGTTAGCGTGAGCAGCTCTGGAACTAGAGGTCCTCGGTTCAAATCTTCCCTCGAGTGAGAATTTTTACTTTCTTTATTTTCCCAAAGTTATGATGTGTCGGTTCGTTCATTGACGTCTCTGTTCACTGTAATAAGTTTACTACTGTGTTTTGCGACCGCACCGCAAAACCGTGCGATTAGTAAATGAAAGGACGTGCCTCTCCAATGGGAACCGAAATCATTTTATCGCAAGGTCATAGGTCAACCGATTCCTCCACAGGAAAACACATCTGATATATTCTATACGACACTGGTGACGGCATGTGCGTCACATGACAGGAATATGTTGTCCACCCACCTAACTTGCACACTTGGCGAATGGGTAAACACATTCTTCTACTTTGTCCGATTTAGGTTTTCTTGTGGATGTGATAATCACTCCCAAAAAAGTGATGAAAACATAAGAGTTTGTCACATAAACTGCAACAAATGAATGCAACAGTTTCACAGTCGCACAGTTTTCCCTGTGCTCTGTCAAAACATATGTTTTTAACGTTTTCAAATTTTTCCGTGTGTCGACCGTCAAATCCTGCATATGTCCAAGCAAATCTGAACATGTTGTGGAATTTTGGAGAGCGAAGTTGCTTATGTGTGAGTGCCTGAACTTTGATAATTGTCTGAAAATAAAAAATTAAACTTTTTTACTCGTGGCATGATTTGAACCAAAGACCTCTCGTTCGGCAGCTGCTCACGCTAACCACGGGACCACAGCGCTCCTGAGCTCACAGTATCCTTCATGTTGCCTATCTTACACATGGACTACTCAGTTTGTATATTTTGCTTATTTTTTCATAGTTCCACACAACTTCTTCCTGTTTTCTCGATTGATCTGTGTTCAGTTTTTCAAGGCCTATCCACTGTGCCAACTTATAAATAAATCTGAGAGGGGTGCGATGGGGAGGTTCCCTTGTCAGTATTTACAGCAGAGCTCTTCGCCCTGTGTCAGGCCACGCAGTACATCCGGCGACACAGGCTTTTCAAATTGCGTCATCTGCTTCGACTCTCTCAGTAGACTTCAAAGCCTCTGGTAGTAATGCTGTTCTGACAACGAATAATGTGAACGTCATTATTTCTGGACTAGAGGTAAATTCACAATCATCACTACTGAGAAAATGCTAGAAACAAATGAAGATGTAGATCAGTTTGCAGAATTGTTTAGGATAATAGGAGTCACTACAAATACATGAGGTAAAGAATTACTAACACAAATGGAGATGTGTGACAAACAGTTTCTCACGAAGATAATACACTTGCAGAGCATTACGATGAATTAGCCCATATATTTGTGCACAGCTGAATAACACACTAACGGAGCGTGAGAAAGTGTTGGCCACATGATTAAACACAAGTCTGTCGAAAATGTAACTAAGTTAAAGTTTACAGAAAAAGAATGACGGGATTCCGAAAGCCGCAAAAAATAAAAATTATGGTTCAGTCTTTGCAGACAATTCATGTTACAATTCAAAGTAAAATGCAGCAGTTGTCTCGAAATATCAGTATTTGAACCTAAAGAAATGTTACTTGAGCACCTTGAATCTCAATGGGTAATACACTACTGGCTATTAAAATTGCTACACCACGAAGAAGACGAGCTACAGACGCGAAATTTAACCGACAGGAAGAACATGCTGTGATTTGCAAATGATTATCTTTTCAGAGCATTCACACAAGGTTGGCGCCGGTGGCGATACCTACAACGTGCTGACATGAGGAAAGCTTCCAACCGATTTCTCATACACAAACAGCAGTTGACCGGCGTTGCCTGGTGAAACGCTATTGTAATCCCTCGTGTAAGGAGGAGAAATGCGTACCATCACGTTTCCGTCTTTGATAAGGTCGGATTGTAGCCTATAGCGATTGCGGTTTATCGTATCGTGACATTACTGCCTGCGTTGGTCTAGATCCAATGACTGTTAGCAGAATATGGAATCGGTGGGTTCAGGAGGGTAATACGGAGAGCCGTGCTCGATCCCAACGGCCTCGTATCACTAGCAGTCGAGATGACAGGCATCTTATCCGCACGGCTGTAACGGATCGTGCAGCCACGTCTCGATCCCTGAGTCAACAGATGGGGACGTGTGCAAGAGAACAACCATCTGCACGAACAGTTCGACGACGTTTGCAAGCAGCATGGACTATCAGCTCGGAGACCATGGCTGCGGTTATCCTTGACGCTGCATCACAGACAGGAGGGCCTGCGATGGTGTACTCAACGACGAACCTGGGTGCACGAATGGCAAAAAGTCATTTTTTCGGATGAATCCAGATTCTGTTTACAGCATCATGGTGGTCACATCCGTGTTTGGCGACATCGCGGTGAACGCGCATTGGAAGCGTGTATTCGTCATCGCCATACTGGCGTATCACCTGGCGTGATGGTATGGTCACAATTGGTTACACGTCTCGGTCACCTCTTGTTCTCATTGTTGGCACACTGAACAGTGTGCCACAACCCGTGGCTCTACCCTTCATTCGATCCCTGCGAAACCCTACATTTCAGCAGGGTAAAGCACGACCGCTTGTTGCAGGTCCCGTACGGGCCTTTATGGATACAGAAAATGTTCGACTGCTGCCCTGGCCAGCACATTCTCTAGGTCTCTCAGCAACTGAAAACATCTGGTCAATGGTGGCCGAGCAACTGACTCGTCACAATACGCCAGTCACAACTCTTGATGAACTGTGGTATCGTGTTGAAGCTGCATGGGCAGTGTACCTGTACTCGTCAACCAAGCTCTGTTTGACTCAATGCCCAGGCGTATCAAGGCCGTTTTACGGCCATAGGTGGTTGTTCTGGGTACTGATTTCTCAGGATCTATGCACCCAAATTGCGTGAAAATGTAATCTCATATTAGTTCTAGTACAATATATCTGTTTATCATTTGCATTTCTTCTTGGTGTAGCAGTTGTAATGACCAGTAGTGTATCTTGAGATTGATTCACGGAGTGGTTTGATGGAAATGACAAGCATGTCAGTGAAGAACTGAATACGAAATGAAAAGGTAGGATACAGCGAGCTTGTGCAGACGCACCGCTTGAACCACGTGCTACAGATGAATGTGTTCAGAATGAGGTAGAACACCTCAGGCGTGTGCAAGACCATGATATCCCAAAGTGGCACAACCACGTCATTGATCAGTTCACTCACCCGCATCACGAAATAACGGCTGAAAAAGATATATCCCAAGACGGGTCGTCCATCCCTGATTTCTATTTTTTTATGGCACAGAACAACTAAGGTCGTACGCGCCTATGTCGGAAGTGTAGAACACGAAACAAAGAGATGATTTAAAAACGACTGAACGATAATCCTAATCGACGGAAGAGAAGACAGCTAAATACAAGGACGTGGAGGAAGGTCTGTAAAATACACCATAGAGAAACGGAGGTCCTGAACTAAAAATTAAATGGATTTCGCAATACTGCTGTGATGGATAAAAAGTAAAACACAGTCGATAGCCCGCACGTCGTTCGCTAAAACGCCCGATAACACAGACGGCGAACACAAACGAGAACGGAAGTGGCTAAAAAAGGGCATTCCGTCAGGCAATGACGGACCGTCGTAGGTTGAGCGCAATGAGTATAAAGTGATGGGGGAGCACCACTTAACAAATGGCAATAGCCAAAAAGAAAGTGCCCGACAGGCAACCTAGCTAAAACGATCTCCTCACGGCGAGAGGGCCGAGAGGAGTTCCTCAGGCCGCTGGAAGAGGCTTAGTGACCCGGAGCTTTATACGTGAAGGCAGGACCAGTGGTGGTGCCGAAGTGACACCACCTGCTGACAGCGGCAACACAGAGAGGGAGTGTAAGGGCTAGCGGGCTGAGGTACGAGGACTGCAGGCTTAGCAGCAACGTCGGCGAGTACGTTTCCGGTCAGACCGACGTTACTAGGAAAACCATAAACATCACAGTGGCCCCATGAAGACTGAGCAAGTGACAACTGTCCAGGGCACATTGCACTAAGGGATGGTCGGAGAACAGCACACAGAGGCTTTGAAGTCTACTGAGAGAGTCGGAGCAGATGACGCAATTGAAAAGCCTGTGTCGCCGGATGTACTGCGTGCCCTGACACAGGGCGAAGAGCTCTGCCGTAAATACTGAGCAGTGTTCTAGAAGCCGATACCGAAAAAGGTCTGTGCCAGTGACGAAAGCTCACTTTGGTCAGACCGAGGTGCATCAGTGTACAAAAAGGTACAATCGCGAAGATGCGTGTGAAGGTCGTGAAACTGAAGGCGGTAGAGAGTGGATGGAATACTGTCGTTAGGAAGCGAATGAAGGCCAATGTAAACACCGGCAACTGCACGTGTCCAAAGTGGTCAATGGTTTACACCCACTGGGAAAGTTACAGGTAGCGTGAAGTTAAGCTGCCAGAGCGAGATCATGATAGCAGGAGGTAACAGAGAAGAAACGCGCCCCATACTGGCGATCAAAGGGTTCTTCGAAGAAAGAAGCACAGGATTTGTAGCCACGCGTGACTGACAAACGACATTAATATCTGCTGAGAAGAAAGTCACGGCGGTAGGACAGCGGCAGTTCGCCAGCTTCTGCATGCAGACTCCTCATCAGGCTAGTGTAAAAGGCGCCAGTGGTCAAACGGATGCCTCGTTGATGGATAGTATTAAGACGGCGTAAAAGAGACGGACGTGCAGATGCATAAACGAAACACCTGTTGTCTAGTTTCGAATGGACCAGGGACCGATACAAACGGAGGAATGTGTTTCGATCAGCTTCCCAGGACATACAACTGAGGACACATAGGACATCGAGGGATCGCATACAGTGGGCTGCCAAGTAAGACACGTGGCAGAACCAAGAAGGTTTTCTATGAATCACGGGCCCCAGGAATTTCATAGTTTCGAGTAACGGAAGGACAATAGGCCCAAGATGTAAAGACGGTGGAAGAAACCCATTGTGCCTCCAGAAATTCAAGTGGAAAAACGAAAGCTATTGTAGATGCTCCGTGATTTAAGACGATCAATACATCTCTGAAGACGCCGCACAATGTGAAAGTCGCTGGAAAAGTGCTATAATGGCTAAATCGTCAACGGAAAGAGACTCAGAGGTGCCCACCTGGAGGGGGGAGGATATTAGTGTTTAACGTCCCGCCGACGACGAGGTCATTAGAGACGGAGCGCAAGCACGGGTGAGGGAAGGATGGGGAAGGAAATCGGCCGTGCCCTTTCAAAGGAACCATCCCGGCATTTGCCTGAAGCGATTTAGGGAAATCACATGTACCCACCTGGAGACAGGCTATTATAGGGTGTAAGGGATCCGTGATCCCACGAACATAGAAGCTAGTATCGAATGCTCAGGTCGATAGAAGACAGGAGTCGATTGTCAAGCGCTGTAGAAGCCAGTGTGACTAGTGTCGAGTGCGGAGTAGTACTGGAGTGTGTCGAGTTAGCTGTAGTGTCGGAGAGTCGGACAAGAATGGTGGTCGAGTGAGTTGTAAACGGTAAAATTGACCGGAGTATGTCGAGTGAGCGCGTCCCCCTGATCGTCGTGGGGTTGACCCTCACTAACACCGATTCGTGAGTGATATGAAACCGAAAGTGACACAAGTGCCGAATTACGTGTTTCCCGTCGACCGCGTCGGCCAGCAACAACCATGGATTGCAGTGAGGATTGTTGTGGATGTTAACCATTATCATTGCGTGTGACGAATTACCTAAAATCAGCAACCAATAAGAGATAAAACCATAATTAGAAGTGTAAGGCAAATGGTAGCAATTGCCTCAGAATTTGTGTGTTCGTAGAAAATACAATACAGTTTGTACATCGCAACCTTTGTGGTCCTTAATAATAGACAAACTTTCAATCATTCCACTAATCAGTTGCAAAACAGCCGCACTCGGTTGAAATACCCCCGAAACCATAGTGGAAAAACCGATAGCCTTTCATCCATTATGCACACGGTCATATAATCATAATAATTAACTGTTTGGCGGATTCGATAAATTACACAAAATCCAGTAAAGGAATTAATCGGGGGTGTTTCAAGGGTTAATGGTGATAGCAAAGTGGGCGACGCTCAGGAAAGAACCCTGAGGCACACAATTTTCCTGGATAAAGGTGCCCGTCAAGGCAGAATCCATACATACTTTGAAAACTTGGTCTTTTAAAAATTCCTGAAAGAAATGTGGCAGGCGGCCACGGAATCCCCATGTGTAGAGAGTGCGGAGGATACCAGTTCCCCAGCAGGTAATGTACGCCTTCTAGATATCGAGAAACACGGCCACAGACTCGGATATCCGCATAAAATCATTCATGAGATGCGTGGACAAAGTGTTGACATGTGTGGCGGTACGTCACATAAATATTGACATTTTTATCGGTTGTAAACCGCAGTTAAAGTATTTTATGAATATAATTAATGTAAAAGATATAATTAATGTTCTTGAAACATCTGACATGCAGCGATAATTTAAGTGTAGCATCTTTATTTAATAGCTGTGAAAATAAAAAAAGGAACATAAGAGACGCGATTGTACGGCCGAGAAGGAAGGATGTATTTTGTGGGACTCACACTGTTTTGTTTCGCTACGGAAGGCAGCCATTTAGCGGCTACACATATTTTATGTATGTCATTCTGTATTATTCAATGATAAATTTATTATTATTATCATCGAAAAATGAATTTCCTTGTCATATTTGTCACCTCAAATGTTCGCGGTGGCTAATTATTTTTAATAAGCATTTTCTCAGTAATTTGCGCTGCGAGAAGCTCATCTTCCGATGCAGCCTCTGGGCGGCCATTACGCACCGAACTATTAACTTATTTTTCAGTGTTAACAGTAACTGTAAATGCGAGGGATTTCGTTGTAAGAAACTTTTTAAATTGCCACAGATAATTAATTTACGTTAAAGTTCATTTTTTAAATTATACAGATTCCATGAGTTCAGTAAGTTTTATCTTGGCCGCTCCACGGGAACAATCGAAATTCTCTCAAGCCTTGCTTTGCAATCAATAAATAGAAATTTACAAAATTACATTCAATTCAGTTGACGGCAAATATATTTTAGTCACCACGTTCAAAATCTAAAGTTCGTACATGAATAACAGTGGCCCTTCGAGAACGCGTTTCATATTTACTTATGCACATCAGTAAAAGTGATAAGAAAAGACAATATCCCTGAGAGAAAGAATCATGCACTAACAAAAGCAAAATTAATGCTGATAAATTAAAACTAAGAATATATATAAAATATATATGTAATGTCTTCTGCATATGACGTAACAGTTTGCACAGACGTCACACACGGTCAACTTCAAATAGGTGCGCTCTAAATCCACACAGTGCAGTGGTTAGTAAATGGCGAGGCTCGAGCCACCATACCAGCCGGGCATGAATCACCTTGAAAACACGGCTGGTGAGAGGGCAGCTAGAAGGAAAGTGATTTTCCTTACCGGGCTTCGGTATGGGTATGACAGTGGCTTCACCCCAGCGTCTGGAGAACGTCCCCTGAGCCAAGAGGCGGTAGTAAATATGAAGCAAAAATTGCTTGCCTGCAAGAGAAAGGTGCAGCAACACTTGAATGTGAACATCGTCTGGCAATGGCGTGGAGAATCAAGATGAAGTGAGAGCATTAACTAGCACCCTTATTGTAAAAGTGGCGTCGTAGCACTCACCATTCTGAGAAGGGAAGATAGTATCGTCCGAGCCGCCTCCAATCGCTTCCGATGGAGAAAGGTAGGGTGATAGTCGGAGGAGTTTGAAATCTCCAAAAAAGTGTGCCCCATGGTATTGGAGATAGCAATAGGGTCCACGATGACATCGTCTGCTACAGTCAGGCAGAAAAAGAGCCGTCGGAGGTTAGCCCGCACGATTGGAGAGGTAGTGGAACTGTAAGGACCAGTGAATCACATCCTGCTAGCTCTTTGCTGTCCTGAAGAACGCTACGATACCATGAGCGCAACTATTTATAATTAATGCTGTTTGCCATCGTAGGATAACGGTTAAAACCGCGGAGAGCACGTCTCCGCCCCGATTGCGTCGCGGCACGCCTTAGTCCACCAAGGGACCCAGACAAAGCGTGGTAAAGAGGACGAGCGAGGAATGGAACATTCTGCTGTGGTAAGGATAACGTCTGGAGTATACTTTATCTGGTCACCACAACTAGGGAAATGTTATATTCAATAAAATTTATGTGGGTTTGTGACCGCATTGTGAATATACAGTCCTGGAAATGGAAAAAAGAACACATTGACACCGGTGTGTCAGACCCACCATACTTGCTCCGGACACTGCGAGAGGGCTGTACAGGCAATGATCACACGCACGGCACAGCGGACACACCAGGAACCGCGGTGTTGGCCGTCGAATGGCGCTAGCTGCGCAGCATTTGTGCACCGCCGCCGTCAGTGTCAGCCAGTTTGCCGTGGCATACGGAGCTCCATCGCAGTCTTTAACACTGGTAGCATGCCGCGACAGCGTGGACGTGAACCGTATGTGCAGTTGACGGACTTTGAGCGAGGGCGTATAGTGGGCATGCGGGAGGCCGGGTGGACGTACCGCCGAATTGCTCAACACGTGGGGCGTGAGGTCTCCACAGTACATCGATGTTGTCGCCAGTGGTCGGCGGAAGGTGCACGTGCCCGTCGACCTGGGACCGGACCGCAGCGACGCACGGATGCACGCCAAGACCGTAGGATCCTACGCAGTGCCGTAGGGGACCGCACCGCCACTTCCCAGCAAATTACGGACACTGTTGCTCCTGGGGTATCGGCGAGGACCATTCGCAACCGTCTCCATGAAGCTGGGCTACGGTCCAGCACACCGTTAGGCCGTCTTCCGCTCACGCCCCAACATAGTGCAGCCCGCCTCCAGTGGTGTCGCGACAGGCGTGAATGGAGGGACGAATGGAGACGTGTCGTCTTCAGCGATGAGAGTCGCTTCTGCCTTGGTGCCAATGATGGTCGTATGCGTGTTTGGCGCCGTGCAGGTGAGCGCCACAATCAGGACTGCATACGACCGAGGCACACAGGGCCAACACCCGGCATCATGGTGTGGGGAGCGATCTCCTACACTGGCCGTACACCACTGGTGATCGTCGAGGGGACACTGGATAGTGCACGGTACATCCAAACCGTCATCGAACCCATCGTTCTACCATTCCTAGACCGGCAAGGGAACTTGCTGTTCCAACAGGACAATGCACGTCCGCATGTATCCCGTGCCACCCAACGTGCTCTAGAAGGTGTAAGTCAACTACCCTGGCCAGCAAGATCTCCGGATCTGTCCCCCATTGAGCATGTTTGGGACTGGATGAAGCGTCGTCTCACGCGGTCTGCACGTCCAGCACGAACGCTGGTCCAACTGAGGCGCCAGGTGGAAATGGCATGGCAAGCCGTTCCACAGGACTACATCCAGCATCTCTACGATCGTCTCCATGGGAGAATAGCAGCCTGCATTGCTGCGAAAGGTGGATATACACTGTACTAGTGGCGACATTGTGCATGCTCTGTTGCCTGTGTCTATGTGCCTGTGGTTCTGTCAGTGTGATCATGTGATGTATCTGACCCCAGGAATGTGTCAATAAAGTTTCCCCTTCCTGGGACAATGAATTCACGGTGTTCTTATTTCAATTTCCAGGAGTGTATATAAAACTACCGACGTTTCGGCCTCTTTTGCAAGCTACTTTCTTCAGGGTGTTGTAAACAAAAACATTCTGAAGAAAATCGCTTGCAATATTGACCGAAACGTCTGTAGTGTTATATATATTGACAACGCGGTCAGAAATCAAGAAAAATCTTATTGAATGTGACAATGGCTGTGGAAACCTACGCTTAAATGGGGAAATGTTGTTCATCGAAGGTCGCGAGGGAAGAGTGAGGCGTCTAGTCGGCCTTAGTAAGCTGCAATTTGGGTGTGCACCTAGGTTGGGTAGGATTCAGTAAGCGGACAGCAATTGGGAAATGGTCGCTCGAGTATGTGTCGCAGATAATGAACCACTCGAGGCACAGGGAAAGCTGGGCAGTGCAGAGGGATAGGTCCAAATGCGAGCAGGTGTTCGTGGAGCTAGAAAGAAACGTGGGTGCTCCTGTTAAGTTGATGAGAAGGGCAGCCAGGAGGATTTCAAACTAGTTCTGGGAGAACACCAAAGGGGATGATGCACTTTAAAGTCACCGAGCAGCAGAAAGGGATGAGATAGCTGCCCGATAAGCTGGATGAAGTCTGCCCTTGTGGCATCGAATGACAGAGAGATGTACACGGAACAAAGGGAAAAGGCCAAGTGAGGAAGGAAAAGGTGAGCTGCAACAGCTTGAAGGCGGTAATCATGGAGATGAGATGACTATAAACATCATCCCATATGAGTAGCATGACACCCCCATGAGATGGAATGCCTTCCTCGGGGTGAGGTCAGATTGACCAGGAAGAATTGCGAGAGCTCAAAGCGGTGGCGAGGACGCAGCTTTGTTTCCTGAAGGCAGAGAACAAGCGGACGCTGCGATTCTAAGAGTGGCCTAAATTCTCTTGTTGCATCGAATACTGTGAGTGTTCTGTTGGACGAGAGTCATGACGAGGGAGAAATGAAGGGATGTCACCTCGGCGGCTGACGAGTGCTAGTCTTCGAGAACTAGCTGTTACAGTGGAAAGAAGCAGGAGTATCCTGCTCCGTGGGGTCTACAGAAGCGTCGGCATTCTCCTGCTGTCGGCCTGCGGAGACTAAGGCAAGAAAACGGTTAGTGGTGCGCACCACCGACAAGGAGGTCGGCCGAGCAGGGATATCAGTTAGCGACACTGTCGAAGAGGTTCTTTGAGTCTAGAAGGTTCAAATGGTTCAAATGGCTCTCAGCACTATGGTACTTAACATCTGAGGTCATCAGTCCCCTAGAACTCAGAACGACGCGGTGGCGCGGTTCCAGACTGAAGCGTCTAAAACCGCTCGGCCACACCGGCCGGCGTCGTAGAAGGAGAAGACGGTTGGCCTCTGTTTGACTTCTTCCGGTTGACAGAGGAAGACTCGGGTGTTGGTTGGCTGGAGGGACGTAGAAAGTCTTCATGGGAGTATTCCGTCTCTCCTTTCTGGCCTTACAGCTGTGTAACAGGTGACTTCGCCCCGTGAGGCGTAAGTTTGGAGGCATGCTGCACCGCAGGAGGAGGAGGCGCAGACGCTACCACGGCAGTGGGCGATTTCACAACCGTGGAGCTAACTTTGAGGTCGTATGTGTGGCCATGACCTTCTTGGAGCGAGACGTAGCAAGAAAAGTACTGTAGGTTCCAGGTGGTAGAACGCCGGTTTTCCAACTAGCCAACAACTTGCGAGCGAGCGGTAAAGCACTTTTTCCTTCAACCAATTCTCCTGGACAGCCCACTCATCGAGATACACGTGACAACCGCGGGAGGATGTCGCATGGTAACCATTTCAGTTGATGCAGCACAGAGAAGGAGGCGGACAGTCTCCCTCGTGTGCATCCCTACCACAGGTTACACATTTGGCTGGGAGTCGACAGGACCCTCTGGTGTAGTTGTAAAGATAACACTGGTAGCAGCGTATTAGGTTCAAAATATGCGGTCTGACTGTGATAACATCATAGCCCACTTTGATCTTTGACAGAAGAACCACTCTATGAAAAGTGAGAAAGAGACTGCGCGTGGGCACTAAGGGGGCATCTACTTTTTTTATCACCCGATGTACTACGATGACACCCTCATCAGAGAGATACATTTGCATTTCTGCCTCCGTCAGGCCATCAATCAGCCTAATGTAAATAACTCCATGAGAAGAATTCAGCGTTCGATGGGCGTCGACACGAACAAGATGGACATGAAGCAACGAAGCTGTAAGCAGTTGTGCCTGAGAATCAGAAGTAGTCAGCAAAAGCATAGTGCCGTTGTGTAAACGACAGCAGGATTTCGCAGAGCCAACAATTGCATCAACACTTTTCTGAATAATAAACGCATTTACCGTAGCGAAGAACTGACCGTCTTCAGTATGTGAAATCACGACGAATTATGGGAGAGCTGGGAGGATTTTGAGTCGTTAGCCTCATTCCGTTTACGATTCGTAGACGTTGAGTGTGAAGACGATTTTCTGATTGTGAGAAACGCCTACATGATCGCCAGCGTGTCCGCTAGCGCGCTCCCTCCAGCCGGGGCCCCTTCAGAAGATGGCGCCCCCGCCTTAGGTGATACTTCTAACCTCAGGTAACACCTCTTGAACTCCTGGCAGAGGACCAATCGGCAGATTGGGAAGTTAGCAGCTCAGGCAATCACCCCTCCCTGGGCCTGGCCTGTACTGCGGAGTACCTGAAAACCCTACCTGTCAACCCATGACTGGAAATTAGGCCTTACTCTGTCACGTGTTCAGCGTCAAACGCCTGAGCCGGCTTTCAGGACGGCACAGGAAGGAATAAGAGAAAGAGAAACCTAAATAGGAGGAAGGATAGGAGAAGGTGAACGAAGAAAGAAAAAAGGAACGAAAAATAGTAGAGAGCATTCTGATATTGACTTCCAAAACTGCAGAGTGTATTTCCAAAAGCAGCCCAGACATGTTCACCAAGGAAGAGTATAAAGAACAGCAAGGGGATAGACATTCAGCACTGCAAAGGCTGGGGCCCCATTGTAGCCAAACACGAACCCGCCAAAGAGCGGGGGACAATCCCCGGGTTTATCCATGAAATGTATGACACAATCATTCCCAATAACCGAGTCTATGACGATGAGACTAGGCAAGTTATTCCACATGCCGAATAGTCTGCTGAATCGATGAGGGTGGCCCCTACATTGACGGCGACACGTATAGAAGAGATTGTTCTGAATCATCGCCAGTTCCTGGTATTTTCTGTGAAAAAGAGGTCTCTTCGCCCAGTTGTCACTATAGAAGCTTTTACAGGTGAGCTACTCAATTTCTTGAACGAAAAGTGAAAGACTCATTTCGCCACTGGTTATATACAGATAGGGGCAGCCCTATAGGGGACTGAACCTTCAAAGAATTGCACAATTTACGATCAGTCTTAGAAAGCATTTCTGGTGAAGTACTGGTCAGACTGCGTACAAGAGATTTTCCAAAGTGGTTTTTAACTCTGAAATATACTACCCCAAGCATGGTACTACAAGAAAATATTTTGAGCAGTAATTGGCAAAACTCGCTACTGGGAGGTTCCCGTAGCCAATAAGGACTTTATCCGGATTTTGAAAGCTAAACTACCGGTCAGTATTCGGGAAAAGTTGATCGTAATGAAACTGAGCACTTAATATCCGTTCTCCATTCGACATACTTGATCCAGGAAGACTTTACAAATAACAGCAGCACCAGCGGCACGCAGGTGGTGACTTCCAACTGGTCCACCAATGATAATGGCGGCAGCAATGCATGTAATGGTGAAGGTGCCGTACCACATGCATGACCATGCAAATCAAAACAGAGATGTAAATACACAGAACTTGCCACATTTCTACGGGTGATCAAGAAACAATAACAGTATGTTCAATCTAGGGCATCATGTAAATCGAAATGGACCTCATAATAATCATTGGCATCGAAATAATTGCAATCAGTGGCACCCAACACAGTCAATCTCCCAGCACCTCATAACCATAATCATAGTGACAGACTGGCCAATAGAATGAGAGCTCAACCGAATTGGCAGTCATCATAAAGCGACCCTATAATATACAAAAGGTTTCACTTCAATCATATAGTCAGGAGATGTATTCCAGCCCATGAGCTACAAGGGAGGTGGTAAGGTGAGAGATACGAAATAGATTTTGTACATGACTTTTGGTTTTTTAAACATTTTCGCTTTTCCATTTTTTGTGTGTTTAATTAATCATATGTATGTAACAGAGTAATTTCCGTCAGCTACCTGGATATGTGAAGCATTGCTTACTGCAGAGATCCAAGCAGCAAATGTCAATTATTTTTCATGTTCTGTATACACATACGGACTAATCCTCCATGATGAAGTTATGCTCAGTACATGTGAATCATAACTGGGTAAGAGAATTCACATTTTTATGTGTATGTTTTTACGCAGTCAACGTATGAAGAAAAGTATCGTTTTAAACAGTAATTTTAATAAAACATAACTCTTTAGACAAATTTCTCCCAACGTTAAATGACTTGGAGGCGTTCCTGACTGTGGAAGTTTGAATTTTCGTAATTTTTTAACATCATATGCACGTATTTTGTAAACTGACTCATTCCATATCATGCTGAGAAACTGATCGTTCAAATAATCTGTGGGACCTATAACTAACAAAGTGGCTTTTCAGGAAACATACTACCTCGAAGGTCATTCTGGGAATGCATGCTGTGGACTGTGTTCCCCATCCGAGGAAAGCCTAGGAAGTCGTTATGTGCCATGTCAAGATAACACTGGACGTAAGACAAACCTTAATAACTCGAGGAAGCAGTATGTTGACTGTCAGCCTTATGAAATGACTGAGCTGTTGTCATAGAGGAAGAACAACCTGTCGGATGTATTTGCAAACATGTCCCTACAAACAAATAAAAGTGATAAATCAAACTTTATGGCTATCCATCGTATTCTGGTGAATGTATAAATGCAAGGCAAAGCCTAATCGATCATCGATTAACTCTCCTCCCTGATCTGTGTTTTATCACGAGGAGAAGAATTTCACAAAAAAATGTGATTTTTTAATCTCGTCAGTTAGCTAAGTTTAAGTTTTTCCAGAACAGCTGCCCATTAATAAAATTTTCAAGACATCAGTCAAGTCCAGATCCATGGCGACTTATGTCGGTCTACGTTCTGTTGAAATTCTAGTCTTTTGACAGATTTTATAACTGTAACATAGTTCAACATTTTCAGTAACTAACTGCGAATGGGAATGTAACAGATACAAAAACCAAATGAGAAAGTTCAGCAGTGAAGTAATTCTTTATGAGGCTAAAAGACGAATAGATAACCCTCTTTGAGGAAACGATAGATAAAATATTTCGGCACTACTCCTATAATTGGCCATTATAAACAGTATCGAGTTAATGAGTAATACAAAAAATACTGACAGGTTTCCAGTAACGTATACTAACACAGGATAACTTTGAACTTATTATGAAATTGGAAGTATTATCCCCATGGTAGAGAAAAAAGGACGATCAAACTCAGGAGAAGAAAAAACCATACTGATAACAGTTTTCAGATGAACTGATGCACGTACATGGGGTTGGTGAATAACTTATATCTACGATACATTACCATACCGATCGCAGAAAATAACCATCAATAACAAAATATTTATTAGAACAATAATGAAACCAATAAGAGAAGAGTATAGAAAGAAATGGGAGACTCAGTGCTAATGAAAATAGAATCTCATTTTTCTCTGACCTGTCGACGATTAAGATACCATTGCCACAAAACTTCAAGGTCTTATTAAGAGATTATAGAAAAAACAAATGTCTTCTATAATAGCTTAAAAATAACTGAAGATTTGCGATACATGAGTAATTGAGCAGGCAGTAGTATTGATCACCAACTATTAGCCTCAAATAAATTTGACGAAAGAGATGTACAGGCCCAACAAATAAATAATTGAAAATGCAGGAAATCAGATTTGGCACATACAACAAACAGGTCGTCACTTCGTTTGTAGTGCAATAACGTATTCAGATGTATGACTATCTTCCGGCTTCAACTATAATTTCACACTCTCCTTGAAAGATATTTTCTCTTAAAGACATGAAATATCTAATGACAGCTCATGGAATCACATTATATGGTTCAACTTTATGTAAGTTTAGATAAGCAGTTAAGACATAACACTTTCGATTTTATATTAGGAAAGTAAGGCAACCGATACGAATAAATGAAATGGTTTATAGTTGTTAGCCCTCAGAATACACCAAACATTTACTATTAGTGTAACGAAACATGTAAAAACTACCGTTATTTTATTATAACTTTTAGAATGTGCTTCAGCAGTGATGCATATCAAAAGCACAAATTTAGTTGTTTATTTACATAAATAGCACTGGAAGTAATTTACAATATCCGTCACTTAAGCAGTAAAACTTCCACCATTTGCTGAATGTTGAAACACAAATGTCGTGAGCGTGACGCACATTTAGGCGCCGGTAGGGGAAGAAATTTTAGCGTGTGCTCGTCAACAGCAGCCGCTGATCACCGCCATCTGCGTGCCTACGATGTGGTGCCTGATGAGGATGGCCGCGGGCAGACATCCGCAACCGCTGCTCGCCCATTCCTCCCGGCACACTGCTGCGCGCTGTATCACTTGACGAGCATTTTGCAGGCACGCCTTTTCGCGAGCCGAGAGTAACCCCCCTGTCGTCCGTTAGCCACGAATGCTCAGTTTGCAGCGCGTCTCGGTGCCCCATCTGCATAACGTTTCCACTTTGCGCGTTTCCACGTCAGCTCTCGTAATGACGACTTGGCAGTGCTGTATTCTCGCGCGGTGGTGTGAGGAACGTAGAGCGGGAAAACGAGGGAGAGAGAGACGGAGAGAGAGGGAAAGAGATGGAGAGAGAGAGAGAGAGAGAGAGAGCCTCGCGTGCTTTCTCCGGGCCGGGGCTGCTCCCGTGCATTTCACTGATTGCGAGCAATCCTCCGATTTCTCTTCCTCCAACTCCTGCGCCTTCTCCTCCATCCCTCCCTTTACTTTCCCTCCTTCCACCGTATCGTTCCTCCGGCACAGATGGAATTCTGATTCCGGGGGCTGCTTTCGGAGAGTGCGGTGTCCTTTCGGAAAAACGGCAGCGTCAGTGAGAATGGATGGCGCTCAATCAGAATATCGCCTCTGCCACTGCATTCAGTCAAGTCCCCCTCCACCCTCCCCTCCCTCCCACTCGTTTCCTATGAGGCTCTGGGACTCCTTCTTCGCACCAAATGTCAATTTTGACGCTGCATCTCTTTCTGCGTCTCGCTTCGTTCAAGTGGCGATCTCATCAGTGAATTCTTTCTACGTGGATGCCATACACTGATCACAAAAGTGCACGAAATTTATATGCGGATTGCTGTTCTGGCATCTCTATGTATTTACAATACGTTAATAAGAAATTAAATACACGAACGTAGCCTAATCGTTACTGAACAACATCTAGGTTAGCAAGCAGGAGTTGCGATAATTGTTACACTTCTTTTACTTTCCGCTGCTTTCTGTTAATAACATAAGTAAAGGAGGAAAGCAATTGCTTATAATACATTTATTGATATAATAATACAGAGTACATAAGGCTTCACCTCCGATTTATGCAGAGTGAAGGCCTCCTAGACAGACGAAAGTCTAGCGAACCCAAACTGAGCGTGAGGATGGCGATGCCAGAAGGGTTCAATTAATTCCTTAGTAAAATTTCGCCAAGTCTTGTGACTACAAATTTTAGGTCTTTTTGGTTTGTGTAAAATCAGTAAGCGGATCAGAGCCGTTTGTTCCAGGGTTGGCCACGGCGTTCCAAACCGCACACGAACCGAAGTACAGGCCGGCTGGTGCCCGAAGTTGGCCTATGTTGGTCTTGCTTTGTCCTTCTCGGTAGTACCCGGAAGAGCGCGACGTTTCATTCAGCACTGCGGTGCGGCATTTTTCGCTCGGGACGACTTTTTTCCGTTAGACAGAATCGCGGCGTCAGCGCCGTTTATCCTTCGGTATTTGGTCGTGGTATGAAGAAAATTAGCAGTCCCAGTGGCTGTTTGCGCAAAAAGAGGGTGTCTACCACTCTGTCGCCACAAGCATTCGAAAATGAACGGGAATGACCGAAGACAGAGATGAGAATTCTCAGTTTACTATGAAACTACATTTCACAACACAATACAGAGAGAATTTAAATATATTGTTGGAGGTGAAAGAGCAAAGAATTACGACAATCTACAGATGGTATTCATTGTTCTGTGCGTCATGAAGTACTTTCTGCTACATTTTTAGACATGCAGCACATGAAAGACTTGTTGATAGAAACGGTACTTTTTATGAAGTCACATGCATTATTCCACTGTCGGCTGCAACAGGTCTTGATGTGAAAGAACGGAGGGTATGGAGATTTTATATATTACTGTGAAGTACGATAGGCATGGGGCATGCCCGGAAACCAATTTCGATTAAAATCTCAATGAGTGAAGGAACGAAAAAATAGTACATCCGGAGTGGTTTGTAGGCATCGAATAGTAAGTGTAATTCACTGCATACTGCCCACAGTAAGGCCGGCCGCGGTGGTCTAGCGGTTCTGGCGCTGCAGTCCGGAACCGCGGGACTGCTACGGTCGCAGGTTCGAATCCTGCCTCGGGCATGGGTGTGTGTGATGTCCTTAGGTTAGTTAGGTTTAAGTAGTTCTAAGTTCTAGGGGACTTATGACCTAAGATGTTGAGTCCCATAGTGCTCAGAGCCATTTGAACCATTTGAACCCACAGTAAGATATTGCATCATGAGTAGAAGCTTATTTATTATCTGGTGCGGATGAATTTACGAAGAATATTGCGTAGCAGTTGGGACAAATTCTAACAGAAAACAAAGACCATTTCTAGAAAATAACTGTCGTTAAAGAAAACGAGAGGTTTGAAGAATTCATTGTGGTCTTGGGAGAATTACAGTGACAGTTTTCTAAAGGTTTTGAAGACACTGCGAGTCTGACATCTGTTTTCGGTCTGTTTCCGAGTCCGTTTGCCCGTTCATTGAAAGTGCTGCTGCGTATTTCAAGATGGAACTAATGCAGCTGCAACGTAATTCTCGTTTTAAAGACAAATCCGTTAGCGTTAAAACGATGTAGGGCGTTACATTGTTATACTGAATCAGTGTTTCCTCGTCTTCATAACGAGGTTTGCAGAAGTGCTACAATATTTTGATACACATGTCTATGTGTTTTCGGTTATGAAAATACATGAGTCATGATAACGTGGCAACCAGAGAGCGAGAATCTGTGAAATTGGTTGAGACTCTAAACATACCGACAGTGCAACAGAAAAAAATTGAATCATGTCTTCATTGTGGCAAACAAAATCAAGTAATACTGACCATTTGTTTCGTTTATGATGGATGTTGTTGGGATACGTGGGATGTGAAACCAAGTTGTAAGCAGTGTGACCACATTGCCATTTGAATATAGCGAGTTCGCAGTTGTCCCTCTTCCTCTTCATCAAGCTCAGACAGTGTAGCATGGCAGTAGGAGAAGGGTGCAGCAGTATTAACACTACCGCTCATTAACAAGGGCACGGCTCACGGGCTGAATTGTTGCCACCTCTCCTCCCCTCCCCCCCTCCCGCCAAGACTTAGTCACTCGAATATACACTCCTGGAAATTGAAATAAGAACACCGTGAATTCATTGTCCCAGGAAGGGGAAACTTTATTGACACATTCCTGGGGTCAGATACATCACATGATCACACTGACAGAACCACAGGCACATAGACACAGGCAACAGAGCATGCACAATGTCGGCACTAGTACAGTGTATATCCATCTTTCGCAGCAATGCAGGCTGCCATTCTCCCATGGATTTCCACCTGGCGCCTCAGTTGGACCAGCGTTCGTGCTAGACGTGCAGACCGCGTGAGACGACGCTTCATCCAGTCCCAAACATGCTCAATGGGGGACAGATCCGGAGATCTTGCTGGCCAGGGTAGTTGACTTACACCTTCTAGAGCACGTTGGGTGGCACGGGATACATGCGGACGTGCACTGTCCTGTTGGAACAGCAAGTTCCCTTGCCGGTCTAGGAATGGTAGAACGATGGGTTCGATGACGGTTTGGTTGTACCGTGCACTATTCAGTGTCCCCTCGACGATCACCAGTGGTGTACGGCCAGTGTAGAAGATCGCTCCCCACACCATGATGCCGGGTGTTGGCCCTGTGTGCCTCGGTCGTATGCAGTCCTGATTGTGGCGCTCACCTGCACGGCGCCAAACACGCATACGACCATCATTGGCACCAAGGCACAAGCGACTCTCATCGCTGAAGACGACACGTCTCCATTCGTCCCTCCATTCACGCCTGTCGCGACACCACTGGAGGCGGACTGCACGATGTTGGGGCGTGAGCGGAAGACGGCCTAACGGTGTGCGGGACCGTAGCCCAGCTTCATGGAGACGGTTGCGAATGGTCCTCGCCGATACCCCAGGAGCAACAGTGTCCCTAATTTGCTGGGAAGTGGCGGTACGGTCCCCTACGGCACTGCGTAGGATCCTACGGTCTTGGCGTGCATCCGTGAGTCGCTGCGGTCCGGTCCCAGGTCGACGGGCACGTGCAGCTTCCGCCGACCACTGGCGACAACATCGATGTACTGTGGAGACCTCACGCCCCACGTGTTGAGCAATTCGGCGGTACGTCCACCCGGCCTCCCGCATGCCCACTATACGCCCTCGCTCAAAGTCCGTCAACTGCACATACGGTTCACGTCCACGCTGTCGCGGCATGCTACCAGTGTTAAAGACTGCGATGGAGCTCCGTATGCCACGGCAAACTGGCTGACACTGACGGCGGCGGTGCACAAATGCTGCGCAGCTAGCGCCATTCGACGGCCAACACCGCGGTTCCTGGTGTGTCCGCTGTGCCGTGCGTGTGATCATTGCTTGTACAGCCCTCTCGCAGTGTCCGGAGCAAGTATGGTGGGTCTGACACACCGGTGTCAATGTGTTCTTTTTTCCATTTCCAGGAGTGTAGAACCCAAATATAAGATGACAGGGGCGGCCGAAATATTGACTTCAGTCTTCCAAAATTATTTCAGGCATCAACACGGGATTTTTCGATGCTAATACCTCCATTTCTGCTAGTGATGAAAACTAAAGTCAAGTGTTTGAAACAGAAGCCGGGCTAGGTACCATTTGTATATCCAACAGAGGGACCGTCTTTGTGTCACTGTCCTACAACACAGGGTAAGAGTAGAAATATTACACATTTACCATTTTCAATAAAATTCTTCAGGGTATCAGACCGCATCGTCATAATTTAAAATGCGCCAACGTTTCGGCCAGCGTTGCAGCTAGCCTTCATCAGGGCCTTACGTTAAACTGCTAAATGAAACTCACTTGGTTCCTTAAATAGCTGCACGAGAAAACTGTGTCGTTACTTGATTGGCTGTAAAAGGGGGGAGGAGGAGGGGTGAAAGGTATGCTTTATTGGTGTTTCCTTTATTATCTGTCATTGGCTGAAATAGCTGTTTTCTATTGGTCTTTATATTAATCCACCCCATTGATAATAAAGGAAACACCAATAAAGCATACCTTTCACCCCTCCTCCTCCCCCCTTTTACAGCCAATCAAGTAACGACACGGTTTTCTCGTGCAGCTATTTAAGGAACCAAGTGAGTTTCATTTAGCAGTTTAACGTAAGGCCCTGATGAAGGCTATCTGCAACGCTGGCCGAAACGTTGGCGCATTTTAAATTATGACGATGCGGTCTGATACCCTGAAGAATTTTATTGAAGATGACAACGGCCGCGGAAGCCTACGCTTACATTTCCCATTGTTTAGCAAATGGAGAAAATTGGATGGTTCCGTTTGCATTTGATGTGGTCTACGGTAGGCTTGATATGGAGACACCATTAGCTAAAGGGCGATTCCTCAGAAAATCCCACAAAAGCGGATTTTAGCTGTGTTCTGGCCGTCACAAGGGGACCAAATTCCAGCCGAGAGGGCGGCTACGCATAGCAAATAACTGAAATTTTGGCAATACACCCCTACGATCCCGATCTCGAACAAACTCGAAGATTTTTTTGATCCCTTTATCTGTTTCCATGATAGAGAGGTTCGAAATGACCCTACTTCTACAGGTAAAATCCGGTATGAGGCGAAATCTAAATAATAAATAACCGTAACAATTTGTTAAAACTGTAACGGTATACTCTCTAGGCATTTCTCTAGAAGCGGAATTTCCTCAGTTCCAAAAACCTTTACCCGTTACGAAGAAACACCCCCTGAACTAGTTTTTTGGCTACCAAAACCCAGCGACGGATTCAGCGGCGGCAGTGCACAACAAATGGCTGTAATTTTAGCGTTGTATTCCTAAGATACTGATCTCGACCAACAAAAAATCTTCTTTATACCTTTATCTGAGATACAGAGGTTCGAAGTTATTTTATTTGCACACTTAAAATACGCACGTAAAATCCGGTGTCAGGCGAAAATGTAATTTATGAAGTGAGTTAAGTCAGATAAATATGCTGTAAAGTGTCTACGTTAGTCTCTGTGAACCCCATTTTGAAGTACTGAAGCACACGCAAAATTGTTTTGGGCACCAATTTCCGTCTTAAGTGTAAAATTAGTTTTGCCTTATTTCAATTTCACATAAAACTACCCAAATCATACTGACTAGTACATTTCTTTTCATATGCGTTTCGTGCCCTGTTGCAGCAGGGCAAAGAAGGGAACCAGAGGAAAAAAATGTTTTTATATGAGCACAAAAAATTCGAATATGATCCTTTTTATTAAAAGATTCTGAAGAGTTGGGCACCTGTTGCGTCGTTGTACCTTCCTCAGTATCTATAAACATTTTCTCAAAAATCTAACATGAGAACATACTCGCGCGGTTTTATACTGAGAGAGTAGACAGTCGCAGTGGCAAGGAGACGGAAAAATAATAAATTCTGGAAGACAGTAGACAGTTCAAATGGTTCAAATGGCTCTGAGCACTATGGGACTCAACTTCTGAGGTCGTCAGTCCCCTAGAACTTAGAACTACTTAAACCTAACTAACCTAGGAACATCACATACATCCATGCCCGAGGCAGGATTCGAACCTGCGACCGCAGCGGTCTCGCGGTTCCAGACTGTAGCGCCTAGAACCGCTCGGCCACTCCGGCCGGCGACAGTGGACAGTGACTGTGTTACTTAAAGAGCGGAGGAGAAAATGGCAGTGTAGTAGAAAGCGAGGGACACCATGCTAGTAAACCATAGCTGACAGTGACATAACTGCGCTAGGAAAAGAGTGAAGACGAAAGCGCCAGCGGTGGGGTGGGGTGGGGTGGTGAGAAAGAGAAAGTGGAAGTGGGTGAGAGGCAGTGATAAGGAGAGAGCTTATGACAATGACGGTGAGGAAGAAAGAAACAGGGTGAGGAGAGACAACAGCAGTACGAAGGAATATTGCCAGTAAGAGAGACGAGCAAGAGGAAGACAGTGGCAGTGAGCGGATACTGTAGCAGTAGGACAGAGCGAAGGAGACTATGGCTGTGACGCAGGATACAACTACAGAGAGACACAAAGAGCAATGAGTTGGTGTGAATTATTGAGTCAGAAAAGACAAACCGAGCGAGGTGGCGCAGTTGTTAGACACTGGACTCGCATTCGGGAGGACGACGGTTCAATCCCGCGTCCGGCCATCCTGATCTAGGTTTTCCGTGATTTCCCTAAATCGCTCCAGGCAAATGCCGGGATGGTTCCTTTCAAAGGGCACGGCCGACTTCCTTCCCCGTCCTTCCCTAATCCGATGAGACCGATGACCTCGCTGTCTAGTCTCCTTCCCCGAAACAACCAACCAACCAGAAAAGACAAATGCGCTTGTTGGGCATGCGCTAGTGAGTGTGAGGTGAGTTGCTGCTAGGGGAGATTGCGGCCGTTAGGAAAGTAGAATGAGGCAGCTGGTACCCCACTTTTCACTCGGAGTCTTGTAAACAAACAGAAACAAGATGTGACTTTCCATGCTTCCCCGACGGATCTGTTGCAAATACGCTTCTCGGGTTTGCCGCCGGATCGTATTGTGCAAATCGCACAATATTTCTTCGATGCAAAAACAGGGAAAACAATAACTTCCGTTTCCTCAATTGACGCAACGCGTAGCTTAGATTTATTTCAGACTTTGACCGCAGGAGCGTCCGTCAGCACAGTCATTGCCCACAGCGTGCGCGCGGATGGTCTTTCTGTGGCTCCCAGCAGGGAGCACCAGGAGCGCCGCTTTCCTCCAACTACGAGCGTCTTCCCGTGCACGCGTGTTGCCTGCTCCCGTCATGATAAATTCCGACGCCGCCGCGCGATTATCATCAGTCGCGCCTTGCAGCAGTGACAGCAGCAGCTACCACCACCTGATGATGTCGAGCAGTTGCATCGAAGAAATATTGTGCGATCCGGCGGCAAACCCGAGAAGCGTATTTGAAACACGAACAAATTTGCAAATTTTGTTTTCCTATAGGAGCATATTTCCGCTGGCACTGTAATACATTTCGTCCTTTTAACCATCACACTAAAGGCGAAATGGCAGATATTACGACAGACGAGCGTGGAATAAAAACTGAACTGAATTTCCTCAACAATAGAAGGGCAAATGCAGCAGATAACATACCTGTGGGGTTCTGCAGAGATTATGCAAAAGATCTAGCTCCTCATATAGCATCGTTTTTCTGCACGTCACTGTAACAACGTGGGGTACCTAGCGCATAAAAAATATTTTGGTCATTCTCGCGTTATCATAAACCTATCTTACTGACGATAGTTTGTTGCAGAAGTATGTTTTATACTCACACAGTGTGATGTTCACGCGGAACTAAAATCCTCTCTTTTACATAAAGTAATTTACGTCACGCTCAGGATGCTTATGTTCAAATATTCTGCAGGGGATGACAGTTTTATCAGCACGGATTCCACGCACAAAGATCATGAGATCATACGAAACTCAGATTACTCTGTTCAGCCGTGAGATCAAGTGCGTCGTAGACAAAGGCGCTCTGTAGCTCTGTAGCTGCCCAAACAGTGATCTAAACATGAAA
This sequence comes from Schistocerca cancellata, assembly GCF_023864275.1. Taxonomy (NCBI): domain Eukaryota; kingdom Metazoa; phylum Arthropoda; class Insecta; order Orthoptera; family Acrididae; genus Schistocerca; species Schistocerca cancellata. Next base: position 637,036,321 of record NC_064631.1, on the reverse strand, counting down.
CAATTAGCTTTACCACTTTTTTATAAGAGAAAACGTAAGCTAGCACCTTACGTGATCAACGACGTGGCTCCATTTTTTTTTCGAAAGCTCTACTACGAAATACTAACATACCACACTACCAAGGACGGATGTAAAATCTAATGAAGATGTTATTTGAGGAACTAGATGTAACGCCATGGATAATAGATATACCATAGCACAAAGCAAAAAACGAGAAATTATATAATAACACTAACAAGAAATGAATGAGGGAGAGGATATACGTTAAGAATTACATACTCAGTACGTATCTGTTCCTTAGGCTACTGTACAGTGTGTGGTAAGTGATACAGCATACCAGGAAATTTTTCTCCACTCTCGTTCAATCCTTAGATGATTCCTTCAGGAATCTTGTCTTTCCTCTACATGAGCTGGTATCTCATGTAGTCATTGTTCGAGATGTCTGTTGGAGGAAGTTACGCGGATCTCTACAACAACAGTTGTCGGGGGCCTACAAGGCACCTTCACGTAGCACTTCGCGCAGGAAATGTATTCGACATAAATCCACCAATTCTGCTTAGAATATTCTTCTGCTTCATTAATCCAAAGTTCTGAAGATTCCACAACGAGAAAAAATGGCCGTCTGGTGGTAAGAAAGAGGCCACTTGAGAGCCTGAAACCAGCCTATTTGCGTGATAGATGTACTGCACCTACACCTGAACTTGTGGTCTGGTGAGCGTTTTCCTGCGACAGCAGAAGCAATCTTGTGGTTATCCCACGACCCCTGTAAGTCAGTCTGGCGATTCGACCTGTTGTGCTGCCATTTATGGAAAACATTTGAGAGGTTTTCTCCAATTGGACAACGCTCGCCCGTATACAGGTGTGATAACACAACACGCTCTACAAAATGTCGACATGTTGCCTTGGCCTGTTCTATCACCACATCTGTCTCCGAGCGAGCATACATCCGACATCATCGGACGAGAACTTCGGCGTCCTCCACAAACAGCTGTATTGACTGACCAAGTGCAACAGGCATGGAACTCCATCCAACAAACTGACCTCCGGCACCTGCAGAACTAATTGGTTGCACGCTTGCATCAAACACATTTTGGCGGTTACACTGGTTATTAATGTGCCACAATGTCACATTTGCAATGTGCGGTGTTGGATACATTTCTAACAAGAATTTCTGCAGTATCGCAGAACGAACATTGAGCTTCTCGTAGCCCTAACACATGACTTCGTTCAAACTCAGTGAGGTGTTGACAATGGCGTCTTTGTCGCATTATGACGTTCTAGGGTAACATCAGCTCCCCTCTTCCATCCTCAAAGGAATCTAACGCAGGCGATTGTTGCAAGGTGTACTTAAAGTAAACCTAATTGGCATCCTCATGGTGGTGCTACTGGCGCCACTCTTGTGTGGCTGACTTAAAATTTGCAATAGCATATGCCGCACTTACATTAACCTGTGATCTTACAACTATAATCGCTTCAATATGTTACCTAGACAAATGAATTCTATAAATTTCCGTACTCAACACTAATGTTTTTTTGGTATTACGACGTTTTCCCATCAGTGTATTCGAAAAAGAAATGATGATGTATGTACAAATGCTACTCAGACTAAAAATATTGGCACAGGACAGAAATGCGTGATATTCTCAATCAAACAACTCGGAGGACTAGCAAACAACAGCTGCGTCCATAACTCCACAAGACAACTGGTGGTATATAGAAGAGTACCAATGTTAGATTTCTCCTTTCCTATTTCAGTTGTGAATGGTGCACGGGAGGAACGTTTGTTGGTAAGAATCCGTGTGAACACGAATCTCTGTGATTTTACCTCCATGATCTTTTCGCGAGTTAAACGCAGCATGAAGTAATGGTTGACTGCTCATGTAATTTTTATCAGTGAATCACGTCAACAACACCTATCTTGTAACATATGGGCTTGTATGAGCTTCTCCTTCACGTTCGCTTGCAACTAACAAAACTCTGACGAGACCTGCTGTTTCCTTTGTACCTTCACTGTGAAACGTCCCCTTAGAAAAATTATACATGACTGTGCTTAAACTGACACACAATATTTTTAGCGCAACGCAATGTGACTTTCAATAATCCCTACAAAAGAATGGCCCTGACTAACATTAACCTATACCTTTCACAAATCACTTACCTCACAAAATTCTTCGTTACTCGAACTACTGCAATACAGCGAGAGCCACTACTGCCAGCTAAATAAAAGATTCAAACTACGGAAGGCACAAACTACTGATAGGGATAGTTAGCAAATGAAAGATTTCAATAGAGAACAAACAATGTATTTACCTTAATTGTCATAATATATATATATATATATAGCAATTCATGACATCCATCCACTTTCAAAAATCCCTACAAAAGAATGGCCCTGACTAATATTAACCTATACCTTTCACAAATCACTTACCTCACAAAAATCTTCATTACTCTAACTACTGCAATACAGCGAGCGCCACTACTGCCAGCTAAATAAAAGATTCAAACTACGGAAGGCACTAACTACTGATAGGGATAGTTAGCAAATGAAAGATTTTAATAGAGAACAAACAATGTATTTACCTTAATAGTCATAATATATATAGCAGTTCATGACATCGAGTCTTACAAATTTCACAACTCCGCCATATCTCTCCCCACATCCACCACTGCTGGCGGCTCACCTCTAACTGCGCAACGCTACGCGCTGTTCACATCCAGCTGCCCAACACTACAATGGCTGACAACAATGCAAACTGGCCACAGACTGCACACAGCACAGCCAGTGATTTTCATACAGAGCGCTACGTAACGTTGCCAATAAGAAAACATAAACAGCCTACTTACAAGTGTTTCCCCCGCAAATTTTTCTTGGGACGGGTGTCCGACTAAGGGCCAATATTCAAGACTCGTTTGAAACGGGGCAATGAAAACTACTTCCTTTCTGGGAGGAGTATACTTCTTGAGGATTAATCAGACTCAGTCTGGCATTGGCCTCCTTGTAATTTATTCCGTGAGATCGATCCACTTCTTGCATCTCCCTCTTCTAACGCAGTTTAGGGCATAGGCAATACTCCTGTTCCAACTTCACTTAATAACTCCATCTCTGTCTCGGTCGCCCTGCACTTTTTTTTCTTTTTTCCCTTATGCTTTGTGCATGTTTATATCGACTCGAATTAGTTTTCAAGCGTCCGCTTGAAGTGTTGCCTCTATTCTTCCCGCTACCTTCACATTCTCATTTGAATTATATATCACACATTCTGCTCAGAGCGGTCATTTTTCGTGTTGATCCTCCTTGGACAATATTTTCTTTCTTAAAAATCGCATTTCGGCTGACTATATGTTATTTTAATGCCTCACTCAGTCCATAATTTGCTGCCATAAAGCAGCATGGGCACTAACATTGTTTTATACAGTTTCAGTTTCGTGGCTTCAGTTTTCAAAATTCTGTTCATACGAGGGTTGAAACCTTAATAGTGGCAACTATTTATTTACAGCTCGTACAAAATAGATACTTGTTTCAAAGTTTTACTGACCTTCATAGTAGTGACCAGCATTGTGTATAACCCGTGGCCAGCGATATGGTAGTTGTAGGATACTCTCAGCAGTGCAAGTTGTGTTGACAGTTCGAGCGGCGCGGTCTATTGCCCTACGAATTTGTAGCTGTTCTGAAGCGAATACCGTGAGTGTATCCTTCTGTTTGGAAATCCAGTTGACTCACTAAGGCTTAAGTCAGGGGAGTGCAGTAGTTGGTATAGCACTTAGCAGTCCCATCAGTCAAACAAATCAGTAACAGTTTGCACTGTACGCGATTGAGCATTGTCCTGCAAATTGATGGTCAGGTCCTGCAGAAAGTTTGATCATCTCTGTCTCTATGCTGTGCATTTTTGGAACACAACTTATGAAACTACGACCAGCTTAGAGACAGAAGTGATGACATATTCTGCAGGACCCGATCAGCATTTTGCAGGACAATGCTCAAGGACGTAGAGTGCAAGCTGTTACTGATTTGATTGACTGAAGGTGTTGCTAAGTGCTATACCACGTACTCCACTCCCCTGAATTATGCTCTCGTGAATTCAACTGGATTTCTAAACTGAAGGAAACACTTCACGGCATTCGTTCAGAACTGCTACAAATTCATCGGGCAATAGACCGGGCCGCTCGAACTGTTAACACAACTGGCACTGCTAAGAGTATCCTACGACTTCCACATCGCTGACAACGGGTTATACACAATGCTGGTGACTACTCTGAAGGTCAGTAAAGCTTTGAAACACGTGTCTATTTTGTACGAGCTGTAAATAAATAGTTGCCACTATTAAAGTTCCAAACCTCGTAGTTCCACGTATGTTCCCAGATTTGTTTTTTTTCTGTGTTTTCGTCTACATTGAGATCTATTTCAGTACCTAAATAACTGAGACACTTGCTAAATTACTTGTTTTCGGTAACAATCTTAGATCGAACTGGAAATTTACCGTGATGGGCCCTAAATTTTGTTTCAGTAGCAGTTTTCATTGGATTGTAATGTATATTTCCCCCTTAAAGTAATTTATGGATGGAGTGTTGTAAATATACCTCTGTATTTTGTAATACAACTACACTGAAGCGCCAAACAAACTGACTTAGGCATGCGTAATCAAATACAGAGGTTAACAGGCAGAATACGGCGCTGCAGTCTCCAATGCCTATATAAGAAAACAAGTGTCTGGCAGGGTTGGTAGTTCGGTTACTGCAGCTACAATGGTAGGTTATCAAGATTTAAGTGTGTTTGAACGTAGTATTATAGTCTCTGCACGAGCGATGGGACACACCATCTACGATGTAGCGATGAAGAGGGGGTTTTCCTGTACGATTATTTCACGAGTGTACTGTGAATTTGACCAAACCAGTAAAATATTAATTCTCAGACAACCCTGTTGCCGAAAACAGATCCTTGAAGAACGGGACCAACAGAATCGTTCAACGTCACCGAAGCGCAACCCTTCCGCAGATTGCTGGAGATTTCAATGCCGGGCCAACAAGAAGTGTCAGCGTGTGAACCATTCAACGAAACACCATCGACATTGGCTTTCGGAGCCAAAGGCCCACTCGTGTGCCCTTGATGACACAAAGATTTACGCCACCCCTGAGTCTGACAACACCGACATTGGAGTGTTGATGACTGAAAACGTGTTCCCTGATCGGACGAGTCGCGTTTTAAATTGTATCGAGCGGATGGACGTGAATGGGTATGGAGACAACCTCGTGAATCGATGGACCCTACAATTCAGAAGGGGATTTTTCCAGTTGTTGGAGGCTGTGTAACGGTGTGTGGTTGGAGTGATATGCGACCACTGATACAAGTCTAGATACGACTCTGACAGGTTCATGGTAAGCATCCTGTCTGATCACCTGTCTCCATTCATGTGATTTGTGCATTCCGATGGACTCGGGCAATTGCAACAGGACAATGCAACACCCCACATGCCCAGAATTTCTAAAAGGTTGCTCCAGGAACAATCTTCTGAGTTTAAACACCTGTACTGGCCATCAAACTCCCCAGCAGACGCGAAAGTTGTTGAGCATATCTGGGATGTCTTGGAAGGTGCTGTTCAAAAGAGATCTCCACACCCTCGTAGCTTTATTGCAGGATTCACGGTGTTAGTTCCTTCCAGTTCTACGTCAGACACTGACGATGTCAAATTAAACACCTGTCATCCGTCAATTTTCAACCTTATTTTATTGAGCAACCAGTTTCAGCGTTTTACTCCGCCATCTTCAGGTCCCTGACCGACGTGTATGAATAATTTACCTCGGTTGTGATCAAAACAGGGGCCAGCAATACTGGTATTAGTAGATATTTGTTACTGTGACCACTTCAACCATCACCTGTCGACCGAAAACTCCAGGAGACAGGGGCCAGAAGATGGCGTACTAAAATGCTAAAACTGGTTTCCCAGTAAGATAAGGTTGAAAATTGACGGCTGAAAGGTGTTTAATTTGGCGTCCTCTATCGAACAGTCGAGTCCTGCAACCATCGCTAAAACGATGGACATACAGAGATGGTTCAAATGGCTCTGAGCACTATGCGACTTAACTACTGAGGTCATCAGTCACCTAGAACTTAGAACTAATTAAACCTAACTAACCTAAGGACATCATACACATCAATGCCCGAGGCAGGATTCGAACCTGCGACCGTAGCGGTCACTCGGTTCCAGGCTGCAGCGCCTAGAACTGCACCGGCACTACGGCCGGCGACATACAGAGATTTCAGACATTAGTCGAGTCCATGCCACGTCGTGTTGCGGCACTCCTGTGTGCTTGCGGGTGTCCTACACAATATTAGACAGGTGTACCAGTTTGTTTCGCTCTTCAGTGGGTATCATCTGCATAGAGCATAGACTATATGTAGCGGTTCCTTTTCAGCTATCTGCTATCATGGATCTCTTCATCCAGTTTCTTATCAGACCTTCAGTAGTGATGTTAAGAAGAGTCGGTAACACGTAAGATCCCTGTCTGGCACATTGAAGTATTGTTATCTTACCTGTTCTTGAAGTACCTATATTTATGATAATTTTAGTGTGTTCATATATTTGTTTACTTGAAAAATATGCGTGTGGTGTTCTCACTTGTTCATTATTTTGTGCGGGCTTGGCTTTTCCTACGCCAATGAAAGAGACATGTGTATCTACATTGACTTCTCATCTTTTTTTTTTTTTTTTTTTTAGCTTCTTACGCATACTCAGCTGATGAATGTAACTGCTTCAGATATTTTTCAGGAATCTAGTAAAGACACAATAACGTGTCCTATTTCTGCACTTGCAAATTTTATCTTTAGGAGTCTGTGAAATGGTCGAATCATTGGAATAAGGACTATAAGAGCTTCTTTCCGACAGTAAACAAACAGTTGGATCTAGTGCAGTATCTGAAGAACAAGTGGTAACTAGATGGACTCAGGACAACAGTGTGGCAAGAAAAGTAGGCACAGGTCTTTCTAGAAGTACTAAACAGCCAGTTAATAGCAGGCTGTGACAAATTAGTGAAAGTAGCTGAATTTCTGGCAGATGTTGCAGATGCAGATACATGCTGACATGCATCTTTGAGCCCTGACCACCGACAACAGAGGTTTTCATGGTGTAGATCCAGAATAATCTAGCGCACTGAATGTGACAGTATGGTGTTCAGCGTCGATCAGATCGACTCCAAAATGTTCGAAGACGAGACGATGAGCAGTCACACAAAGCAGCGTAACTCTCCATCTGCTGGTATCACAGCCGAGCGGTCTAAGGCGCTGCAGTCATGGACTGTGCGGCTGGTCCAGGTGGAGGTTCGAATCCTCCCTCGGGCATGTGTGTTTGTGTCTGTCCTTAGGATAATTTAGGTTAAGTAGTGTGTAAGTTTAGGGACTGATGACCTTAGCAGTTAAGTCCCATAAGATTTCGTAAACATCTGAACATTTGAACATTTGCTGGAACCATGTGGATATGATAATAGGATCGGTGGTCGTCAGATTGCGCCAAGTAGTCGAAGATAAGGAATACTGACACTTTGTACGATCCATTGAAACTGGTGGGTATACGGCTGCGTATTTTCGCCTCGCCATACAACAGACAAACAACAGTTAACAACAATCACTGCATCCCTATGGAAACCCCTTCTGCTGGTAAGTGACTTTAATGGCCCCCATGCACTGTGGAGGTATAGAAATTCCAGCAGTATGGGAAGAACGCCAGTGGATGTACTAGATTCGGAACACCTTATAGTACTATTTGGTGCCTCACCCACGCAAATGGTCCACCAAAAGCAGCAACAGTGGTAAAACCTGTTCTCATTCTCTTCACAACAAGGGTGCCTTAATGGAAATGCCGGCAGAATGCTGCAAAATTCCACGCTTTTTATTAAGATCAAAAACATGATCAGGAATTAAGAGTATTAGGCTGACCTGACCCTGATTTATAATCTACATCTACCTAGATCTACATGGATACTCTGCAAATCACATTTAAGTGCCTGGCAGAGGGTTCATCGAACCACCTTCACAATTCTCTAATATTCCAATTTCGTACAGTGTGCGGAAAGAATGGACACCTATATCTTTCCGTACGAGCTCTGATTTCCCTTATTTTATCGTTGTGATCGTTCTTCCCTATGTAGGTCGGTGTCAACAAAATATTTTCGCATTCGGAGGAGAAGGTTTATGACTGGAATTTCGTGAGAAGATTCCGTCGAAACGGAAAACGCATCTCTTTTAACGATTTCCAGCCCAAATCCTGTATCATTTCTGTGACACACTCTCCCATATTTCGCGATAATACAAAACACGCTGCCTTTCTTTGAACTTTTTCGATGTATTCCGTCAGTCCTTTCTGGTAAGGATCCCACACCGCGCAGCAGTATTCTAAAAGAGGACGGACAAGCGTAGTGTAGGCAGTGTCCTTAGTTGGTCTGCTACATTTTCTAAGTGTCCTGTCAAAAAACGCAGCCTTTCGTTAGCCTTCCCCACAACGTTTTCTATGTGGTCTTTCCAATTTAATGTGTTCGTAATTGTAATACCTAGGTATTTAGTTGAATTTACGGTTTTAGATTAGATTGGTTTACCGTGGAACCGAAGTTTAACGAGTTCCTTTTAGTACTCGTGTGGATGACCTCACACTTTTCGTTATTCAGGGTCAACTGTCATTTTTCGCACCATTCAAATATTTTTTCTGAATCGTTTTGCAGTTTGTTTCGATCTTCTGATGACCGTATAAGTCGATAAACGACAGCGTCATCTGCAAACAAACGAAGACCGCTGCTCAGATCGTTTCCCTAATTGTTTATGTAGATAAGGTACAGCAAAGGGCCTAAAACACTACTTTGGGGATCGCCAGAAATCACTTGTTTTACTCGATGACTTTCCGTCCGTTACTACGAACTGTGACCTCTCTGACTGGAAATCGCAAATCCAGTCACAGAACTGAGATGACACTGAATATGTCTCGAGTGCGTTGGAAGGTGTATAATTTCGTACCAGGCTCCAGCCAGCAATCTGCATAAGTGACACCGCGTCCATCAGGAGTTGCTAGAAATTCCTAGAAATGGCATTTTGATGCTGTTTGTTTCCATACCACGTCGGAAACTAGCATGTATTTGTGCGAGTTGTGATCACATTAGATACAAACGTGGATGACGGAATGGAATCTAAGTTTACTGATGTAATGCTCTGTACGTGATTATCATATCCTCAGAGTTTAGGTGTGGAACTTGCGGTTCTCGGTACAGCACGTTAACGTCAGTGTAATAGCCCTGGCTGGACATTGTTTAAAGTAGTGTAGAACCCAGTCGTTTACACTGTCACCTCTTTCAGTGCGGTTAAAACACTTTCTGTTCTCCATTACAACTGACCGGCGGTGCTGTGATGACCATTTGGGGCCTGCAGGAGCGCCTGCAACAATGCCCCACCACCGAGAGGGACCATTTGAAGGAGTCTGTGTTATTACGGCGTTGATGAGAGCTGCCGGAGGAGGGACAATCCCGCCGCGCTGTTGACGGCGGTGGGCGGCGCGAGGGGGCGGCGCGAGGGGGCGGTACGTGAGCCGACTGCAGGCCGGGGCAGCAGCAGCCAGTGGTAATGAGGCAGTCCCCGGGGAGCGCCAACCAGTGCCCGCCGGAGGTGCAGCTCTGGCCGACTAATGAATACTTACGACGAGCAACGGTCGCCGTAATCAGCCGGCCCGGACGCGAGGCATTAGGCGCGCCGGACAATTCCGGGACCAATCTGGCGCCAAGTACCACTACTTGCCGGCGGCCTAACTTCTCCGTTCTCTTAACTCGTCCCCGCCACTGGACCAGGGCAATCGCCAGCAAGTGTACATAGCTCCGTCTGCAGACACCGTTGCCCTCCATACACATTTGAGTGCTTAATGGTTGCGACACTCTAAAATAGCAGTTATAATGAATATACGGGGCTATTAAAAATGATTGAAGCGATTTCACAGCTCTACAATAACTTTACTATTTGAGATATTTTCACAATGCTTTGCACACACATACAAACACTCAAAAAGTTTGTTTAGGCATTCACAAATGTTCGATATGTGCCCCTTTAGTGATTCGGCAGACATCAACCCTATAATCAAGTTCCTCCCACACTCGGCGCAACATGTCCCCATCAATGAGTTCGAAAGCATCGTTGATGCGAGCTCACAGTTCTGGCACGTTTCTTGGTAGAGGAGGTTTAAACACTGAATCTTTCACATATCCCACAGAAAGAAATCGCATGGGGTTAAGTTGGGAGAGCGTGGACGCCATGACATGAATTGCTGATAATGATCTCCACCACGACCGATCCATCGGTTTTCCAATCTCCTGTTTAAGAAATACCGAACATCATGATGGAAGTGCGGTGGAGCATCATCCTGTTGAAAGATGAAGTCGGCGCTGTCGGTCTCCAGTTGTGGCATGAGCCAATTTCCGGCGGGCTACGCGTGAAACTTGCCCGCATGCGTTCAACCGTTTCTTCGCTCACTGCAGGCCGACCCGTTGATTTCCCCTTACAGAGGCATCCAGAAGCTTTAAACTGCGCATACCATCGCCGAATGGAGTTAGCAGTTGGTGGATCTTTGTTGAACTTCGTCCTGAAGTGTCGTTGCACTGTTATGACTGACTGATGTGAGTGCATTTCAAGCACGACATACCCTTTCTCGGCTCCTGTCCCTATTTTGTCTCACTGCGCTCTCGAGCGCTCTGGCGGCAGAAACCTGAAGTGCGGCTTCAGCCGAACAAAACTTTATGAGTTTTTCTACGTATCTGTAGTGTGTCGTGACCATATGTCACAGAATGGAGCTACAGTGAATTTATGAAATCGCTTCAATCATTTGTAATAGCCCTGTATACCCTCCTGTGGGTCTCATCTTGTTGTGGTAGGAAGGCCGAGAACCCGGTGATCCAGATGTCCACTGCAGGGAAGATTAGTTCGCAAGGTTGCTCGACAGGAAAGGTGATGGAAGCTGAGATTGGCCTATGATGTATAGAGAAGGTTCGTCAGCCGTCGTGAAGGTGAAGGCAGCTTCTCTAGGGGAAGAAAATCCGAAATCACAGTTCCCTCTCAGTGAGGAAAGAAGATTCCGCAAGAGACCAGTAAACTCAACTTCTAAAAATTATGAAGTACTTATAAACTTCAGGCGATAAATGGCTGGACTGATAAACATCTTGCCGGCTACATTAAAAATCTGCAGGAAGGAAGGATATGGAGTGAAGAATAGCTTAAAGACAGCAGTTTAGAATGTGATAGAACTCTGCAATAAAGAAGTGGGATTAGTCAAGGAAATGAAAAACAAGGAAAGAGATATGCTAGCTCTAACGGAAACCAAGGAATAGTCAAAAGGATCGAAGAGGGGTAACAGGGTGATGATTATTTGCAGCGGAGTAACTCAAGACACTAGACCATTAATAAGAGTGACAATACTTGTGGACAAAGATAAAGTATCTAAAATAGGTCCACATAGAGTACAACAGAGGCTACATGGCAGTAGTGGCAATATATGGACAGTAAGAAGTAAAGAAGGAGTAAACGAAATAATTTGCTTCAATTTTGTAAAACGAAATCGACAAGCAAAGTAAGATTGACATAATGGTACAACTAGGAGCTTTTAACTCAAAAGTGGTGAACCATTCTGCATTTAATACGCAATGAGGTGCCAAAAGTTTTGGGATAATTCCTAATATAGTGGCGGTCCTCCTTTTGTCGAGGGTAGTGTAGCATTTCGACGTGACATGGGTTCAACAGGTATTTGGAAGAGCCCTGTAGAAATATTTATCCATATTGCCTCTATAGCCGTCTATAGCTGCAAAGATGTTGCTGGTACAGGATTTTGTGCTCGAACTGACCGGTTGATTGTGTACCACAAATGTTGGATGAGATTAATGTTGGGCGATGAGGATGGCCCAATCATTCGCTCTAATTGTTCAGAATGGTTTCCAAACGAGTCGCACACAGTTGTGGCCGAGTAACGTGGACCGTCCTCAAAGTTTCCATCGTTGTTTGGGAGCATGAAATCCATGAAAGGCTGCAAATGATCTCCAAGTAGCTGAAAATAAGCAGGACCCAGTCAGTAACATACATGCACATACAACCAACACCATTACTGATTCACCACCAACTTGCACAGTGCGCTGTTAACAACTTGAGTCCGTGGCTTCTTGCGGTCTGCGCCAATCTCTAACCCCACCATCAGCTCTTAAGAAACTAATATCGTTACTTATCTGACCAGAGCACTGTTTTCCAGTCGTCTAGGATCCATGCTATATGGTCACGAGTCTAGGAGAGGCACTACAGGCGATGTGGTGTAGCACTGACAACTCTATTCAAACGCCGCTGCTCTCCGTCATTAATGGGAGACCGCGCACCACTGCGTTGTCGGTACTGAGAGGTAATGTCTGAAATTCTCGGCATACTCTTGACACTGTAGGTCTCCGAATATTGGATTCACTAACGATTTCCGAAACGGAATATCCCGAGCGTCTTGTATCAACTATCATTTCCCGTTCAAAGACTGTTAATTCCCGTCGCGTGGCCATAAACACGCCGAGAACGGTATCACATGAATCACCACACGATACTACCGCTATCTGTATACGTGCATATCGCTTTCCCACGACTTTTCGTCACGTCAGTGTAAATGACACACAGGGGGATATTATTTTGAATCAAAACAGGTAAGAATTAAGAAAGTTCTCAATGATTAATAACGTGACAATTACTAACACTTACTTAAAAAAAATTACTTTTTCACATGTATACCTCGTCATCTCTGGGTCAAAGGCGATTCATTGCTTACTTAATAATAACAAATAAGCATCACTACTTATTACAGATACAAGAGTATATCGAGTAAGCGACATTTCTTCCGACCATTATTTAGTAATTTCAAGTTGTTTTTTTTTTTTTGACAAACGGAGAAGTAACAAGTCGAACAGAAACAAAGAAACAACTTTCAGAGTACAGTTATTAAAAGTTACAAAGCATAAAATCACTATACTAAAATAGACTAAATGAACAGTTGTTAATGAATCCTATCACTGAAGATGTTAATGAAGAAGTTGAAGATATAAGTAATATTGTTCAGAAGACAGCTTTCGAAGCACCGGGACAAAGAGTTAAAAGGTATAAAGAGGAAAGATGAAGTGTACGAAACGAAAAATCGGAAGTGGTTTAAAAGAGGGAAAGAAACATACGTAAGATACACACCATGATATATAATTAAGGGTTGAATATAACGGAAAAAGAGGATTTGCAAAATAAGAACGTAAAACAAACCACACAAACGAAGCCTTGACAAACACAGGGTGTTCCACAAAGTGGATCACAAGTTTTGAACAGCAAAAGCTATGAATTTTTAAGTCACATACATGGACACATTATTGATGATGTTTTACTGTTGAAGATATTCAAAATGTCCTCCAACGCCAGCATTTATAGCTCCTGTAATGCTGCGAAACATTGCAATGGATTCGCGGGCAGCCACAGTCGTCTCTCTCATGACATGTATCGTACATGGCTTTGTGACGTAGACGGTATTCTGAAGTCTAACGTCGTTAGATCGAGAGACCACGTGGAAACTCAACACTTTTCCGTCGTCCTATCCACCCCTCAACAAAAGCCTCATCCACAAATTGCCGCGACTTCACGATGGTAACATGACGGTGTATCGTCTTTTTGAAAATAAATAAATAAAATCTTCCTCTGGGTCTAACAGACGAACAACTGGTACAATTCGTTCCTGCAACATAGAGAGGTACTTTACACTTGTTACTATTTCTTCGAGAAAGAATTATACAATTCGTCTAACAAACATACCGGACCACGTGGATAACCCAGGAATATTAACTGCTCTGTCTTCCGTAATATAGTGACTAACTCTGCCTTAGTACAGTTAGCTATGCCGATTGATGATTCCATTCAGTTTAAACGTCCAACCATCAGACCAAACAATGACAGCTATTCAGAACCTCAAATCCATTCACAAAAGTCGACGCGATTTTTCGGTGTCCTCAATCATCGCGTTTAGCAGCCTGGTAATTTAGGGTTTCCACTTGCTTTATACTGCGTTGAGGACTTGATTTCCTTAAACCTGATTCAGACGCAGCTATCCGTATGGGCTTCTTTGGAGCATCCACCCCTCTTTCTTCGGCTATTGAATTCTTTATGCCACACCGTCCGTTCTTTATACCACGCAAATGTCCTTCCCTTTTAAATATGTCACTTAATTTCGATATTGTTACACGTGGTGTTAGTTCAGTATCAAATTCTGTCCGCCATCGCCTCTGCACTTCTTTCAGGTTTTCAAATTTCCAATAACACTTTAAAATTTACTTTCCTTGCTCCAAGAAAAAGTTTTCAGCTGTCTTGTTATTTACGTGTAGTTATTGGCAAATGAAAACTAACAAAACAAAATGAAATTAATGGATATACACACTAATTATTAGATCATCTTGTAATCAAAACTGGATAAGGTTACTATTAATACATTATCTGTTATGAAAGTGGAAACAGAGTAAACCCTGTGTTTGACCACAACATCATATATTTCATGTAGAAAAGACATGCATGAACAACAAGCAATTGTATGTAAAGCAATCAGACACTCAAACAGACAAGAGACGGGATCACTAATCATTAATAAACTCAAGGGAGGACAACTGGAAGAACACTGTAAGAAGCCATCGTATGACCAAAATTTAATGGAACAAGCATAAATGTATGTAATGGGAATGGCATAGATGTACTAACAGTAGCGGAAATGGAACAAAGCTAAACTGAGATTTTTACATTTTCTAACTTTAAGCTTCCAGAAAGCGAGAATACCGGAAATCTGGTCAACTGCTCTTGCGTGTTCATTTTTTCAGAATGGAGATCAAAAAGATTCAATAACTGTAAGACAACAAACCTCTAACAGCTGTATATAACACATATACAATAATTTTTACGCAAAGTTTAAGGCCAAAAGCTGAAATTATTTCAACTGAAGACAACAGTGTACTTAGATTTGTAAGAACAACAACTGAGAGTACTTCTCTTTGAAGATATTGAAAATGAAATGACAGACTGTAATAATGAGTCATATACAGGTGCCATCGAAAATAGTGACAGAAAGTAAAACAATCGAGCAACTAAATCATCGTAGCTACGTTGGACCCAACACCTCTTTTGTTCACGATAAAAACAAAGACAATACTAAAGTAGAGTTTCATGGTGACTACGGAAAAATAAATAGCACATTTAAAGAAAGACAACAAAGAAACACTACTGAAATTCTATAAAACATTAGCTCTTTTATTGCTAGTTTAAGACATTGTGACTTGGATAGCAAACCAGACAGACATAATTAGAAAATTAGCTTAGGAAATGAAATTCTTGAGCTCAGTTAAGGGTTTTAAATTAGAAGATAAATCTTAAAAAGGCAGGTATTTGAAACGAACGTAAAATATTTGCAGTAACAGAAAAAGTCGACTTATAATCTGTCCACGCAAACAAACGTTACCACCTGTCAAATCCTGAATAAACACATTGTGCAGCGCGAAACGTGCAGAAAGAGACTCTGAGGCGCTGGTAGGTACAGACAGTGATGTGGAGACACGCTGACTTTACTGATGTGGCAAAAGCTGCACGAGATTTCTCGTTCGAGGACCCTTCGCGACATCAGCCCGATCGAGGAGGTCCCACAGACTTTCGAATTGGTGAATGTCCGGGGAGTTTGGTGGCTAGGTTAGTACTGTAAATTCGCCCTGGTGACCTTCGAATCAGGATCGTACACTGTGAACTGTTTGGCACGCTGATTTGTCCGGCTGGTAGACGCCATCGTTCCGAGGAATCAAACTGGATGTAGGGGGTGGACATTGACCCCAAGGATGGATGCATACATGTGTTGCTCCACTGCGTCTTCCAGACTGACTAGATCACCCAGGGAATGCCACGAAAACGTTCCCCAGATCATGAGGCTTCCTCCAGATTGCAGGGTGGTTTACACCGTACCCGTCAAGGGACATCTGTCGGTCTGAGCATAAAACGTGAGTCATCCGGAAAGGGCACATGTCGATACTCAGTGGACGTCCAGTTGAAGTACTGGCATGAAATTACATCCTTCGTCGCTGATGAGCAGCAGTCAGCATTGGTGCAAGAACCAGACACCTGCTGCGGGGCGCATGTATGCAGTAACGTTAGCTGCATGTATGCAGTAACGTTAGCTGTTGGTAGCACCTTGGTTCGTCCAGCTGACCAACACCATTGTCACCTATGACCCATGGTACACTGCAGTTGCCTCGGCGCCGGTTTTGGATAGCGATGATTAAATGATGCTGAGAAAACTATTCTATCAGGCAGCTTCCTGTGTCAGTAATCCCCTGGTCCATATTCTCCTACTACTTTTCCTACTCTTCCTTTTCCTACTATATAATTCCAGCTTCTCAATACAAAATTTCCTGTTCATAATCAATCCCAGTAATTTATTTTATCTCATCATGCAATATTTCATTACCTTGAATAAAACGTTTTCGGTTTTCCAGCCGCATCAATTCGAATAAAATGCTCCAGCTTTCGATGGCCATCCCCGCTATCGTAGTCATGAGTTCACTGACTGCCGCGGCTGTTACGGTTGAAACGTCCCCTTCGGAAAATTATAGAAGACTGTGCTTAAACTGACACACAATATTTTTAGCGCAACGCTATCTGACTTTAAAAAATCCCTACAAAAGAATGGCCCTGACTAACATTAACCTATACGTTTCACAAATCACTTACCTCACCAAAAATCTTCATTACTCGAACTACTGCTATACAGCAAGCGCCACTACTGCCGACTAAATAAAAGATTCAAACTACGGAAGGCACTAACTACTGATAGGCATAGTTAGCAAATGAAAGATTTTAATAGAGAACAAACAAAGTATTTACCTTAATAGTCATCAAAAGTCGTAATATATATAGCAGTTCATGACATCCAGTCTTACAAATTTCAAAATTCCGCCATTTCTCTCCCCACATCCACCACTGCTGGCGGCTCACCTCCAACTGCGCAACGCTACACGCTGTTCACATCCAGCTGCCGAGCACTACAATGGTAGACAACAATGCAAACTAGTCACAGACTGCACACAGCACAGCTAATGATTTTCATACAGAGCGCTACGTGGCGCTACCAATAAGAAAACCTAAACAGCCTACTTACATAACCCCCATGCTCCCCAAAAAAAAAAAAAATTTACAAATTGTTTTGGGCAGTGGCCAATACAGATTTGAAAAACATTTTTCATAATTAGAATAACAAAGAAATCAAATCCACACACTTATCGATACAATGTTGGTCAAAAGCTAAAATTTTCCCACAGTCCATAACGACAGTCCTGATCATTCATCACAGTAAAATTGCAGTTTTTTTTCTCAAAGTCTGAGTAGTAAAAGAAAATGCCCACGGAAGTAGTGGATTTCCATGCAGTCTTGAAGAAGTTGTGTTGTCCTTCAACGGAAAGACAGTGCTGACTCTTGACATGCTGACAGGTAATGGGCCACAACAGAGCAAACCCACAGCAGAGTCAGTCGAAGTTTTGAAGAATATTGGTAGGTAGGTCATCACAGAGCAGACCGACTGTAGTCCTGGTAGAGATTACGGTATTGGTGGGCCACCAGAGGTGCAGACCCACTGCAGTCCTTGTAGAAATAATGGTATTGGTGGGTCATCAAAGATGCAGACCCACTGTAGTCCTTGTAGCGATGGCCAGGAGCCATCTGTTGTGACTGTGCAGGTGCACAATCACCGTTGAAGAGTCTTGCGGATAATATAGTATGTCCATAACCGCCACTTGTGCACTCACAAAGTTTTAGGAATTGTCCTTAGAACCAGCAATACTGTTATCCAGTCCCTTGCTGAATTACTAACACACGTGCAAACACTAACAGTCCCTACATCTCTCATATTGTCCAGCGGACACACCAGGAACCACGGTGTTGGCCGTCGAATGGCGCTAGCTGCGCAGCATTTGTGCACCGCCGCCGTCAGTGTCAGCCAGTTTGCCGTGGCATACGGAGCTCCATCGCAGTCTTTAACACTGGTAGCATGCCGCGACAGCATGGACGTGAACCGTATGTGCAGTTGACGGACTTTGAGCGAGGGCGTATAGTGGGCATGCGGGAGGCCGGGTGGACGTACCGCCGAATTGCTCAACACGTGGGGCGTGAGGTCTCCACAGTACATCGATGTTGTCGCCAGTGGTCGGCGGAAGGTGCACGTGCCCGTCGACCTGGGACCGGACCGCAGCGACGCACGGATGCACGCCAAGACCGTAGGATCCTACGCAGTGCCGTAGGGGACCGCACCGCCACTTCCCAGCAAATTAGGGACACTGTTGCTCCTGGGGTATCGGCGAGGACCATTCGCAACCGTCTCCATGAAGCTGGGCTACGGTCCCGCACACCGTTAGGCCGTCTTCCGCTCACGCCCCAACATCGTGCAGCCCGCCTCCAGTAGTGTCGCGACAGGCGTGAATGGAGGGACGAATGGAGACGTGTCGTCTTCAGCGATGAGAGGCGCTTCTGCCTTGGTGCCAATGATGGTCGTATGCGTGTTTGGCGCCGTGCAGGTGAGCGCCACAATCAGGACTGCATACGACCGAGGCACACAGGGCCAACACCCGGCATCATGGTGTGGGGAGCGATCTCCTACACTGGCCGTACACCACTGGTGATCGTCGAGGGGACACTGAATAGTGCACGGTACATCCAAACCGTCATCGAACCCATCGTTCTACCATTCCTAGACCGGCAAGGGAACTTGCTGTTCCAACAGGACAATGCACGTCCGCATGTATCCCGTGCCACCCAACGTGCTCTAGAAGGTGTAAGTCAACTACCCTGGCCAGCAAGATCTCCGGATCTGTCCCCCATTGAGCATGTTTGGGACTGGATGAAGCGTCGTCTCACGCGGTCTGCACGTCCAGCACGAACGCTGGTCCAACTGAGGCGCCAGGTGGAAATGGCATGGCAAGCCGTTCCACAGGACTACATCCAGCATCTCTACGATCGTCTTCATGGGAGAATAGCAGCCTGCATTGCTGCAAAAGATGGATATACACTGTACTAGTGCCGACATTGTGCATGCTCTGTTGCCTGTGTCTATGTGCCTGTGGTTCTGTCAGTGTGATCATGTGATGTATCTGACCCCAGGAATGTGTCAATAAAGATTCCCCTTCCTGGGACAATGAATTCACGGTGTTCTTATTTCAATTTCCAGGAGTGTATGATTGTGTGATAGTGAAACATGAGTTATGGGAAAAAGGGAACAGAAGAGAATCGAATGATTTGAGATGTGGTGCTGCAGGCGGATGTTGAAAATCATGTGGACTGGTAAGGTAAGGAATGTGGAGGCTTTAATCAGAATCGGCTAGGAATGGAATTCACGTAAGACTTTCACCACATGGTAGAATAACTGTTAAGATATCAGGGGATAAATTCAATGTTTCTAGAGGAAGCTGTAGAGGAAGAAAGAGGCTGGAACACATCCAGCAAATTATTGAGGACGTAGGTTACAAGTGTTACTATGAGATAAAGAAGTAGGCACAGATAAGGAATTAGTGGCGGGCTGCATTAAACCAGTCAGGACACTGATGATTCAAGAAAAAAAAAGGCATTTTGCTATTATGTATAACCTATTATATCGTTTCTAAGCTATTTATTGTATGTTTTTCATGGCAATATATTAATTTAAATTAAGTGTCGCGATGTATGTTCCGCCACTTGAAAATATATGAAGATTGAGTTGCCTCTCTGACGTAGATACGAATGACATAACTTACTGCTTTATTCTGTAGGTGTTAAATCCTAGAGTAGATAATGTTATTAATACTGAGTCTGTTTATAAATGGTTCAAATGGCTCAGAGTACTATGGGACTTAACTTCTGAGGTCATCAGTCCCCTAGAACTTAGAACCACTTAAACCTAACTAACCTAAGGACATCAAACATATCCATGCCCGAGACAGGATTCTAACCTGCGGCCGTAGCGGTCGCGCTGTTCCAGACTGTAGGCCTAGAACCGCTCGGCACCTCCGGCCGGCTCTAAGTTTCCAGAATTAGCTATCGCATTGTAATACGGTATAATTTGAACATTTACATGCAAAAGCTGTGGGACAATGTGGAAATGAAACAGAAGTTCATTGGTAATAAAACAGCACATGCTGTGCAGGAGAACACTTGACTCTATCGCGAATCAAATACGTGTAAACTCACGCAGGTAAGTTGTTAGTCGATAGCCGTTAAACAAAATGGAAACTTCGTGTCAGTATTGGAAAGGCTGCAATTCCAGCAAGCGATTTAGTTCATTAAGGCAGTATAACTTTATGGGAATGACCGTAATATTGCTTTAATCTTTCGTATCGTTCAGGGGATACCACTGTGATAATGACACGTGTGTGAAACGAATGGATAGATGGCATCATCTGCTAGTGTACATGCTGTTATCATATCAGTGGTCTGATGGGCTATGACAATAGTACTGCGTTGTCCGCAGAGTACACTATGCGATGGAGCACAGCAGTACACATGCTTCTCTCCTTTGATGCGGCCCACTACCAGTTGCTCTTCTTTACCAGCTTTTACATATCAGAGTAGTGCTGGCAACCAACATCTTCAATTATTTGCTGGATGTAATCCAATCTCTGTCTTCCTCTACAGTTTTTACCCTTTACGGCTCCCTATAGTACCAAGTAGGGAGACGAAAATTTAATAGTCGTGGGTGACTGGAATTCGAGTGTAGGAAAAGGGAGAGAAGGAAAAGTAGTAGGTGAATATGGATTGGGGCTAAGTAATGAAAGAGGAAGCCGGCTGGTAGAATTTTGCACAGAGCACAACTTAATCATAGCTAACACTTGGTTGTAGAATCATGATAGAAGGTTGTATACATGGAAGAACCCTGGAGATACTAAAAGGTATCAGATGGATTATATAATGGTAAGACAGAGATTTAGGAACCAGGTTTTAAATTGTAAGACATTTCCAGGGGCAGATGTGGACTCTCACCACAATCTATTGGTTATGACCTGTAGATTAAATTTGAAGAAACTGCAAAAAGGTGGGAATTTAAGGAGATGGGACCTGGATAAACTGAAAGAACCAGAGGTTGTACAGAGTTTCAGGGAGAGCATAAGGGAACAATTGACAGGAATGGGGAAAGAAATACAGTAGAAGAAGAATGGGTAGCTTTGAGGGATGAAGTAGTGAAGGCAGCAGAGGATCAAGTAGGTAAAAAGACGAGGGCTAGTAGAAATCCTTGGGTAACAGAAGAAATATTGAATTTAATTGATGAAAGGAGAAAATATAAAAATGCAGTAAATGAAGCAGGCAAAAAGGAATACAAACGTCTCGAAAATGAGATCGACAGGAAGTGCAAAATGGCTAAGCAGGGATGGCTAGAGGACAAATGTAAGGATGTAGAGGCTTATCATCTGCTAGTGTACACGCTGTTATCATATAAGTGGTCTGATGGTCTATGACAATAGTACTGCGTTGTCCGCAGAGTACAGTATGCGATGGAGCACAGCAGTACACATGCTTCTCTCCTCATCGTCGGCTCGACGCTAAATACAGTGGAATGGACTTGTAAAATGCGTACCACTGTTTCGGTTTCCTTTGTTCGCACACGTGAACAAAAATTGGAGCATTTGATAGATTGAATTTGTGTGCCGGACTGGAAGTGGCGCACGGTACCCCACATGGAGCGGCCACTGTTCTCACCGAGCGATCTACGGAAGCACGACTCGTCACCTGCCCTCCTAGTTCTGCTTTCACTAGTACCTCTCTCCTACCTTCCATACCTCATAGATGCTCTCCTGCATACTTTACAAGACTAGTACTCCTGCGGGAAGGAATTTGCGAAGACACTCTAAGTATCGCGATTTTAGGGATAGCTCGGTCAGTAAGAACGTTGCTTGCGAAATGAATGGTTCAAGTCCCAGTCCACCACGTAACAGGCTAGGAAATTACACATCATAGTAGACTCCACCGTTCACTAAAATATTCGTTCAAGGAATAGAATTTCTTTGAGAGTCTTCTGACTGGTTTCATGCGGCCCACTACCAGTTACTCTTCCTTACCAGGTTTTACATATCAGATTATCGCTGGCAACCAACATCTTCAATTATTTGCTGTATGTAATCCAATCTCTGTCTTCCTCTACAGTTTTTACCCTTTACGGCTCCCTATAGTACCAAGGAAGTCATAACCTGAAGTCTTAACAGATGTCGTACAGTCATCTCCCTTCTCCCTGTCAGTGTTTTCAAAATATTCCTTTCCTCTCCGATTCTGCGCAGAACTGATCGTCATCTATCACATCGTCATTCCATACCTTGTCAGTCCACCAGATTTTCAGCGTTCGTCTGCAGCACCACATCTCAAATGCTTCCAATTTTCCCACAGTCCATGTATCGCTACTACCATATAGAGCTGTGCTTCAGACGTAGATTCTCAGAAATGTTTTTCTGACGGTACGTCACATTAATTTTGAAATTTTTATCGGTTGTAAACCGTAATTAAGTATTTTATGAATATGAAACATATAGTTAATGTTCTTGAAACAACTGATATGCAGCGATAATTTAAGAGTAGCATCTTTATTTAATGTCTATGAAAATAAAAAAGGATCGAAAGACACGCGATTGTACGGCCGAGGATGAAGGACGTATTTTATGGGACACACACTGTTTTGTTTCGTATTACGGAAGGCACCCATTGAGCTGATACAAATATTATATGCAAGTTATTCGTATTTCTGCTTAAATAAACTTATTATTTTTACAAAATGCATTTCCTTGTAATAGTTGTCACCTCAAAAGCTCGCAGTGGCTAACTATTTTTAAGAAGCATTTTTTTAGTAATTTGCGCTGCGAGAAGCTCATCTTCCGATGCAGCCTCTGGTCGGTCATTACGCGCCGAAGTATTAATTAATTTTCAAAGCCTTAACAGTAACAGTAAATGCGAGAGATTTCGTTATAACAACCTTTTTAAATTGCCACAGATAAATAATTTACGTTAAAGTTCATGTTTTTAAACCATACAGATTCCATGAGTTCAGTAAGTTTTATCTTGGCCGCTCCATGGCAACAATCGAAATTCTCTCAAGCCTTGCTTTGCAATCAATAAGTAGAAATTAACAAAATCACATTCAATTCGGTTAACGGCAACTACACTCCTGGAAATTGAAATAAGAACACCGTGAATTCATTGTCCCAGGAAGGGGAAACTTTATTGACACATTCCTGGGATCAGATACATCACATGATCACACTGACAGAACCACAGGCACATAGACACAGGCAACAGAGCATGCACAATGTCGGCACTAGTACAGTGTATATCCACCTTTCGCAGCAATGCAGGCTGCTATTCTCCCATGGAGACGATCGTAGAGATGCTGGATGTAGTCCTGTGGAACGGCTTGCCATGCCATTTCCACCTGGCGCCTCAGTTGGACCAGCGTTCGTGCTGGACGTGCAGACCGCGTGAGACGACGCTTCATCCAGTCCCAAACATGCTCAATGGGGGACAGATCCGGAGATCTAGCTGGCCAGGGTAGTTGACTTACACCTTCTAGAGCACGTTGGGTGGCACGGGATACATGCGGACGTGCATTGTCCTGTTGGAACAGCAAGTTCCCTTGCCGGTCTAGGAATGGTAGAACGATGGGTTCGATGACGGTTTGGATGTACCGTGCACTATTCAGTGTCCCCTCGACGATCACCAGTGGTGTACGGCCAGTGTAGGAGATCGCTCCCCACACCATGATGCCGGGTGTTGGCCCTGTGTGCCTCGGTCGTATGCAGTCCTGATTGTGGCGCTCACCTGCACGGCGCCAAACACGCATACGACCATCATTGGCACCAAGGCAGAAGCGACTCTCATCGCTGAAGACGACACGTCTCCATTCGTCCCTCCATTCACGCCTGTCGCGACACCACTGGAGGCGGGCTGCACGATGTTGGGGCGTGAGCGGAAGACGGCCTAACGGTGTGCGGGACCGTAGCCCAGCTTCATGGAGACGGTTGCGAATGGTCCTCGCCGATACCCCAGGAGCAACAGTGTCCCTAATTTGCTGGGAAGTGGCGGTGCGGTCCCCTACGGCACTGCGTAGGATCCTACGGTCTTGGCGTGCATCCGTGCGTCGCTGCGGTCCGGTCCCAGGTCGACGGGCACGTGCACCTTCCGCCGACCACTGGCGACAACATCGATGTACTGTGGAGACCTCACGCCCCACGTGTTGAGCAATTCGGCGGTACGTCCACCCGGCCTCCCGCATGCCCGCTATACGCCCTCGCTCAAAGTCCGTCAACTGCACATAGGGTTCACGTCCACGCTGTCGCGGCATGCTACCAGTGTTAAAGACTGCGATGGAGCTCCGTATGCCACGGCAAACTGGCTGACACTGACGGCGGCGGTGCACAAATGCTGCGCAGCTAGCGCCATTCGACGGCCAACACCGCGGTTCGTGGTGTGTCCGCTGTGCCGTGCGTGAGATCGTTGCTTGTACAGCCCTCTCGCAGTGTCCGGAGCAAGTATGGTGGGTCTGACACACCGGTGTCAATGTGTTCCTTTTTCCATTTACAGGAGTGTATATTTTAGTCATCATGTTCAAAATCTAAAGCTGGTACATGAATAACTGAGGCCCTCCAAGGACCCGTTTCATATTTATATATGCACGTATGTAAAAGTGATAAGAAAAGACAATATCCCTGCGAGAAAGAAGCATGTCGATAAATTAAAAAGTAAAATATATAAAATATATATGTAATTTTTTGTATATGACGTAACAAATGCCATCGACGTAACATCTTCCTCAAACTAAGGCCTATGTTTGATACTAGAGGAGTTGTCTTGGCGAGGAATACCCTTTTTGTAGTGCTATTCTGCTTTTGATGTCCTCCTTTCTTCTTCCGGAAATCGTTATTTTGCTGCCTTCATGTCTAGGTTGTAGAATTCCTTAACTTCGTCTACTTCGTGACCACGTATTCTGATGTTAGTTTTCTCACTGTTCTCATTTCTGCTACTTCTCATTACTTTTGTCTTTCTTCGATTTACTCTCAGTCCATATTCAATACCCGTTAAACTGTTCATTCCATTCCGCAGAATATGTAGTTCCTCTTTAATATCTCTCTGAATAGCTATGACGTCAGCGAATCGTATTATTGATATCTGTTCATCTTGAATTTTAATTCCACTCCTGAACCTTTCTTTTATTTCTAACATTGCTTCTTTGATGTAAAGTCCAGCAGCGCAGAAATACTACATTCCTGTCTTACGTCCTTTTTTGTCGAAGCACTCCGTGTTTGCTTGTCCACTCTTATTATTCTCTCTTGGCTCTTGTAGATGTTGTATATTACCTGTCTCTTCCTATAGTTAACCCCTGTTTTCTCAGAATGTCAAACATCTTGCACTATTTTACATTGTTGAACGCTTTTTCCAGGTCGAAAAACACTATGAACATCTCTTCATTTTTCTTTAATCTTCCTTCCATTATCAACCACAACGTCAGAATTGCCTCTCTCATGCCTTTACCTTTCCTAAATCCAAACTGATCGTCATCTAACACATCGTCAATTTTCTAGTCCATTCTTATGTATATTATTCTAGTCAGGAACTTCGATGCATGAACTATTAAGCTGACTGTGCGATAATTCTCACACTTGTCAGGTCTTTCAGTCTTCAGAATTGTGTGGTTAATATTTTTCCGAAAATCAGATGATATGTTGCCAGACTCGTACATTCTACATGCTAACGTGAATAATAGTTTTGTTGCCACTTCCCCCCAAAGATAATAGATAGTCTGCTGGAATGTTATCTATCCCTTCTGCCTAATTTGATCTTACGTCCTACAATGCTCTCTGAAATTCTGATTCTAATACTGGATCCCCTACCTCTTCTAAATCGATTCCTGTTTCTTCATCTATCACATCAGACAAATCTTCTCCTCATACAGGCCGTCAATGTTCTCTTTCCACCTATCGGTTCGCTGCTGTACATTTTACAGTTGAATGCCCATTGCACTCTCAATGTTACCACCCTTGCTTTTAATTTCACAGAAGATTATTTTGACTTTCCTACATTCTGTGGCAGTCCTTCCAACAGTCATTTCTCTCTCAGTTTCTTCACATTTTTCCTGTAGTCATTTCTTCTTGGCTTCCCTGAACTTCCTGTTTATTTCATAACAAAAAATGTTCAAATGTGTGTGAAATATTATGGGACTTAACTGCTAAGTAAGCTTACACACTACTTAACCTAAATTATCCTAAGGAGAAACACACACACCCATGCCCGAGGGAGGACTCGAACCTCCGCTGGGACCTCCGCTGGGACCACCGTCCATGACTGCAGCGCCTTAGACCGGTTTATTTCATTACTCAGCGACCTGCATTTCTGTATTCCTGAATTCCCCTGAACATTTTTGTATTTCCATCTTTCATCGATCAACTGAATTATTTCTACTGTTAGCCATCGTTTCCTCGTAGTTACCTCCTTTTTGCTTGTGTTTCTCTTTCTTACTTCCATAATTGCTCTTTTTAGAGAAGTCCATTTGTCTTCAACTGTACTGCGTCCTGAGCTTTTCCTTATTGCAGCATCTATAGCCATTGAGAACTTCAAGCATATCTCGTGATTCTCTATTTCTTCCGTATCCCACTTCTTTGCGTGCTGATTTTTCCTGAATAATCTTTTGAACTTTAGCCTACTCCTCATCACTATTACATTGTGATCTCAGTCATTATCTGCTCCTCGGTATGCCTTTCAGTCCAGCATCTCATTTCGGAATTTCTGTCTTATCATGATGTAATCTACCTGAAATCTTGCTGTGTAATACGGCGTTTCCCACATATATCTGCTTATCTTCTGATTCTTGAACAGAATATTCGCTATTACCAGCTGAAATTTATCACAGAAGTCAATTTGTATTTCCCCTCTCTCATTCCTTGCCTAGATTGAGCCTTTGCGTTTCCCTTTTCATATTTTCTAGTTTTACACATCGTTCAAGTTTCTGACTTTTTAGACTGCGACTGGTAGAAGGTTATCATTTCCGTGGTTATTCAATCTTTTTCTCTTGGTCACCTCTTCTTTGGCACTCCCCTCCCAGAGACCCGAATGGGGGACTATTGCGGAATATCTTGGCAACAGAGAGATCATCATGACACTTTCTCACGTACAGGCCACATGTCCTGTGGATACACGCTATGTGTCTTTAATGCGGTTGTTTCCATTGTCTTCTGCATCCTTATGCCGCTGATCATTGCTGATTCTTCCTCCTTTAGGGCAGTTTCACAATCTAAGGACAAGAAGTGCCTTGAACATCTGTCCACTCCTCCGCCTTCTTTGAGAAGGCCGTTGGTAGAATGAGGCTGACTTCTTACGCCGGAAGTCTTCGGCCTCCAGTGCTGATTATTAATGAAAATTTAAGTAGTGGCGGGTTTCGAACCCGGGACGGAACAGAATACAGGCTATCATGCGAGTTCTATTTCAATGTATAAAATTAATTTGATCACATGTTATATTATTTTAAGGTAACAACAGGCAGTCAGCCTTTGTATTATGACAACTATTGACAGAATGGTTTAGGATGCTGTTGGATATAAAATACGAAAATTTTTTAGTATTAACTGCAATGTGGGCAACAAAAACTACACGAAGGAAGCTTGAGTGCCACGTTTTTCGCGCAGTTCCTCTTTCCATGCTTCGTAAGGGGAGCGACAGATCACCTGTACCAAGGGAAATGGAAGCCTTTCCCATCGGAAATATGGCCCACCACAGAACGTGACTTGATTGCCATTGGTCAACATATTGTGAATGGTGGTTCTCTAGCAACCACTGTTGGCACTTGCGGTGTCGAATACGTACCTGAAAGACGATATGTTAGGAATAAACCTTTCGCGGCAAAGACTAATCCCTTTTATTTGCAGCTATTGAGATCACTGGTATCGTGTACTGTAATGAGATAACTTGAGAAGGTTGTCCTCTCCTTTGTGTACACGTAAAAACTAGAGCAGTGATAAAGTAACGGCCGGCCGGTGTGGCTGAGCGGTTCCAGGCGCTTCAGTCTGGAACTGCGCGGCCGCAACGATCGCAGGTTCGAATCCTGCCTTGGGCATGGATGTGTGTGATGTCCTTAGGTTGGTTAGGTTTAAGTAGTTCTAAGTTCTAGGGGACTGATGACCTTAGATGTTAAGTGCCATAGTGCTCAGAGCCATTTCAACCATTTGATAAAGTAACGGTTGGCCCAGCGAAAGGTGCAGCAATATTTGGTAAAGTCTAACAATAAATCTACCTTGGTACAAACGATGTCTTTAAGAAGCCGACGTGTGTATTTACTTCATTAACGGTTACGACCACCCACAAAATTTTATAATAATGTTATGTGCTTGGTAAACGAAATCAGTGTCTCATATTGTAAATAATTTATTGAATTTTGATTGTCTTTTTAATTTTTTGTGACTATTGCCTAATATTACAGTCAATCTAATTTTCTTTAGTGGTGTTATTCGTTACTTACTTCTGGAGTTTGGTGAGAGGGACCTTAGGCGTTTTCGATAACAACCTCAGTAAAGAATGAGGGCGAAACCTTTTCTTGTTACGATATGTACAAAGAAGAAGGATGAAATGATCATAACTGGCCGTTGTGGCCGAGCGGTTCTAGGCGGTTCAGTCTGTAAGCGTTTGACCGCTACGGTCGTAGATTCGAATCCTGCCTCGGGTATGGACGTGTTTGATGTCTTTAAGTTAGTTAGGTTTAAGTAGTTCTATGTTCTAGGGGACTGATGACCTCAGATGTTAAGTTTCATAGTGCTCAAACCCATTTGAACTATTTTTTGAAATGATCAAATGACATTATTGGGCGAGAGACTGCCACCTACAATTGTTCAGATGCCTAGTGCATGTCTTTATCTGACGCCACTTGAGCAGCTTGGTTGTCGATGATGATGAAACGATGCTGAGGACCACACTTCAGCTACTTTCTGAGTGGATAAAATCTCCCACCCGGCCTGTATTCAAACCAAGGTCCTCCTGCGTGGCAGTTAGCCGACTTCATTTACCGTCTTGTAGAGTCATCAGACGACCAATACGAATTGCAAAATGATTTAGATAAGATATCTGTCTCGTGCCAAAAGAGGCAATTGACCCTGAATAAAGAAAAGATTGAAGTTATTCACGTGAGTACTAAAAGAAGTCCGCTAAATTTCGATTACGCGATAAGTCACACAAATCTGAAGGCTGTAAATTCAACTAAATATTTAGGGATTGCAATTACACGTAACCTAAATAGGAACTATCACGTAGGTAATGTTGTGGGTAGAGCAAACCAAAGACTGCGATTCACTGGCAAAACACTTAGAAGGTGCAACAGATCTACTAAAGAGACTGCTTACACCACGCTTGGAAGCCCTATTTTGGAGTATTGCTGTGCGGTGTGGGATCAGCATCAGGTGGGACTGACGGATGACATCGAAAAAGCTCAGAGAAGGGCGACTCGTTTTTCTTTATCGCGAAATAGGGGGGATAGTGCCACCGACATAATACGTGAATTGGAGTGGCAATCATTAAAACAAAGGCGTTTTCATTGCGACGGGATTTTCTCATAAAATTTCAATCATGAATTTTCTCCTCCGATTGCTAAAACATTCTGTGGGCACCTATCTACAAAGGGAGAAATGATCATCACGATAAAATAAGAGAAATCAGGGCTCTCACAGAAATACTTAAGTACTTGTTTTTCCCACGCGTCATTAGACACACTTGATTGTGAATAGCAGAGTAGTAACTCAGGTGGACGCGTAAAAAGAAGTAGGAAACGACATAAGTAAGTTGTACATAGCTTATATAGGCGTAACTAATTTGATCTGTGTTCGACTTACTTCAATCTTTAAAATCATCTTACGTTGTTGTAGTTTGATTACATTACATTAATTACTTGAATTAATCAAAAGCAAAGCAAAATTGTTATGCAAGTAGCAAACACGCAAATAGAAATACAGAATTAACCAGGAAGGGACCACGGAAATAAATTCTCATGCTCGATAACGTTTTTAAACACAGCACCCAGAGGAAGCGAAATTTGAGTTCAACGATTTCTTACGTAAACCGTTTACGAAATCAATAAAAAATGGAAACTCATTAAGGTGAACCATTGCAAAACAGCATTTAAGATATTCTAGTTATGGAAGCAACCAGATACAAGCCGTTACTAAATGCCAGCTGTGACCGCTTGCTATAAGCTTTAGACAATATTTTGCAGAAGTATGGATAGGAATTTCTGAAACACTCATAAAATAACACAATTACCAAACACGAAGTATAAAAATGAAGCACTGAGTTGATATAAGACACCCTAAAAAGAAAACCCACCCGAGCTCGGAGCTGTATGTGACGTTTAACTAACACACGGATAAATAATCAGCATCATTTGAGCGTGATAAAACTGACTGCCCAAACGTGCAGAGATTCGCCCGAGCTTAAAAATAATAATTTGTAAGACATATGAAACTTTCCACCAGACTGGGGAGCACAGACAATAAAATTAACGTCTCAGAACTAAAATTTCAAATAGCTCCACTGAAAGTTAGCCGCTCTGTTCTCAAACTAATTACAGGTAGACACAGTTGTAAATTAAATGAGCCAGATTATGCTTTCCTTTAGTAACAGACAGATAAAAGCTACAAGCGCCTGGCCACTGCTACTTTACGATTTAAACGGAACAGAAAATGTTTTAAAACGCGGTAACGCACCACAAGCAGCAAACAAAGTTTCCATAACAAAATACGGAAACAAGTTCCTAGCAGCTCATTACAGTGAAAGCGTAACACTGACGATGTTGAAACAGAGCGCCGCTTCCAACCAGCTATGGTTGGTTGTTTCGTTGATATGTGGAATGGGACGAAACAGCGACATCATCGGTCCCATCAAAATGCGGATGGATGGGGAACGATGTGGGCCATTCCCTTTCAAAGGAACCATCCCGACACTTTTCTTAGGGAACTTGGGGATACCTAAATCAGGGTGGCCGGACGCGGGTTGAAACGTCGTCCTCTCGAATGCGAATCCATTGTGCTAAATGCTGCGCCACATCCCTCGGTATACATACATACAAGATATTTACATGTAAAGAGGTCAATGCTCACCATTTTCAAAATGCACCACTGTGGCCCCACAAACAGGTCCCACGAGCACGTTATCCACCCATTGCGAGTGCTCGACAACCGTTAGGACAAGATTTAGCAGAGGCCTCCCTCTACACAAATTCAATCCAACAAACTCCTTTTACTTTGGACCGTGAAAACCACCGCACGCAATGGGTTGAATATAGCAATAGATATACAACACACCATTCCCCAGTACAGACCTCATACCACCATGGGACAGGCTAAGACTTCAGCAAAGACCTCGCAGAGCCCTCCAGACTGTCTCTGAGCCAGCCCGCGCACGAACCCTGGCTATGGATGGCATGATTCGCCCACCTGCCCTTGGGCAGCCATATCACGCATCCCCGAAATGGAAGCAAATATTGGGGATCTACTGCGGACCAGCTCAGGCATCCGCACTGAAATTGCCACACGGGGAGGGAGACGGTTATCACACTTCCTTCTTACCACTAAAAATAGAACTTCACATTAACCCTAATTCACCTCCTGTTTTTAATGGTTTTAACCCAGCAGCTGACTGGGAAAACCTTCAGACCTTTCTTTTAAGGGTCTACGAAGCGAGGCAGTAACATGTGGACGATACCCTGAACTCATTTACTCTGGTCTCAGAAGCTTCTAACACAAACCACGTCACCGGCTTGAAGGGAAGGTTTCCTCTAATCCTCATTCTACCGCTAGCCTTCTTCTGAAGCTCAAGTGCTAAATTCTCAGGAGTCGCAATCCATATACACTCCTGGAAATTGAAATAAGAACACCGTGAATTCATTGTTCCAGGAAGGGGAAACTTTATTCACACATTCCTGGGGTCAGATACATCACATGATCACACTGACAGAACCACAGGCACATAGACACAGGCAACAGAGCATGCACAATGTCGGCACTAGTACAGTGTATATCCACCTTTTGCAGCAATGCAGGCTGCTATTCTCCCATGGAGACGATCGTAGAGATGCTGGATGTAGTCCTGTGGAACGGCTTGCCATGCCATTTCCACCTGGCGCCTCAGTTGGACCAGCGTTCGTGCTGGACGTGCAGACCGCGTGAGACGACGCTTCATCCAGTCCCAAACATGCTCAATGGGGGACAGATCCGGAGATCTTGCTGGCCAGGGTAGTTGACTTACACCTTCTAGAGCACGTTGGGTGGCACGGGATACATGCGGACGTGCATTGTCCTGTTGGAACAGCAAGTTCCCTTGCCGGTCTAGGAATGGTAGAGCGATGGGTTCGATGACGGTTTGGATGTACCGTGCACTATTCAGTGTCCCCTCGACGATCACCAGTGGTGTACGGCCAGTGTAGGAGATCGCTCCCCACACCATGATGCCGGGTGTTGGCCCTGTGTGCCTTGGTCGTATGCAGTCCTGATTGTAGCGCTCACCTGCACGGCGCCAAACACGCATACGACCATCATTGGCACCAAGGCAGAAGCGACTCTCATCGCTGAAGACGACACGTCTCCATTCGTCCCTCCATTCACGCCTGTCGCGACACCACTGGAGGCGGGCTGCACGATGTTGGGGCGTGAGCGGAAGACGGCCTAACGGTGTGCGGGACCGTAGCCCAGCTTCATGGAGACGGTTGCGAAGGGTCCTCGCCGATACCCCAGGAGCAACAGTGTCCCTAATTTGCTGGGAAGTAGCGGTGCGGTCCCCTACGGCACTGCGTAGGATCCTACGGTCTTGGCGTGCATCCGTGCGTCGCTGCGGTCCGGTCCCAGGTCGACGGGCACGTGCACCTTCCGCCGACCACTGGCGACAACATCGATGTACTGTGGAGACCTCACGTCCCACGTGTTGAGCAATTCGGCGGTACGTCCACCCGGCCTCCCGCATGCCCACTATACGCCTCGCTCAAAGTCCGTCAACTGCACATACGGTTCACGTCCACGCTGTCGCGGCATGCTACCAGTGTTAAAGACTGCGATGGAGCTCCGTATGCCACGGCAAACTGGCTGACACTGACGGCGGCGGTGCACAAATGCTGCGCAGCTAGCGCCATTCGACGGCCAACACCGCGGTTCCTGGTGTGTCCGCTGTGCCGTGCGTGTGATCATTGCTTGTACAGCCCTCTCGCAGTGTCCGGAGCAAGTATGGTGGGTCTGACACACCGGTGTCAATGTGTTCTTTTTTCCATTTCCAGGAGTGTATTTCCAATACCAGAGGAACCAAGCTGATCAGGCAGCTGGTCCCAAATAGACCACAAAAATTACAAACGAGAATTGATGGGTTAGCTCAATGTGAGTTTGGTACCCTCGTTTTATGCACCTCATGGAAAGCGCTAGTGACGGGGAAAGCCAACCATCTTACGGACTTGTCTCAACACGACTGGCTTTTTGCATGATATGTAATGAGATCCAACTCCCAGTTGTAGTTGATGCTTTCCTTAAATGGCGGCTGAGGGATGTACGGAATAGTGGTGATGTGCTTAATGTCATGACCGAAACAGAAATTTCTAAAGAGCTCAGAGACAAAAGCCACCACAGTCTCGGAAACCACTACTTTTTGAGGTCCATGACTACAAAAACACTAATCACATGTTCATCTACATCTACATTTATACTCCACAAGGCACCCAACGGTGTGTGGTGGAGGGCACTTCACGTACCATTGTCATTACCTCCCTTTCCTTTTCCAGTCGCGTATGGTTCGTGGGAAGAACGACTGCCGGAAAGCCTCAGTGCGCGCTCGAATCTCTCTAATTTTACATTCAGGACCTCCTCGGGAGGTATATGTAGGGGGAAGCAATATATTCGATACCTCATCCAGAAACTCACCCTCTCGAAACCTAGACAGCAAGCTACACCGCCATGCAGAGCGCCTCTCTTGCAGAGTCTGCACTTGAGTTTGCTAAACATCTCCGTAACGCTATCACGCTTACCAAATAACCCTGTGACGAAACGCGCCGCTCTTCTTTGGATCTTCTATGTCAACCCGACCTGGTGCGGATTCCACACTGATGAGCAATACTAAAGTATAGGTCGAACGAGTGCTTTGTAAGCCACCTCCTTTGTTGATGGACTACATTTTCTAAGGACTCCCCCAATGAATCTCATCCTGGCACCCGCATTAACAACAATTAATTTTATATGATCGTTCCACTTCAAATCGTTCCGTGCGCATACTCCCAGATATTTTACAGAAAAAACTGCTACCAGTGCTTGTTCCGCTATGATATAATCATACAATAAGAGATCCTTCGTTATATGTATTCGCAATACATTACATTTGACTATGTTAAGTGTCAGTTGCCTCTCCCTGCACCAAGTGCCTTTCCGCTGCAGATCTTCCTGCATTTCGCTGAAATTTCGCTGCAATTTTCTAATACTGCAACTTCTCTGTATACTACAGTACCATCCGCAAAAAGCCGCATGGAACTTCCGACACTATCTACTAGGTCATTTATATATATATTGTGAAAAGCAATGGTCCCATAACACTCCACTGCGTTATACCAGAGGTCACCCTAACGTCTGTAGACGTCTCTCCATTGAGAATAACATGCTGTGTTCCATCTGCTAAAAACTTACTTTGTTTTTCAGGTGACAGTGCGGAACTGTATCGAACGCCTTCCGGAAGTCGAGGAAAATGGCATCTAGCAGGGAGCCTTTATCTAATATTGCCTGATTCTCATGAACAAACAAAGCGAGTGGGTCTCACACGATCGCTGATTCCGGAATCCATGTTGATTCCGACAGAGTAGATTCTGGGTTTCCAGAAACGACATGATACGCGAGCATACAACATGTTCTAAAATTCTACAACAGAACGACGTCAGAGATATAGGCCTATAGTTTTGCGCATCTGCTCGACGACTCTTCTCGAAAACTGCAACTACCTGTGCTCTTTTCCAATAATTTGGAACCTTCCGTACTAGAGATTTGGGGTACACGGCTGTTAGAAGGGGGGCAAGTTCTTTCACGTACTCTGTGTGTAATCGAATTGGTATCCCGTCAAGTCCAGTGGACTTGCCTCTGTTGAGTGATTTCAGTTGTTTTTCTATTCCTTGGACACTTATTTCGATGTCAGCCATTCTTTCGTTTGTGCGAGGGTTTAGAGAAGGAACTACAGTGCGGTCTTCCGCTGTGAAACAGCTTTGGAAAAGGTGTTTAGTATTTCAGCTTTACGCGTGTCATCCTCTGTTTCAATGCCATTAACATCCCAGAGTGTCTGGATATGCTGTATCGATCCATTTACAGATTTGACGTAAGACCAGAACTTCCTAGGATTATCTGTCAAGTCGGTACATAGAATTTTACTTTCGAATTCACTGAACGCTTTACGCAAAGCCCTCCTTACGCTAACTTTGACATCGTTCACATTCTAAGAGGTTTTGGCTGCTTTTAAATTTGTAGTGAAACTCTCTATGCTTTCGCAGTAGTTTCCTAACTTTGTTGTCGAACCACGGTGGGTTATTCCGGTCCCTCACAGTTTTACTCGGCAAGTACCTGTCTAAAACGCATTTTACGATTGCCTTGAACTTTTCCATAAACACTCAACATTGACAGTGTCGGAACAGAAATTTAATTTTGGTCTGTTAGGTAGTCATAGATCTGCCTCCTATTACTCTTGCTAAACAGATAAACCTTCCTCCCTTTTTTATATTCCTATTTACTTGAATACTCAGGGATGCTGCAACGGCCTTATGATCACTGATTCCCTGTTCTGCGCTTACAGAGTCGAAAAGTTCGGGTCTGTTTGTTATCAGTAGGTCCAAGATGTTATCTCCACGAGTCGGTTTTCTCTGTTTAATTGCTCGAGATAATTTTCGTATAGTGCACACTCAGTACAATGTCACTCGATGCTCTGTCTCTACCACCCGTCCTAAACGTATGAGCTGAGATTGTGGCCAACGTGGTAACCAGACTTCTGGGAATTGACAAAAAAGAAAAAGAAAAAAAAACGAGTAAAAGAGTCAACCGCCACAAAAATACACTAATATCCTTCCTTAGTTACGAGCAACTGTCCAACAGAAGTCACAAATGCCTTATCCACGACATGAACATGCAAGACCCCGGCGGATGTCCAGAATGGGCTTCACGGTTTTGCATAGCTCGCACTGTGTGATCATCCTCTTAATATCCTTGACAAATCATTTCCGATTCAGACAAAAAAATTCTTTCGACTTTTCAAGGGTTATGGTCAAGCCAAAGAGACCATCACAATGAGAATCAGGAAAGTAATGAAACATTTCTGGCATCAGACATAGGAAGACTGATAAGTAAGCGCTATTCATAACGGGTCGACAGAGAAGACCCTGAGGTATTCAGTTGTGGGTGACCACTTCCCTCTAGTCAATTCTCTCCCGAACCCGATCTAACTCTTGTTCTTGCTCCTGTTGCTCCTTCCAATTAGCAAACAATTACGGAACTTCCATCAAAACCGCTGCAACCATCTCACCAATCAACTTGGGTCCATCAGGACCAAACCCTCGCTCCTCCTCCTGTGCCTGTGAAATTCTGCCCACAGCAACCACCACCTGGTTTTTGGCACACCGTATATGCTTTACATTAAACTTAAATGAAGAAATCTGCATGATGCATGACCCACTGTACGATATGGCCAGTTCTGTGAGATCTTGGAAGTATTCGGCTTAGAGGCTGGTTGTCAAAAGGCAGAAGCAGAACTTTCCCAAAGAGAGTACTTTTCTAAAGAGAGTACTTAACCCCAGATAAACAACATGGTGCATAGGTGAGGAGCCTACATTTGCCTTCAGTTGCTTGTAGTAAGACCCAAGCATTACCAATGTTAGATGTGTAATTCTGCATTGTAATAGTACTTTAACGCTGCCTGATCGGTAAGCGTCCAAGAACACTTATTGGAAACATATATTTCTGGAGAAATGTGACCATTATGACAAATCGACCTACCCCTTTCTTGTCGCTATGCGGCTCATAAATGACGAGGGTCCAGCACTGATCGACCGAAACGTCAGCACTCGACCCAATATGTCCAAATAAAGAGAAAAAGCACTGTACCAAATCAACCTTCAAGGACTTGATGGCCAACGCAGCCTCATTAGCATCGTGAAAACCTGAAAAAGACGGTCCAAATGCTCTTCAAACGTTTGACTGTATGTAATTACATTATACAAGTAGCTATTTACCAAACCTAACAGCCTGGATAGGACCGCAGCTCCTGTGGCCAGGCCGAAGGGCACTTAATTAAACGCAATGGCGTTATAATATGTGCAAAAGGCAATGAGGCTTTGTTTAAATCAATAACACAAAACAGTTGTGGAAATAAGGTGAGGGTACCTAATCAAGGACCAACTACTGAATCAGAGCCCTGTAATCGACCACCAGGTGATGCACCATCGGCCTTTGCAAGCAAAAAGACAGGGGATGCATGTAGTGAGACTGACACTCTGATAATCCTCTCCTCTAAAAGCTGGTCAACAGTACGGCATCGTTCCTTCATTATCGGGGGAGACAAACTGTATGGAGTTTTTGTATGTCCATCCTCCGTGTGCCAGGGTCGGGGGGAGGGGGGGGGGGAGGCTGCGGCCGTTCACCATTGTACGAAAATGACCACCTAAAGGCTTCCTTATGAGGTCATTTACTGTGTAGCTACCAGTTTCCGCGCTTCAATACAAACAAAGGCTTGAAGATCGAGCATTGAAGCGCTGAAACTGGTAGCTACTCAAAAATTGACAAGGTAAGGACGGCTTTAGGTGTTTCATTTTCCTGCAATCTTTATGGAGTCTGCAAAGCTGGGACAAGATTCTTCAGCCGAATGCAATACTATTGACACCTACCTGTCTATAATGTCGGAAGCACTCAACCCCTCTGAGTTTGATTGAAGTCGCTTAAGTCAAAGGGACCAATTTCTCTGCTAATAGCTCAAAGACTGCATTGGGAATACAGTTGGAAAAGGGAGTTTTAACAATCTTCCCAAAGGAAGATAGGTTTTTCAGCATACTATACATACTATACTGATAATTTCCTGCCGTTGTGTAGACAGGAGTGACACCACCAACAGTCGACCAATGGTGTAAACTCCCAGAAGATGACCCCTACGTCGGGTTGAAACCGGTTGGCGGTATTATAACAATAATAAATGCGATTAAGACTGTTCTTGAATTATTGATTAATCATACTAATCGCTGCTTCTATCCACAACCATGTTGTCCAAAAATCAATATGAGCTGCAGTTGGGACACATTGACACAATGAACTATTACAAATCGGTTTTCATAGTCTCGGGCTCACTGTGTGTAAAGTAAGAGAACTGCAGAAAAAATAATAGACCTCAATTCTTCATGCGTTCTATGAACCCTAAAATAAAAGTCATCCAACATTACTTCTTTCGTACGCACCCCTACCGTCTCTTTGACAATTCATTTTCGGTATATACCCAACAAAATTGCATCGCGAATGGCTTAAGCAATTATTTTATGCAACAGATAATTTGCAATAGGATATATTACGAGGGTAATCCCAAAAGTATGGTCTCCTACTTTTTTATAAGTACAGAACTCTGTTTGTGTGACACTTGGTCACACTGTTATGGAGAGTGCTTCACGCGCCGTGTGCAAACATGCGCACGCCGCGCTGAGGCGCTGTCTTCGCTTGGCAGCCGTTGAGAATGGAGCTCCCGTTGTATGATACCGACAAGTGCAAATTGCGCGCAGTTATTCGGTTTCTGAACGCAAAGGGCACTGTGCCGAATCAAATCCATCGCCAATTGACGGAAGTGTATGGTGAATCGTGCCTGGGTTTCAAAAAATTTTCGTAAGTGGTATAGAGAGTTTGCAGCTGGTCGGACCGAAATTCACGACGAACAAAGGAGCGGGACACCGTGAATTTCTGAGGAGACAGTGTTGAAGGTTGAGCCACTGGGACCACAATTAACGCTGACTGGTACTGTGAGACTCTGAAACAACTCAAACGGGCAATTCAGAACCGGTTAAAATGGTTCATATGGCTCCGAGCACTATGTGACTTAACATCTGTGGTCATCAGTCCCCTAGAACTTAGAACTACTTAAACCTAACTAACCGAAGGACATCACACACATCCATGCCCGAGGCAGGATTCGAACCTGCGACCGTAGCGGTCCCGCGGTTCCGGACTGCAGCACCAGAACCGCTAGACCACCGCGGCGGGCTTAACAGGTGTATGTACCTGTAAAAAGAATTGGAGACCTTACTTTTGGGATCACTCTCGTACTAGCAACCAAAATGCGTGTGACACGTGTAATTCCCTGGTTTCTTCTTCCAATGCTCCCGTTGATAGCAGGAGTTTCACTATCGCCTGACAGAAATTTGCCAATAGATTTTTACGGACAGTCACGATAAATGGTTAAGAAGTATCGCGTATTCCTGACAGAATTTACTTTGGCTAGAGCCGGAATGGTTATCACCATCCTAATCAGGCTGGACGCCTCATATCCTACGTCCCCTGGCCGGTGTAATAAGGCAAGCCTTGGTTGCAACGCACACACATCCACTTGCAGTTATAAAATTTGTGGACGAGATGCTACCTCCTTAAGGCCAGACAGCAACTCCATAATCCTATTATACAAATTCTAGCAATACGCTGGAGAATGCAAAACCTGTGACCAGCTCTTGGATTTCCACTGGCTTTGGAGATTACCTAAAAGCATGGTACCGGCAGCACAAGTGGTATTCACATCACAGAGCGTATTTATAAAAACCTTTAGCGAGTGATCTAACAGATAACTGCAATGCTGACCATTTCTGTTTTTTTCATTCGCTTGATCCCACGACTACAGCAAGGAGCCCCTTCAGTTAGCTATGTAAGTTAGTTCGACAGTCGAAGGAAGGAACATTATATACGGTAATACCATCTCCAATAAAACACTGCTGTTCTTAAATCAAACTTCAGATAACTTGGCTTTACACTCAGTATATGGGAAAAAAATAGTGAAGCAATCCTTACCTGAAACGTCCATGGATGTTTCAGGTTATGACCGCCTGTAGAACAAATTTACGACTGATACAGAGCAGAAATGTGTCAGGGGCTTTGATAAGAGAGCCTTCACAGCTGACTGGGGCAAGCGGAGCAGCTCTTAGCAGGGACTGTTTGGCCACCCCTCAGGATCTGGCCAGACATCTACCGCGGCGCCCACAAGTGTTTGCAGCAACAATAGCCGACGCCACGTGAGCAGCCCTACGGCCCGTGTTTGCAGAGGCAACAACCAGCTGCATTCACAACATGAGATCCGGGCTCCGAGTCTGCCACAAGGAGCTCCAAGTAGGAGATAGTGCAGCATCCGGAGACAAAGGAGCGCTGCAGACGCCGGCCTCTGGAAGCGGTTCTTGCTGCCTTCTGCTGCAAGGACTGATATCAAGTAGCGGTGGTACGGGATACCGATGCTGTACCCCGTTTACCAGCAGTTTATTCTAATACCGGAAATCAACTCATCTGTAAGTGAGTCTAGTGCATTCTGTTTAGTAAAGTCGAAATAAAAAAAAAAAAAAGGAATGGTTGAAATGGCTCTGAGCACTGTGGGACTTAACTTCTGAGGTCATCAGACCCCTAGAACTTAGAGCTATTTTAACCTAACTAACCTAAGGACGTCATACACATCCTTGCCCAAGGCAGGATTCAAACCTGCCCCCGTAGCGGTTGCGCGACTTCAGACTGTAGCGCCTAGAACTGCTCGGCCACTCCGGCCGGCGAAGTCGAAAGACAAACGAAGAAAAATTTACATAAATCTTCTTTCGCACCGTACGAAAAACGTATTGGACAAACATCAGCATCTGGTGGCTGTAATGTCTCTTGCAGCGGTCTCTCCGCGATATTTTTAGAAATTTTATAAATTATATAACTCAGTACATATCTCGAAATATCTCTTCTTATCTTACCGATTATCAATGCAAAGTAGTTTCAAGCCTAATTATTCCTTGGAGTGTCCATTTACTCCATGGAATAGCTTCTC
This sequence comes from Schistocerca cancellata, assembly GCF_023864275.1. NCBI lineage: Eukaryota > Metazoa > Arthropoda > Insecta > Orthoptera > Acrididae > Schistocerca > Schistocerca cancellata. The sequence continues at coordinate 636,995,235 of NC_064631.1, read as the reverse complement.
TGCTATCTATGTTTTCTCTTATGGAAAAGAATGAACGACTTCTTGCCGAGGAGTCGTGAAAGAAAGAGGATGTATATGTACGTATTGTTGAGCTAGTCGCCATCTTGATGAGATTCTGTATGAGAAGGAATTTAATACATGAACTAAACTAAAGTGTGTTCGCGTATTATTTAACTGATTATTATTGACAGTGTCTGCTTACTACGCTGTGTTGCACGGGATCAGTGGGGAACGTCTGATTTACACTGGACGAACCTGCCGTTTTGTATGCTCAAGATATCCAGTTACTTCAAATAAATAGGCAAACACGGTCTTACCAGCAGATCTTCGGTCTTCCCCATGTGAACACCGAAAGTTAATAATTATTACTAATGTTTCCAGGAGATCGACTGACAATTATCGTCGCACCGAGACCTCGAAATTGCTTCACTGCCTTATGGAATTTAAGTTAAGCTCAATTTAATAAGGATAGAACAGTATTGAACTGTGTGAATGTGATAAGCCTGCTTTGTCAATGAAAATTCCCTTAATATACGCATGTTTTCACTATCCTGATCAGTGAAGCTAAATCAGGCCGGTGTGAGAGAGGTTTATAAATTTTAGATCCCACACAAAATATATTAAATGGCCTCTATGAGACAGACGAATTCTTACATAATTCTAAGCATTTTTGTCTTTCGCGAAATGAAATTTGCTCTACCATTACACTCAGCTTCTCAGATTAGCAAAACCAATAGAATTTAGCTTCATCACAGTTCCAGGCTTAAACGTGATATATGACTCTAACTGAAACGCTGACTGCCGCATGTTTGCCAAGGGGGAGGATGGACTGGCAAACAGGGACTGAACACCAATCGTGACACAAATAAATTGAAAATACCTTTTATAACAATATCCATGCTCCGTGACAATATAAAATCAACAGTGCAAAAAATAACGTAGGCGGAAAATTAATACATTACGTTTTAGAACGCCACGTTCAGTCACATCCCCGGTTATTCGGTTTGTTTCATATACGGCGAGTTGGGAGGGGTGGGGGGGGAGGGGATCCAGCACAACAATTGGAATTCACCATTGCGTTCCTAGAACCACTCCATCACAGTCCTCGCCTTGTGCTATCACACACTATCTTGTTGAAAAATGTCACTGCCGTCGAGAAACATGTTCCTCATGAATTGGTGTACGTGCTCTGCAACCCGTGTACGATACTCTTAGGACGTCTTGGTGTCTTGCATGAGCTCCACTGGGCCCCAGGATGCCGACGTGAATGTCACCGAGAGCATAACGGAGCCACCGGCAGCTTTTCTCCGTCCCGCCGTACAGGTGTCAAGAAGATGTTCCCCTGGAAGAAGACGGGTTCGCATTATGAAGAAGATATCTGAATTCATCAGACCACTCAATGCCCTGCCACTGTGCCAACGTCCAGTGACGATGGTCACGAGCCCATTTCAGTCGTAGTCGACGATGTCGTGGTGTTAACATTGGCATATGCATCGCTCGTCGGCGGCGGAGGCACATCGTTAGGGGTGTTCGGTGCACTGTGTGTTCAGACACACTTGTACTCTGCCCAGCATTGAAGTCTGATGTTAGTTTCGCCACAGTCCGCCACCTTTCCTGTTTTACCTATCTGCGAGGCCTACGACGTCCGACATTTGTAACGAGGGGTAGCCCCTAACCTCACGACGTCTGGACATGGTTTCACCTTGGTTTCGCCACGTGTTGAAGACACCCACCACAGCACTCCTCGAGCACCCAACAAGTCGCTCAGTTTCAAAATGGTTCAAAGGGCTCTAAGCACTATGGGACTTAACATCTGAAGTCATCAGTCCCCTAGACAGAACTACTTAAACCTGACTAACCTAAGGACATCACACACATCCATGCCTGAGGCAGGATTCGAACCTGCGACCGGAGCAGCAGGGCGGTTCCAGACTGAAGCGCCTAGAACCGCTCGGCCACAGCGGACGGCTCGCTCAGTTTCCGAAATGCCCATGCCCAGCCTCCGGGCCATCACAATCATCTCTCGGTCAAACCGAGAAAGCTCGAGCGCTTTCCGATTCTTGACAGAGAGAGCACCCTTACTGATACTACGTGCACCGTGCGTGTATGTGACTAGCATTCATTCCCCGTGAGGTGTCACTGCTGTCGCCTGGATGGGCTTGTATCGATAGTAGATCGGTGGTTCTGGATTATCAGTGTACACATCACTAATGCTCCTACCACGCCAGTTTTATTGTTTTTTAAACACACAGTTCACTTCAATAATGATGGCTGGCCGAGCATTTGTAGGGATAATCATTACAGGCGTTCCGCCACGCAGAACGGTTGGAGCGTGCCAGTGGTCCGTTGACTATTGCACGTCGAAGCTCTGTGTTCTTTAGTGTCAGTGACTGTGAAGCGTGTGAACAGCCTTTGAATTCTTCACTTGTACAACATCACCTTGCACAACCCAACGGCGGATGGCCTACTGCTGAATTCGACCGGTTAAGTGCAAATTTCATCATACAGCATGCACCCACGTTCTAATTTTGTATTTCATATCAACACGTCCTGACGCAGCGCTAACTCGACTGCGCCATAAGTGCTCTCGATGTGTGTTCACGACCTCACCAACGCTTCTAAAGTTACAAAGATATTTTACTACGTACTACATATTTTATACACTACTAGATACGTATGTTATATGTAGTATACATAAACTACTATATAAAACATGTACTATGTCTATATAATACATAGTATATGTAGTAGACACACACACACACACACACACACACACACACACACACACACATATATATATATATATATATATATATATATATATATATATATATATATATATATATATCTTTCACTATGTACTATTTTACTGTGCATACTTCATTAGCAATATGTAAAAGCTTTATCCATATTTCAACATTTCAGCACCTCAGTAACGTTTAACGTAGGACAGTGATTGGTTCTGTGCTGTATCAAAAATGGTTCAAATGGCTCTGAGCACTATGGTATTTAACTTCTAAGGTCATCAGTCCCCTAGAACTTAGAACTACTTAAACCTAACTAACCTAAGGACATCACACACATCGATGCCCGAGGTAGGATTTGAACCTACGACCGTAGCGGTCGCGCTGTTCCACACTGTAGCGCCTAGAACCGCTCGGCCACCCTGGCCGGCTTGTGCTGTATCGATTACATGCAACCTGCACGCATATTTTCTTTTAGAATCGAGTTCACAATTTCACAATTCATTCGTCTGTAATTTACACTCCACGCTTTTGGTTTCCCACACGAATCTCCATAGAAAGACATACTTACGTAACATATTTACAAAATAATTGTGTCTGTCTTTGTGTAAGAACTATAATCATACACTACGATAGAAATAGGCTTACATTCGTTAAATATCTTTCAAATTACGACTCAGGACTGACTTTATGTACCCTACAAGGTGTAAGAATTACTTATTATACAGGCATGACAACACTGTCTACTTCCACGGCGAAATCAGTCTTTGCATAGAGTGTTAGAACAAATCAAAATGTGGCACTTGGAAAAGTATAGTCAATCCAAAAGGAAACTCAGGCTCAGAGCTGAGCAGAACACCGACTTACAACTCACGAGAAACTAGGTTAAATCCATTCATTAAAAAGCAGATTGCCTCACTAAAGGTACTAAATCTAACTAATTTTCTCAGGGATACCTAAAAGTTACACGATAGATGAATATTTACACAAGCGTTGCCATCAAAGCACTTTTTCTTGGAAAATGTCTTTCTTTTACTGGTGCTGGAAGACTATGTGGGTTATAAGATATGTGACTTTGCTGCTTATAACGTACTACCAGTAGGCTGTTCACAAATTAATAGTTAATTCATAAAAAAACGTTAGCGTCTTCTTTTACCCTTCTAAACATACATATGCTATCCCGCCAGCAGAGTGGTACAGTATCATTATTTTCTAGTTATCAGAAGCAGTGAATTTTCTCATTCAGTTCATAGGTCAAAGTGTATTGATCGTCACAGCATTTATGTAATGTGTTACAGTGATCTGACCAAGCAATGTATAAACTAATATCACAGCATCATTTGATTTACTTTTCTTGTAACTACCATTTACACGTTCATATACAAGCGAGGCATTTGAATAGTTTAGGCAGTAAAAGGCTTACCAAGCAATTCATGCACCCATATAGTATGTGAGTGAGGGCTAACTTCTCCTAAATATTACATCTTAGGCCGTCTCCTTCTGATGGATACCTAAGTACTGACTGAGTTAATCTGATAGCATTCTTTCAGCTCATACACATATTTTTTCTGATATGTGGTACCAAGGCTATTCCTGGTAACAATAGTTACACCAGTCGCAGATTACAATAAATTAATAATACATGTGCTACAATTAAGACCATTCACTTACACAAGTATTTCTTCAGATTCTAATGAACACATAATCCATTAATTTTATCGATTTTAAGATAAGCTATGTGGTAACTTCCGTCATGTGGTATCCTATAGTATTAGGCCCTGTGTACTAAATTTGCCACTTGGAGTTTCTCTGTAATAATAGATTTTTCTCTGGCTTCCATGCTCAGTAAGTATCATTAAGAGTTTTCTTACCTTATCCTCCCACGAACGCACTTTTCCGCGCAGATGTGGTAGAGGATTTATCCATTATTGTTCTCCTTCGTCCTGTATATGAGTTAAGCTGGAGTGAGTTGTGTGTTCTACAGTGCCAACTCGACCACTACGTATTCAACGAACTCTAATCTTTCTACCCATTATGCTTGACTGCTGTGTGCATAGTTAAATTTTCGAAAGATCCGTTCTGCAAATGATTCCTAATGATTAAATTGTGATATTTGTATCTGTTTACTGCCATTTTTTATGTTTAAATGTTTTCCTTGTTTGACTAGTGAAGTTTGAGGCGTTATCTGACAGCGAGGTGGTAGGTTTGGCAACTGTCGCTTTGTCGCACAAGGAACCGAACAGGGCAGTCGCCGTAGAGTACTGGTTATGATACTAGATTATTGCATAGAGGGTCCTGAGTTCGAAATTCATATGAAATAAAACATTTTAATTCATATATTCCGTTCGAGTACATCCTAGAAGTATCCACAAATGGCAAGAATCATTGCACTGGAATGTTCTGTAGCTGTGTATATACCGTATGTGTTCTGGCCGGAGGCAGTCCGTTCCGCGCTCTTGTATGTGCAAGTGCTGAATAAACCTTCGTTATGTGAAGTTAGTGTTCGTCATTCATCTACTTACACCCTCCTCTACGTGACACTATTCTGGTGGAGGCGCCGGGTATTGGAACTTATGATAGCGCACGCTATCAACCACACAGTGGCTCCCATCAGGCCACGACAGAGCCGCCGTTTACGTGGCGAGAAACCGAGTTCGAGCCATATTCAACAGATCGCAATCTATCAGAGACAGAAGAAGAAGAGGACGTCACGATGACAGCAACTGTGTGCCACCACATGAGACATCCTTCCGGGTTCTCTGGTGGCTATGGCCAAGATCCAAACAAGTGGCTGAAGGTATATGAGCGAATAGCCAAATTTAACAAATGAGATGATACCATGTGTTTGACTAACGTAATTTTCTACTTGGAGGGCACTGCCAAGCAATGGTTTGAGGACAACGAGGAGAAGGTCACAACCTGGGAAATATTCCAGGCGGAGCTGAGCAAGTATTTTGGCGACACACAACGACAGAAGTGCAAGGCTGAAGATAAATTAAAGTGCATGGCACAGCGACCAGGAGAAACGACAGCATCCTACTTTCAAGAAGTCTAAGAGCTGTGTAAAATAGTGTATCCTCGAATGAAGGAGGGAGATAAGGTTGCCCGTCTCATGACGGGTGCTTCTGAGTACATGCATCAATGCCTGTTCCTGAAGGTGGTCTCGACAGCAGACAACTTCATAAAATAGTGACAATATATGGAGACGATACATCAAGAAAGAATTACAGGCAGGAAGTTTGAACGGCTTCCAAACGTAGTATCGATGTCTGTGATGGAGGAAGAAACTGAATCCACAAGTATTCTTTGTCAAATAGTGAGAGAGAAGGTTCAGTAGGAACTTGGATTGTACGGCAAGCAAAAAACAGAGACCCTTCAAGAGGTCATAAGGGAGGAAATGGAAAAGACATTGAACCCAATCTCTCGTCCTTCATTTCCCTTTAAAACGGTGAAAAAGTCGAGACTCAGGTGACGTTACGTTCCTACAATGCCGTATGAGGAACCTGTTTGGGCACTAAGGAAGACCGATGTCTGGAGGACACAGGATAACCAACCAATATGTTTCCCCTGTGGACGACCGGGACGTTGTGCGCCCTTGTCGAGTAAGGTGGGGGAAATTTGATGACGCCCGCGCCAGGAGACATCAGACCGATCTTAGCCGACGCCAGCTCCCGGACGACGGAGATGAATAAGAAGATGTGGGTGCTGGACGACGTAGTTCACCATCGCCGCAAGCTAGCCGCTGGAGAGGACGCTCCCCAACACGCCGATCAAGGTCTCCATCGCCGTTTAGAAGCTACAGCCGATCACCTAGCTGCCGCAACCTGGAAAACTAGTGTGCGACCTTCCTTGGAGGTGAAGCCGCCGAAGAGAAAAATCTCCGCCGGCAATTACTACAAAAATCATAGGAAACTACGTCGATATCCTCATGTATGGCCGATCATCCAAAGCTCTTGTGGACTCTGGAGCATCTTATTCAGACATTTCGGAGAAGTAACGTCGCCAATTGCAGAAAACCGTATTCGACGACAACAAAACATCTCTGCTGAAGGTGGCTAGTGGGAAACGTGTAAAACCTACATGAAGATGTGTGATTCGTGTGGGTATAAGTGGCCATACACAGCCCTTAGAATTCATCGTCTTGTAAGAGTGTAGTCATGACTTCATTCTCGGATGGTACTTCTTAAAAGCATCTCAAGCAATTATAGATTGTGGTCGATCGAAGATTATGCTGGACGAGATGAGATACTGTGGACAGGGAGATGCACGTCCGAGTGTGTGGGGACTATGTGTGCTGGATGAAGTGATCATTCCTGCTGTCAGCGCGAGAAAGGTAGCTGTCATGTGTCATGCCATGCATCAACCCATGGACCTTGTAATGGAATGTAATAGAAGCATACCACTAAAGAATAACTTGGTCTTCCCAGCCTCTGTCGTCTCTTTGAGAAAGGATTCAGTGAATGTGGATAGCTAACTGTCGCAAACAACCGCAGATGCCTCCGAGACGCATGTGCATCGCAAACACTCAGCCGCTAATTGCAGAACAGCTGAGCGTCATAGAAACCTCCCATGCCGAGTCTATGGGCGAAATTAGCGATACCACTACGAGACAAGATCTTCTAGCTCGACTATCACCAGATCTCACTAAGGAACAAAAAAGGAACTACTTGCCAATCTACAAGAGTTCTCTGCATGCTAAAATCCACAGGTGAAGAGAAAATTAGACAGATCGACGGTGAAGCACCGGATTAGCACTGGAGACCATCAACCAATAAGCCAGAGAGCATACCGTTTGTCAGCAACGGAACGTCCAATAATTCGCAACGAGGTAGAGAAAATGATGAAGAATGACATCATTCAGCCTTCGCACAACCCACGGGTGTTATCAGTGGTTCTCGTCAGGAAGAAGCATGGCAGTTAGCGCTCAGGAATCTTAATAAGATAACTAAAACGGACGTTTACCTTTTTCCACGAATTGACGATATACTAGATTGTCAGAAGAGGCTGATTTTTTCTCAACCATGGCCATGTACTCGGGATACTGGCAAATCGAAGTAGATGAGGCTGATCGTGAGAAAACTGAGTTCATCACCCCTGAGGACCTGTATGAGTTTAAGGTAATGCCGTTTGATTTTGGTAATGCACCAGCAACTTTTGAACGAATGATGGAGGCATCTGAAGTTGACGATGTGTTTTTGTTATTAAGGTGTCATTATAGTGTTCTCAGAGACATTTCATGAACGCATAAAAAGACTGAGGACCGTTCTTAAGTGTCTCCAAGAAGACGGACTGAAACTTAATCCAAGAAAGTGTCTCTTTGGAGCAAAAGAAATCAAAATACTAGGACACCTTGTGTCAAACGAATGTGTGCGGCGAGACCCAGAAAAGGTGAGAGCTATAGCGGAATTTCCTAATCCTAAAAGTGTTAGAGATGTGAGAAGCTTCCTCGGATTGTGGTCTTATTATGGTCGTTTTATCAAAGATTTTTGTATGATGGCCAGGCCACTCCGAGTGTTGTTAAAATCCGATGCTAAATTTATCTGGGGTGGTGCTCAACAATATTCTTTCGATGTGCTGCGAAAAGCTCTGACGACTGACCCTGTACTTGGCCTGTATGATGAGAGAGCACATACAGAACTACACACAGATGCCAGTGGGTATGGGATCGGTGCCGTTCTGGTGCAGATTTCGAATGAAAAAGAGAAGGTTATAGCCTACACTTCTAGGATACTTTAAAAAGCCGAGAGAAACTACTCAACTATAGAAAGAGAATGTCTTGCTGTGATCTGGGCCACGTGCAAATTTCGACAGTCTCTCTATGGAAGGCCATTCACACTTGTTGCAGGCCGTCATTCACTTTGTTGGTTGACAGGTCTCAAGGATACAACAGGACGACTTGCCAGGTGGGCACCACGTCTTCAAGAGTATGACATTACCATAGTGTACAAAAGTGGAAGGATACGCCTAGATGCCGACTGTCTCTCAAGAAACCCTGCGCAAGACCATCAAGACTTTGATGAAGATGGTGACTGTCTCGCTGCAAGCCAGGATCTCTCTGCTGAGCAGAAGAAGGACGCAAAATTATCTCAAATTATACTTGCATTAAACCGGTCAGAGGATGTGAAAGGACAATCTAAGGTAGTTAATGGACTACTTTGCAAGAAAAATTTCGATCCGTTTGGAAAGCGGTGGCTACCAGTGATTCCCAAACACATGCGTTTAGCTGTTCTACAAAAATTCCATGACACACTTGAGGCAGGCCATCTAGGATTTGATAAGACATAGGGTGGGATCCGCAAGAGATTTTTCTGGCAAGGTTTATTTAGGAGGGTCCGTCACTATGTGTCGAGAGTGCCAGAGGAGAAAGACAGTTCCTCAGAAACCACGTGGCCGGCTCATACTGAAACGTCCCCTTTGAAATATTATAAATGACTGTGCTTAAACTGACACACAATATTTTTAGCACAACGCAATCTGACTTTCAAAAATCCCTACAAAAGAATGGCCCTGACTAACATTAACCTATATCTTTCACAGATCACTTACCTCACCAAAAATCTTAGTTACTCGAACTACTGCAATACAGCGAGCGCCACTACTGCCAGCTAAATAAAAGTATCAAAATACTGAAGGCACTAACTACTAACAGGCATAGCAAATGAAAGATTTTGATAGAGAACAAACAATGTATTCACCTCAATAGTCATCAAAAGTCATAATATATATAGCAGTTCATGACACCCAATCTTACAAATTTCAAAATTCCGCCATCTCTCTCCCCACATCCACCACTGCTGGCGGCTCACCTCCAACTGCGCAACGCTACGCGCTGTTCACATCCGGCTGCCCAACACTACAATGTCAGACAACAATGCAAACTAGCCACAGACTGCACACAGCACAGCCAGTGAATTTCATACAGAGCGCTACGTAACGTTGCCAATAAGAAAACCTAAATAGCCTACTTACATAGCCCCCATGCTCCCCACAAAAAATTTTACAAATTGTTTTGGGCACTGGCCAATACAGATTTGAAAAAAAATTTCATAATTACAGTAAGAAAGATATCAAATGCACACACTTATTAATACAATGTTGTTCAAAAGCAAAAATTGTCTCAAAGTCCATAAAGACAGTCATGATCATTCATCACAGTAAAACTGCCGTTTCTTTTCTGAAAGTCTGAGCAGTAAAAGACAATTCACACGGAAGTAGTGGATTTCCATGCAGTCTTGAAGAAGTAGTGTTGTCCTTCCAACGGAAAGACAGTGCTGACTCTTGACATGCTGACAGGTAATGGGCCACAACAGAGCAAACTCACAGCAGAGTCATTCGACGTTTTGAAGAGGATTGATGGGTAGGTCATCACAGAGCAGACCCACTGTAGTCCCGGTAGAGATCACGGTATTGGTGGGCCACCAGAGATGCAGACCCACTGCAGTCCTTGCAGAGACGGCCAGCAGCCATCTATTGCGACCGTGCAGGTGCACAATCACCATTGAAGAGTCTTGCGGAGAATATAGCAAGTCCATAAACCACCACTTGTGCACTCACAAAGTTTATGGATTTGTCCTTAGAACCAGAAATGCTGTTATCCAGTCCCTTGCTTAATAATTAACACACGTGCAAACACTATCAGTCCCTACTTCTCACATATTGTCCATATACTATGACCAACAGAAACGTGTGCAGTGAAATGTAACTTACAAGTTACTTAATTTGATGAACTGCTGTCAATTACAATTTTATAACATAAAAGTACAATACCAAAGGTACTAAATACATCATTAAAAACATCATAATACAGATAAAATTTGTAGTAATACAGGCTTTACACAATAATAGAAATTAACATATACATCAGTGTCACAGGAATTATGAGATAAGTAGATACATAAAAGATCAAAATAAATTTTGAAACATCAACTTCACACATGAGCATTAAAACAAAACAGAATAAATAATGTCTAAACATCTGTACACAGTAAATAACATATTATTAATGCCAGATATATTTGAGGATAACAGTATTCCGCATCATAGTGAATGTAGCTTAGTACTAGAAAATTTTTACAACATAAATCTTATTAGCTACACACATAAAGACAGGAAAAGGACAAATACACAAGAGTACACTAACACATAGTGGGATAACACAAAAGGGAAGGACAGGGTTCGTTTTCAGTGTAACATTTGGTACTGCAGTCCAACCCAAAACTTCATTCCATAGATCTTTTTTATCTTATTTCAACATTTGTTTCCACCAAAAAAATCCTATCCAAACATGCTTTCTGTATTCTGTTCATATCCTCTTTCAAAAATATTTTTTCTCCACTGTACACTACTTTTTTGGCCAAACCATTTTCTGATAGCTTCTCAATGCATTTCATCCAATCCATCATTGTTAGTTTCTTATATAGTCTACCCCCTCTTAAGCTAACTTAAATCTACTGAGCTCAGATGCTAAACTAAGGGACGAGGCAATGCAGCAGCACAAAACAATTAACACAAACAGCAATGACAAAAATAAATGAAAAATTGCAAAGCAAGCTACAGTAAATCCAAATTACCAAGCAATGCAACATTACAACTAGTATGAGCCAATGTGCAGCAACAAGAAAAATAAATCAGAAGTAAAACTAGCTTAACAGAGTAATACAAATTGAAATTTAGTAGCATTATGCCTGGCAAACAGCAGCAGCAAATGCAATAACTCACATCTGAACATGACATAGCTCAAGAAGAAAAAATATTACATTAAAGACAACAATGCAGACAAGGGAAATGCATATTCACATCTTAATGTCTATGTAAGTAAAGTGGTGCACCACAAGAAGTTATTCTGCCAAAAAAATTACCAATAAGTTGAAAAGAAAATTCTGTATGCAATTCCTTTGAAGGGAAATGTCTTTTTATGCTCCTTCGTTTTTTTGAATAGATCATAAAATTATTTACTGTATCTGTTTGCATAAAATATTTATATTAGTACATCTATAAAACTTTATTTTAACCAATGCTGCAGTGCAGCTAGGAACTAGATATTAAACAAAATAAGCAAAGCAAGGCGTGAAACGTCATTCACTAGCCATATGGCATTTCATAATGCAGTAAACAATCTTTCAACTAGCAAGACAATAGACATGAAATGTTTCTCATCATTTCATTTCAGTAAATATCATAAATTAAGAACTCTACAGTGTAATCATGTTTTCAAGTTTGAGGGTGTCGTATTTACGATGCTTTCTACAGAGGAATGTCAACAGCGAGGATAATGGCAATTTTTTTTTCTTCTCCACCTGTGCCTCTGAAAGACACACACTAATGGCTTTTTTCCAGGCGTCAGTCGCGCAGCTGGGTGCCCACGACGCAATACGTGAAGTTGGTCACTTAAATTTCTTACTGAAATATTTATGACCACAGTTTCTGCTACAGTGACATTCTCATATACAAATAAAATTTCACAAGTCGAGAAATTACTGTAGAAAAGTGTAGAAACAAAATCCTATAAATATAACAGTGTCCAAAAAATTTTAACAGCATTGTGATACATTCATGCAAGTACACACATTTCATAATTCTTAAAGTACGATTCTTGGTTTCCAACATCCTTTTTCACATATCAGAGACCCTAACCACTGTTCATTACTCCTTACTTTATTACACATATACATATTCATCGACACTTCTTCAATATTTCATCATAAGAAATACGTAGCATAATCAAATTCCTCATACACGGTAGCATCATCTTATTGATCATAAACATCCCTCAGCAGCATAATACACATCGTCGTCGTAATAATAACATCATAACACCTCAGTCAAATATCAAAATCGTCGTAGCTTCCTCCAATAATTTCAAAACCTAAAAAAATTCTCTGCTCATGTCAAAAGTGTCATCTACCTCAAACGTTCTTTAAAAATCATGATCCCATACCAAATACATCATTCAAAGCTCTCATAGTATCACAATGGTTCCAAAAATATATGAACAGTTCACAAAGTACAGACAAAATACAATTTCGTAAGTGTGAAGTTATCCAACGGTGTAATTACATAAACATCTGTCACTGATGTAGTAAAATAAATGTTTGTCTCTCTCAGTTAAACGATCAGATAGCTGTGTAATTTCTGTGTTAGAGAAATATGGTACCGATGTGTAAAGTTGTATAAGCAAATACCATATTAGCTAGGGCTCCTTGTGCTTGCCAAACACAATGTAATTATACCCTCAGATGTTACAGATTACAGCTATGGAATGAAATGTATCACGGAAAACCTTTGTATCATTGTAATTCAAAAATCTTTAAAAATGAATGTTTTAAGTACAAAATTAATCACTCAAATACGTGTACTGTAGCGCTAAACCGTGCGCCTTGTTGTAAGATAATCTCTGTGGAAGTGTCGTAGTTATCGTCCTCTGAAAGCTACGTTCTGCAGAAGTCAATGTACTTACCTTATGATAAACAAAAGGGAAATGCTTTGCGTATAGATATCTAACTTATTACTCTTATTGCCGTGATGAAGAAAGTGCTGTGCTGTAACGTATTATTGTGCTACGGAAAAGGCTGTCTCATTGTAGCTATACCACAAAAGTTACTACTAAAACAAATTTTCCTTTCCAGAAGAATTCAGAAATACTGTGCAGATATAAAACAGAAACACCGCAAAAGCAACACTGTAAATTGTCACTCATTAGTAGCGTCGTGATAAAATCGTGTAGCTGTCACATAAACTAACCACTGTGTCATCTGGTATCTCACAGAAAGTTCTTTAAATCCAGAATGTATTTTCAAGTAAACCAAAATGTTGCATTAAAATCTCATTAGCAGTACCAGTATATGTCCTAAGTATGTAAGCCTGATAGTCATTACGTAATCGTGCAACTAACAAGCAAGAATGTTCAAATAGCAACACTGTGTCGTCTGTTCACTATAACAATGCATTCATAATTTCTATTTAAATAAGTTCTCTTGGTTCTTGACTGGATATTTAACTTCAAAACATTGTTGCATGTTAACAGTTTCTCAGTGTGACAAATTGTACTAGTAGCGTGATTGTGAAAAGTTTTATGGCAAAGACTAACTTAAAAAACAGATTATCTTTCAATAAACGGTTTTACGTGTGAAATGTGGTGTAAACCTTTACTCTTCCTAGTACGCAGAATTTCAACTTCAACGCAATTATCACGTGGTATACGTGAGTAAGGAATGCTAAAATTTTTCTTAAGGTTAGCGTCTATGTTATTTTTCTCTGAGCCAGCCGGCGCACGTGGCTGCCTGTGGTGCGAGTCATTGTCTGTCTCTTGGTTGGCGCGCATCGTTATTGGGATTAGGAGACCTAACTTCTACAAATTCACCTCGTCCAGAGTGCCCTGCTCTCTTTGAATCCCGCCAGTTCTGATGAAATTCAGGACTGTCGTTATGATTATATCGTCTGTCGTCTTGTCGGTAGTTCCTGTAGTTTCTTGTCTGTCGGTCATGTGGTGGAGAATTTTTCCCTGCTCGCTGAACTGTTGCGTCTGAAGTTATTCTGTCTCCCTTGATAATAATGGTTTTTGTTCCCATATTGTCTGTTTCTATGGTAATCTCTGTCATATTCATTACTACGGAAATGCGATCTTTCTCTGTAACTAGTATTACTCTGCCAGTGGTTGTCATATGGGTGGTGTCTGTTTTGGTCACGATTTTCGTTGTAGGAATAGACTTGTCGTGTCCAGTTATTGTTTCTGTCGTCACGGAATTTTGACGGATGTGACCTGTGGTGATTTTTTCCAGTTTTCGCATCCCGCGACTGTCTGTGTCAATTTCTAAAGTTCTGAAGGGCTGTATGGGTTTGACAGGTACTGATTCTTGTGCAACATGTCTTCAAAATATTTGACAAGACTGGAAAATTCAGATTGTTCGAAATGTTTCGTCATTATGATGCCATGTTTTACTCGGTCTTGTGTGGCTTGAGACCAATATGCTGAGAGGAAGGCATGGTAAAATCCTCCTTCACTGTGGCAATCGTGAATGACCGATCGCATTCTTACAGCTGGTTCATTCTCTAAGTAGCCACACATAAATTCTAATCTGTGTTCTAATGACCAGTTGGGAGGAAAACAATGAGAGAATTGATGAAGCCACGCTTGTGGATGAATGTCGTTGCCAGAATTCTTAAATGTTTTGAATTTACGGGTAGTAATGAACAGCTTATAGTCAAAATCATCATTTCGGCGAGTCGCATGTCGGTCATTGTTACGTCGTTTCGGCGGTTCCATCTCAAAATTCGGTGTACCTTGCCAATTTATTTCATAATTTCCGAAGTGTCCTGTGTTATTATTTTGTGGTGTTTCCGTATTTCTACGTCCCTCTTCCCGTACTGGAGTGCGAGTGTCCTCTGAAATATGTAATTCTTGTATTATTTGTGCCAACTGATCTTGCACTTCCCGGATTTCTCTTCTGTATTGCGTATTAATTTGATTCTGATTTTGTTTGAATTTCTTAATAAGAAAACCTAAACAGCCTACTTACAATACCAATTCCACCAGCCGAAACGCCTTTCCAGCGAGTTGGGATTGACCTCTTCGGACGATTTCCAACGTCTGCTAGTGGCAATAGATGGATTATTGTTTTCACTGACTATCTGAAGCGCTATAGCACTACAAAAGCCGTGAAAACGGCCGAAGCATTCGAGGTAGCCAAATTCATCGTAGAAGACATTGTACTAAAACACGGTGCCGCAAGATCGTTAATTACGTATCGAGGGAAAGTTTTTCAATCGAATCTTGTAACAGAGATAAACCGTCGGTGCAGCATTACTCATCACAAGAAGACGGCCTACCATCCGCAAACTAATGAGCTTACTGAACGCCTTAATAAGACTTTGGTCTACATGCTATCAATGTCGTCAATGTTGAGCAGAGCAACTGGGATGAAGTGCTACCTCTCGTGACGTTTGCCTACAACCCCGCCAAACAAGACACCTCAGGATTTACGCCAGTTTTCCTGGTGCATGGGCGTGAGGCGACGACGACGGTGGACACTGTGCTTCCGTTACATCCTGATGACGTGGACAACGACTACATTGGCCAGGTGTTAGCCACAGCTGAGGAAGCTCGGCAGTTAGCTCGACTCCGCACGTTGCAGGCTCAAGAAAACGATCGCCAAAGGTATGACGCGAGCCACAGCCCTGTTGTCTACCAGCATGGTGACCTCGTCCGGATCTTCACTCCTGTTCGGAAGGTTTGTCTTTCTGAGAAGCTCCTCAGGCGCTACTTTGGACCTGATAAGGTTGTAAGGCAGTTGTATGATGTTACTTATGAAGCTGAAGATTTCGACCCCGATACAAGACGGCGACAGGTCAGAGATACAGTCCACGTCCTTCGAATGAAGCCCTACAAGGATCGGGCAACCCAGGGTAAATTAGAAGCTCCAGCGACAGGCATCAAGCGGGAAGGTAACGAAGAACGTAGCGGCAAGGGAAGTTCTAAGAAGATCACCGCCAGGGCGAACATCAGTCATCGGGAGTCGAAGTATGCAGGACCGACGACTCGTTCCTGGAGTAGGACTAACACCAAGACGCTGTTCTCGTAAGGAGGGAGCATTATCGCAGAGAGAGACGAGTAGCGCAGTCACCGTAGTGTGTTGCATGGAGGGTCGTGAATTCAAAACTTCTCTGAAGGAAAATATTTTAAATTCTACGTTCGGTCCGAGTACCTTCAAGAAGTATCGACAAATGGAAAGAATCATTGTACTGGAATGTTCTGTAGCTGTATATATACCATATGTGTTCTGGCACGAGGCAGTTCGCTCCGCGCCCTTGTATGTGCAAGTGCTGAATAAACCTTCGTTAAGTGAAGTTAGTATTCGTCATTCATCTACTTACAACTTCGTCTACGTGACAATATAACTGTTTACTATTCTTATAGTGATCAGTCCTGCTGCAGTAGCCTATAGAGCATACAATTTATATACTTCGTAATAGTGTCACGTACTACTACCACATACTTAACTCCATCTCTAGCTGAGGAAAATGTTCCTACAACATTTATTGAAACGATTTGTAGTGATTTTGTTGGTTTAATAGAATGCAACTCTGTATAGCAGCATTTGTTTCGAGCCTGTTGCTTTCTGACGTGTAAGATATGTTTAATGTATCTGTTGTATTGGTTTTCTCATGTTAGTAAAGCAGCAATACAAACGTATATTCCTGATGCACATAGAACTGCCGTGGTGGCTCCCAGCGTTATGTGCGTACCAAATTGATACGTGCTCACATGTAACTGGAATAGAAACACACCATTTGTCAGACCGTGTTTAACATCTATAGTTTATCCTTAGGACTTTGTGGAAGTAGTGTTTTAACTTTATACCAATGCTGGTCACCGTTCTGTAAATTAGCCTTACTTTTACACATACCTGACTAATATTAATAGTAATTGATATCCTTCATGGGTAAAACGTAGTAGTCAGTAGACTTTTCTATAAACTGTGTTTATCCTCGTGATCTTTGTGGCGGTCATAACAGAGCATGTGCCATGACGTTATCTTTTCCTGAAATTTCAATGACCCCAAAATAGTATTCTTCAAACAAAGACCGACACACTATGCACTCTTAAATTAATTTGTAAGACTTAGAAAGTGTAACTGACGATCACAGTAATCGTTAATAACTTTTCCATAAATATAATAACTGAATTTTTTGGAAGACCATAATACTGCTAGAGTTTCTTACTTGGTAGCAGAGTAGGTGCGTTCAACTCTGACAATATGCGGCTAGTAAAATTAATGACATACGTATCTTCCTTTCTGGCATCTTTAGTTACTTGAAATGGATAGGTTCCTAAGGAAGAAAATGAGGCATCAGTCACTAAGCAAAACTCTTTGGCCATGTCATTCTAGAAATTTTCCCGGCGTAAAGAGTATTCGATGAAGTTTCGGGTTTGTAGCCGTATAACGTCGACCTCTTGCCGCGATATTTCTGCTGACAACTATTGAGCCATCTTCAGGTGAGTGTTTATACCAAAAGCAGGCTCGAAGACGTATGTGAAAAGGCAGCCGATACATGAGTTCTCTTCTGATATTGTTCCATCTACATGCGCGGTCTCTGTGGGAATGTGCGCTCCCGGAATTAAAATTCGGATGTCAGAATTAATAAAATTAAATGTCACTAGGCGTGTCAATAAGCATGAAATATTTTCTTTGTGAAGATAATCACCCGATCCCACTCCTCCAACTGAAAGCAACCATTACGATTAGTTAGATTTTGCGCTAATCGTATTTCCACCTATTTCTTAATAACTGAATCTCAGAAGGATCTCTAGAAAGCCAAGATTACCATGGGGGAGTAATTTATGGACTGTCCCGTGGAAACACAGTACTCCACTATGGCTGACTTACTGGGCTGCGAAGGGCGAATGTGGCGATCAACGTATCTTCCACGCGCTGTGCGCGTCGTCTGACATATTTAGGCTTTGCCACATTGACATGGTATTCTGTAGTTTCCAGCCTTCCGCAGTCCCAGATCGTCCTTTGCTGCACCGAAAAGGGTGCTAGTCCTTGTAGGTGGGCAGAGTTTTACTTTAACATGTTTTTTGTTAAAATTCTACAGAAGGAACGTCCAGGACCATAACTGCTCCTTCTCCCCTTGCTCTTTTGGCTTGTCACGTTTCATCTATATAAAGCTGTGCTAATCTGATGTAGAGCTAATTCATTATCTTGTAGGTGTTCCAGATCCTTTGACGGGCTCTCCATCATCTACAACATCTGCCCAGTGCACCAACATTTGAAGGACGCCCACAGTTCATGATAGGTGGCACCAGGTAGGTGCCTGCAAATACATGTATGTATGTGTGGGCTTAAGGTAGATGGGCTTACCTTACACGGAATGACCCAAGTATCCATCCACTTTCCTTCTGACCAAGACGTCCAGAAAATATCTCTATCCTCCTCCATTGAAATTTTATATTCTCGTGGACAGAATGCAATGCTGCAAAAACTTTGCTACCAGTGGGAGAGAGGACTGCCCACGGCATCACTGTCAATTTGCTCAAAATATTCACTGTTGAATAAAAAGTAGGTTGAGGAAAGTGCATGACGAGATATCGTTGTTGCGGTAGCTTTGAACTTACTGCCGATGAGTGACAATGAATCGATGAGAGGGACCTGAGTGTTTAGTGTGACAACATCAAAGTTTACTGGTCAGTCCAACTCGCTGATTCGAAATGTCTTCACTCTATTAATCTATTAATAATGCCACTGGAGTTGCGCATATGATGTGAACACTTCCCCAGAAAAAGTCTTACTAAAACGCAAGACGTCTAGCTAAATCATACCTCAGCACTCCGTCTTCAGCCCACAAGTGGCACATCGGGACCATCCGACTGCCGTGTCATCCTCAGCTGAGGATACAGAGAGGAGGGGCGCGTAGTCAGCACACGCTCTCCCGGTTGTTATGATGGTTTTCTTTGACTGAAGCTGCTATTATTCGGTCGAGTAGCTCCTCAACTGGCATCGCAAGGCTGAGTGCACCCTGAAAAATGGCAACAACTCATGGTGGCCCGGATGGTCACCCATCCAAGTGCCGGCCACGCCCGACATTGCTTAACCTCGGTGATATGACTGGAACCGATGTACTCACTGCGGTAATCGCTTCACAGCTTCGGGCGAAAGGGAAGAAGAATTCAACGACACTGCCACTTTTCTTTCTGACTAGATGGAGCAATATTCCAAGAAGGCTGAATGGTTCGAAGAAGGCTGAATGGTTTTCAGCCGAAATATTGCGGCAGAAAGTCGACGTTATCCAGATGCAATCTAGAAACTTCATGGAATAATTTTTCGTCATGTGTGGATGGTGTAAAATATCCAGAAGCATCCTTTATCATACGAAACCTCTTTGACATGCACTTTTCCACAAACATAGCGCATTTTTTGTTTAATTGACTTAACATATCTGTGTTACATAAAGGACGATTTGGAAGATCACCTTCGAAAAAAAATTCAAGCCAAAAATTGCATCAAGCATTTTTTTCAAATCTGGCGTAAGGAAAAGTTCTTTATTACATTGATTTTGTCTGTGTGTGGTATTATTCTCATACAGAAGATTACAAGAACCTCAAGAACCTTAATTTTGTCCCTCACAGATTCACTGTAAACCCTGTTTCAGAAAAATTGTGTAGTGCCTTCTCCTAATCAGGTGTTCGGGGCCGTTAATATATCATCAACGTATGATGTATGTCTATTCAGGTTCTAATACCCTCCCTGAGTCAGTAATGTACATGACTAAACTCATGTCAGACCAAATAGTAGTATGGCAAACTGGTAAAGTCTTCCTCGAAAGATAAAGACAGTACACTTTCCAGATTCCTTGGTGAGACCTACAAACTTCTCAAATCTGTGCTAATAAGATATTCAACTCAATGGAACTTCTGTAACTAATCGTAAAAATTTTCAGATTGGGATCTCACAGGAATAACGACTGTATTAATGGCCCTCACATCCAAAAATAATGCTACACTTCCATCAGTGCCAAATAGTGGACCGAAACAAGATGATACAGAAGGCACAATTATTCTCTATTCAAGAATTTGTTTTATGCCATTTGGAATGCAGCCCTCTTAGTCAATGGGATATAATATGTGTCTTGACAACAGATCTCATGGAGGCAATCTTCTATTTGATTCTTCCGTTTGAGCGTGTGTAGATGATTCTAGGCTTACTTCCAGTTACATGTAGATACTTTAACAAAGCTTCTTTTAATCCTTTTTGTTGCACTGAATCAATAGCAGTAGCTCTTTTTTAGCTTTCAGTTGATTATCAATATTTTCAACCCGACTGCAGTGTCGGGGCGTGCAACTTGCGTATGTTGTCTTCGTCTTAAGTAATGTTACCTGATAAGAAGTCGATTGTTGTGCCCTTCTCTTATTGGATGCCAATGCCAAGAATGCATTCTATTACCAGTCCACTTGTTGCTAGCATCAGGCATTTTATCTCTGTGTTTCCTGTTTTAACCTCTCCTTGAATCATTACATTACATATGTGGCTACTTTTGTGAGCTCACGCATCTTGCTGAGCAAACCGAACCATGTTACACTCGCCATAACACCTGGATCTGTTAAAATCATGATTGTTATTTGTTCCATTATTTCATGTACTGTGGCTTGGGAAATCTCTTCATTATGAACATGTCATTTACAATAGTCTGTAGGTAGTTCCTCTCTGATGTCTGCGTCATCACTGTAATGTTGCAAATTTACTATATTATTTTGTTGCCGGCGATCCACCTTACGGAATACTGTTTGTGGTCACACTTAATAGCGCCGCAGATCACTTCTCTTTTCCGTGCTTAAGGCTTTGTCATATTGGCATGTCAAAGCATTTTAGCGTCAATCCTGTGATGTATCCGATGACGCCACCGCTGTGCTATACACGGCATGCGGAATGTGGTCCACCAAGTCTCATTACAATTGAGCAGAGATAGTGTTGGATACTATCTTTATAGTTGCATGCCGTGGATCTCAATTTGAACAATATTTGTTGTGAATTCCTTTACACTCAGATTACAAGAAGAGTACAGTTTAGTACTAAAATTCAATATAAAGATGTCTCGATTATTTTCTTGCTCTGTGGATTTCATATTCGTATTGTCTTTTTCTGGATCAAAGACAATTATTACGATATTTATTAACACCTCTGCTCAATGTAATGAGACTTAGTGGACCACATTCCGCACGCCGTGTATAGCAGAGCGGTGGCGTCATCGGATACATCACATGATTGACGCTAAAATGCTTTGACATGCCAATACGACAAAGCCTTAAGCAAGAAAAAGAGAAGTGATCTGCAGCGCTACTGTAACTGGTATAATAATAATAATAATAATAATATTAATAATAATAATAATAATAAACATCCCAGAGCAAACAAACAAAGAACACGCATCAATTAAACAATCAGAGGAAAACGAAATCTTAAGACAGCCAGCAGAACAAGCACAAATAGAACAAAAAGTGACACACATGTTAGATATAGAAGACAAATTTCAGTTGACATATACAGAATACAAAGACACAAATACAGACATTAGACTATCCTTGCATGGACCACCAAATAACCCACAAGTTGAAACAACAATAACAACTATCAACACAATGATACACAACAAAATGAAATAAAATACAACTATGGAAGAGTTACAACTACTGGTTTATGTAGGAGCACTCACTACACTAAATATACACACTAGGCAGAGATCAGAACCAACCAAAACACAGAAGAAACCCACAAAATCAGCACAGCAACACAGGCTACAAATCAGAATAGAAAAACTGAGAAAAGACATTGGACAGCTAACACAATTTATAAGAAATGAAATATCAGAAAAAAAACGAAAAAGGTTAGGTAAAATATTACAGCAAGAAGCGATAGAGCAATTAGATGAAAAGAAGCAGAAATTACAAGCATTGGCCAAACGACTTAGAAGATACATAAAAAGTGAAAATAGAAGGAAACAAAACCAAACATTCAACACAAACCAAAAGAAATTTTACCAGACAATAGATAACACACACATTAAAATAGACAATCCACCAAACATAACAGACATGGAACTCTTTTGGAGCAACATATGGTCAAACCTGGTACAACATAATAGACATGCACGGTGGATACAAGCAGAAACAGACACATACAAGATGATACCACAAATGCCTGAAGTGATAATTTTGCAACATGAAGTCACCCGAGCAATTAATTCTACGCACAACTGGAAAGCCCCTGGAAAAGATAAAATAGCAAATTTCTGGCTAAAGTAGTTCACCTCAACACATTCACATCTAACTAAATTATTTAACAGTTACATTGCACACCCATACACATTCCCTGATACACTTACACATGGAATAACCTATCTGAAACCTAAAGATCAAGCAGACACAGCAAACCCAGCTAAATATCGCCCCATAACATGCCTACCAACAATGCACAAAATATTAACTACAGTTATTACACAGATATTAATGACACATACAACACAGCACAAAATTACAAATGAAGAACCAAAAGGCTGTTGCAAAGGAGCACGAGGATGTAAAGAGCAACTGATAATAGATGCAGAGGTGACATATCAACCTAAAACTAATCAAAGGTCGTTGCACTACGCGTACATTGATTACCAAACAGGTTTTGATAGTGTACCCCACTCATGGTTACTACAGATATTGGAAATATACAAGTAGATCCTAAATTGATACAGTTCCTAAACATGGTAATGAAAAACTGGAAAACCACACTTAATATCCAAACAAATTCAAATAATATCACATCACAGCCAATACAGATTAAGCATGGAATATACCAAGGAGACTCATTAAGTCCTTTCTGGTTCTGTCTTGCTCTGAAACCACTATTCAACATGCAACATATTACAAATTATGGATATAATATTACTGGAACATACCCACACAAAATTACACATTTGCTATACATGGATGATCTAAAACTACTAGCAGCAAGAAATCAACAACTCAACCAATTACTAAAGATAACAGAGGTACTCAGCAATGATATAAATATGGCTTTTGGAACAGACAAATGTAAGAAAAATAGCATAGTCAAGGGAAAACACACTAAACAAGAAGATTACATATTGGATAACCACAGCAGCTCCATAGAAGCGATGGAAGAAACAGATGCCTATAAATATCTTGGATGCAGACAAAAAATAGGAATAGATAACACAAATATTAAAGAAGAACTAAAAGAAAAATATAGACAAAGGCTAACAAAAATACTGAAAACAGAATTGACAGCAAGAAACAAGACAAAAGCTATGGATACTTATGCTATACCAATATTAACCTACTCATTTGGAGTAGTGAAATGGAGTAACACAGACCTAGAAGCACTGAATACACTTACACGATCACAATGCCACAAACATAGAATACATCACATACATTCAGCAACAGAAAGATTCACATTAAGCAGAAAGGAAGGAGGAAGGGGATTTATCGACATAAAAAACCTACATTATGGACAGGTAGACAATTTAAGGACATTCTTTATAGAACGAGCAGAAACTAGCAAAATACGAAGAAAGTAAATTGGAAAAAGAAAACACTACATGGCAACCACCCATATCATCTAACACAGCCACACATCAATCAAGACGCATCCAAACTATGGGTAAGAAAAGGCAATATATACAGTGAGATGGAAGGATTCGTGATTGCAATACAGGATCAAACAATAAGCCCCAGATATTACAGCAAGCATATTATTATAGATCCCAGTACCACAACAGATAAATGCAGACTTTGCAAACAACAAATAGAAACAGTAGATCACATCACAAGCGGATGTACAATACTAGCAAATACAGAATACCCCAGAAGACATGACAATGTAGCAAAAATAATACATCAACAACTTGCCATACAACATAAACTAATAAAGCAACCCATTCCCACATACAAGTATGCACCACAATATGTACTGGAGAATGATGAATACAAATTATACTGGAACAGAACCATTATAACAGATAAAACAACATCACATAACAAACCTGACATCATACTCACCAATAAAAAGATGAAATTAACACAACTAATCGAAATATCCATACCCAATACAACAAATATGCAGAAGAAAACAGGAGAAAAAATTGAAAAATACATCAAACTGGCTGAGGAAGTCAAGGACATGTGGCACCAGGATAAAGTTGACATTATACCAATTATACTATCAACTACGGGAGTCATACCACACAATATCCACCAGTACATCAACGCAATACAGCTACATCCAAACGTATATATACAACTACAGAAATCTGTAATCATTGATACATGTTCAATTACCCAAAAGTTCCTAAATGCAATGTAACATATACCAGACAGTTAAAAGGAAGTCACGCTTGATCAAGGTCCGCGTCACTTTCCGTTTTTAACCAGACCTAAGATCTGAGAAAGGAAAAACAGATAATAATAATAATAATAATAACAATAATAATAATAATAATAATTATTATTATTATTATTATTAACTGCAATGAACACCTGCAGCTGTTGGTTTCTAGACAATCATTCACATGAAAGAAGTGAATGTAATGAAAGTGCTGCTCCCACACCATAGTGCGTAGTAAACCAAATTTGGTATTTGATAGCAAACACGTGTAGGCAGTTAATGTTATACGTGGCGACCATTACAAGACTATTTGTTCTGTTTGGGCATAGTGCGCAGTAAAGCAAATTTGATAACTGATAGCTAACATGCGTAGGCAGTTAGTGTTATAAACTGTGATCACTCACTAATCTTGGGTACAGAGGGTAAGTCATTGTGGTGAGCGTTATTCTCGCCATTCTGTTTCTATACAAGGAAATTAGGAGAGTCATCTTCGTTGGTGTCCTTCTACGCCGCTCTCTGCACACAGCTTGCATGCTGAAACTACATGATGCCTCTATGCCCATGATAAAAAGATTACACACTGTCAGCTTCTAGTCTCTTACTGTGTTAAGGGAAGACGAAATAGATTCTAAATCTGTGCTCTATTTCTTGTTAATCTAAGAAACTGCAATACATGTCAGTACATATGATTTTTCTGTTTAAAGTCACTATATTTTTTAAGATTGTTGTTGCAATGAACTGCCTTTAGATTCGTGAAACTATTAATGTCATCTTACATAATGTTCCATTGCAGGGCCTGATTCAAGAACTCTGTTTTTTTGCGAAATTCTTTGCTTCTCGTGAGTATGTTCAGACTGACGTTTACTTTTTACTCTTTTGTCGAGCTTGCATTATATTACTCTTGCAGTACTTTTGTTGTGGTTTCGTGACGTTGAGAAACATCAGTGAGCTTGTATCTATGCGTGGTCTCTTTCCGAAATATTGTGCCCGTTGCACACTGACATCCCGTCGTTCACACCTATGAACGTTCCCGTCATGAGATACGTCGGGAGAAGCTGTAAAATCTGTTCCAGATACGCTTAATACCACAGTTCACTTTGATGACTGATCAAATATTCGTTTCATTGTAATAACAACCCTTAGTCATGTAGTACCTCTGCATTTGCCTGGAAAATGCACCACTGAATGCCTATCCCAGGTTGTCCACCAATTTTGGCTGTTTGAGTGTGTGTGTGTGTGTGTGTGTGTGTGTGTGTGTGTGTGTGAGTATGTGTGTTTTACTGTCCTGCAGACTGTGAATGTTTCTGTGCGACCCGTGGCATACGCATCCACGTGTACGACACGTGTAATGAAACCTAGCTGAAGACCAAAATTTAGAGCACGATTACATTTTACGCGCTGAAATTAATTTCCAACGCGACGCAACACGACGCGGTCTGCTGCAGCGGTCGCCCGCGATTGATTTGGCGCTGACGGTTCACGGTGCAGCCCAGGCCGCCCCTGGAACAGGCTAGCCTGTCCATGGGGGGCCCCAGCCGTCCAGCTGAAGCATTTTAATGGTGCGTGAATCGCAGTATCCGTGCCCCAATAGCCGCCTGCAACGCTCCCAAACAAACACGCTATGGGAGTGTAATAATTCCCAGAGCGCTAACGCTAAAAAGGCATCCCAAGATATTGTGGCTACATCTTGTGTAAATTGAACGGGACTGCGTTTGGTCAAAGAATTGAGGGAAGCAAATACCCATAGCCTTAATTTTATTAATTACTTTACTGGACTACCAATTTCAGTGCCTCATGGACACAATATTCAGGTCCCTGCACCATCGACGAAATGAAGATTAAAACAGGCAACAAATCTGATATGCAACGTCAGTAGTCAATATTTTAAAAAATTCGTCATACATATGCATTAGAGGGAAGTATAAGAACAGAAGTTAAGTGTCTCAATATGGTAAACTGAAACCCATGACACACAAAAGTTCTTCACACAGTTGTCTCATATCCACAAACTGTATTAATAATAGCAGTATAAATCACAATGCTAACATAATATTATGAAGCAATGTAAAAGTTCTCATATTGTAGCAGTTATGAGAACCTTCATTGAAAAATTACGGTGACTCATGTTGTACAAACAATGTTATCATATACAGTAACGAAACGTCCTGAAGACAGAGAATCTGTATCAGTATATAAATACTGAAAGGCAGGAAACCAAAACAATGAATTCTTAACATTTGAGCAGCGTTTCTACAATTCGACAGATGTTGGTTCACACCCTGAGTTGTTTATATTATTAAGTCTCTAGTGGTCCTTTGTCCGTACATCCGTATTTTGTTGAGGATCCATCCCATTACTTTAACGTGTCATTTTTCCTCTTAAACTATTTTGTTCTAAACAAAATATCCACGGGTGTGCTGCCGGTCTATAGTGTCCAACAGGCACAATATTTCGGCGATCATACATGTCGCCATCATCAGGTGAACTGACAGTCTGAGCTCCTGTGAACGTGCCGGAACGGAGATCCGTACGCTATGGCTGCTCATAGGGAACTGGGTTCGGTCGCGGCGGCGGCCGATTTAAATAACCTCCGCCCGCGGCGCGCTCCCTCCGCCGTCCGCGCCCCGCGCCACGGTCGCGCGGTGGAACAGATTGCGACGGCGTCTGAGATGAGGTCGGTGTGATAGCTCTGTCCGCCGTGGTCGTCACAACTATACGTTTGCTAGATTTACTCTTGATTAACCCAATCGCTGGTTCCCAAGCCTTGCTAAGATTATAGCCACAGTCAACAACCTGTTGAGATGGATGAAGTCACGAGGGTGGAGGTAGGCACTGCATTTATTCCATACACAGGCGCACTCTCGGGGAAAATCGCCCGCATTCTGAAGAAACACCAGGTCGGAACTGTGTTTTGTCCTCCAAATAAAACTCGTGCACTGGTGGGGAGCGTCAAAGATGACCTCGGTTTGAGGAAGGCCGGCGTGTACCAGATTCCGTGTCAATGTGGCAAGTCGTATATTGGTCAGACGATGCGTACCGTCGAGGATCGATGCCGTGAACACCAGAGGCACACTCGACTGATGTATCCGAGCAAGTCGGCGGTCGCTGAACATTGTTTGTCGGAAAATCACGCCATGGAGTATGACCGCACGAGGAATTTTGGTACAGACGTCGAGATACTGGGACAGCGTTGTTAGAGAGGCCATCGAAATTCGCACCAATGACGACCCCATAAACCGTGACTGTGGCTATAATCTTAGCAAGTCTTTGGAACCAGCGATTGGGTTAATCAAGAGTAAATCTAGCAAACGTATAGTTGTGACGACCACGGCGGACAGAGCCATCACACCGACCTCATCTCAGACGCCGTCGCAATCTGTTCCACCGCGCGACCGTGGCGCGGGGCGCGGACGGCGGAGGGAGTGCGCCGCGGCGAAGGGTATTTTAATCGGCCGCCGCCGCGAACAAACCCAGTTCCCTCTGAGCAGCCATAGCGTACGGATCTCCGTGCCGGCACGTTCACAGGAGCTCAGTCCGTCAGTTCACCTGATGATGGCGACATGTATGATCGCCGAAATATTGTGCCCGTTGGACACTATAGACCGGCAGCACACCCGTGGATATTTTGAGTATCAAATACGCCGGGAGAAACCCAACAATCATAATTTGTTCTATGTTATTACAACATATACCGAGTGACAAGGTGTTTATTACAGTAATTTTCAAATCACATTATATTTTGATAGCTACTGTAAGGGTTGACTTAGCTTTAGTATTCACGTCGTCTGAGCATGGTTAATTGGTTGGTTTGGGGGAAGGGGACCAAACAGTGAGGTCATCGGTCCTAGGGCAGAATAGCGAAGGAAGTCGGCCGCGCCCTCTCAAAGGAAAGATCTGGCATCTGCCCGAAGCGATTTTGGGAAATCGCAGTAAAACTAAATGAAGATGGCCGGACGCGGGTTTGACCCGTAGTCCTTCTGAATACGAATCCAGTGCGCCAACCACTGCGCCATTTCTCTAGGTCCTTTGCGCAACTACAGCAGTATACACAGCTTGAGAGTTTACTTTTGTAGATGACTTGTGGTTTTATTTACTTGTGCTTATACCTCTTGTTATGTTTCTGAAATTTAAGTTTTCGGTCGCAGTGATGCACATGTAATAATACATGTGAATCACGGCTACATATAGAAACAAATTACATTTTCGATCTTTGGCTCTTACTTTGATCTAATTGTGTGGATCATTTCTGGTTTTCTAGTCTTTTGAACTATTTTTATAGCATTTCTTCACAATTCAGGTACACTGGTAGGGTTAGTACTCTTTATAACTTTATTATGTTTACGCATTCATTATTGAAGGTTCCTGTTTTTCAGAATTTATATCCTGAGAGAGAGTCTCTGTCTTCAGGTTGTTTCGTTACAGTACGACCACTGTATATGATACAATTATTCGTAGAACATGACTCAGCATTTTTTTTTCAGTGATGGCTTTTCTAAATACCATAATATGAGAACTTTTACTTTATTTAATAATATTATGTTAGATTTGTATTTTAAGCGGTTTTTATTAATACAGTTGATGTGCAGATGACACTTCTGTGACCAATGTTTGCATGCATTTCAGTTTACCACATTGATACCTTTGATCTTTGTTCTTACACTTTTTACTAACTTATGAATATGGTTAACTTATTTTCGGTAATGACAACTGATGTCGCACGTTATATTTCTTGTCTATTTTAAGCTCGATGGTGTCGATTTATACATGGGCCTGAAGATGATGTCTATGATACACCAAAACCAGAAGTCCCAGAAGAGAATTAATAAAATTGCGCCTGTGGGTATTTATTTTCTTCAAAACATCCAAAGATCAGGTACTGTGTCTACACAACGGCCCTTAAGCAGCCACTAGTGCTGTTTCATTATCTTATTCAGTCTGCAGTGCTTGATTTAATTTCCCTCTTAATTTAAAACTCCACCTGCTGCAATACTACTATAAGATCTTTAAGTTGCAATTACAAGGGGCAAACTGTAAACTTAGGCGTGTAACAAACTGTTCCACCAAAAGTTTTTGTACTTTCTTAAGATTATTGAACATTTCTGTAAAAAGTTTTGTTAAACTCTTCTAAGAAACTTCTGGAAACCGCGTTAGCAGTTGACAATCCCTTATTCCAAGATAATCCACTATCGATTTCGCTATCTTGGAATCACATGCTCAGGTACAACATGTATCAGCAATTAATTAATAGTACCAAAAACGTGAGGCACGTAAATAAATAAAAAAATACTGAAATACCCACATAGTTTGTTTAGTATTAGACCATTGAAACAGTTCGTCTCCCAACGGTCGGATGGCACTTGAACAGCGAATGTAGGTGTAGTACACGACCAAGTGTTGAGGAAACCTAATGCTGCGCAGTGCGCCGAGGGGAGGGCAATTGAGATGTAGTGCAGTGTGTCGATATGGTGTGGGATACTGGCGAGTAGGTTACAGTAGTTCTTTTCTAAAGCGATGCCTGAGAGCCGTTACATAATCCGGAATAAATAGATAAACGAAATGCAGCATACGTCATATAGCAACAGAATCGTTGTATGCATAATAATGAAATTACGGCGAATACTGTAAGACTTACTAAGACAAAATTATTTCAAAAGTTACATTACTGAAACCTCAGTAATATAAAAGCTACAAAACGACCTTAAAGGTATTTATAATTTTTAAAAACTACTGAAAACCCTGACTGAAATTATAAGGGAAACATAATAAAAGGAGACAAATGAGTGTTTTTTCAGAAGATTTGAACAAATATATAATAAAGAAATGTTTTAACAAGTATCAACTGATGTATGGCTTCCCGCATCTCAGAATCAAATAACTTCTTTAAATGATTTATCTTGAAAGAAAGCAAGTGACACTTCTCTGACCTATCTAATAATTTATAACTAATTAAATATTTCTTCGACTTACAACCCTCTATAAATATTTTGTGTTTACAACATTTTAATTACTAATATGCAAATTTGCTTCCTTATATGAAACTTTGTGGCAGATCAAATGTTTGTGGCAGATCAAAAGTTTGTTCTCTCATGGAACTCAAACCCGGAACATTGCCATTCGGAGGAGTCAGGTCAAGAGTTGCATCTTTGTTGTACACGAAAGGCAACGTTCTCGGTCAGATTTCCGAGCCGGCAGACAATTTTATTTCGTCAGGACGTTTCAAAAGAGTGCACATTCCTCAGCCGTGTGAAAGACTCATTCGTGACACTCACATCTTTGTGGACAGATAGCTTTCTTGCGAAAACTGTAATGTAGCAACTCCTTACACCTTGCACTGTTATGCAACTATAATTTGTGCTATACAAACTACCTTGTGAATTTTTATCTTTAGTTTACTGTTGTCTGTGGTGGAGTTGGGACGACAGTTCTATAGAGTGTGAATTCCTAAGGGACCAAACTGTTGAGGTCATCGGCTTCTAGTCTTACACACTACATAAACTAACTGATGGTAAGAACAACAAACACACACCCATGCCCGAGGGAGGACTCGAACCTCCGTCGGGAGGGGGCGCGCAATCAGTGACATGGCGCCTCTAAGCGCGCGGCCACTCCGCGCGACGAGATGGGAAGTATTAGCCATTATTAGCCATTGCGCTCCACGCGGTCGCAAATTGTTTACGTTTAACGGTCGGAATCTGGTGATCTGTATTCTTCCAAGTGCCTGTGTTAGCATTACAGATAAATAGTGCAAACAAACGATGTGGTAGACTACTTTCCTTGCCTTACACCGGGTAGATCATTAATACTGCCCTTCGCGAGTATCATTAACATCCGGCGGGGATGGACACAGTGATTCAATACTAGATACATAATAGACCACTACTAGAGGTCGTTCTTATGGCACAAGAAAACATTCCACAGACAGCTGGCATGCTGGTACTAGCAAACTAAGCATATGTGAATTTGTGCACGTTAGAACGATTCATGTCGAAACTAATCAAAACATTGCGAGTTAAGCTTTGGATGACGTCTGTTCTCCACACAATGCAACAGTTTCAAATCCTGGGGCCTCCAAGTAACTCAGAATAAGTGATCAATATTTAAAGAGGATTGTAGAAAAGCGGACTAGTCTTCAACCTTTGTAGCAAGAACATCAGATATAATTATACTTAAATGGATTGTTTGTAATTATTGTGGAAAGTACCAAAAAATTCAGTTCGTAACTTAACACACAGTGGTCACAGGGAAAATAATATTCGATTGGCAAAATAACACATAGTTGATATTTCCAAAGCGGGAGAAAATCGTCTACCAATTGAGAAATTTTCAGGATTGTCGGCGAATAAACTACGTGACCACTAAATGTGGGCGCAAAGAAATTTAGAGCCATAAATCCCAAAAAGTGTTAAAGAAATGAGGGATAATAAGGTATGTTGATATCTCACTTAGCGAAGAGGAAGTACCACATTAAATGCAAAGCATTGGAATGGTACATACAATCGCACCCAGAAGTATTGGCACACGTGCGGTACACAGCACATGTACGTGCTACCTCACCTACCAGACATTACAGTTCTGCCCAAAGTGCCTACCATTAACAAAGAAATGCAGTGTTATGGGCAAACATGTATCTCCTCTGCACACAAAAAGTATTGGCGCAGAGAGTGTCTTCTCGGTATATTGCTGGGTTTTCAGGTACCGGAACACCATCTGCTGGCGCAATAGACACTGCGTGTTGTTGACGGCCCAGTCGCTAGTATGTAGCTCCATTGCGCAATGGTGGTCAGCATGGGGCCGAGGAAGAAGTACATTCAGTGGCGTTGCGTGAGAGAGTGGTATTGCTCCATTCACAAGGGAGAAGCTATCGACATATCAGTGCAGAGGTGTTTGTTAGCTACACCTCAGTACGAGCCATCATTCATAATTATAGAGAGACTGGAACAACAGTGAATAAGTGTCGTCCTGGAAGTCCAAAAGTGCTTACAACCCGCGAGCGTCGCCGTATCATCGCACTTGCTTGGAAGGAACCTGCTACAATTGCAGCAACTATTGCTGATGTTGTTCAGACCCAGACAAGACAGTCAGTTTTCAAACTATACGAAATGTGTTGAATAAGGCTTACATGCGTGGACGTTATCCCAGGAAAAAGCCATAGATATCGGAAATTAACCGGCAGAAACGCCTGCAGTTTTCCAAGTACTACATCAGCAAGCCGGCGAAGTTTTGGAACACTGTGATATTTAGCGACGAATCGAAGTTGAAAGTGTTCGAATTTGAGACAAGAATGAAAGTCTGGCGCAAGCCGTATACACATCTCGACATCAAACACATGCATCCCACACTCAAACACGGTGGGTGTGGTATCATGGTCTTGGGCTGTTTGGCGGCGTCCGGCGTTGGAAATCTAGCTGTAATCCACGGTACAATGGATGATATGAGATACGTCGGCGTGTTGTGAGGTAATTTACACGCTAGTGCACAAACATTGGGCCTTACTGAGGTGTTTCATTTCGACCAAGACAATGACCCAAAACGTACCCCCACGAAAACCCAGGAGTGGCTACTCTACGATACCCCCAGAAGGGTTCTAACACCATCTCAGAGCCCTGAATTGAACCCCACTGAGGACCTGTGGGCTCATCTTGACACACAAGTCAAAAAAAGGCGTCCGACCGGTAAAAACGACTTGGAGAATGTGCTCCTCGAAGAATGATCGAAAATTACCCCTGATATTACCCGTAATTCAATACAAAGGATTACTAGGCGCTAACGGGCCGTGATAGATGCTAAAGGGATGCACACTAGCTATTAGAAGGTGAACATCAATGAAGAAAACGAACACACTGTCCGATTCATACGCGTGTGCCAATCCTTGTTTGGATGCAGAAGGGCGATGTTTATTTTCGTAACGCTATATGTTACTTTATGGACAGGTGATTTGGACATATTTGTAACCCATGTAATGTAAGGTGGCACGTGTCTGGGTTCTGTTCTGAAATATATGTTTCGTTTAACTAACAACCACTAAAATGTAAGTGTGCCAATCCTTTTAGGTGCGATTGTAAAAGATTCTCTGAGTGTAAAAGTCCATCTCATTCTTGTCTGTGTTTTAAATTTCCGAGTACTTCTTTTACAGTACGTTGCACTAATCACGACATGTTGCCCAGTATAACCACCTGTCCAGTTCTTCCTCCAACGCTATAGGTGTTCAACGTGTAACAATAGCAGCTCTCAATATCGCGTGCCGTAGTGTTACTCAAAATGTGGCTACGCGCATGAAATATCTGTCAGCGAGAGTACTTTCCCAAGAGATGTCCACTGTCCTCGAAATCGCGGTTCAACCGACAGCCATTATCGAAAATTTGAGAAGTGGGCAGACATTAAATACAGCACGGTTGTGGATGAGATTCCGCTTCAAGTGGCTATCAATCAGTGCCAGGACCGAGGCGGTGCAAAACCCTGCATTTAATACAGGAATTAGGAACAACACTCATCACTTCTGAAAGTAACTACCGCATGTCGAACAGAAAATTTTCAGGTTACGGAGGTTGATACTGATGTTTCAGTGGAAGGAGCAACGCGCGTCACACCTTCTGCAACAATCAGAGACACTTGCAGCGGCATGCAGCTGTACCCCGTTCGCAAATTCCTCCACGTAGGGAGCAACATCAGCTACCAGAGGGGACGCCTCCTTGCTACCGCATTTCAAAGCCACTGGTTGCCGAGCCAGCATTACGTCACTATCATTTCTAACCAATCTTTCCAGTCACACTGCTAAATTATCTGACAGTGGGGCCGTCAGAGATAAATTGGCTATCATACATTTTAAGACATCATACTGCTGATACTTCGTCAAGTTACCTCGATGGTACGGCTTGCGTCCTATACATTTGATACGAGTATCAAAGAACTCAGTCTTTCGTCGCTCGTTTCATCCGCAGTCCCAATGATTAAAACTAGTGCTCACAACCTACAGTGGAACGTGCTTCCGCTGAGGCAAAATAAAGACAGTTTTCTAAGCTTCTTCAGAAGGCAAGCCATTTCTGGATGCGATCTTGCAGGGACAAAGGTAAATCCAACTCAGCACATTTCAGTTTCGGACTGTCACCCACTGTGAAGAGACTACGATGGGGGTGAGGGGGGGGGGGATGCTCCTGTATTAGTTAAATATGGAAATGATTACACGCCCCTAAATCTAGCTCTCGGTGCAAGAACTGATGATGCAGTACGATCGAATTAAAGGACTTCTGGAAGTAATTCTAGGTTGTTACTATTAACGAGTACACCGAGCACCGGATAGGAATATTTCTCTTGAGCAATTCCTTTATTTGGTTGGTGCTTTTGGACAAACGCATATGATATGTAAGCTCAATGCGCATCATCCAGCTAGATATAAGACATATACTGACAGAACTAAAAGACCAGTAGCGGAAGTAGAGGACGATTTAATCAACCGATCAGGCCAGGACAACATTCCACGACAGTAGGATTTTTATAGGAGCCAAGTGGGAGGAGCTGTAGTGGCGACTTGGGTCGGTCCGCCTACCAATTTTGGAAACACTGTCACATACCACGCGTTCCCTACAAACGTCTGACATGTGTCCGATAAAGCAATCAAGTGGTGCTTAGCTGCTCTACGGTAAAATCGTATAATGACTCCTCTTGTCGAATCTACGGAGCTTCCACTCGAACTCAGATGGCGGTAAATTGGCGCCAATGATATACTTATTTTTGATGATATAGGTTTTGACGGAGAATACTTTTTTAACAGACACTGGTTTATATAGAAACTTCAACCACTAGCAAATATCTTTAGTGATATTTCACCTCCATGTCACCGAACTGCAGCAGTTTCCCACTGTCGCTGTTTCTTGGTAGATCACAGGAATACAACAATAGGTTTAGATATGCTAAAGGATCCACCATGCAACCTAATATGTGCTCGGAGCTATTAAAGGACCTTTTAGGTGCATAGGAACAGGCGCATCGTCTCTACACGGATGGGTAATGCCCAAATGGCGATGGAGGTGCGTTTTACTTCGGAGACACGACGTATTGGCCGATTACAACTTCCTCTGTAAGCCTCGATATTTACTGCGGAGCTCACTGCTATACCAGAAGGAACTAAAATACGCTGCCGTCTTACATAAATATGCAATCATTATTCTAACAGACTCGCGATCAGCACTGCTGCTCATACTGACCAATTACTTGATCTACCAGATTTTAGACCATATTGAAGGAATACAGCGTTCTTGCAAGAAAATCTCTATGCCATGCGTAAAGGGGCATTAAACTCTCGACGCTCTCTTTAAGATTGTCTTCCACCGTGGGAATAACACGTATGATAATTTGGAATCTTGTGGAACGAAAAAAAGTTCCTCCCGTACCAACAAAGGGAAAGACACTACGTAAATATGCTATCAAATATCCCTGCACGACTATGCTAATATCGTGGTATGTACAACAGAAATTTTCTAGTCGCCGTCTTCCTCCTCCGTTTTCACCACGGAAGGTTCTGATTGCTCCTCTATAGGCTAGTTAGTTAGTTAGTTAGTTTTCTATTATTTACCCCACTCCCTTAAATGGCACAAAATGCATATATTATATTGATACATTTACTTATTCCTACTCAATAATTCATCTAAGATATGGAAGGAGTTATCAAGGAGATATGATTTCAATTTATTTTTGAAGATATTACTGCTGTCTGTCAGACACATTATTTCATCTGGTAATTAGCCCAAAATTTTTATAGCAGCATATTTTACCCCTTTCTGTGCCAAAGATAGGTTCAGCAAAGGATAGTGTAAGTCTTTCTTTTTTCTGGTATAATGATCATGAATGTCACTGTTGTTTTTAAACTGGTCCATGTTGTTGAGAACAATTTTCATTAGTGAGTAGATATATTGTGAGGGTGTTGCAAGAATTCCCAATCTTTTAAAAAGATACTTACAAGATGTGCGACTATGAACCCCACACATTATTGTAACCACTTTCTTTTGAGCAGTGAGTACTTTTTGTCTAAATGTTGAGTTACCCCAAAATTAGTCTATAACAGACTGACTGTCCTTTTGTCGTTCTGGTAAGGAGGATGTCTTCGATAACATCATGTATACAGCCGGCACTGAAGCGGTACGGAGCCGGTGGGGAAGTGGTGAGGTATTGAGGCAAATAGTGAAGTAGCCTGTAACAGAAATTTACTATCAGAAGCAAGCTCTTTACTGTGGGAAAATATACACTTAAATACAGTCTTTGAAATGCATGGGAGTCAGATGAAAATTACGAAAGAAATACAATGGTCACCGTACTTTGAGGAAGCAAAATAATATAATCAAAAAAATTTCAACTATTAAGTTGCTGCAACCAAATTCTTAAAAGTAGGCGATCAAAAAATTTAGTTTTTGTTCGAAAGCCACACTAACCCTCTGACAATATGGCGGTGATTATATTACCCGGAATCGAGCATGTTTCATATACGCTCCACCATCGCCCTCAAACGAAAACGTTTTGATCACCATTTATGATTGTCTTATTACGTTGGTCGTTAACAGACAATAAACAGTCAAAAACACCAAGAGATCACGCAGATAACTATATTTAGCAACTGCACAAATGGCTGAAAGCCTGCCATAGTGAATCCAAAATAGTTTAAAATTATTAAGAGGTTGCGGTAGAGATATCAACAGGAAATTATGGGCCAAGAAAGTCGATTGATTAGAGAAGTAATTACCCTTAGCAGCTGCACAAACGACTTACGACCCCCGATAAATGTCTAACACGACTAAGTCATTTCATGTAGTGTAATTTTACCTGCAAATTTCATTAAGGAATGCGGTGGCTCGCTCTCACAGACCATTATACAGCAACACTGACCAATCGTAACAACACAAAATTTCCCTACAAGCAATTTTAACGGCACTGAAGAGCTATACAGGATAACAGAATGGGCGGACGAAGGTCACGCAAACAGACGCTACAGCTGGTGAAGATGCTTGGTTCAAATGGCTCTGAGCACTATGGGACTTAACATCTGAGGTCATCAGTCCCCTAGAACTTAGAAGTACTTAAACCTAACTAACCTAAGGACATCACAATGTGATATTATTGGAATTCAGACATTTTGCATATGAGAAAAGGACAGCCACCGAGCTGTAGTTTGTAATGATACTAAGCATGACAACGCGAGAGTAAAGAAACGAAATCTGTTTATAACGCGTGCCTATACCAAGACGCGCGGCCAGCGTTTAAAAGGTACTTATAAACACTATGACTCGCTGGGCGCAGATATTTAAAATCATTGCCGCAGCGCTTGATAGCAAGAAGCTGCAAAACAGAAGAAAGAACAAATTATCATTTGTTAGAAATATTCTAGAGTCTGTATAGTTAGTTGTACTTCTGGTCGCCGATATGTTAACATGTACTTCATTACCTTTGATGTTTGGTCGCCGATTTGTTAAGACTTGTTGTGTAGCACCGCTACAAGTTATATTTCATTTGGTGCGAAAAACCACGTTATCACCAAGAAAAAAAAAACGCTTTTGTAAACCTTGTGACGATAAAAAATACTTACGCGCACGCCAGGACATTTAATTTTTACAAAATATCACACATACAAAAGCAGCGATTGTTGTACTGCTCCAAGTATGAGAAAAACATAAAAATGTAAGTTTTGTATTCATTGGAAATTTGTTAATGTTTATGGTTTAACGTCTCTGTTCTTTGAGTATATATTGATGATTCACTGTACAGAAAATCTATGCTTATTCTTTTCTTTAAATTAACCACAAATAATGTTTATGTTTAAATGAACTTTGTTACTGGTTCACTCTTTATCGCGGTGTCTCGATTGTATTTGGGAGACCATTAATATGTTCAGTTTCCGATCTGACAACTTTTTTTTACAAAATTTCACTGTTTTGCATTCATTTCCGATATTTTTTTTATTATTCGAATGGGTCCCTTAGGTAATTTCATTGAAGAGTCTGCGTGAAAGCAATCCGGGTTAAGAGGTCATTTGAGAAACTATTTTCCCGCAATCAATCTGTACGTCTCCTGAACACAATCGAGAACCGACGCATCGGCGATCATTCAATAATTTTTCTCTCTTTTCAAGTCGTACCAGAAAACGGCCAAGGAGAACTGCCGTGAGTAAGCAATCTAGTGTTAAAGGTTGCATTCTTTATCTTGTCGGCAAACATTGGCATAAATTATCATCATCAATGTTATATTTGGTTAAATGTGAAAAGCAAAACCGTTAAACGCTAGAACACACATCCGTGCACCAGGCAGGATTCGAACCTGCGACCGTAGCGGCTGCGCGGTTCCAGACTGAAGAGCCTAGAACCGCTCGGCCACACCGGCCGGCGGTGAAGATGCTACCGGGTGTACGTTAAATATGGTTACTACGTAAGAAATCCTTTAGCAACTATTTAGAACTATCTTAAGCTTTCGTCTGAACACGCATTCACCGATAGGCAGGTTATCAGGCCTATAAACGCAGAGAGCTTTAGGTTACACTATAAATCGCCGTTAGGCATATTCTTTAATTTACTTAAGCGAGATTTAGAGAAGGCAGTTGCATACATTCGAAATAGACACCATTGTAAGGTGATCCCTTAGTTTCAGAGGCTACAGGAACGCAAACAGTGGCGGTAGTCAACACATATACAGGCGGATTTAACTAAGCCCGGTGGGCAGAAACGGCACTTAAGCAAATCACGATATCATTATTACACCGTCGGCTAGTTCGAAAGCAGCAAGTGACAAGTAATGTGGACTTACGAGAATCAACTGGATCGGACAAACTCTTTCTGAGTTTTCTCCTGGGATCGGTAAACACAGCATCAAATAATGGCAAATCTGTCCGGTAACATTCACATAAAAGCAGTATTTAATACAATAAAATATAAAATACCAATGGATAAAACAAATTTGACAAGCACTGATAGTGTCAAATAACGTTCTAATAAAATACCAGAAACACCAACACTCGAAGAAGGCTGGCGAGCATTGAATAGAAAATATGCCAGACAGGTAGCTGATAGTAAATTTTAAGAGGAAGTGCCTGGAACACTATTCAGATAAAATACGATATAGCAGTAAATTAAAGAAGGATAGCAATCACCGAATGAGTAATGAGCCCGACAGGAAATTTACAGACTG
This sequence comes from Schistocerca cancellata, assembly GCF_023864275.1. Lineage (NCBI taxonomy): Eukaryota > Metazoa > Arthropoda > Insecta > Orthoptera > Acrididae > Schistocerca > Schistocerca cancellata. The sequence continues at coordinate 636,955,436 of NC_064631.1, read as the reverse complement.
ATTTGATGGAAAGCAGGGCTTGCTTCTACAAACAACATAGCACTACAACGTGCCAAGTAGCCAACAAAATCAAATTATCCACGTAAGCCACAAATCACGAAAATGTGTCCAGAAAATCGGCTAAATACCGCCCGTTTGCAGAATACAAATGAGCGAGTTTAGCTTACACCAGGAAGTCGAAGAACGACCAAAAATATGAGCTAAACCGAAAAGGGACCAGGATGGAGTACCTCACGCATTAATCTAGAAAAAAAAATACTGCCTGTTAGAATCGGCCTCACTATTTTGTTCACAATATGGGCACCCAATGGTTACACGAGCAGGCTCGCTTCCTCCAACGGCCGAGTAACTACACGTAAACTCCAACCGGCGTGATGGCGCCTATAACACCCCACAGACCAGGCCGGCGTCTTCCAGCTATGTTCAGCCCAAAAGAGCGCTGACACATTCTTTGTAACCCCTGACATCCAGCTGTCCACATCACTGCAAGCAAGTCACATCCATACGGCTAACCGAACACGCCCCAATACCCCTGTTCGCCGCTGCTTACTCGCCCTCTTCAAGGCAGGCGTCCTCTGGTAATCCAGCAACGGGTCAGGGGCAAACACAGGGAAGAGACAATCAATTCGTGAGCGTCAAGGACGATGCACTCACACATCACAGTTGTGTATTCAACAAATGTAAATATTCTATGCGAGTCTTGGGTGTACGTGAATGTGTGGTAGTATGTAATGAGTGTGAATGGATATACCTTTTCGTTTGTTACATTTCGTGTATTACAGGATGGCTGAGTGGATCATGTCCGAAGGCCACAAGTGGGAAGAAGAGAAAAAGTAGCCTCCCTAAATAACATACAATCTGCTCCCACAGATGAGGCTGCTAACGCAAACTTGTGTGGAGGCTATCGGCTCAGAGATTAATCGGTTAGAATCATGTTAGTGGAAAATTTTCACTGCAGGAATGTAGCCAGGAAAGGAAAGGAAAGAAAGGGGATGGCATAAAGATCGTAGTCACCAGTGGTTGACCTAGTATCCTGGATAACATTCCAAACAATTCTGAGTGTGTCATGAAGTAAGAGCACGTCAGACTGCTGATGGTGTTCTGTCCATCCGAAGAAGACGTTAAGCCTTAAGCAGGCGGCTCTCCCTTGGTACTATTCGAGAGGTGGAGGCTACTCGCTGGCACTGGGTTTCACTCTCATCCTTCCTTTTATCCATAAATATATGAACCCAAGCAATACACTGTACAACCACTCATCGCAGCTAACCCCAAGACACAACACCTGACACTTCATAACAAGTCGAAGGATGGCAGCAGGTAACCACTTCTAAGACAACCTTGAGGTGGTGTAGGATTACTGCTTCTGTTCTGTTACGCTCATTATCTTAGTACTGGACTACTTTCACATGTATTACGTACGTATACTGATTATCCATATGTAAACGTATTTCATATACACGTCTCATGTCCTAGTCACAATGCTGTAGCGTTTAGCGTTTCACTCGTGACATTTCCAGTTGCACGTTTAACTGTCTCTCTGAAAATTCCTTCACAACATATGGCGAATTGTTATAATTTGTTTCAGAGCAAAATATTTTTGTAATGTGAAGTGAGGTTCAACAACTGTCAAGTATTTTATAAAACCAACAACTGTTTATTTGTCCCATTAGTCATCTACAGGCTTCGGCTACTAACCATCATCGAGCATGTAAAGTACAACAGATTAGTCAAAAGCATCCCATATTCCTCTGCAGCTGAACAATATCGAAATTATTCAGTGCAATAATACAAACAATTTGTCTTAGATTACTGTTAGTCATATATTATGTCAAACAGACAGACATAAGACATAACTGCCAGTGACCTAAGACAACTTGTTTTACAATTTTACTGGATAATTTCGAGATTGTCCAGCTTCAAAGAAATAAGGGATGCTTTTACTAATCTGTTGTACTTACATCTTTCATAGTGGTTAATAACAGAAAGCGATAGATGAATACTGGGACAAACAAACAGCCGATGGTTAAAATGCATTTTACAAATTGTCTTCTACGGTGACTCTTTCTAAACTGAGATGTAGATTTATGTATTTTCCCTCTATAGCCGAAGAAACACTCCTGTTCACTTCATAGCTTGGAACGGAGTTGGATGCGGAAGGAAATCAACAGTAGATTTTGAAAGATATTTACCTTAAATCTGCCACAATCGACTGCAGGAAACCAAGGAAGCCTTAAACCTGAATGGCCAGACGAGGATTGAAATACCGCTCCTTCCAAATGTGAAACTAGTCGCTGAGAAGGACACCACGTCGCCCAGTACTAATGACGTGGAAACATCAACTTGATTGTTAATATTAACTGCAACTAGGGCTGTCTCTACCAATGGGCAAGATTAGGCGGCCGCTTAGGGCGACAAAGTTCTAGGGGCAGCAAAGGGCGAGAAAAATTAATTTCAAATCAAACAGAGAAAGAAAATGAGCAAATGAGGGCAAAAATGGAGACGAGGAATAATCAAAACATGGAATAGTTTTCAAAATCGTACGGATCCGCTGCCTCTACCTACCTCAAAACAACAGTAGGCGTTACTGAGAGCGAAACGGAAATAACTTAAACCACTGAGCCACCCTGGCTAATGGAAGTTGTAAAATTCTCAGTATAAATGCAACCAAGACGGCATTTATCTATTTTATTACAAGCAAGTGGACGCTGAAAAACCTGAGATTTATTCTTCATTCTAAAAATACTACAGTTGGAACAAAAACGAAATAACGATACGATTATTCAGATGACGTTGTTTGATACTTCGACATGTCTCCCATCAGTGTAGCATAACTTCTAAATACAAGGAAAAATTCATTCAAACCTTAAAACAGTTCCACACATTTTTGGGTCCATTTTTTACAATAAAATATAATAAGTAACTGATACCAAATTTGGTTGACCGGTGTATTCAGTTTAATTGCAGTTTAAAATTTTCACCACATTCTTCCTACTGCAATTATTTTGGGAAGTTTCAAAAATTGGGAACTAAAATAAGATGCTAAGGAAATTTACTGTTCTCATTCAGTTTTAAAGGTAATGAGTTAAAAGCGTGAAAATTGAGGACCGTCTCTAAAAAATTAAAACGTTTCGTCACCTTAATTTGACGGTTAAAATTGTAATAGATTTGAACGGTTGTGCCATTGGATATTGGTAGTAGGCGGCGGGGATAACGGGGTAGTAAAAAAGAGGTGAGTGTCGTTTATCAGTTGTCACCTATGGGGGCAAAACACCTAGCAACGACCCTGGTAGCGACTTCATCGCCCCTGCTTATATGTACCTACTGTAATTAATATTGGTATTGAAATACATAGCACTAGACTAGCTTCGACAGACTTAATCGTCTATACCAGAGCTGAAATCGTGTTATTTCAGTATAGATAAATGGCGGCATAGAAAAGATACCGAGCTACTGCACCCACTTAGGTTCTCTACTCATAAGAATTCTGGAGGGCATTGCACACCTTACACTAACTCATCCTATTGTTACACAGAATATTTTTAATACTATAATTACATACGCCACTGCATTGAACGGTACCAGACTGCATTATACTATGCTAAGCAACAACATTTTCGATAATTAAAGGTAAACCTGTGGTTTTTCTTGCTCATTTAGGAATAAAGCTATAACAGTAAAGACTATGCTGCCACAGGACCTTTATTCATGTCTGTCCTTACGAGGGGCCTAAGACTGTCGTCCTTTCAGGAAATCTTTCTGCGTCTTTCATGAGGCTCATTTCCTTACTGATTCCGGAAGAATCCTGCGGTTGGGTGTTTCAGCTTGATTAATCCCGTTGTGTTAACGTATTGCTTCCTCTCTCTCTCGGCAACGTTATCAGTTTCTGGTCTGGTAGTCTATCATTATGTTTAGCTTATTATTCCATGGGCTGGTTTGTTTTGAAAGACGCCCCTTTACTTGTCTGCGCGACATTGTACCTATACACAAGATCCATAAGTTGGCATAACTCTGATATTGTCGACTTTCAGGGTTAATATTCGTCCTCTGTTTGACCCGACAGGTTAGCCGAGAGCGGTACCGCGCTTCTTCCAGGACTCGAGTAGGCGCGCCGGCCCCGGATCGAATCCGCCTGCCGAATTAACGACGAGGGCCGGTTTGCCGGCCAGTCTGGATGTGGTTTTTAGGCGGTTTTCCACATCCCCCTATGTGAATACCGGGCTGGTCCCCACGTTCCGCTTCAGTTACACGGCTCGCAGACATCTGAACACTTTCGCACTATCCCATGGATTACCCTAGTCGCAGACAATTGGTGTACACTAATTCCTTCCCGGGGGGAGGGGAGGGGGGTACGGGGTGGCGGCAGGAAGGGCATCCTGCCACTTCTTAACCTAACATTGCCACACCCGATTAACCATGCCGACCCTGCGTCTCTGGGGGAAAAGGCACAAGCAAAGGAAAGATAAGAATTCTTCCTCTGTTTCTGCGTGACTGATGCACTGATGAAAAAGAGAATACCACAGAATGCTTGGAAAGTTCACAGATTTGAACGCACTGTCCTGTGGTGACAATTAACCTAGTAAAGCGCAAGGGAAAAGAGACTCATGAATCTCGTAAGTAAATGAATAGTGAGTACCATAAAAAAGGAATACAATTAGTAGACGCACAGATTACGAACTCTCAGTGTCTCGTCAGCACGGTACTCTCGTTGTTATTTGTTTGAGTAACGCTAACTGACTCTGAAACATAATTCTAAACAAAAACGCTTGTGTTTTAACACGAAACTAGCTTTTGTATGAGCGTTTGGTGTGATCTGATAACAAAAACACTTGTGTTTTAACACGAAACGAACTTTTGTATGAGCGTTTGGTGAGATCTGATCTGCAGCCTGTGCCGATTGCGCTGCGGCATTTACAGCCTGTCTAATTTGCAATCAGTACTTAGAAATGCTGAGATATCATATAATGTATAACAGTATTCGTAGCGTTGGAGGATGTTAAGGTATTAGTGGGGGTCAGTGTAATTAAAGAGGACACGAGATCATACACTGAGTTGACAAAAATTATGGGATAGCGATATGCGCATATACAGATGGTCGTAATATGACATACACGAGGTGTGAAAGGATACTGCGTAGGTTTAGCTGTCATTTGTACTCGAATGATGCACGTGAAAAACTTTCGGACGTGATGATGGCCGCACGACGGGAATTGTTCTAAACAGGTAGTTGGAGTTAGATGCATGGGACATTCTGTAGCTGAAACCTTTAAGAAATTCAATATTCCAAAATCAACGATGTCAAAAGTCGCAGGAATACAAAATCTTAGACATTCTCACCACGGACAATACTAGATGCCCATGGGCTTCACTTAACGACCGAGAGCAGTGACGTGTGCGTAGGGTTGTCAGTGTTAAGAGACGAGCAACATTGATTGAAATACCAACAGAAATCAAACTGGGACGTACGTTGAGCGTTTCCTTTAGGGAAATTAGACGAAATTTGGCGTTAATGGGCTATGGCAGCAGATGGCCGAAGCGAGTGCCTTTCCTAATAGCGTGAAATCGCATTTCCTGTGCTCGCGACCATATCAGTTGACGACTAGAAAAACGTGGCCAGCTCAGATGAGCAAGATTTCAGTTAATAAGAGCTAATGATAGGATGGTAAAACCCACGAAGCCATCGGCCGAAGTTGTCAACAAGACACTGTGCAAGCTGGCGATGTGTCCATTACGATGTGGGCTGTGTGTACGTGGAATGGACTGGGTCTTCTGGCCCAGCTGAACCGATGCTTATGTTCCGCTATTTGTAGATCAATTGTAGCATTGTTCCCTAATAACAAATGAATTTTTATGGGTGACAATTGGCCTTTTCAATGGGGTATTATTTTTCACGACTGTTTTGAAGCACTTAACATACAACTGGAGCGAATGATTCGGCCACCCATACCACTCGAGATTAATGCCGTCGAACATTTATGGAAAATAATCGAGAGGTCATTTCGTGTGCATAATGCTGCACGGGTAACACTTGTGTAATTACGGACGGCTATAGAGGCAGTACGTTTCAGTATTACCGCAGGGGGTTTCCAACGAGTTGCAGGACTACGCTAGGAAAAAGGAAGCCAGACACGATGTAAGGAGGTATCACCTGACCTTCGCCATTTCAGTGTAACACGGTCTGTTGCAGTCCGTACGCTTACCCAAGTGTGTACTTGCGGGAGGAAACTAAGGATGATATGGGAAAACAGGCACATCTATTCGAGTTGCTTTAATGACTGGTTCTACTAGAAAGACACTTCTTCTACAGAATAAGCATACATACACTGAACCTCATTAACAAATATCGATATTCATATTAAGTAGAAAAGAAATACATCGCTTTGCAGCATACACGTAATAGTGATTTAAAGACTCGAACTAATATGTTACTGAATGAGATGGTGTTTTAGTATTAGCATAATCATTAAAGGCCATAGATTGCATGGATATTTAGTTCCACGCGTGCACACCACTCAAATACATCCAGGAAAAAACTGTGTTCCGTTTTCAATCTGAATGCCAATTAAACGTAAAAGATTTAGTGTCCGTAAACATAACGTAGCAAAAGGAAGTTCGTCCAACGTGAATTAGCCAATTATATACTCCTGGAAATTGAAATAAGAACACCGTGAATTCATTGTCCCAGGAAGGGGAAACTTTATTCGTACATTTCTGGGGTCAGATAAATCACATGATCACACTGACAGAACCACAGGCACATAGACACAGGCAACAGAGCATGCACAATGTCGGCACTAGTACAGTGTATATCCACCATTCGCAGCAATGCAGGCTGCTAATCTCCCATGGAGACGATCGTAGAGATGCTGGATGTAGTCCTGTGGAACGGCTTGCCATGCCATTTCCACCTGGCGCCTCAGTTGGACCAGCGTTCGTGCTGGACGTGCAGACCGCGTGAGACGACGCTTCAACCAGTCCCTAACATGCTCAATGGGGGACTGATCCGGAGATCTTGCTGGCCAGGGTAGTTGACTTACACCTTCTAGAGCACGTTGGGTGGCACGGGATACATGCGGACGTGCATTATCCTGTTGGAACAGCAAGTTCCCTTGCCGGTCTAGGAATGGTAGAACGATGGGTTCGATGACGGTTTGGATGTACCGTGCACTATTCAGTGTCCCCTCGACGATCACCAGTGGTGTACGGCCAGTGTAGGTGATCGCTCCCCACACCATGATGCCGGGTGTTGGCCCTGTGTGCCTCGGTCGTATGCAGTCCTGATTGTGGCGCTTACCTGCACGGCGCCAAACACGCATACGACCATCATTGGCACCAAGGCAGAAGCGACTCTCATCGCTGAAGACGACACGTCTCCATTCGTCCCTCCATTCACGCCTGTCGCGACACCACTGGAGGCGGGCTGCACGATGTTGGGGCATGAGCGGAAGACGGCCTAACGGTGTGCGGGACCGTAGCCCAGCTTCATGGAGACGGTTGCGAATGGTCCTCGCCGATACCCCAGGAGCAACAGTGTCCCTAATCTGCTGGGAAGTGGCGGTGCGGTCCCCTACGGCACTGCGTAGGATCCTACGGTCTTGGCGTGCATCCGCGCGTCGCTGCGGTCCGGTCCCAGGTCGACGGGCACGTGCACCTTCCGCCGACCACTGGCGACAACATCGATGTACTGTGGAGACCTCACGCCCCACGTGTTGAGCAATTCGGCGGTACGTCCACCCGGCCTCCCGCATGCCCACTATACGCCCTCGCTCAAAGTCCGTCAACTGCACATACGGTTCACGTCCACGCTGTCGCGGCATGCTACCAGTGTTAAAGACTGCGATGGAGCTCCGTATGCCACGGCAAACTGGCTGACACTGACGGCGGCGGTGCACAAATGCTGCGCTGCTAGCGCCATTCGACGGCCAACACCGCGGTTCCTGGTGTGTCCGCTGTGCCGTGCGTGTGATCATTGCTTGTACAGCCCTCTCGCAGTGTCCGGAGCAAGTATGGTGGGTCTGACACACCGGTGTCAATGTGTTCTTTTTTCCATTTCCAGGAGTGTATTTGGACTGCGTTGCTTAAGATAGTAACATGTAGCGATACCATCAACAGATCTGCAGCAACGTCTTGTCGAACATTTTACGACAGCGTGGTCGAACAAAGCTAGGCCAAGAGACAAGAGCAACTGATAAAGTGAATAAACCAGCCGCCCCACACCGAGCTCAAAACTTCGTATGAGACATGTCATTTGTCCACATAACCCTTAGACCAGAGAGCTAACGAAGACAGGGCACCATCCGCATCGGCGTATCTGTACATGTGCCTCACTAGATGAGACAGGACAGTGCCTTTTTAATTTGCTAAGTGTGAAATTTAGCCAATCCTATACGATAATCTACGTAATAACCGAATATGTGAGGGATGCCGAGAAAGAAATGCACCGTTATTTTCCATTCAGCAATTCGTTACTGAACATAATGAGAATAACACAATCGAAATAATGGTGATTTATCTACAAACCCAAATTTTACACGTAATCTCCATTCCTTTCTATGACCTTCCTTCACTTCGAAAGTAGGACGTGTATGCCCCGTCGGTACCAGTCCTTGTCCTGGCTCCGTAGCCTACGCTTCACTATGTGAATCATCTCCTCATCGTCCTCAAAATGTCTTCCAAGTACCGAGTCGTAATGCGTCTGCCCTCGCGAATGACATCAGCTGGCTGCAACATGTCGGTGTGGCAGCCGTGGATGGTCTCCCCGACCACTGCATATCGTGAAACTCCGCTAACCGCCTTCTGATGACCACACCCTCCGTGCCCAGCGACTAACAGCGTTCTGTCGACAGAAGGTGCTCCGTAGACTTTCCACAATTCTTTGTGAATATTCCCCACAGTTTCTTTTCTGCAGTGAGAAATACAATGACGGCATGTAGCTTGTAACATGTATCGCCTACAGACGCCACTTGGAAACTGTCCTGCAGCTAAGCTATCTGTCGGAAGTAACGGAAACTTGGCGCGCTCACTCAGGAGACTTCGAATAGTACATAACTAACGTTTCGCATTCGTAACATTGTTTCCGGCTGAGAAAAAACAATTCGATGCATTACATTCTGGGCTACCATCGTACATGTTGTTGTTGTTGTGGTCTTCAGTCCTGAGACTGATTTGATGCAGCTCTCCATGCTACTCTATCCTGTGCAAGCTTCTTCATCTCCCAGTACCTACTGCATCCTACATCCTTCTGAATCTGCTTAGTGTATTCATCTCTTGGTCTCCCCCTACGATTTTTACCCTCCAAGCTGCCCTCCAATACTAAATTGGTGATCCCTTGATGCCTCAGAACATGTCCTACCAACCGATCCCTTCTTCTGGTCAAGTTGTGCCACAAACTTCTCTTCTCCCCAATCCTATTCAATACTTCCTCATTAGTTACGTGATCTACCCATCTAATCTTCAGCATTCTTCTGTAGCACCACATTTCGAAAGCTTCTATTCTCTTCTTGTCCCAACTATTTATCGTCCATGTTCCGCTTCCATACATGGCTACACTCCATACAAATACTTTCAGAAATGACTTCCTGACACTTAAATCTATACTCGATGTTAACAAATTTCTCTTCTTCAGAAACGCTTTCCTTGCCATTGCCAGTCTACATTTTATATCCTCTCTACTTCGACCATCATCAGTTATTTTGCTCCCCAAATAGCAAAATTCCTTTACTACTTTAAGTGTCTCATTTCCTAACCTAATACCCTCAACGTCACCCGATGTAATTCGACTACATTCCATTATCCTCGTTTTGCTTTTGTTGATGTTCATCTTATATCCTCCTTTCAAGACACTGTCCATTCCGTTCAACTGCTCTTCCAAGTCCTTTGCTGTCTCTGACAGAATTACAATGTCATCGGCGAACCTCAAAGTTTTTATTTCTTCTCCATGGATTTTAATACCTACTCCGAATTTTTCTTTTGTTTCCTTTACTGCTTGCTCAATATACAGATTTAATAACATCGGGGAGAGGCTACAACCTGTCTTACTCCCTTCCCAACCACTGCTTCCCTTTCATGTCCCTCGACTGCCATAACTGCCATCTGGTTTCTGTACAAATTGTAAATAGCCTTTCGCTCCCTGTATTTTACCCCTGCCACCTTTAGAATTTGAAAGAGAGTATTCCAGTCAACATTGTCAAAAGCTTTCTCTAAGTCTACAAATGCTAGAAACGCAGGTTTGCCTTTCCTTAATCTTTCTTCTAAGATAAGTCGTAAGGTCAGTATTGCCTCACGTGTTCCAGTATATCTACGGAATCCAAACTGATCTTCCCCGATGTCGGCTTCTACTAGTTTTTCCATTCGTCTGTAAAGAATTCGTGTTAGTATTTTGCAGCTGTGGCTTATTAAACTGTACATGTAAATTAAATTAAATCACTAATGGTTCCTGAAAACTGCAAGCAGTAATAACAAGTGCCAATGACTGCGGTTCTAATTAGGTCTGTCTCTTTTCCTTTTTGTCTTGTGAATTAGTCTTCCAGTGTACTGCAGCCTGGGGCTACTCACTGGCGGGCGAAAGACGAGACTCACTAAGGGGATCAACATGTGTCTAAAAGATGTTTCTGCTGAAAGCCAGTGTCTTGAGCATGTAACCACAGGGAAGACTGGTCTCCCGAATGAGCACATCAGGAGTCACTAGCGAGGGTGGCTAGGCCTTAATAAAGCTTCATTGTGGACAAAGAAAAATGATTATTCCCTTTAGAGAAGAGAATGTTCTGAAGGAAAAGAAAAAAATACATGAAGGTGTCAGTGTGGAAAAAACCAGCAGGTCTGGAGGAGGTCACCTGGAATATACTCTAGTGGCCATTAAAATTGCTACACCAAGAATAAATGCAGATGATAAACAGATATTCATTGGCCAAATATATTATCCTGGAACTGACATGTGATTACATTTTCACGCAGTTTGGGTGCATAGATCCTGAGAAATCAGTACCCAGAACAATCACCTCTGGCCGTAATAACGGCCTTGATACGCCTGGGCATTGAGTCAAACAGAGCTTGGATGCCGTGTACAGGTATAGCTGCCCATGCAGCTTGAACACGATACCACAGTTCATCAAGAGTAAGTGACTGGCGTATTGTGACGAGCCAGTTGCTCGGCCACCACTGACCAGACGTTTTCAGTTGGTGCGAGATCTGGAGAATGTGCTGGCCAGGGCAGCAGCCCTACATTTTCTGTATCCAGAAAGGCCCGCACAGGACCTGCAACATGCGGTTGTGCATTATCCTGCTGAAATCTAGGGTTTCGTAGGGAGCGAATAAAGGGTACAGTCACGGGTCGTAACACATTTGAAATGTAACGTCCACTGATGAAAGTGCCGTCAATGGGAACAAGAGGTGACTGAGACGTGTAACAAATTGCACCCCATACCATCACACCAGGTGATACGCCAGTATGGCGATGACGAATTCACGCTTCCAATGTGCGTTCACCGCGATGTCGACAAACACGGATGCGATCATCATGATGCTGTAAATAGATCCAGGATTCATCCGCAAAAAATGACGTTTCGCCATTCGTGCAACCAGGTTCGCCCTTGAGTACACCATCGCAGGCACTCCTGTCTGTGATGCAGCGTCAAGGGTAACCGCAGCCATGGTCTCCGAGCTGATAGTCCATGGTGCTGGAAACCACGTCGAACTGTTCGTGCAGATCGTTGTTGTCTTGCAAACGTCCCCATCTGTTGACTCAGGGATCGAGACGTGGCTGCACGATCCGTTACAGCCATGCGGATAAGATATCTGTCATCTCGACTGCTAGTGATACGAGGCCGTTGCGATCCAGCGCGGCGTTCCGTATTACCCTCCTGAACCCACCGATTCCATATGTGCCAAAGCTTTATGCTTGTTTCCAATAATCCCTTGTTCGTTTGATTATTGGTTGTTTTCTGATTTAATGCATAAGACATTTTTGTGTCATTTAGCAATAAATCAGATGGTTATAGTGAACCTTAGCTTATTTTCGTTGCTTGATGGACCTGATTATCATTATATACATGCGGGGCACGGTACACGATATTTTAACGCTGAATTAATCCATCCACGATTATTTAATGAGGTAGGTCGTTATCTTTTGCATGACATTTCCTTCTTTTGATGCACTTGATCTTATAGAGAATATTGTGTCACTGTAGGCCACGAGGGATAGAATCTGTAGCAGCTCAGAGGTAAGCTAAATTGCTCAACCGACATCTCACAAATGTATCAATGAAATGATCGTATGGCATTTATTGGCCGGGATATCGCCTTCGGGGTTCGCCCTCCGTATTGCAAATCTTTTTAGAATGAAATGTGTCGTGGAGAATAGAAGACGTATTTAAAACTACAGCACCAATTTAAATTACGGTGCAAGTTAAATTTTACTACGCGGTAAGGTCAAACATGCACATGAGAGTACATGCACTGCATGTAGTACAACGAATCCTTTTGGAAATTTTCAGAGTTCATAGTTCGTGCCCAGTGTCAGCTAACTATTCCTGTTAACTCGTGATACACATATATACATCTAATTACGAAAATGAAAGAAGCTAGATTTCACAGTTAATAGTTTGCTTCAAGTCCCGATAAGGCGGAAATAAACATGTTAAACTATATTACTGTTGCATCAGTTATACCGGATGTAATGAAATGCAGGAAAAGGCACTGACACACGCAAAGAATGGCTGCTTTCAGGCGAAATTTGGAAATTCGTGGTAAGGTCTAATGGGACCAAACTACCGAGGTCATTGCTCCCTAAGCTTACATATTACTTAATCTAACTTCAACTAACTTACGCTAAGGACGACTCACACACACATGCCCGAAGGAGGACTCGAACCTCCGACCGGGCGAACCACTCGGACCGTGACAAGACGCGTTTGACCGCGCGGCTACCCCGCGCGGCTACCCCGCGCGGCTTTTCAGACGAACACGAGCACATACACTTCATATACAGTGTGAGAGCTGGTTCTCAGTAAACCATTACCTCTAATGAGACAGAGCTCTACGCACGCTGGAGCCTCTCTTTGTCGCTCAAGTATCTCCGTGAGAGGTATCAGTGAGGCTGTGGCCTTCCCATCGACGATAATCACTGTCATTTCCCAGAATGGAACCTCGATACGCCGCTTTCTACTTCGACATACTGAGAACATCCAACGTCCTCCCCCCCCCCCCCCTCCCAACTAAGGCGGACGGTGTCTATTTCACTGATTTTTAAAGATTCATTTAGGTTTTTACAACTTCATCATCGATGATTAAAATGCGATCACCGTAAAAGTGCTTCTGAAGCAGATGCTTGAGGAGAAGCTTGAGGGATTTCGATTTCATGTCACTTTGGTCACAAAGCTGATTGTGCTTTAGCATGTACGAATTAGCAGTTCCAGAAAACTGCACCGCATGAAGACCTACAGAGGACTAGCAATTGACTGTCACTTTAAAAATATGTAACGATCTATTATTGGTCTAGATTCTTTGCTGTTGTGAAGAAATTTTTATTTGTCCGATATCTGGTTAATTAAGGTAAGCTTCCAGTTATTTAGGGTTAATAAGTCCAGGATGTCTAACCAGGACCTCTTGGCCTAAACTTTCACACGATATTCTGTGCCCATTTTGCTGAGGCAAAAATTTAAGCACTGTTATGTTTTTTTTGGTTTTGCCCTTAGCTGCCACTAGTCACCAGTCTTCTTGTGATATTACTCCATCTCACATGGGGACCGATGTTGCCACAGCTAAGCAACGATCACTGACACGCATGCTGTTTCGAAAAATGTATGGTTTACTATTTTTGTCATTTAGATTCTATAACTATATCGTTAGATGGTTCACTGCTCTTCCAAGTAGTGAACTAGTGCGTAATTAGCGAACATACGCAACAGTGAACTGACATTTTCTCGTAGGTAATTATTATATTCGAGTGATCCTTATGAACAATGCAATAGAGCAACAAGAGGTTTCGTCCTGTAATTCTCAGTTCACGGTACTGACGGTTTATTGTACGGACTGAGTTTCGACTATCATTATTTCAGTTGTTGGGACTGAGCACCACGTATCACTACATGGAGTTGATATTTCAATGAACACTGTCGCTTCAGATACTATCATAAGTTGGTCGCGGGCTCCGCGGCTTTTCAAAAGTTCCTCTAACCCTATAGCCCTCTGTTGCAGAAGCCATTACAGTTTTTCAGTGAACGTATTTTATGTATCACTTCACTTTTGGAACTGATTAATATCTCGTCCTTCCATATCATACGATGTTACTGATTTAGGTTTATGTTTACGGTTTCCAGTGTTGCCGCAACATTTCAAGGACAAGAAGAATAATTTCTCAATGTTCTATATAGTCCTCCACTGCCAACAATATGTTATAGGAACAATGCATGCTCCCCAAAGGCAATGACAAAGTAGTTTGACCAGGAGATTAAATTACGTCGTTTCTTAATTAACCATATTAAGCTTATTTAGGAGCACCTGATTCTCGACACTTATGCAGGAATGTCGTAGTTTCATACACATTAGTCGTTCGTAACGAATATCACAGTGCCTGGTTCATTGAGTACGATTTGCACTGTCGGAAAACATTGCAACAACAAAAATCAAATAATGCAGACTAGTGAAATTTCGAGAAAATATTTGTCTGTGTATCATATTCAAGTGATTAATATTGCAAGATTACAGGTTAATATAAGCACAAGATAATCCATTACAAATGTCTAATGCTGGTACATTAATAACCGGTGTAGTCGCCAGAATCCTGAATGTAAGCAAGAAACGGTGCATGCATTATGTTGTACAGGTGGCGGATGTCAGTTTATGCTCGGAGTTCCATTCATAAATGGCTCTGGGCACTATGGGACTTAACATCTGAAGTCAACAGTCCCCTAGAACTTAGAACTACTTAAACCTAACTAACCTAAGGACATCACACACATCCATGCCCGAGGCAGGATTCGAACCTGCGAGCTTAGCGGTAGCGCGGTTCCACACTGAAGTGCCTAGAACTGCTCGGCCACAGCGGCCGGCTGGAATTCCATTCCTGTTGTTCTCGGTCGGTCAATAAAGGGACGGTTAACGCTGGTTGTGGATGACGCTGGAGATCTCGACCGATGATGTCCCGTGTGCTCTCGATTGGAGACAACTTTGGTGATCGACCAGGCTAAGGTAACACGGCGACAGTCTGTACAGCACGTTGGCTTACGGTAGCGTTACGTGGGCTAGCGTTATCGTGATGGAAAACATCCCCTGGAATGCTTATCGTGAATGGCAGAACAACACGTAGGATAACATGTTTGATGTAGAAATTTGCAGTCAGGGTGCGTCGAATAACAACGAGAGCGCTTATGCTGTCGTACGAAATAGCACCCCTACCTTAACTCCTGGTGTAAGTGCGGTGTGTTTAGCACGGAGACAGCTTGATTGCAGGTCCTCAACCGGTCTACTTCTAGCCAACTCACGGCCATTACTGGCACCAAGGCTGAACCATTTTCCATAAGAAAGTACAATTGACTTTCACCGTGCCCTCCAGCGAGTTCTCGCTTGACACCACTGACGTCGCAAATGGCGGTGGTTTTGGGGTCAGTGAAATGCACCCTCCAGGGCGTCTGGTTCGGAGCTGTCCTTGAAGTAACAGACTTGTAAAAGTTCGTCTTGTCACTATGGTGACTACTGTTGCTGAACCTGCCGCTAAGGACTCATTACAACGAGGCAGGGCGATCTACATCTACATCTACATCCACACTCCGCAAGCCACCTGACGGTGTGTGGCGGAGGGTACCTTGAGTACCTCTGTTGGTTCTCCCTTCTATTCCAGTCTCGTATTGTTCGTGGAAAGAAGCATTGTCGGTATGCTTCTGTGTGGGCTGTAATCTCTCTGATTTTATCCTCATGGTCTCTTCGCGATATGTGGGAGGGAGCAATATACTGCTTGAATCTTCGGTGAATGTATGTTCTCGAAACTTCAACAAAAGCCCCTACCGAGCTACTGAGCGTCTCTCCTGCAGAGTCTTCCACTGAAGTTTATCTATCATCTCCGTAACGCTTTCGCCATTACTAAATGATCCTCTAACGAAGCGCGCTGCTATCCGTTGGATCTTCTCTATCTCTTCTATCAACACTATCTGGTACGGATCCCACACTGCTGAGCAGTATTCAAGCAGTGGGCGAACAAGCGTACTGTAACCTACTTCCTTTGTTTTCGGATTGCATTTCCTTAGGATTCTTCCAATGAATCTCAGTCTGGCATCTGCTTTACCAACGATCAACTTTATATGATCATTCCATTTTAAATCACTCCTAATGCATACTCCCAGATAATTTATGGAAGTAACTGCTTCCAGTTGCTGACCTGCTATATTGTAGCTAAATGATAAAGGATCTATCTTTCTATGTATTCGCAGCACATTACACAATTGCCATTCCCTGCACCATGCGTCAATTCGCTGCAGATCCTACTGCATTTCAGTACAATTTTCCAATGTTACAACCTCTCAATATACCACAGCATCATCCGCGAAAAGCCTCAGTGAACTTCCGATGTAATCCACAAGGTCATTTATGTATACTGTCAACAGCAACGGTCCTACGACACTCCCCTGCGGCACACCTGAAATCACTCTTACATCGGCAGACTTCTCTCCATTGAGAATGACATGCTGCGTTCTGTTATCTAGGAACTCTTCAATCCAATCACACAATTGGTCTGATAGTCCATATGCTCTTACTTTGCTCATTAAACGACTGTGGGGAACTGTATTGAACGCCTTTGCGGAAGTCATGAAACACGGCATCTACCTGTGAACCCGTGACTATGGCTCTCTCAGTCTCGTGGACGAATAGCGCAATCTGGGTTTCACACGACCGTCTTTTTCGAAACCCATGCTGATCCCTACAGAGTAGGAACACGACGGTCTTCCCTTTCAGTAGTGCCACGTGGCTGTCTGGAGGCTGGTTTTCTTGCGACCGCACGTTCTCATGTCTATCGCTGCCATCAATCGTGTACAGTGGCTAAATTCTTGTGAAGTCTTGTTGTGGAATCGCCGGAGGAACATCCAGCTTCTCGTAGCCCCATTACTCGTCCTCGTCAAAACTCAGTGAAATGTTGATAATGGCCTCTTTGTCGCCTTAAAGACATTCTTGACAAACATCAACACAAAAAATCCAGTCTCAAAGCTAACTAACGCTCACGACCGCCACAAATCTTATTTGCATCCTGGTAATGGAGCTGCTGGCGTCACTCTTGAGCAACCGGCACGAACATTGAATAGACATTATCTGTGAGGAGTAGAAACACGCCTAGGAACTTTCATGTCGAACAAGTCAGTCTTCGTGTTGTGATTTTTGTTCTGTCAGTGTGTTTCGTGTCATATCAAACAGTGCTGCTGTCAACACCAACATAGAAATATCGCAGGCTTCTGAGTGTGTGGAGGCGTTCAGTCTTCAGGAAGCTTGTAACTGGTTTTGCAGTTTTGTCATTATGGTTACTGTAGAAATGCAGCCTCCATCCATTGTAACCTGTTTCCTATAGTCAAGCCTCTTCTCTTTCCTCAATTTTTAACCTTAACACTTCTCTCCGTTACCTAATTAACTATTCCATGATGTCTTGGGATGTGAAGTATCAATTGATGCCTGCATTTAATCGAGTTGTGACACAACGCTCCGTTTTCTTTTTTCCAAATTCGATCAACTATGTCATCCAACAGGCCGATACAGTTTTCAGCATTCTCCTGTAGCATTCCACATCAAAAGATTGCACTAACTTCTGTCTGAATTGTCTATCATCCAGACAAATAACTTCTGAAAAGACTTCACAACTTCAGAGTTATTTTCACGTACGATTTTCTTGCTATGGGCAGTTAGCATTTCACATTCACTCTACGTAACATATCGACAATTATTTTTCGTGGCCAAACATCGGAATTCATTTACTACTTTTTGGATTCATACATACGGAAGCTTAGAATTGTTGGTGAAAGTATGGCTAGAACACCTGTGAATGGCCTCTCACTGTTGTAAATGATAGTATAATGTTCCTACATATTGTTATTCAAGAGTACATCCAGCCGAACATACAGAAACTACAAAAAATGCTAACTGAGTCTTCAGTTGGTGCAGCGCCTGTTCACTGGTTAACGATTCCGATGGAGAACAGAAAGAAAGCCATAAGTAGAAGCGAGTTCTACACAAATGCCAAGACGGTTTATTGGATGAAATTCGCTTCGTAAATCGAGAAGCTCCACAAGAATAACTCAGTTAACGCTTATATGCGCTCACGCTGTAATTGGTTCTTCCACGTTGAATCACAAAAGACAGGACTGCTCGCTTTTTCCAAGAAAATTTTTGTTCGAATCGCTTGCGATGTTCAAAAATCTTTTCTCCAAGAGCTATTGCATGTGCTGTGAGCTTTATAGAGTTCATTTAGACTAGTATAGACGTGATTCTTGATTTTTCTTTCTTTCCTCTGCGCTTTCTGATGACAGTTGTAAATGAAAACCACTTGGTCCGTATTTTATAACAAACGCTGAAAGACACTTATTCCCTCAGCAACCATTGCGTTCTGTAATTCAGTTCTTCCTACGCTCTCGGATAAATGCCAGAGAGCCGAGATGAAGTTGCTGCTTTTTTTACGTCTCCTGTTAATTCTGTTCCCTATCTTTCATCTCTTCCTGTTTCGTCGGTATTTGCCAGTCTGGTAACGCTGGGGTTGCGGGTTTTCCCTCAGAATATTTCCATTGCTGAATATGACTCCCGAGAGTGGCCGTTTGAGTGTACTGTTATTAAACCCCCACATTATTTACATATGCAAATGGCTAGAGCATGGAGGGTGCCATTCATTTACGAAAGCTAGTTTCCACAAAAATAGTTACTGGTGTTGGGAAGACTGCTTGAATCTTGATGTTAGTATCTGTTATTTTTCATTTCTGTCATGCATTGCAGCATGTATCTGTACGGCGCAATCATTACAATGTGTCGTAAAATTGTTGGCCTCTATGTGTATAAATGTTTCGATAAAACAGTTTCTAAGTAGTTTCATATACTGTAGACAACTTTATACGGATTATCGGTACCACAGAACCATCATGAGGAACTGGTTATATGTCAGAAAAGTAATAATTGATATTTTGCGTCCATTTAGGTATTAATACAAATCTTATCACAGGAAGTAGACAAGATAATCCCCAGGCTGTAGGAACTAGCTATCGAAAATAGGACAATGTTAGCAAGTTTTGGTTTGGGAAATTGCATTACTGTTCTGCAATATGTAGAAGTCAGGTATTACATACAAATCGTTCTACGTTACATAAATTTCACTACAGCTTACATAGTCTTTTTGTGAGAAACAGCAGCTGTATTTACAATTAAGACAATTATCATTTACTTTTCCGTTTGATTTGGATATTGTTAATTAGATTACAGGCTTCGATCACTCAGGATTACCTTCAGATCTAAGTGGTCCGTCAGCAACTCTTGGATCCACAGATGATCCTGAGTAATTGAAATATAAAATTCAATAAAAATGTGCAACTCAGACGCTACAATAAATGAGCATTGCCTTCGATTATATAAATGTGATATTAAATTTTATTGCTACGAAAATGTTCAATTGTATATACACATACAGAAGATGTTGGCTACCAGTCAGTCTCCTGTGTTCCACACAATCAACATGAGCGAGGACAAGTTACTCTCACACCTGTTTTTCATAAATGTTTTGTTACAAAGTTACGCAACGTGAGCTAGATTCTAGAAAGTTAACGGCCTGAGCAGGCCTTGATGGAGCCTGGTAGGGCGCTAAAAGCATGAGGTATTTTTATAGTTCTTAGTTCATAGAAACGGCATGTTGGAAGCTGAAAGCAAGTGGCGTTGAGACCATCCGTCAGTCAATCTCGCCGGACAGGCTCACGACTGTACAGTGCAGACAGAGCACACCCTAGTCGAGACAGGTCTCCAGCAGGACAATGCCGAGCTATACCTGCATTGGCGCCAGCCGAAGGCTGGACTGGGGGCGACGGACTAAAGGGACGCGTCTACACAGTGGAGTCGTAGAACACGCATTGTGTGCTGTGCCACGCACAATAAAAATTTACAAGTTTTCGTGTTTGCCGATACTGAAAATAGGCCTGGACTCACTTCCATCCGCCGCCTCGGTCATAGAAGAAACTCAGGCGTCTAACAAACGATGAGAGGTAGAATCTTTATTACACCTCATAGCTAGGACTAACTGGCTCCAAAGCACAGATGATTTAGATAAAGATCTTTAAGATTGTATCTGTTCGCTTGTTGCCACAGGAAGTGACGCGACTTAGGAGAAAAACATGATCTCACTCCGCAAAAACTTAGAAAGGCAAATAATTGGCATTTTCTTTTTCTTTGACACAGGTTTCTTAACTCTTGCACTGATTCGACATGATTTTGTGGTGTCTGTAGGAGGGGAGATTTAGCGCCTTTAAAGCCTTGTGATGGGCTCAAGACGGGATGAAGGCGGTGTCGTTTGTACACTTTGCTGTAGCATCGGGAATTCTTTTTATTTGGAGAGGTGCTAGACACTCGGGTTCTGGACTTCAGTCAGGAAGTAACTTCCGTTCGAAGCTCTGGCATGTGTGGTTGGTAGTTGGAACCTGTCCTAAGACTGACTTCACGTGTGAGTAGTCAGACTGGGGAGCCTGTCGTGAAGTTCTTAGAGTACAGAGAGTGTGACTTCAAACGTCTCGTACCACTCGTTTGCCGAGGTCACACTTATTCGTTTTCGGTTTTCTAGTCTTGACGTTTGACATCCTTGTGCGCGCTGTCGTATAAGTGACTCATATTGGTCCTTGGTACGAACAGCGAACGGGTGTCACACACTGAAATCAACTGTGATTTCTGAGCTCTGGTAGAGAGGAGATTGCGATCAGTCTGTCTGATCACTGTATCGTGAGATTTTGCATTTCATTCGTGGCCGCGATCGATTCACAGATGCTGCCTTACTCCTCGCCTCTTCCACACACGACTCGCCAGCACCAAGTTACAACGCTGCACGAAGCACACAGGCTAAAGTGCTGCCGCTCCGACCTTGTCTAGACGTACAATCCCATTTGCCTTTTGTTCTCAGCTGCACCTATCGAGACTTCTGTAAGTCATCGATCAAAGTCTGCTCAGCATCAGAACATTTCAGTTTGTGGTATAGACATTTTTAGCACCATACACCTTGACTCACTTTTGCTATCCAGGATCCCTGTCCATTGTGGTCTTAAGCCACCTCTTAATTGTTTACGATATTCTACCAGAATTTGCTTAACTTTAATTATGCCTGTCCTTGTTTTTTTTTTTTTTTGGGAAAATAAATATTGTCAGTAAACTAAATTTTGCTTACATTCTCAATCAAATCATCACTTTTATATAGTCACCCCAAGTGATAACGTTCACTGCGGAGTCACATCCCCATTCATTGTGTATGATCCTGCCAAGATAACTTTCGTTGTGTACGGAAGCGTTGACAGAAAAGTTCAGCCCACTGTCTTGTCCTTGAGGAGGGAAACTGCCCCTAAAGGAGGAATAATCACCAATGATCAACGCCATGAGGAAGCAGAAGGCAATGGAAACCACTGCATTAAAGACAGATAACACGTATACACAGGACATGTGGTCTGTAATTAAGAAAGTGATCGCTCCATTGGTGAATGAGTCTGGAAGAGTCCCCCATTCTGATTTCCGGTAGGGGACTGCCAAGGGAGGTGGAGGGAGGTTACCATGACAAAGACTGAATAATCAACAAAAAGATATCGTTCTACGACTCGGGGCTTGGAATGTCAGCTCCAATGGGGTGGGGAAGCTAGAAAATCAGAACAGAAATGCAAAGGCCTAGTCTAGATATAGTAGGGGGTCAGTGAAGTGAAATGGGAAGAAGACAGGATTTCTGGTCAGATGAGTATACTGTAATATCAACATCAGCAGAAAATGGCATAAAGGGAATAGAGTTTGTTATGAATGGCAAGGTAGGGCAGAGAGAGTGTTACTGCGAACAGCTCAGTGACTGGCTTGTTCTTATCAGAATCGACACCTAACGGCATCAACAATGTTAGTTCAGGTATACACGCCGACACCGCAAGCTAAAGATGAAGAGATAGAGAAAGTATATGAGGGCATTGAAAGCGTAATACTGTACGTAAAGGAAGATGAAAATCGAATAGTCATGGGGGACTGGAATGCACCTATAGGAGAAAAAGTAGAAGAAAATGTTACAGGACAATATGGGCTTCGGGAATTGAATGAGAGAGGGGAAAGACATTGATCTATGTAATAAATTACAGCTAGTAACAGTGCTTTGTTCAGAAATCACAAGAGGAGGTGATATACTTGGAAAAGACTGGGTGATACGGGAACATTTCAGCCGGATTACATCATGGTCAGATTGACATTCTGAAATCAGATACTGGATTGTAAGGCATACCCAGGAGCATAGACCCAGATCACAAAACAGAAGTGATGAAGTGTCGGCTGAAGTTCAAGAGATTCATCAAGAAGAATCAATACGAAAAAATGTGGGATGCGGAAGTACTAAGAGACGACGAGAAACGCTTGAAGTTCTCTAAGGCTATAAATACAATAATAAGGAATGGTGCAGTGGGCAGTACAGTTGAAGAGGAATGAACATCTCTAAAAAGGGTAATCACACATATAGGAAAGAAAAATGTAGGTACAAAGAAGATAACTGCGAAGAAACCATGCGTAACAGAATAAATACTTTAGTTGGTCGATTAATGAAAGAAGTACAACAATGTTTAGGGAAATACAGGAATGCAGAAATACAAGTCGCTGGGGAACGAAATAGATAGGAAGTGCAGGGAAGCTAGGACAAAATGGCTCCATGAAAAATGTGAAGAAATCGAGAAAGAA
Organism: Schistocerca cancellata; assembly: GCF_023864275.1. NCBI lineage: Eukaryota > Metazoa > Arthropoda > Insecta > Orthoptera > Acrididae > Schistocerca > Schistocerca cancellata. The sequence goes on along the minus strand of NC_064631.1, from coordinate 636,932,543 downwards.
ATGAATGTCGGAACGGCTGATTCAGTATATACACTGAAGCGACAAAGAAACTGGTATAGGCATGCGTATTAAATTACAGAGATATGTAAACAGGCAGAATGCAGCACTGGGGTCGGCAACGACTATACAAGACAAGTGTCTGGCGCAGGTGGTAGAATGGTTACTGCTGCTACAATGGCAAGTTATCAAGATCTAAATCAGTTTCAATGTAGTATTACAGTCGGCGCATCTCCGAGGTAGCACTGAGGTGGGGATTTTCCCGTACGAACATTTCAAGAGTGTATTGTGAAAATCAAGAATGCTGTAAAACATCAAATATCCGACATCGCTGTGGCCGTATAAATATCATGCAAGAACGGAACCAACGACGACTGCAGAGAATCGTTCAAGGCGACAGACGTACAAATTGCACTTCCTTCCGCAAATTGCTGCAAATTTCAATACTGTGCCATCAACAAGTGTCAGCCTGCGAAGCATTCAACGAAACATCATCGATATGGGTTTTGGTAGCCGAATGACCACTCGTGTTACGTTGATTACTGCATGACACAAAGCTTTACTCCTCGCCTGGTTCTGTCAGCGCCTAAATTGGACTGTTGATAACTGGAAATATGTTACCTGGTCGGTCGAGTCTCGTTTCTAATTGTATCGAGCAGATGGACGTGTACGGGTATGGTGACAACATTATGAATCCATGGAACCTCCACGTCAGCAGGGATGTGCTGAAGCGGTTGGAGGCACTGTAATGGTACGGATTATGTGCAGTTTAAGTGATATGGGACCCCTGATACATCTAGATACGTTTCTGACAGGTAACACATACGTACGCCTCCTGTCTGATCACTTGCATCTATTCATGTTCCTTGTACTTTCCGACAGACCTCAGCAAGTCCAGCAGGACCATGCGACTCCACACAAGTCCAGAAATGTAACAGAGTGGCTCCAGGAACAGTCTTCTGAGTTTGCACTTCCACTGGACACCAAACTTCGCAGACATGAACATTATTGAGGATATATCTGAAATGCCTTGCAAAGTGCTGCGCAGAAGAGATTTTCAACCCGTCGTAGTCTTGCGGTTCTATGGACAGCCATGAAGGACTCATGGAGCCAGTTCCCATTCAGCACTACTCCAGACATTAGTCGAGTCCATGCCGCGTCGTGTTGCGGCACTTCTGCGTGCTCGTGGGGGCCCTATACGATATTAGGCAGGCGTACCGGGTTCAGAGGAAAGGGTGGATAGGTGGAAAGAGAACACTGGAGACCTCTATGTGGAGGAAGATTTGTCTGATGCGATAGAAGAAAAACAGGAGTCGATTTAGAAGAGATAGGGGATACAATATTAGAATCAGAATTTAAGAGAGCTTTCGAGAACCTGATCAAATAAGGCTGAAGGGGAAGATAAAATTCCATAAAAATTCCTGAAATTTTTGGGGGAAATGGTAACAAATCGACTCTTCAGGTTCGAGAGTAGAATGTATGAGCCTGCGACATGTCATCTGACATTTGGAAAAAATCATCCACACAAGTGGGAGAAATATCGCACAATCAGCTTAACAGTTCATGCGTCCAAATTTCTGACAGGATAAAATACAGAGGAATGGAAAAGAAAATTGAGGATGTTCTAAACGACGATCAGTCTGACTTCAGAATAGGTAAAGGCATCCGAGAGGCAATTCTGACGTTGCGGTTGGTAATGGAAGGAAGACTAAAGAAAAACACGTTCATTGGATATGCCGAATTCAAAAAAGCGTTCGACAACGTAAAGTAGTGCAATATGTTCGAAATTTTGAGAGAAATAAGGGTAAGCTGCAGGGAAAAACGGGTAACATACAATGGGCACAAGAGCCCAGATGGAATAAGAATGAACGACTTAGAACGAAAAGCTCGGATTGAAAAGGGTGTAAAAGCGGGATGTAGTCTTTCCCCCGTACTCTTTAATCTGTACACCGAAGAAGCAATGATGGAAATAAAAGAAAAGTGCAGGAGTGGAACTGAAATCATCGTGAAAGAATATCAACGATACGATTCGCTGACGACTTGCTATGAGTGACAGTGAAGAATATTTACAAGATACAATGAATGGAATTAACAATCTAATGAGTACAGAATATGGATTAGTAAATCGGAGAAAGACGAAAGTAATGAGAAGTCGCATAAATGAGAACAGCGAGAAATTTAATATCAGGGTTGATGGTCACAAAGCTGATGAAATTAAGGAATTATGTTACCTAGGCAGCAAAATAACTTATGACGTTTGGAGCAAGGAGGACATCAAAAATAGACTAGCGCTGCCAAAAAGGGCATTCCAGGCCAAGAGAAACCTACTAGTATCAAACATAGGTCTCAATTTGATTAAGAATTTTCTGAGAATGTACCTTTGGAGCACAACATTGTATGGTAGCGAAACTTGGAATGTGGGAAAACCTGAACAGAAGAGAATCGAAGCATTTGAGATGTGTTGCTACAGAAAAATGTTGAAAATTGGGTGGACTGATAAGGTAATGAATGAGGAGGTTCTGCACAGAATCGTAGAGGATAGGAAGGACTTCTGTTAAGAATCAGGGAATGACTTACATGGTACTAGATAGAGAGCTGTAGAGGGCAAAAACTGTAGAGGAAGACAGAGATCGGAATACATCCAGCAAATAATTGAGGACGTAGGTTGCAGTTGTTACTCTGAGATGAAGAGGTTGGCACAGGAGAGGAATTCGTTGCGGGCCGCTTCATACCAGTGAAAAGATTGATGACGCGAAAAGAGTAAAATGTTCGGGTCGGTTATTTTACTCTTCTTTTATACAGGAGTCACCAGTAATTTTTCCAGTCGCTTAACGCTTGGTGCCGGTCGAGAGAGTCTCAATAGATGCAAACTAAGTAACTATACAACAGATCGTGTTGAGTGAACACTGTGGAGGACGCAAAAATACCGCGTATCCGTGTGAGGCAGCGTTGCCAGCAACTGCAGAGTTTGGTGGGGTCGTCAGTGTAGGTTTCCTTACTGCCGGGTGACCGAATCGTACAACAACCATATGTCTTGGATAGTCGGATGTGACAGTATCTCCATGTTGGGTGCATGTTCAAAAATGGTTCAAATGGTTCTGAGCAATATGCGACTTAACTTCTGAGATCATCAGTCGCCTAGAACTTAGAACTAATTAAACCTAACTAACCTAAGGACATCACACACATACATGCCCGAGGCAGGATTCGAACCTGCGACCATAGCGGTCGCTCGGCTCCAGACTGTAGCACCTAGAACCGCATGGCCACTCCGGCCGGCTGGGTGCATGTGAATTTGCTGACAGGCATATTCGTCAAGGCACCGTATTCGTCAGTATGGGCACCTGTGACATCATAACCCCTCCACTTTTCCACCTCCAATCTCAGCATGAGCAATGGACCCCCTGTAACATTTAGCATAAACCCATAGCATTCTTCAGAGGCTAACGGCAGTGCCACGTGTAAGCTGTCAAACGTTCGCATTTGGAACCTTTCGTGACCGGGACTGCTGACGAATGACGTCGCCTTGTACTCAGCAATGAATCACGGTTCTGCACTACTTCGGATGACGACTGTCAATGAGTAGCGTGGAAACCTGGATACAAGTCCCGTTTCTCCAACTTTTTGGAGATATGTTGCATTCCATGCGGCAGTAAAATGCTAATATATATCTCAACAGAACAATCTTTATCTGCACATGGTACGAGTCTCTGTTAACTGTTTGAGTGATGAAACTTCCTGGCAGATTACAGCTGTGTGCCAGACCGAGACTCGAACTCGGGACCTTTGCCTTTCGCGGGCAATTGCTCTACCAACTGAGCAACCCAAGCACGACTCACGCCCCGTCCTCACAGCTTTAATTCCGCCTGTACCTCGTCTCCTACTTTCCAAACTGTTTGAGTGATGTTAAGTTGCTGCCGTGGCCAGTAAGTTCTGATGGTTTGTCCCACATGGATAGTGTGTGGGAATACCTGGGACGTCAGCTCGATCCTAGTGGCAGTATGCCGGATGTTAATGATCTGTTAAGACATCAAAGGCCAGCTTGCCTCAAGAGACAATACTACGGATTTGTGACACCCTACCCCCCTGAATCAATGCACAGTCTCGGCCAGAAGGGGTGGAAAGTCGTACTAGTATGTGGGCTTGTTGTCTGGTTGAGTCGATTTTATACTCAGTGCCGTATCATTACATATCCTGTTATCCAATGAAATTTCATTTTCTTTACTCCACCCTTCCACTTGTTTCACCTTTACTGGCAGTGAATTTCAAAGAGACCACGTATACAGTTTACTGAAGCTATGTCTCCTGTCAGAAAAAAAGGATCTTACCACTTTCAGCAGTGAGCTGCGTAATTTAATTACAACATCGCACCCAAGCTACGAATCGCCCAACAAGGGTCAGAATGGACCGATTTGGAGATGGCGCCTGAAAATTAAATTGGAATGGTGTTGCAGCCGTTTTCTACCAGAAGGCATGGTGCAATTTAAAACCATTATAGCTGTTTTCTTCTTCATCGAGAGCTGACAATATGCCAACCTATCGGTGTTCTTCCGAGTGCTTCCACTGCGTCAGATATAGTGAACGCGGTTAACAACGGCAGTTTCTACTGTGCATTCCAACTGTCACTCTAAAAGTTCAGCAGTAATTAAGACATGAATTATGTAGTAAGAACATAGTTTGTGTAACAAAAACATATCAACAATACAAACGGAATGGTTAAGTAGTGCTCTGATGTACCTCTCGGCACAACACTAAAAAAATGGTTCAAATGGCTCTGAGCACTATGGGACTCAACTGCTGTGGTCATAAGTCCCCTAGAACTTAGAACTACTTAAACCTAACTAACCTAAGGACATCACACACATCCATGCCCGAGGCAGGATTCGAACCTGCGACCGTAGCGGTCGTGCGGTTCCAGACTGTAGCGCCTTTAACCGCTCGGCCACTCCGGCCGGCACAACACTAAAACAGTCTGAGAGTTCGTCTGAAAGAATTGTTACTTATACTATTAGATAGTGTCTTGGTTCTAGATGAAATGAAATCTGTGTAAATGTCGATGTTCGTTTATTTGTATCAGCGTGACATTAAAACAATGTAAAAGGTACAAAATTTAAATGAACTATTTTTTTAATTAAGTAAATATACGGAAAACCACTTACTTGAAGACTCATTGCGTGCCTTAATAACGCGATCCGTTTGTCAATGTTTCATTAGCTACGTACACAATGCCGTAAGAAACTAACACACGAAAAGTGTACTCCATACACTGTCATTGTGATGACTGACTAACACTTCAAGGATGACGCAGCCTGGTAGCCGGAAACAAGAAACAAATACCTGTATACAAGGAAGGGGTAGGTATTATGAAACTGCTGATCTGTACAGTTCAGTCCGAAAGTCCTCATTCTTTTCTTTAATACATTCCAGCCCTGTATAAGATAAGTGCCCACCAATCCTAGTTCCTTGTTCTTCCTCACCATATTCTTCCTTCCCAAACTGCTTCGCTAATTCCCAACCTCTGTCTCTGACTCCTACCACCTGAAATCATTTCTTTTGCCCATGAAAAACTGGGCTTTAGCGGAAGCGGCGACTATATCGCATGCTGTAACCTAGTTACGACACTGCGAGGAGGACACACGGATGTCTCTAGATCAACCCAGAGAGTACAACAGAGACACTTCGCAGTTAATTGAATACCCGACTGTCAGAGTAGGCAAGAACGGTTCAAAATATTCGGTGTCAACACAAAAGAACGACATCATCAGGCTGATTTTGCCCTTTTGTAAGCGTCCTCCAACGATGTGCATGATAACAATGTTTGGTCACGGCGTTAGAACTGTAATCAGTAACTTCTGCGAAGGCGTCACCCAACGAACACGGGCCGTTCGGGGTATCATAGTTGAGGCGTTATCTTGGTAACATTGTCGGTAATTTCCAAGAATGATTGCCTATCGAAGTCGCGGGGTCCAAACGATACATATAGAACGTGCGATCGTAAATCTATCATGCGACTCTGGTGGCGGGCGTTATGAGTATGTTTACGGTGGTCACTACAGGAACGACAAAAGAGGAGCGTTACAAAAAACACCTGTGATTGCGAAAGAGACGATTTACCTTACTCTTCGTCGCTGCTGTAGTCATGTGAAAGTCCATGTGATGTGTACGCCCTTTTTGCCATAGCCTGGGTAAAATCTGCCAATATCACGGAAGAATATGTGTAGAGTGTCACATGCGTTAACTTTTCCCTGCAAATGCAAGTTGTGGAAACAGATGTCCTGAAACAAGTATATTTCGTCTCCTTGTCCTGGACGCCCTTGTCTTTTAATGGAAGACTTCAAAAGATTTCCATAGCTGCTCGATGTTCTGCGTGTGCACACTTGGGTCATCCGAAGACACGAAGTCTGCAGAGAGGTTGACGAACTCGTGGTCGAATCCAGCTTTGGGTGTCTTGTAGGACTGAGACCCGCCTATAATGACTTCACTACGAGACAGTATAAAGTGCTTTATCAGACGCACTAAAGTGACCTTGTCTCTGGACAATAGTCTGACAACGAAACGCTTCGAGGACTTTCGTTCTACTCCACTGGATGCCCTACTATGATCGATGTCAGACTTTGAAGGTCGTCCTTTCTGGTTCTTACTTCTTGCTATGTGAGATTCGTCCACGTCAACAACTTTACTCGGTCCACCAATTAGTACACTGTCGTTCGTCACTACCACATAACACACTTCTCTGCAAAACCCGAAACAGTAGCAAACTGTATTAGCAAATAAGTCAGTTTCCGATGCTGTTGCTTGCAAGGTATAGTGTCGAATCCAGCAAGATAGAATAATTACGCTGGTCTGGGTGGATAATTTGAAAGAGTCTAACTATGTATTTTTCCTGATTCTCGTTCGTTATCCGCACTGCGCGTAATGAAATTGTAACGGTATTTCAGCATCTAAATTCTTTTTACGAAGTTTTAACACTTCCTACCACTACAGACTACACAGTCCCTACTTTCCTCGTCCGGCAGTACTACATATTTGCGACAAAAAGTCAAACAATTTTCTGAACTGGATAAGCATTGAGTTAGATAATTTTCATATGAGAGAATCCGCCGAAGAAACGTCAAGAACACCAGACATCCCACTCACTAACGACATAAATCGTCTGGGTTTCCCTAGCAAGTCACAAATAATTTGCAGAGATACGTAATTTAGAGCAACTAGGGGAACGACGGGAAACAGATAAAAATGACGATCACAAATAATTGATCATAACGCCCGGCACCAGAGTCGCATGATCGACTTACAATCGCACGTACGATATGTATAGTTTGCACTCCGCGACTTTGATAGGCAATCAATCTTAGAAACTACCGCATTGTCAATCTGGCCAGAGATAATCGCTGCATTTAGAGGATGGAGAACTTGGGAAACAAATGTTATAGAAATGACAGCAAACTATTTCGTCCCGAGGGCGAAACGTTTCATGCATCTAATTAGAAACAGAAAAAATTATGCACGCAGTTGTGTCCACTGTTTGAATGTCACTGCAGGCCGGTAAGTGAGAAATTATCTATTAACTCTGCTATACCAATGAAATATCTTGGGAAATTGCTTGCAAATATTATGAAGCCTGGTATGCGATTCTTGCTTGGCTGTGTTAAAACTGGTGGAAGTAGATTTGCTTTTAATTTTTAGTATATATCTGAAACACTTTTGCAGAAATTTTACTGTGAACAGTAAAAAGCATCATGTACTGGTCTAATTCAAAACTAATGGAACCAAAGATCTGGGTTTCGAACGTAGGCAAGTCGTAGGTTCTGATATCTGTTAACTCATCTCTCACCTCTGGAAATGGTTATTAGTGTGAAAAATCCCAAACTGCGCCGTGTTCTACGTTCACGCTAATCTGTAGGTCCTCGTGGATAAGTCAGCTGAGAGGTGGGAGGAAGACCAGGTCATACCAGTTGCAGTAGGGCCATGACTGTAGTTGAGTCGACGTAAGTTGATCCCTGATATTGCAGCGAGATGGGCGAAACGGTTTGGTGCTGGTACCTCAACCAACAAAGTAACGCGATTTTTTAAACACTCCATCTTAACGTCTGAGTGTTGTCATAGTTCCGTAGATGGCTACTTTTTTCGCCTGCTGCCGTTAGCGCTTCGGATTTGAAAGCTGACAAGAGCGCTGCTAGCAGTCAGGGATTTTCTTACGCCATCTCGAACATAGTAAGGCCTTGGGAGATCCGAACACCCTTCGGCTTATGACTGTACCACCTGTATGTCATTACTTGCTTCTATATTTCTGCTGATACGAAAATTAATAACACTAAGCGTACAAAGAATTACGTCTTGTACCGTAATTTTCGGAAAAGTTTATTTAATATCTTAAACTATTTACGAATAACAAGGGAAATTACGTCTTACTCACTGCATACTGAATAATTATAGAAGCATTTCGTAGATTTTCCCGGCGTCTTACATGTTCATCCTCTTCACGGGTGTGCTGCCGGCAGCTTACCCGTGAAGAACATGAAGTCTGTAGCAGTTTAATTTCGATTTAAAAATATGAGATTTGTTACGATTCATCTGTTCAAACCGAATAACCCTTCGAATTACAATGGTTTAATATTTCATTTCGATTTAAGAAATCCACGTTATGGAGAGACTTTTGTTGCAAAATATACTTCCTCTGAAACACTCCTCTACCTAGCAGCTATTCCTGCACCCATACTCCACACCCCTATTTAAAAGCAACCGAATTAAAATTTGTGCGCTTCATTTACTGTTTGTAAATTGCTTCATTGCTGGACTTCTTACTTCTGAACAGGTAGAAATTGGAAAACCTCACTTTGCCAATGCGTTATGGCTGACCACTGCTACAAATAATTTTAACTCTGTATAGGCCCTACAACAATTTAGCAACCATCATGTGCCTGCCCGGTTGGCCGTGCGGTCTAACACACGGATTTCCGGGCGGGAAGGAGCGCCTGGTCCCCGGCCCGAATCCACCCGGCGGATTTGTGTCGAGGTCCGATGAGCCGGCCAGTCTGTGGGTGGTTTTTAGGCGGTTTTTTAATCTGCCTCGGCGTATGCGGGCTGGTTCCCCTTATTCCTCCTCAGCTACACCATGTCGGCGATTGCTGAGCAAACAAGTTCTCCACGTACGCGTCCACCACCATTACTCTACCTCGTAAACATAGGGGCTACACTTGTCTCATGTGAGACGCTCCCTTGGGGTGGGGGGCACCGGGAGCCGAACAGCTCAATAACTCTCGGTTCGGTGTGGGGCGCCGGAGGTGTGAAGTGGACTGCGGTAGTCGTCGTGGGGTTGCGGACCACAGCGGCTGTGGCGGGGACTGAGCCTCTCCGTCGTTTCTAGGTCCTGGGTTAACATAACATAACCATCAAGTAGTTACTGTTGTGTCGTACCATAGTTAGATGGATTATCTGCTGCTAAGTGAATAACGAAGCAATTTGTAGTCCACTGCTCGATCTACCCACAACTCTTAAAAGGCATTTTGATCAGGAATTAAAGCATATGTCATGTGTTGTTGTTATTGTGGTCTTCAGTCCTGAGACTGGTTTGATGCATCTGCTGATCTATCCTGAGCAAGCTCCTTCATCTCCCATTACCTACTGCAACCTACATCTTTGTCAATCTGCTTAGTGTATTCATCTCTTGGTCTCCCTCTACGATTTTTACCCTCCACGCTGCCATCCAATGCTAAATTTGTGATCCCATGAAGCCTCAGGGCATGTCCTACCAACCGATCCCTTCTTCTAGTCAAGTTGAGCCACAGACATTTCTTCTCCCCAATCCTATTCAATACCTCCTCATTAGTTAAGTGATCTACCCACCTAATCTTCAACATTCTTCTGAAGCACCACATTTCGAAGGCTTCTATTCTCTTCTTGTTCAAACTATTTATTGTCAATGTTTCACTTCCATACATGGCTACACTCCATACAAATACTTTCAGAAACGACTTCCTGACACTTAAATCTATACGCGATGTTAACAAATTTCTCTTCTTCAGAAACGCTTTCCTTGCCATTGCCAGTCTACATTTTATATCCTCTCTACTTCGACGATCATCAGATATTTTGCTCCCCAAATAGAAAACTCCTTTACTACTTTAAGTGCCTCATTTCCGAATCTAATTCCCTCAGCATCACCCGACGTAATTCGACTACATTCCATTATCCTCGTTTTGCTTTTGTTGATGTTCATCTTATATCCTCCCTTCAAGACAACATCCATTCTGTTCAACTGCTCTTCCAAGTCCTTTGCTGTCTCTGACAGAATTACAATGTCATCGGCGAACCTCAAAGTTTTTATTTCTTCTCCCTGGTTTTTAATACCTACTCCAAATTTTTCTTTTGTTTCCTTTACTGCTTGCTGAATATACAGATTGAATAACATCGGGGAGAGGCTACAATCCTGTCTCACTCCCTTCCCAACCACTGCTTCCCTTTCATGCCCCTCGACTCTTATAACTGCCATCTGGTTCCTGTACAAATTGTAAATAGCCTCTCGCTCCCTGTATTTTACCCCTGCCACCTTTAGAATTTGAAAGAGAGTATTCCAGTCAACATAGTCAAAAGCATTCTCTAAGTCTACAAATGCTAGAAACGTAGGTTTGCCTTCCCTTAATCTTTCTTCTAAGATAAGTCGTAAGGTCAGTATTGCCCCACGTGTTCCAACATTTCTACGGAATCCAAACTGATCTTCCGTGAGGTCGGCTTATACCAGTTTTTCATTCGTCTGTAAATAATTCGCGTTAGTATTTTGCAGCTGTTAATTATTAAACAGATAGTTCGGTAATTTTCACATCTGTCAGCACCTGCTTTCTTTGGGATTGGAATTATTATATTCTTCTTGAAGTCTGAGGGTATTTCGCCTGTCTCGTACATCTTGCTCATCTGATGATAGAGTTTTGTGAGCACTGACTCTCCCAAGGCCGTCAGTAGTTCCAATGGAATGTTGTCTACTCCGGGGGCCTTGTTTCGACTCAGGTCTTTCAGTGCTCTGTCAAACTCTTCACGCAGTATCGTATCTCCCATTTCATCATCATCTACATCCTCTTCCATTTCCATAATATTGTCCTCAAGTACATCGCCCTTGTATTGACCCTCTATATACTCCTTCCACCTTTATGCTTTCCCCTCTTTGCTTAGAACTGGGTTTCCATCTAAGCTCTTGATATTCATACAAGTGGCTCTCTTTTCTCCAACGGTATCTTTAATTTTCCTGTAGGCTGTAACTATCTTACCCCTAGTGAGATAAGCCTCTACATCCTGACGCATGTCGTCTAGCCATGCCTGCTTAGCCATTTTGCACTTCCTGTCGATCTCAGTTTTGAGACGTTTGTATTCCTTTTTGCCTGCTTCATTTACTGCATTTTAGTCGGTTCAGCGTCTCCTGCATTGAAAACAAAACAAAAAAAAAAATTCTTTCCGCGAAATGTGTAACTGGATGTATGCGCATATGTTAAGTATATTAACTATACTTTCCTCCAATATCCGGTTTTCTTTAATTTTTGAAGACAGATACGGTTTTTTACACTTACTAAATCGTAGCTGCGGCGGCAGGTTTTTGGATAAGCACTTTCGGATGAAAGTGACCTGAGAGAGCTATCTTTTGCCGTTTCTGACACTTTCTATAGCTCGCGAAAGCTTCCTTTACTTTCACACAGAAGGCATACAAGTACACTGGAAATATATTTTCCATGTTATTCAACGGGATACTCTGAACAGAACAATCTACCGATGAAAAGTGATTCTATAATGGCTGCAGTGCATTCAGAAGTTCAACGACGAAATTCTGAACTTAGTTGTAGCGCATTCTTTGTACGCTGTGCAAACGGCTCCCCCAGTCTGTGCGAATTACACGCTTATGCAAGAGTTCCCTATGTCTGACTTTTTTTACCCTTAGAATGTTTGTAGTATGTTTTACTTAGCTTCTACCCATAGCTGGGCGATCATTCTCAAAGTCGTTGGAGTTAGAATTAAGAGACTTTAAGATATAAGACTCAGTGCTCGCTACGAAGCTATTAAACATGTTTGTCAGTCTTCAAAAAGATTACTGATGCCACTAAGGAACTGCCAGATTCTTTGGAAGCCGTAGAAAGCAGAGGAGCGGCACAAACTCTGCACTGTGTGATTTTTCATTTGTGCATTGTTTGTGTTTGTGGAGTACTGTCTTAGAAGATATCAGTCATGCCCAAACGTACGATTGCTACCGTTAGTGGATAAACATGAGTTTTACAAATCTGTTCCCAAACTTCATTTTAGATCTGAGGTATTTCGTAATTTGTGTGTTTCGTTGGTGTCGTATGAAAGGTACTTTTTAAAGCTCTAAGTAATAATGAATTTCTGTAGGTTCACTATCTGTCGAAGACAATTGTTTGACAATATTTTCGATCAAAAAAAGGGGTTCAAGGTCGATTTTGAAGACAGAAGTTCATAATCTCCAGCATAAAATGTTGGAAGGAGAGATTCTTAGCTACATGTTCAAGTCACCTAGCACTGTGAAGATATTTAGTTATTTGTTCTGCTTCTTCATGAACAATTAAATCATGCTATTAATAAAATGCATGTTAATCGTTTGTTTACAATCATTAAAACTGTTTACAGGACTGTTAATATTATAGTTTGCTTATTTAACTATATGCATCAAAATTTGCTTTACCTCCTAAATTATTTTCCGTTCTTATGCGTCTGGTGGAGGTAGGGATAGTGTATTGGGGATGGGACAACCTAAATTTCCGTACCGGATGCCAAACTACGTAGGTACGCCATTGCTGCCACCTCTTCCGAATTCAATTCATTATAGTCCCTTTCTATTCAGTCAAAATACTTTCAGGACTCATGTGCCTATTGTTCAGTTGTATTCAGGGAAGGCGTCCTTTCTGTTCTGCCCTGAGAAGACTATATCCATATTTGCTCTGCTCATCTCATGTCTTCCATTCTTTCTCGATGGCAGACTCACATCATGATCTCTGTTTCTATTGTATTTATTATTCCTCGCAGACCTAGAGTATCTTATTCTTGTATTATTTATTTGGTCCATCCTTGGTATCGCTACACATTCTACTGAAGTCCCTCTCCACTGCTAGCTGTCTGCCCTGTCTCTTATTCAGTTATGTCTCTGCAACATAATGCATCGCTAGCCTCAGCAGGGGAATATAGAGGAGTTCCATCATTTTGGTTCATTGTTACTCATGAAACAGAGCTATCTTGTTCTTTTGTCTTTCTTCTGTTCTGTTACTAACTCCATCTGTACTTGTGCTAATGTACAACAAAGACGCTCCAGAGTATCTGAAAGCATTGCGTCGTGAAATTTTTGATCAGCGTCAAAGTCTTCTAAAGTTGTTTCTCCTACTGATAAATATTCAGTTTTCGTATTTGTGGATTCTTTCATTACTTCTTGGTACAACAATTCTATATTTAAGGTTGAATAAGGACTACTCGTTTTTGCTCTACTGATTTACTTGTTAATCAAAATTCAGTATGTATTTTTCTGTTGATATTCACCACTAAACAGCACTTGCTTCTGTATCTCTTAAAAATTTTCTCTTAGTAGATTTCAAATAATGTAGTCGCCTTAGAAATCGCTTGCAGTGGAGTTTTGGAGACGGGATTCCAATTCCCAGGAACCACATCGTATTTTTCTTGGTAGGAAAGTCCGTAACGTGGCTCACTGTGGGTAGTGAGGGTAAATGATTGGCTAGTTGGTTTAATAAAAAGCGAAACTGAAACTAAATCATAGTTGCGACAGACTGAAATGCTATCATTTGGCTGTGCGATATGCAACCATCAACCTTCGTAGACTAAATAACAACAGATGGTACAATTTCGAACAGCTTTGATTTGTTCGAATTTAGCGCTGTTAGTTGACGAAATGGGCGTCGGAGTATTCCAGCAGCATAATGAAAGCTGACTGTGCTATGTACTTCCGACCAGTGGATCATGCATGGGCCTTGGTGAGAGAAGAAATTTGTAGATTGGTTGTGTCCTGTTCATGGGAGACTTACTAGCATTCCATTTAGTTGATACTTGGGAGCCATAAAAATCTAAATCTAAATCTGGATGGCCTGAGAAGTCTTAGAACATTGCTCCTTTAGAACGAAAATTTATTGAGTTAGCTAATGTAACACATCGCTCCTTTTCTCTTGGTGTAAGGAAACCCGTATACATAACATTTAGTGTGGTATCAGCTTACAACAGGATGCGTAACTCACAAATAGATCCCAAATCTACCCAGAGGAGTTGATTTTAAAAACACGTTGGCCTCTGTCATGATGACTTTGGCGTGTTATGAGACAGAGGCCGTCCGGGCTTGGACCAGGAGACACCAGCAGTACCCGAAATTATGATAACTTATCCATTACTACCGATTCCTTGTACCCAAGCATGAACCATCGCCGCTGGTAACTCATTCGGTCACCAGCCCTACCTACCGTGCAGTCTATCGTACAGCTGGCTTTGACAATGTGCCTCTAGACCATAACGTTTCAGATGCTTTCGTATTTTGTGACATATAGGTCCAATTTTCCCCACCGTGTAACTGCGGTAGGCTAGAGACACATATATACTTCTGGAAATGGAAAAAAGAACACATTGACACCGGTGTGTCAGACCCACCATACTTGCTCCGGACACTGCGAGAGGGCTGTACAAGCAATGATCACACGCACGGCACAGCGGACACACCAGGAACCGCGGTGTTGGCCGTCGAATGGCGCTAGCTGCGCAGCATTTGTGCACCGCCGCCGTCAGTGTCAGCCAGTTTGCCGTGGCATACGGAGCTCCAACACAATCTTTAACACTGGTAGCATGCCGCGACAGCGTGGACGTGAACCGTATGTGCAGTTGACGGACTTTGAGCGAGGGCGTATAGTGGGCATGCGGGAGGCCGGGTGGACGTACCGCCGAATTGCTCAACACGTGGGGTGTGAGGTCTCCACAGTACATCGATGTTGTCGCCAGTGGTCGGCGGAAGGTGCACGTGCCCGTCGACCTGGGACCGGACCGCAGCGACGCACGGATGCACGCCAAGACCATAGGATCCTTCGCAGTGCCGTAGGGGACCGCACCGCCACTTCCCAGCAAATTAGGGACACTGTTGCTCCTGGGGTATCGGCGAGGACCATTCGCAACCGTCTCCATGGAGCTGGGCTACGGTCCCGCACACCGTTAGGCCGTCTTCCGTTCACGCCCCAACATCGTGCAGCCCGCCTCCAGCGGTGTCGCGACAGGCGTGAATGGAGGGACGAATGGAGACGTGTCGTCTTCAGCGATGAGAGTCGCTTCTGCCTTGGTGCCAATGATGGTCGTATGCGTGTTTGGCGCCGTGCAGGTGAGCGCCACAATCAGGACTGCATACGACCGAGGCACACAGGGCCAACACCCGGCATCATGGTGTGGGGAGCGATCTCCTACACTGGCCGTACACCACTGGTGATCGTCGAGGGGACACTGAATAGTGCACGGTACATCCAAACCGTCATCGAACCCATCGTTCTACCATTACTAGACCGGCAAGGGAACTTGCTGTTACAACAGGACAATGCACGTCCGCATGTATCCCGTGCCACCCAACGTGCTCTAGAAGGTGTAAGTCAACTACCCTGGCCAGCAAGATCTCCGGATCTGTCCCCCATTGAGCATGTTTGGGACTGGATGAAGCGTCGTCTCACGCGGTCTGCACGTCCAGCACGAACGCTGGTCCAACTGAGGCGCCAGGTGGAAATGGCATGGCAAGCCGTTCCACAGGACTACATCCAGCATCTCTACGATCGTCTCCATGGGAGAATAGCAGCCTGCATTGCTGCGAAAGGTGGATATACACTGTACTAGTGCCGACATTGTGCATGCTCTGTTGCCTGTGTCTATGTGCCTGTGGTTCTGTCAGTGTGATCATGTGATGTATCTGACCCCAGGAATGTGTCAATAAAGTTTCCCCTTCCTGGGACAATGAATACACGGTGTTCTTATTTCAATTTCCAGGAGTGTATTACAGATGTGGCGCCCAATAGAAGTATAGTGAGCAACATGAAATTGTAAGGAACGTATCCTCCTAGGCCCATGGAAAACATGGAAGATTCACACCCTATGAATCCTCCAGAGTTGCTAGCCCTTTCCAGCAGGAGGTTGCAGTAGAATTTGTTGCTATGCAGTGTCTGGTTTAGGGTGAGGTGGGCTAACTAATAGTTAAAAGGAATCTCATGATGAGGTGGAACAGCTTATTAATACTTTTAATGAAAGACGTCATTTCCTTCAGCTCTTAGCTTTGTTCAGTGGTTGTTGATGTATCATTCTCGTAAGTATTAAAAAATTAAATACCACGCACGGTTGTGTGTGGGATAGTTCTCAATGGACACAACGTCGTAAGAGATATCCATAAAACACACGTTTGTGTGCGTGGTTTAGTGATACTTATTCTGAAAGCACAATGATTTGTTGTTTTTCCACATTGTCACACCAATTCATTCCTTTTGTTCTGATATGAACCACCCCTTTTATCTGAAGTGGCTTAAGATTCCTCAACTCTCATCCTTCGGTCTATTTCATTTTTTGTCTTTTTGGAACCAGTTTTCACTATCATACAGAGCTATTTCAGTTATCTTTTGTCATAGATGAAAAGCCTAAGGCCCGAAACTGCAAACGCTGATTTTATGAATTAATAGTTTCAACAGTGAAAATCGTCGAGATTTCTTTCGGAAACTTATCCTTTGAAAGCACCAACATCTTTATAGCCCAACACATCCCATTTGTCCCACGGAAATATTAAATGACCATCGAGTCCAATGTTGCTGATTTCCACACAAGAGAGTTTAAAAAGATCGTTCCATTACTTTTCACCTCCGTGCATTCCCAACATCAGTCGATCCACCATTCCTCACTTACAATCGAGAGTCACACATTTATCAAGGTCCGATGGTTCACGAAACGGAAACAACTGCAAAACCTGATGAAGATATCTACAGATGCGTTGGTAACTTTCACTAATACTCTCGCCGATTGCGACACTTCGCTCATTTCATTTCTGAGCACACAGTCAGTGTGTAAAGATAACTACAAAATAGCATCTCCCGCCAAATACACTTACTCGCCCAGGACACTAGTATAGGGATGCATATTGAAACAAAGTGATATGTAAACAGGCAGAATACGGTGCTGCGATTGACAACGCCTATATAAGACAACAAGTGTCTCACGCAGTTGTTATATCGGTTTCTGCAACTACAGTGGCAGGTTATCAAGATTTAAGTGAGTTTGAAATTGGCGTTATAGTCGGCGCATCAGCGAAGGGAGACAGCATCTCCGAGAGCGCAATGAATTGGAGATTCTTCCGTACGACCATTTCACGAGTGTACCGTGAATATCAGGAATGCGGTAAAACATCAAATCTCTGACATCACTGCGGCCGGAAAAGGATGCTGCAAGAATGGGACAAATGACGACTGGAGAGAATCGTTCAACTTCACGGAAGTTCAATCCTTCTGCAAATTGCTGCATATTTCGGTACTGTGCCATTAACAAGTGTCAGTGTGCGAACCATTAAACGAAACATCATCGATATGGGGTTTCGGAGCCAAAGTCCCACTCGTGTACCCTTGATGAATGTGCGACATAAAGATTTATGCCTCGCTTGGGCCCGCCAATTCTACTGATGACTGGAAACATGTTCCCTGGTCGGACGAATCTCGTTTCAGATTGTATCAAGCGGACGCACGTGTACGGATATGGAGACAACCTCATGAATCCATAGGTTCTGCATGTCACCAGGGGACTGTCGAAGCTAGTGAAGGCTCTGTAATGGTGAGGGGCTTGTGCAGTTGGAGTGATACGTCCAGATACGACTCAGACAGGTGACACATATGTTAGCATCCTGTCTGACCACTTACATCCATGCCTATTTTGCTTTCCAACGGACTGGGGCAATTCCAGCAGGATAATGCGACTCCACACATCTACAGAACAGCTACAGATTGGCTCCAGGAACAATCTTCTGAAGTTAAACACTCCCGATGGCTGCCAAACTCCCCAGTCACGAACACTATTGAGCATTGATTGGCGACTCCATGTTGTCTTGTGCACTACGACCAGGTAACAGGTATACTTGAAAAAAGAGACAGCATTGGTCGTATATTTTTCTATTGCAATTTTTGCAATAGAAAAATATACGACCAATGCTGTCTCTTTTTTCAAGTATAACTATTGAGCATATCTTGGATGTCTTGCAACGTGCTTTTCCCCTCGTAGTCTTACGGATTTATGGACAGCTCTGTAGGATTCAAATGGTTCTAATGGCTCTGAGCACTATGGGACTTAACATCTGAGGTCATCAGTCGCCTAAACTTAACTAGCCTAAGGACATCACACACATGCATGCCCAAGACAGGATTCGAACCTGCGACCGTAGCAGCATCGTGGTTCCGAACTGAAGCGCCGAGAACCACTCGGCCACAGCGGCAATCTCCGTATGATTTATAGCGTCAGTTACCTCCAGGACTACTTCAGACATTAGTCGAGTCCACGTCATGTAGTGTTGTGGCGCTTCTGCGTGCTTCCTTTGCCCTACACGGTATCAGGCAGGTGTACCAGTTTCTTCGGATCTTCAGAGTGTGAATGCCTGCTGAGAAATTTCGCTTTATTCTATGCAGCCCACATTACGTAACTGTCATGTATTTCCATGTTCATGTCAATTCTCGATCACACACTACAGGGACAATAAAGAAGATCAGGCAGAAAATTTCAGTTAGAAGTGTTTGATCACACACCATACAGCACGTGCTCGGCTTCCTCCTGACATGGACCACTGGTTACGGAGACAACATTTGGGCATCGATGATGGGACGCAGAACAGCGTGGATAATTAGCGAATAGCACAGGTGGCTGCCTTCTATGACGAGGGTATTTGGAACATGGTACAGTGTTATCATGACTGTCAGAATCGGACCTGTGCCCACGTAGGTAAGTAATTGGAAGACGTCGAAAGCTGTTGCAAATGAAACATTTCTGATTCATCACTGTGGTTTTGCATTTCGCGACCTATGTGAAAGTAGTAAACAAATACCCCGTGTATTATATGAATCCTGTTTGTATTACGATTGCTTAGTTACTTGTGCCGCCCATATAGAGCTATATATAGGCACCGTGTTGTATCCTCTGCATACCTATTCCAAGAATGCTGTTGCCGAAACTGTCTTACCGGTTAACTCACAACAGCAGACACTCATCATAACGCCATGTCATGCCTGTGACATCCTCAAACAATGCGCTGTAATAAAAAATACAAATGGCTCTGAGCACTATAGGACTTAACATCTATGGTCATCAGTCCCCTAGAACTTAGAACTACTTGAACCTAACTAACCTAAGGACAGCACACAACACCCAGCCATCACGAGGCAGAGAAAATCCCTGACCACGCCGGGAATCGAACCCGGGAATCCGGGCGTGAGAAGCGAGAACGCTACCGCACGACCACGAGATGCGGGCAATGTGCTGTAATACGTCTCCACCACTACATAGTACATGTAACTTAGTAATCCGTCCTAAGTCTTCAAGTAAGAAGCGGAATCGCCGTCCAATAAAACAAGTGTGCAGTGATCGTTCTATCATGATATCTCCTACCAACATCACGGAAGGCATAATCCGTTTCATCGCAATTGACCCTAACCAAGTAAACCTGGCTACACAGGCCACATTTCACTTCAACAGCGCTGTCACGTACTCTCAGAACCAGTCCGATACCTTTATCTGATTTACTCCCAGTCTACCATGTTGAACGTACCAAATCCCACTACAAGAAATTAGCCCAATCTTCGGATAAAACATGAAACAGTCATTTCTCCAGACTTTAACATTGTCCTATATCATTCATCGGTAACTTTTGATCTGATTCCGTAAGCACATATGCCATGAAACAGTACTTCCGTCAGACTTTAACATCGTCCTATATCATTCATCGGTAAATTCTGATCTTATTCCGTAAGAATATATGTCAGTATCAGGAATCCAGAATATATAATGCAGGTGACGTACAGGAGAACCTTTGACCACGGATCTCAGACCTTGATATCCGACAATGATCATCTAGATTTCCTGTTATCATTATCATATTGTTATACTTATTCAAACGAAATTATTTTTTATGGTACTCTAGGATCAAGAAGTAGGTAAAGCCTCTATTCCATTTATTACAATAATGAAGTTTTGTTGAGAAAATTACATATTTTTCTCTGTATTTCTTTGATTTTTAATTTTTAATTTATTTTTTCATATTTGGAGTCACAAATTATTTTTTAGAAACGATGCTAACAATATTTGTTATAGATAATTAAATATATACAAAATGTTGACTGCAGAACGTGCTCTAAATGGAAAGGGTAACGTCCTATAACATGTATAAGACAAGTACTAAATAAACATTAACTTTTTATCTGTATGGTTCAATCTCCATCCACAGTGAAGTGATAGCCATGAGTAACGTTGTGTATGGGTGAACCACTCGTGTGTAGGATGAAGTGAGATGACGCAAGAAGCAGATATACGCGCAGAGTTCTCCGATATCGAAGGGGCGCCTGCAGTCCATGAAAATTTTATGACGACTAAGTGGAAAATAAAGTGCTGGCTTGTCAAAGAGATGCAGATGGGTTCCAAGAAAGTGATAGGCGGAACCGAACGAATTGCTAATCGATTCTGTCCCTGAGCAGAAAAAGCTGCAGACCGAAGGAACATGTGGCGCGTGGAAAAGAAACGCCTCTCGGAGGAAAAGAAGGATGCGTTTGTGTACGAACCCAGAGATGAACAAGGCAATTAGTAGGTATTTACGTACTTATTCACGTAATTTGCAGTGTGTATCAGTCCTCTTCACCGGAGGAAGTTTTGTTATAGCAATGAGGTACTTAGAGGGACTTACAAATTTAACAACACTCATCGTTATTGGACCGCTGAATCACCAAATTATGAACTTTCCTTTAAAAAAAAAAAAATAAAAAAAGACTGCGGCAGTCACTCAGAAATTGGCAGAAGGAGTAAATCGGTAAACAGAAGGTATAATATGTAGAAACCTAAACTGTCTATGGTGGCAAGTGTTTGCTTTATTTAGTGACCGCTTTCGATCGTTAAGATCATCTTCAGATGGATCTAGATGGATTTCTGGTCACTAGGCCATATGGGCTGGCGGTGGGCTTTCAACCGACACAGTACACTGAACTTTAGTCAAATGATAGTAAAGGTCCTAAAACATAGTACAAAATTCTACATAGCGATAGAAAAATTTATGTTTTAGGCAGTACAAAGACAACAGGGCTGTTGCATAAGTGAACAGATAAAAGGCTGTGTTCATGATTAGTTAAATATATACTCACATGAATAAGAAATTAGTGTTACCCACAAATAGAAAAGACATATTGACAGTGGCAGTTGTTAAAAGATTAAAAGATGATGTTTTCCTTGACTGAAATAGATACACAGAGGAGTGAAAGCAAATAGTGAATGAAGATTGCCAGGAATACTACTATCAGGTAATCATAGCATTTGGGTAACGAGTATGAAGGGATTTCTGTGGTAAATATTTGGAGGAGTGATTTTGGAGACTGAAGAGTGACGTAGTTCCGAACCAAGCCATAATATGTGGGTGGACTTGTGAGGGTGTGAGGCCTTACAGGGGGCGGAGTGGTGGGTTCACCTAGATCTGGTAGGAAAAGGTATGTACCACGGCGGATTTCATGGTCGGATAAAGGGAGACGATTAAAGTTTCGTTGGGAGAGGACATGAAAAGTGTGTAGGTGTAGTGTTGGGGTATTGTGGTGGTAGATAGATGGTACACTACCAGGGTCAGAGAGTATGAGGGAATCTAGCGTGTAGTTGGTGCAGAGTTTCGGCAGGATACTTGGAGGTGTTCAAGCTGAAAGAGTAGGTTGGGGCATTTTATGTTAGATGATTCAGGTAGGGGAGGCTAAGGGTAGGCAGATCCGAAAGACTGGGGGGAATGATTGGTATTCGAGGATTTGTAGACCATGACAACAACAGGGAGGAGTGGAAGTTCATGCCATATTTGCACGGCAGAGGATTGATTGCATAAGACATTCATAGGTGTGAAGAATATGAAAGGGTGCATATTCGTTGAGTTAATAGTTTTAGACTATTGTGTGAATTCTGTTGAATCGTTAGCATATGGGGCTTCCATGTTAATCGATGGTCAATTTTTAGCTGTGGTATTTTACGGTATTAGTTACCTGGTAAGGTAAGAGTTGTTGGCGATGAATGTTCCGGTTATTCGGCCCATAATTATTGCCTGGGTTTTGGTAGAGTATATTCTGAAGTTCCGCTCGTTGCTCCATTAGGCGGAAAACCGTGTGAAACACAGAGTGATGAGACGGTAGGAGGAGATGTCAGTGGCAAGTTTATTCGATTTGAAGAAGTCTAACATTCGAGAGGCTTTCCATTTCTTGGAATAGAACCTCAAGTGCATTGTAAAGCATAGCTGGGATTTCCAGGAAGGAGAGGGAGCATTCCTTCAGATGTCGTTACTGGAAGCAGTGTTGAGTTTGTTATCGATTATCTGTTGAGCGTGTTATGTCGTTATTTGGTTACTGAGTTCTGTCAGTAGAATGCTGTCAAGGTACTGAAGTTAGGAAAGAGAGCCAGGAGTTACTGGTGCGTTCATGAACTGTCTGGAACAAGTAGCAATGGATGTTGAGGTCATCAAGGATAATGAAGATGCTACAAGGATACAACGCAAGCTAGTTTATTTTGCTTAGCTGAAAGTGCAACTCTGAGGTGAAGAAGTTGGCACAGGAGAGGAATTCGTTATATGCCGCGACAAAACCATTGGCAACACTAATTAATCCAAAAAAAGTTTTAAGTTAGGAGGTATGAGGTAACATGATTGCTGCTAGTTGGACAGAAAAATGCCTTCCAGTATCAGGCAAGTGTGTCTAGGTCTTGGGTCTGCAGGCAGGATCGGTGTAAGAGGTGGGATTCACAGAGGTGGAGGAGGAGAACAAGTGGAGAGGTGTCATATAGTGTGGATAAATTGGTTTGTCGGACTTTGGTGAGTTATGAAATTTGACTAGATATCTTGGAGCAAGGTGGCATCACAGTGGATGTCATAGCGGTGTCAGAAGGATAAGGGATTGCTTCCAGTTTAGGTAACTGTGAACTCTCTGGTATCGTGGTTGTGTTTGGGAAACGCAGGAAGAGTGGGTACATGGCTAGTGAATGTTGTGTAGGGGATGGTCAATGGGCCACCAGTTCAAGGACTGCGCCTGAGGACGTTAGAAGATGAGAGGATAATATCAGGAGTGGAAAAGCTTTCAGGGCATGTATGCTGTGGGATAGGGGCTATATCAGTATGGATCGACGACAGCACTGGAGTTCAATGCAGGAGCGGATATGAATGTTAAGTGCAACAGCTATAATATAAGTCGAAAATGTATGGTCTATGTAGATGAGGAAATCGTATGGGCCTGGATGACAGGGTGAGATAAAGAAAATGGCACAGGTCACAGAGTGTGGGATATAGTTTGATAGAGGACGTGTGGTGAACTGCAAGGAGTATGATGGGGTTGGAGGAAGATTTCCTTCAGGACGAAAATATCGATTTGGTGTTGAGATATGGTGAGCTTGAAGAAAAGTTATTTGGTTGAAGAGGGGAGGATATTGTGAAACAGGATATTATACTGTTATCATACCATGTTTAGGGAGAGAAGGTATAGTGGAGGGGATGGCTGGGACAGGTTTACACAATGGTATCAAGATGGTTGAAATGAAAGTGTGCAGGGTTTTTGGAATAGGTGTCCTGAGTGCTTAGGTGGCAAACAGCGTGGGCATCAAGGGAAATTTTTTGTAGGATGTGCGGCCTCTGGAAGAGGTGGATAATTTGAAAAGCTATGTTCAAAAAATGAATGATGTTTTATCTGTGGGAGGTGGGCAGCATTATTTGTTAAGGTTGAGAAAGCTGAGAGTCTGTTTGATTCGAAGTCACATTTTGAATGTGGAGGTCGGGCTGTGCATTTTGGGGAACAGGTCATATGGGCTAGTTACAGGTATTACATGTTGGACAGGAAGTGAAAAAAATGGTGGCATTTATAATGAGGTCGTGTGAGAGGATTTTTACAGTCGACACTGAGGTGATCATTACACACGAGGCATCTTTGTTAGTGGTAGGATTGAGAACAGGATTTGGAAGATTCATTTATGTGTCTTTGTATGTAGCTCATGGATCCAGGATGAAGAAGTTTGTCAACTGTGGATAGGGATTCGGTGAAGTTGTGGAGTCCTTGGAAATGGGAGCACTTTCAAAACTGTGACCCTCTGCAGCTGAATGGTTGGCACAACATATCTTCATAAAGCAGACGCAGGCTCAATTCCTGGTACTGCCAGGGATTTTCCGTTGTTGGGAGAACTGGACTGGGGTCCAACCAGCCTCGAGAGGCCAGTTGAGAAGCTGTCTGATTGAGATGTAGCGGCTCCAAGGTCGGGAGTCGGGTGTGCTGACCACATGCCAGTCCATACTGCTTCTGATGACGAATAGCTGAACTTTGCCAGCCATGTGATTGTATATCTGGGAGGCTTTGGCCGCTCATTTATGTAAGAACATGAAACACCTACAGCCGTCCTTAAGATGTGATTTGTTGCATGGCTGCCGTTTCGGTGCTCAATGCACCATCTTCAGGCCTTAGCTGATGCTAAAGAGGTTAACAACTCCCTTATACATGATAGATCAGTGGCCAACATAACTGGGCTATGCAGACTACCTGTGAGTGCTTTGTTGTCTCTCCAACCATCATCTAAAGTTAACACCACGGAGGAGTTGTGTCAGCGTGTCAGTCCTGCTTGGATTACAATAAACGTTGAACACAATACGATTGTCATGCAAAGGAACCAAATGATCGAAACCAGTCTGTGGATAGTCAACAGTAAAATTAACGGTGAGTGTTCGACAGTTCGGAGCCTTATGTATGTCGGCAAGCTGGTCTTTGTCCCAACTTGCTCAACTGACAATTACCACTTCGATTTATCTCCTGTGTATCACAATTTTGTCTCTAGATTGGGGACGTTCAGTAAAGAATCTTTCCTCTAAGTGCGTTAATTATGCACTGAGGTGACAAAAGCTATGAGATATTTTCACATATCTTGTTGGATCTCCTTTTCCCTGTGTAGTGTGGCAACAAGACATGGTGTGGACTACACAAGTCGTTGGAAGCCCCCTGTAGAAATACTGAACCACGATGACTCAGTAGCCGCCCATAAGTGCGAAAGTGTTGCTACTGCAGCATGTTGTGCACGAACTGACATCGATTATGTCCCATTAGTGATCGGTGGGATTAACGTCAGACGCTGTGGATGGCCAAATAATTCTCTCCAATTGGGACGAATGTTGTTCAATCCATTCGCGAACAATTATCGCCTGGTGACATGATATCGTCGCTTGGGAACATGAAGACGATGAATGGCTACAAATTCTCTTCAGGCAGCCGAACATGACCATTTCCAGTCAATGATCGGTTAAGTTGGACCAAAGTACCCAGTCGATTGCATGTAAAAACAGTCCAAACCATAATGGAGCCACGAACAGCTTCCACAGTGCCTTGTTGACGAGCTTGGTCCACGACTTCGTGGCGTCTGTGGCACACTCAAACCCTACTATTGGTTCTTACCAAGTGAAATTAGAACTCATCTGAGCAGGTAAGAGTTTTCCAGTCGTTTAGAGTCCAACCAGTATGGTCCGAGTCCAGAGGAGACACTGCTGGCGATATCGTGCTGATATCACAGGCACTAAAGCCGGTCATCTGCTGGCATAGCCCATTAACGCCAGATTTCGTCTCACCGTCCTAACGGATACGTTAGTCGTACGTCCCACTTTCTTTTTTGCAGTTATTTCAATTAGTGTTGCTTGTCTGTTAGCAATGACAACGGCAGTAAGCATATGGCAGATGTTGCAGCCGCATGGTTTTTCAGACGAATACTTGCTGCGATACGGACACTTGAATATGATTATGTTTTTGTAGTTATGTCAGTCTGCATTCTGGCTGTCTGTGACAGTGCTGCTCTGTTTTAACCTTCTGTATAGTCCCCATAACGGCTCTATTTGGATTTATATAGACTCTACATCCTACCAGCTGCTTGGATAGCTGAAAGGTGGTTTCAGTGTGGTCACTTTTTCATACTCCCTCTGATGAACGATTTACGGCAGTTGTGTTGCCTTTTAACTTTGACCTGTACAGTGTCCACTGACTTTAGACGTCTTTATTGTAGTCTGTACTGCTTTGACCTCATTTGCTTTGGTATTACTGGTAACTATTTCATGCCTCATCTTGTCCTTACATATGTTTTCCTTTTAAATTTACAACTGCACGTGAAGATGGCCCTGAGACGTCGGAACCGGGTTGTGTGAGACTTCACAATAGCAATTTTGTGCAGTTGTAGAGATAGTTTCGATTCTGAACTAATTATTATTAATTGTCTGCTGGCAGCTTGTGCTTTGTAAGTGTTTCCATACCAGATAACATCATTTATCATAAACTAAAATGAATATAAAGATTTATAAAATTGACTCAGAGTGTGGCAACGTAACACTGGTTGTATGTTGGGCTCCATAAAGTTCCCTTTCTGTGCAGCAACCGTGGAATATACAATTATAAACAATGTAGCAAGCAGTCGCGAAAACATAATTTATTTATCTTGTTGCAAATCGATTTCGACTGATATTAATCGTCATCGGTGCGTTTTTCTACCAGAAACAAGTACTGTCCTTGGAAGATTTCTATCATGAAGTCAATTGTGATTTGCAAAAAGATAAATAAATTATGTTTCCGAGACAGGTTGCTACAATATTTATAATTTTACAACACTGGTTACCACTGAAGTTGAATCTTTTCTCACAAATATGGGACACATTTGGTCATACTGTAGCACAAGGCGTGTGGCATCAGTTATTGCGGTGTAAACACTGACATGGGTCTCAGATATCAGTCGGTACAATAGTATCGGGCGTTCGGACTGTTTACTTATTCTCATAATAGCTGTTGACTTGAACCCGTGTATATATTCTCACTTGAAACAGTTCTTCTGAGCCCATTGCGATCCGCTCACGCTAGTAGTTAGTATGAAGTTAATTTTACCACAATCGTAGCTAATCTTGACTCCTATATAATAAGAAAAAGAAGAATTATGTTTCATCTTAGTAGCTTACGCCTACCTTCTAGCTTCATATAACCGCGGACTCTTGAAGGAGAACTAAACTTGTCGAATTTTACCCTGCAGTAGTCGGTTCTAGACACCTTACTTACCATTTTGGCGCATTTTTCACATTTTTTCTGAAAAATCAGAAAGTTCAGATTAAGAACTATTGAAATATTACACGTGCTTTTTCACATGTTTTTAATCCTATTAGTAGATCGTTACATACAAAAAAATCTCCTCTATATCTACACTGATACAGTATTTCAGAGTACTGATCAATTATACAAGGAATTAACGTGCCCATCTACCGGCCATCATTTTACGTAAATTACATTTCGATACATTAACCCGTACAAGAAATAAAAGTGGTGGACTTTTAGTTAATTTCATGTGTATATGCGTCTGCAGGTGCAATGAAACAGTTACAATGGCACCATGAGTTTTTTTATATCATTTCTATATTCTGCTACGTAAAATGGTATTTTGTCTAGAGGTAAACAACACTTATAAAGAAACGAGTACAGTGATGAGATTATCGATTCATGTTACTTATAAATACTTTTAAAGAATTCGCTTTTGACAGAACCAACGAAACTGGGAAATTCAGTCTGTCATAGAAACTGTCATGAATTTACTAATTTTGATGATCAGAAAATCAAAGTATTCGTATATAGCTTATTTATAAAGTGGGCTTTGAATCTGTTCGCAGCATTTAAAATAAGCAAGGAGTAAACTAATTAGGTCCGTAACATTCAGACGCCACCTAGTGGAGAACCAGTACCGTTTTTCTCTTCAGTTTATTTTTTAGAGAGAAATAAGTTATTTCTCTTTGTGTCTGTATGCGCTTTTTCAAAGAAAAAATTCATTACGCGATTTGCGCAGGGCTCCTGTGTCCTTGTAAATGTTTAGGAGCACACAGTAGCAATGTGGCATATCCTTTGCGCTTCGAGTATACACTGCGGTGTGTGACAATCCACTAATAAATACTGGGATACCGTTTGCGTTATCTGAAAATAATTTTGCTTCATTTATTTCACTTTGGGCCGACCTTGTGTAGTGTATCCTATATATCCGAATGAGAAAAATGATGTAAACATGTTTCATATTGGACTCATTACTGCTATAACCGTGTTTTTTTACCTCATTATCACACTTGGTCTTACACTTCTTGTCCTCCCGTTTGCAGCTCAACGTATGTAGGTGAAGCGGAGCAAAATAACGATAATACCATCGTACTAACAAATAATTTTTGACTTGAAATAAGGGATGCAAGATTACGGTTCAACATTTCGTCAATGGCGATGTTAATAGCGCCGGAAAATTGCTTAGCTGAACTGGTAGCTGAAAATACCACTGAGGGAGGGGGAGGGGGATGCAGGATGTTACTTTCCATTGAATTGCATTCTGGTGCTGATAACTTTTGAATGTCTGTAATCGTCGTTGGAGCTGGGTTTGGAGAGGAGAATGCTTTTTCTGGTGGACCTCCAAGCTACCATACACATACTTCAATTAGTAAGGGATCGAGTGAAACCATTTCAGTTTATTTACCTCGATGAGGATTTATAATTGCGCCAAGACTAGTTTAGCTTTACAAGGTTATGATCACTGTGCTAATACGTAGTAAAACGGGAGCTCATAGGATGTAAATACTTTATCGAATGGACGCTAACTATAGTGTTGTACATAACTTCGTCATACTGTGATTTCAGAGAAGTTACTACCTCCTGAAGTTTAAAAGAGTTTTAAGTTGTTCAAGAAATCAGAACTGAGAAAACAATCTCCCTTTAGCCTGTCATAAACCTACATTTTCTACTGGTTGTTCTGAGTATCCTAACAGGCCTGTAAAGCTTTAGTTTTCTATTCAATGACAATATGACTGCTTATCAATCTGTTTCGTTCTAATTTTCTTAGTGATATATCCCAATATTCTTTATGTCAAGTCACTACAGCATCGCACGTTGCATGGGTGTCATTCTGTTGGAATCTGTGTCATCGCTTTGTGACGTAAAACCACTCCAGGTGTATCACAGACAAACCAGCTTAACTCCGATCTCGTAAGATGCAGATACTAACAGACATTTTTTGCATGATATTAATTTTCAGGCGTTGTCTAAGATAGATCGATGGGTGCTACTGTGATGGTTGCCGTTAGCCAAGCATTATGCTACAGAATCCCTTTTTATATTATGAAGTGACTAGAGAATGAGAGTTAGGATTTGAAAGTTTACTCTGATGATTTAATTTGTTCTGCATATAAAATTGATAATCCAAAGATTGTGGAGTTAATTCAACAGTGGGACCCCATAAGCAGACTTGTTACTTGGTCTGTTTAATTCATAGTCTTAGCAAAGCAGTTCACTCAGTGCAATGTACGAGTATTAGATATCCATACCATATTTAATTCCAGAGCGCCGACTCTATGAAGGTACATGTGTGTAACTTTCATCTTCAATATGACTGCGTAAGCCTCAGTGACTTGAGCCACTTGATTTAAAATATTTCGAGTATTCCTATTCAACAGAAATTACTTTTTTTGTGCACACTGAAGAAATCAGGGTATGACTGTCGCTGCCTATAGGAGTAGTGTGTGCTTTTGTGTTGGAAAGTCGATTTTCAACCACCATACAAAATATTTATTACCAGGCAAGTGTTAGATTCTTGCCCATTACCAGGAATACTCTGCCGAGAATATAGTCTAACCAATGAGGCAGAATTACAGTTATCACCTGCCATAGAAAAAACGAATAATATAAGCAGATATACACTCCTGGAAATGGAAAAAAGAACAAATTGACACCGGTGTGTCAGACCCACCATACTTGCTCAGGACACTGCGAGAGGGCTGTACAAGCATTGATCACACGCACGGCACAGCGGACACACCAGGAACCGCGGTGTTGGCCGTCGAATGGCGCTAGCTGCGCAGCATTTGTGCACCGCCGCCGTCAGTGTCAGCCAGTTTGCCGTGGCATACGGAGCTCCATCGCAGTCTTTAACACTGGTAGCATGCCGCGACAGCGTGGACGTGAACCGTATGTGCAGCTGACAGACTTTGAGCGAGGGCGTATAGTGGGATGCGGGAGGCCGGGTGGACGTACCACCGAATTGCTCAACACGTGGGGCGTGAGGTCTCCACAGTACATCGATGTTGTCGCCAGTGGTCGGCGGAAGGTGCACGTGCCCGTCGACCTGGGACCGGACCGCAGCGACGCACTGATACACGCCAAGACCGTAGGATCCTACGCAGTGCCGTAGGGGACCGCACCGCCACTTCCCAGCAAATTAGGGACACTGTTGCTCCTGGGGTATCGGCGAGGACCATTCGCAACCGTCTCCATGAAACTGGGCTACGGTCCCGCACACCGTTAGGCCGTCTTCCGCTCACGCCCCAACATCGTGCAGCCCGCCTCCAGTGGTGTCGCGACAGGCGTGAATGGAGTTACGAATGGAGACGTGTCGTCTTCAGCGATGAGAGTCGCTTCTGCCAATGATGGTCGTATGCGTGTTTGGCGCCGTGCAGGTGAGCGCCACAATCAGGACTGCATACGACCGAGGCACACAGGGCCAACACCCGGCATCATGGTGTGGGGAGCGATCTCCTACACTGGCCGTACACCACTGGTGATCGTCGAGGGGACACTGAATAGTGCACGGTACATCCAAACCGTCATCGAACCCATCGTTCTACCATTCCTAGACCGGCAAGGGAACTTGCTGTTCCAACAGGACATTGCACGTCCGCATGTATCCCGTGCCACCCAACGTGCTCTAGAAGGTGTAAGTCAACTACCCTGGCCAGCAAGATCTCCGGATCTGTCCCCCATTGAGCATGTTTGGGACTGGATGAAGCGTCGTCTCACGCGGTCTGCACGTCCAGCACGAACGCTGGTCCAACTGAGGCGCCAGGTGGAAATGGCATGGCAAGCCGTTCCACAGGACTACATCCAGCATCTCTACGATCGTCTCCATGGGAGAATAGCAGCCTGCATTGCTGCGAAAGGTGGATATACACTGTACTAGTGCCGACATTGTGCATGCTCTGTTGCCAGTGTCTATGTGCCTGTGGTTCTGTCAGTGTGATCATGTGATGCATCTGACCCCAGGAATGTGTCAATAAAGTTTCCCCTTCCTGGGACAATGAATTCACGGTGTTCTTATTTCAATTTCCAGGAGTGTACATTACACTGAAAGTTTCACTTGCAAGTTGGTATCATGTATAGTGCATAGCAAGTGTCGGTATTACAACTGCCTGAGACACAACTGGTACAACATTTACTGTGGAAAATGATGCCCTATAAATACACTGAATCGTGTTAAAAAATAAGGTAGATCTAAAAACTTATGATATCCTCAGAAAAATGCAATGCACTGAATGAACCTCTTGTTTGTTTACATGGACCTTACTTGCCCCCCTTCTAACAGCCGTGTACCGCAAGTCTCTAGAGGAACGGAAGGTTCCAAATGATTGGAAAAGAGCACAGCTAGTCCCAGTCTTCATATGCTATGTAGGAATCAACATGGATTCCGGAAACAGCGATCGTGTGAGACCCAACTCGCTTTATTTGTTCATGAGACCCAGAAAATATTAGATACAGGCTCCCAGGTAGATGCTATTTTTCTTGACTTCCGGAAGGCGTTCGAAACAGTCCCGCACTGTCGCCTGATAAACAAAGTAAGAGCCTACGGAATATCAGACCAGCTGTGTGGCTGGATTGAAGAGTTTTTAACAAACAGAACACAGCATGTTGTTAACAATGGAGAGACGTCTACAGACGTTAAAGTAACCTCTGGCGTGCCACAGGGGAGTGTTATGGGACCATTGATTTTCACAATATATATGAATGACCTAGTAGATAGTGTCGGAAGTTCCATGCAGCTTTTCGCGGATGATGCTGTAGTATACAGGGAAGTTGCAGCATTAGAAAGTTGTAGCGAAATGCAGGAAGATCTACAGCGGATAGGCACCTGGTGCAGGGAGTGGCAACTGACCCTTAACATAGACAAATGTAATTTATTGCGAATACATAGAAAGAAGGATCCTTTATCGTATGATTATATGATAGCGGAACAAACACTGGTAGCAGTTACTTCTGTAAAATAACTGGGAGTATGCGTGCGGAACGATTTGGATTGGAATGATCATATAAAATTAATTGTTGGTAAAGCGGGTACGAGGTTGAGATTCATTGGGGGAGTCCTTAGAAAATGTAGTCCATCAACAAAGGAGGTGGCTTACAAAACACTCGTTCGACTTATACTTGGGTATCGCTCATCAGTGTGGGATCCGTACCAGATCGGCTTGACGGAGGAGATAGAGAAGATCCAAAGAAGAGCGGCACGTTTCGTCACAGGGTTATTTGGTAACCGTGATAGCGTTCCGGAGATGTTTAACAAACTCAAGTGGCAGACTCTGCAAGAGAGGCGCTCTGCATCGCGGTGTAGCTTGCTCGCCAGGTTTCGAGAGGGTGCGTTTCTGGATGAGTTATCGGATATATTGCTTCCCCCTACTTATACCTCCCGTGGAAATCACGAATATAAAATTAGAGAGATTAGAGCGCGCACGGGGGCTTTCAGACAGTCGTTCTTCCCGCGAACCATACGCGACTGGAACAGGAAAGGGAGGTAATGACAGTGGCACGTAAAGTGCCCTCCGCCACACACCGTTGGGTGGCTTGCGGAGTATAAATGTAGAAAAAAAAATAAAAAGAAAGCTGGTGGCATATGCTTGTCTGGACACCATGCACACACAGAAATCCGTATACTGAAAAAGCATCGTATTTTCATAGCGAAAATATGAAGAATGTAGGAGTTCTGTTTGTTAAATACAACATTCAGTTATAAAACACTAATGCTTAACATAGGTCTTCCTGTGTTTGCTGCAAAACAGGAGGTTCTTTGTCACTCTGCATGATGGTAGGAGCCATTGGAGGACATAGAAAAATGGTCTGCATCAAAGTAGTGTACTGGCACCCCTGCTGTACAACATGTACGCTAACCAGCAAACAATCAACGCTGGAACAAGAACATTTATTGACGCAGATGACACAGCAATTGCAGATCAAGGTAAAAGCTTTGAGGAAGCGGAGATGAAGCTGACAGGAGCACTCGACAATCCCTGCAAGTATTATGAAGATAACCATCTGAAGCCGAACACCAGAAAGACTCAGGTTTGTGACTTTGATCAAAGTAACCTGGACAGTGCACCAACTATGCCAACTACGTTACTTAAAAATACCTGGGAGTAAAGTTGGGCCTCAGTCTCACATTCAAAGATCATTGTCAAGAAATATGGCTGAAAGTATCTGCTCGGTATAACATCATAAGTGAACTTCCTGGCATCACTTGAGTATCACAGCCTAAGGTGCTCCGCTCACTCGCCCTTGCTTCGCGGCAGCAGAATGTGCAGCACCAGTCTGGCGCAATACCACTCATGCTAAACAGGTGAACACGGCATTAAATGAGACTGGACGCAGTGTGACAGGCTGCTGATGACCAACTCCTGTCACCAAAATCGGTGAAATAATGGGTATACCGCCACTTGACATCCGCAGAAATTGAGAAAAGGTAGCGCGAAACCGAACCAAGGCATCCTATATTAGGACATGAAGCACAGAAACCTAGGCTGCTGTCAAGAAAGAGCTTCATGCACTCAACATCAACAACTCCGTGAGCAACTGGAACTCGTCGAACACAGTTATGGCAAGGATCATTTACTGAAAGGAACAGGATGAACATCAAAGAGGATCTTGCATGGGCTTTCATGTACCATTTGCGACACGGAAGACACTAAACCGACTGAGGACAGGAGATGCAAGGCTAACCTCAGGAAGTGGGGCTACACCACTGAGGAGGAAATATGTGAATGTGGTGACTTACAGGACACACATATCCTGGTCTGCAGCAACCTTCCCAATACTTGCAGCACAGAAGATGTCTATACAGCAAGTCATATGGCTATAAAAACCGCAGAATTCGGGAGGTAGCGGTCCATTCAGTAAAAAAATATATAAATCTTGCTGTATTATTTAATTACTTTCTGTACCTTGAGTTGCTGTAATATACTTTTGTCTGTCATGTCGCATTTTAATTATTTTGTATACCAAAGTACTGGAAATGTAAAATAAAATAAAATAAAATAGACAAATTAAATCAGACCTGTAGAAATCAGAAGTTAAAGCTTATATTAAGAATTAGAGCCGTCCTCTTGTGTATAGCTGCTACAATATATTGATTTGTGTGTTGAAACTTCCTGGCATATTAAGACTGTGTACCACACTGCGACCCAAACTCTGGACCAGGCGTTAGAGCACTTACCTCCAAAAGCAAAGGTGCCGAGTTTGAGTGTCAGTCCGGCACACAGTTTTAATCTGCCTGTAAGATACATGTCAATGCACACCTAGCTGTAAAGTGAATATTTCATTCTGGAAACATCACTCATGCTGTTGCCGGGCCATCTCTCAGCAACATGCTTTCTTCCGCGAGTTCTAGTCTTGCAAGTTTCGTAGGAGAACATCTGTGAGCTTTGCGTGGCAGAAGAAGAGTTACTGGTGGAAGTGAAGTTGTGAATGCGGCTGGTGAGTCGTGCTTGGGTAGCTCAGTCGGTAGAGCACGTTCTCGCGAACGACAAGGCTCCAGTCTGGCATACAGTTTAACCCGCCAGGGTTTTTCATATCACTGTACACATCTCTTCGAAACGAAAATTTCATAGTGTCGTTATTGTTTTATTACAGTGAATAGGTTCCCTCTCCAACACGGGTATATTTGAGTCGTCATCATAATACCTAGGCGAGAAAGACACAAATGGTTAAATGTATAAATTAATTTCCTGAATAATTAAGATGAAGCAAATGCTTTACAGTTATATTTTAAACTGTGTTAAGCTGCTGATTTTCCCTCCTGTAGCAGAAATACTAATGAAAACGCACTTTTAGTTGAATAATATGTGATATTAATATTGTTATTATGTGCATCCACCTTTCTCAGTTGTGAATAATAACTTCAATTACGTTTTATCGTAAAGAAAAGTAAACGTCCGTCTTTTTCAAGTGAAACTTATTCTTGAGTAGCAGACATGTTTCGCCTATTCATGTTAGGCGTATTTAGCGATGTTCATTCTTGTGTCCTGTTCATTTAGCCATTTATGTTCTATACGTGCCACATACACATGGCATTCCTTTCTCCCCTAGTGTTGTGCAAGAATGTGTAATTTTCTATAGTACAGATTGTGTGCGAAGAAATAGTTACTGTACCGGAAGAAAGCTATGCCATGAGTAGTGTGGCAACGGGTTTTCTGGCCAAAAACGCTTATGCAGCATATGTCACCACCATTTACCCGTGGTGTCGTATTAGAACTGACACAGCTGTGCATAATACGTTTCCCTGACAGCAGCATCATGAATTCCCTACCTCCACGGCCATATTAGGAATCGTGACATCCAGACATGGGCCAAAGCAAAGAAAGGGAGGGGAGGGGAGTGGAAAGGGGCCAC
This sequence comes from Schistocerca cancellata, assembly GCF_023864275.1. Taxonomy (NCBI): domain Eukaryota; kingdom Metazoa; phylum Arthropoda; class Insecta; order Orthoptera; family Acrididae; genus Schistocerca; species Schistocerca cancellata. Next base: position 636,896,865 of record NC_064631.1, on the reverse strand, counting down.
CACCCTTCTCGTCCCCAAGTGTACACGAGCGGCAGCCTATGACATGCATGGTGTCTACATGAAGCACTCCCTGCCCCAAGCGCTCCCATTGTAACTCACAGGAAATAGCTTACGATTTTGATTCTTAGTGTCAGCCAGAAACATCCCACTATGTAGCCACCGGTAAGAGTTTTGTCTGCATTAATCGTGAAGTTAGTGCCTTTCGTGGGAGTGAAGGGCGAGTGGTAGCTCTCGTCTGCATATACCACTACGTATTTTGGAGTGAGACTGTGTTGTAGTTCACATTAGTGATGAACACAAGTGCTGATGATCTGATGTGTCTGTGTGTGCATCATCATGTATTTGTAATCCAATGTGAAGGCGCATGCCTACTGAGTACCAGCAACCCAAAGTGCTTCTGCGGCCATGCACCTGTGCTTGGCAGAGTATATGAGATGGCATCTACAATGGCATCTTCATCTACTTGGATACAGTGCACGTGCCTGGCATCGAACCAGCTTCACAATTTTCTACTATTGCAACGTCATATAGCGTGCAGAAGAAACAAACACCTATGTCTTTCCAGGCGACCTCTGATTTCGCTTATTTTATTATGGTGATCGTTTCTCCTTATCTAGGTCGGCGCCAACAAATTATTTTCGCCGTTGGAGGAGAAAGTTAGTGATTGTCATTTGGTGAGAAGATCTTGCTTCAACGAAAAACGCCTTATTTTTAATGATGCCCACCCCAATTCCCGTATCATTTCAGTGAAACTTTCTCCTTTAGTTCGCGATAATGAAAAATCTGCTGCCCTTCTTTGAAACTTTTCGATGTACTCCGTCGATCCTGTTAGGTAAAGATCCCACACAGCTCAGCAGTATTCTAAAAGAGGACGGACAGGTGTAGTGTAGGCAGTCTCTTTAGTAGATCTGTTACATTTTCTAATCGTCCTGCCAAGAAAACGCATCCCCACAACATTGTCAATGTATTCTTTCCGAGTAGAGTATCGATAATACCCAATCTCTACTGATGCACTTAACAGCACTCATTTCAAGCCACCACATAGTTTGAGGTTTATGTATTCTTTTAGTATAGTATACCTATTCTTTTAGTATACCAAATGGTAAACATTCGCCCAAATGTTGTCGATTCACAAAAAAAAAAAGGCTCTGAGCACTATGGGACTTAACATCTATGGTCATCAGTCCCCTAGAACTTAGAACTACTTAAACCTAACTAACCTAAGGACAGCACACAACACCCAGCCATCACGAGGCAGAGAAAATCCCTGACCCCGCCGGGAATCGAACCCGGGAACCCGGGCGTGGGAAGCGAGAACGCTACCGCACGACCACGAGATGCGGGCTGTCGATTCACAGTATTTCTGTAATTCCTCTACGTAAAAGCATTTGGCAAACTGTTCACTGCCACAACACTGTAATATGTCAGTTCTTGGGTTTATCCGCTGCCTCTCTGGAAAGTGAAAATATCTCTGTCCAACAGTTCAGTAGGTAAAACTTTACAAACATAGTTTTGTATATCGAAATATGTACCAGATCACCTACGTTAAATTTCTTTTTATGTGCATCCACCATCTTAATACAGTTGTGTACTGTAGTTAGAAGCTCATTATCACGAACGTTAGTTGGCCTCCTGTTTATTGTGTGTGATTATACTGCTCTGTTATTCGAGGCAGAATGTGTATCCTTTTCTATGACCCTGAAAGATTGTATCTAATGCACATATGGGTTTTATTGTCCGGTTAAAAAATTCCACAATATTCGCAACCACGTGGGTGAACGTCTAGCAGTTGTTTATTCCGTTTCGTTCTATTACCTACTCGAAACGCCTGTTGTAAATTTCGCTCCCATGGTCAGACTGAAGGTTGTCAGCACCTCAATTTATCGTCGTCTACAGCAAATGTTGAAACAAGTGTGCAACCTCTAACCTAGTACGACAAGGAAAAGGAATAAATGTGAGATAGTGTTAATACTTCCATCTTTCTTTACCTCCTCTGCATTACTGCAGATGACGTGTCACTGAGCACATTTGTACTGTGCATGCAGTACATGTGAGGTGCCTAGTTGTTTCCACGGCCCTGTGTGAAATACATAAGTTTTTGTACACTTCACAAACTTGCTGTCCTTCATGATGATGATGTCCCCAGCGCGGAAAACAGCACGCAGGTCGTGGATTCTTTTTCTTGAGGCTGAAATTAATTTCGCAAGGAACTGCTACTACGGATAAACTATAACTCATTTGGGATGCCACTCGCGTTTTTATTGATGTAGACACGACAAAGTATTCTTGATCACAACTTATTGAACATATCTTTCCACAGTCATTATATCTGTCTAAAATAACATGAAATACATCCTGTCACAGACAGCATGTCTGTCTACTGGAACCGTCAGAACTGGAAAATAAAATTACATGAATCAAATACTACTATTAGAGACAACATGTCTGTTCCTAGCGACGGTTGGAACTGTAGTAAATAAAATTGCCTGAAACAAATACTGCTATAACAGACCACACGTCTGTCTACTGGAACGGTCCGAACTGGAGAGCCGGACCGCCCGAGACACTTCGCGCGCCAAGCCAGCAAGACGTGACCCGAACGCCACCGAAGTGCATCGGCAGTAATATCGTCAGTCTTTTGTTTTAGTAATACTTCGATTTTAATAATTTTGAAATGACTGATTGATAGCTGGCTGTTGAGAGATGTTTATTTAAAAAATTAAGTAATTTCGATGACACGTTTAATTAATAATAGCAACTAAATTTTAACGTTTGGGGGCCCTACCGCTGAACACAGCAGCAAATCACAGAGCAGCAGCATCATGCAGGCGGTCTTTCTCACGGAAATGGTACCGAATCTAACATCTGTCACCGGTACCTCATCCCATATTGCGTCATCTCTATGCTTCTTGCATCTCCACCGCCCTGGGAATAGCTTTCTGGAGCCTAATATGATGGCTGAATAAGCCAGAAATATTACACTAGTCTTCACCTTCACAGGCAGGGCCAAGGACAATATGGAATATGTATCCGTAACCATTAAAACATATTACAGAACTCTATTTGAGAACATTAATTGACTTCGACGACTTAAGCCTACCATAAATCATCCATATCCTTATCGATGATAGAACGTTTTGCTCGCAGGTTTGTGGAATTCGTGAACAGCTCCCTCCGTAGTTACTCAATGATATATCCTCTCGAAGCTCTGTAATGTCTTATACGATTTCAAATCCGTGAGATGTGTTCACTGCGACAACTGATGCTGTGATTCGTCGTAGTCGTTCTATGACTTCGTTTGGGTCATCATAGTATACACCTTCCATTTCCCCGGGTTGTTTTCATCAACTAAAGCACGTCGAGTAATATTTCTACATTTATAACTTTTTGGGATTTTTACTCACCTATTTGGGATGTTGTTTCGCCTACTGCTTTAGTCATAGGTAATATTACGGCATACATTTGTGCCTCTTTCGCTGAATAATTGCTTGTGATGGAAAATTTGAAGAATATTAGACTCAATAGAACAGGCCTTCTTTCAGATTCCTTCTTTACAACAAGTACTGCATGCTCAGCTAAACGTGTATGGTGTTTACCAGCCTGCAGCACTTTACCCTTGCTGACGTCAAATATTTTAACTCATTGTGATTGTTAATGAAATCAGTAATAGCGTATCATTCTTATTCTTTTACAGCCTCTTCTTTTTATTTTACGCATCTATTTCCGCAGGCCCAAATCGAAGATGAAGTCTCCATGAACGTGGAACGTGTCAGCACATGAATTTATAACAGAACTAGCTGACCCGACAGACTTCGTCCTGTCAAAAAGATTTGTAATATGGCAGTTTTTTTGCCTACGTATTTAAAAAAATTCTCCTGAACAGAACCGTCACCCTGGTGATGCGTTGTGAATAAAAAATAATTAAATAAAACATATATAAGGATTTAAAAGTAAGTAATCGCTTTATTGTTAATCATGTGAATCATAATTATTATTATTATCATTGTAGTGCTTTGTGGTATACGATGTTTTTTGTTTGATTACCTGGCGCATAGATAAACAAATCTGATGGTTTTCCAACACGGGAACAGGCAACATACAATTGACCATGTGAGAAACATGGGTTTTCTAGATTAATACCACAAACACTTAATGATTGCCCCTGGGACTTGTTTATAGTCATAGCAAAAGCAAGCCGCACTGGAAACTGTAGTCGTTTAAACTCAAATGGCACATCAGTCGGAATCATTGGGATGCGCGGTATGAGAACATCTTCTCCTTTATACTTTCCTTTGAGTATAGTTGCTTCTATCACATTGTTTAGTAATTTTTTTATCGCTAACCGTGTACCGTTGCAAAGACGCGGTTGGTTGATATTTTGCAACATTATAACCACCGATCCAACCTTTAATTGAAGATTGTGAGGTGGCAATCCTGGCAAATCCAGCGAGTTTAAAAATTCCGGTGGATAGTTGACTACATCATCTTGATTAGTAGCCGAATCAACTGATTTATATATCCTCAATTCGCCTGTAATTTGTTCTTGAATTTTGAAATTTAATTCATTTACATCTATGTTTTTTGCAGCCAGTATAGCTCGTTCGCTCAACTAATCATGGTTTCTGTAATTTTGAGAAACATCTGGAAACACCTTCTGAATAAGTTCATCTTTTGATCGAGTTAACTGACAAAAACTTTGAGGAAAGTTAATGCAGCCTGTCAACATGTCTATAGGAAATTTGCCATTACCAATGTCAATGAGTTGTTTAGAGAATATGTTTCCAGATTGGTCATTTTGCAACTCGACACGCATATTCTTGCTTAAATGAAGTACTTTGACATGTTTCCACAAATTGGAGGACTTTAGACATGCATTGAGTTCATCAGCTGGCGTTGATCGTGGAATCACTGGCAATGTTTGACGAAAATCTCCTGCTAATAAAATCATTGCACCACCAAATCGGTTATTATTGCTCCGTAGATCTTTTAAGGTTCTGTCTAAAGCCTCCAAAGATTTTTTATGTGCCATCGTGCATTCATCCCAAACAATCAATTTACATTGCTGCAAAACCTTTGCCATTGCAGAGTTCTTCGAAACGTTGCAGGTTGGAGTTTCATTGCTTTGCATATTTAATGGCAATTTTAGTGCTGAATGGGCTGTTCGACCACCTTCAAGCAAAGTTGCTGCGATTCCCGACGAAGCGAGTGCAAGTGCAATTTTATTTTGTGAGCGAATTGTTGCTAATATTAATGAAATCAAAAAAGATTTTCCTGTACCACCAGGTGCATCTAAGAAGTAAATCCCTCCAGTTTCATCATTTGTTACTTTAATAAGAGTTTCAAATACATACTTCAGTTGTTCATTTAACAGTGGAAGATTTGTTTGAATTAATTCTTTCAAAGCGTTGAGATCATACAGTTTTTCTCGATGCAACTCTTGGTTAAAAGCGTCATGCATTGGACGATTGGGCGCGGTCAGGCCTAATTGAATTAATAGTTTGTTTGACATTATCAAGCACATGTCCTCAATTGAAATCAATGCTTCATTGTAAATTTCTTCACTGATTTGTATATTTGGATTTCCCATTCTATTCCGTATTTGATACAAAATATCATCACACATATAATCTTTGTACTTGATCCACAAATCAATTGGGTTTGATGGGAAGCATGTAGATATGATTATAGAAAACAATGTTCGTATTTGATGAGCGTGTGATGATATTACAGCATCATTGAGAGTTTGCTCCCAATGAGCGTCATTTTCAAGCAATTGCAAACGTTGACAGGCTTCTCTGTAGGATCCACACAATTCACCATGAACAGTTCGTAACTGTTGGAATGATATTGGGCCACGTACATTGACTAATAGCAGTCGTAAATAAAAACATTCATCATTGCTTGGATGTACTGAATAAATCCGGCCAATCGCATCGGTGGAATATACATCTGTATATCCTGGAACTGGTTTTCCTTGTTTCCGTCGTATAAATCTCCTTGAGGATTGATTCCAGGTATAATATTTTGGCATTTCAGAATATAGCAATGTTTGTGCGAAATGATCGTTTTGGCATGTCTCAAAAAAACTGGTTAATGTAGTAGATGGTGGCTGAGCAGCTCTTTGTACTGCGTTCTGTGCTGTAAAATACACTCTTTGTCCATTTTCTAAATGCACAGCTAAGTGAACAACAGAAGGGTGTCTCTCATGAATAGGAAAAGAAAATATTCGCCAAACTGCTTCATTACTACTGACATAGCGGCCCATTTGGTATTGGGTAACTTCATCATTGGAATTCTCTGCACCAATTCCAATCACAGCCATATCACTCCCTTTGGTTACATATTTGCAAATGTATTTAATAGATTTCACTGAATGGCAAGATTCAACGTTGATGTGTGCTTTGAATGTCTTTGATAAAATGGGTGAATATGGAACAATCCAACGATTATCTATTTCAATATCTTGTTGATTTAATTTGGCAATTGTTGATTTTCCATTGTCTGCTGTCGATCTGCGACGATACAATGGATAACCGTCATTACCAGTAATTGTTTCCGATATTAATGTCCGTGGATATCGTTTTGAACATTTACCATCCATCATACACGGTGAATTTTGATTAAGAGTTCCACAGGGACCATGTATCATGTTTTTGATAACTACCTCATGCAATCCAGGATCTACTTGTACATTAGGGATTTCAGCTGATATCACTGCATCAACTTCATTTGGCCTTATCTTTTCAACCAACCAAATCAAAATGTGTGCATGTGGCAATCCTCGTTTCTGCCACTCCACAGAATACATCCAGCAGCGTGTCTCACCAAACACATTATGTTTTACGATGAAATCCATTAAAGATTTCAACTTTTGTCTAAAGACTCTGGCTGTAATATCATGACGATCAATGGGGGATTGCCCAGGGAATAACTCCTGCTTGATTTCTATCCATTGCGGATTGCATGTAAATGTGATGAACAAATCTGCTGTACCATAATGACGAACATACGACATGGCATCTTGAGCATATTCGTGCATATGCCGAGGGCTTCCGATGTATGTTGCTGGAAGAATAGTCATCCGACCGACATTCTGTGCATTTCCATCAGTATTAATCGCATCTCGAAGGTGAATATACTCTTCAGATCAGAGTTTGGTTTGATTCAACCTGATGAATGTTAATCTCTCCGTTTCAATTTTTACATACATGTCAACAACATATTTGTGATATAATCGCCGACATTTCAATATGTGATTTTCTTCATTTTCCCGAATCATTAGGCGGTATGAATAATAGTTCATTGAACTGACTTTTTTGTTGGTTTCAGAACCTGTAAATAGATTTTCTTTTAATAACATTCAAATATAAAATTAAAATACATAATATAATGACTGAGATATTATCGCCATAGCTAAATTAATATTTTAGTTACCTGTAATGGGATTTATCATTTTTATTGAGAAATCGTAGCCATCTTCACCTTGCCAAAATATAATGGGATATTGCAGTGCATCATATGAGCGGTGTGTTTCCTTTATACGTTGTAATTGATCATTCCGACGATGTAAAACAATATCACGGGATTCCAAGTTTTCTCCAACTACAACGATAGCAACTTCATCAATAGTTGGTGCATTAAAACGTCTTGTATGTTGACCTGCAGGTGTTTTATCAGCTCTGATTACAATTTTGTGATTATCGGATGGCATCAGATCCAGGGCAGTTTTAAACAATATAATCAATTGATTGTGTTGATGAAATAAAGTTTGTAATTGTTCTACAATAGACCTCTTTACTAAATTGTTATGTGCACAACGCAGATCAATTTCTTGTGGTGAATTGCCCATAAAATAAATTTGCAGGAATTTGTTGTCGCTATCTGACACTGGTAACAGTGAACCTGCTCTGTGATATATTTGCCCTTGTATCTGTAAATAAAATAAAATATTATGGTGTGGTATAAATTAATGGATTGTCAGTGATCAAACTTAAATAATATTTGATCTTAAAAAGTATATATTTAGTTTGAACTAATATCTATCAAATATAAAATATAATAAAAGTGTCACTGAAACTGAATCACCATATAATATGATGACTAAGTGATATATAAGTGATTAAGAAATTGAAGATTAGTGACACATCTTAACTTTTGTGACAGAAAATTTTGTTCGCTAAAATAATTATGAGTAACTGCTATAATACATACCTTGAAAGTTGGCATAAAATTTTCCCGAACTACATTTGTTGCCCCAAATGAAGTCATTTGAAAGCAATTGTTATATTGTTGGATATGTGTCAAAAAGTGTATAGAATCTGTTCCTATTCCTGAAACCAATGAGTACAATGGTTCTGGTGGTGGGTCCAATGGTATCAATTTCACTTTACCATTTGCGCAACACAATCCATTGGCTTCGTTTTTGTATTTTAATGCCTTACAGTGTGAGCAAACCGAGTTCATAGAACCAATAACAACACATTGGTAGTTACTGTAGTCAATTGACACATCGTAACTGAAAGCAGCTCGATTCAAACTTGCGCGATTATTAGTTGAATGTCGCGCTCGCGCTTCACGCGTTTGTGATATCCGAATTCTTTCACGTTCATTTCCGTCGTCACGTTCTTGTGCCGTCCGATTAGATCGGTAATTAGCTTGGTTTGTAGCATTTCTGGTTCTTCTACCTAAATTGCTTCGTCTTATAGGAGGCATATCAAATATAAATTAGTTTTTCACTAATCACGAACTAAACAAACACTAACTAAGTAAACACTCTGCACAAAACACGAATTTGTTTCGTGTATCAGTTGACAAAAGCAAACTCAGTAGATTAGGTCACAGACAACTTTTTTTTTTTTTAAATTTTATATGACTTGAAGTCAAATCCTTTTAAGCCGTACGAATTGTAATTTGGATATTATAAAAATAATAAAACAGTGTTGGTAACGCGATTTTTGTTTGACTGATGTAATGACGTGGAAACTGATGCATTTTATCTCGCGTGCCGAAACTAATACAAAAGAAACGCGAGTTTCGGAACGCGACATTAAACTTCTCCAACTATGTATTCTGTGCTCCAACGCACACACGCACATTGTTTTGATAGATATGATCTTTGACGTTAGAAACACACCTACATTGCTTAGACAACAGTGAGTGCTTGTAATTTAATATGAACTTTATACCATAGCAATAAAGCTCAAATTGACTACGTTTTAGTTACAAATCATTTGTATAGGAAAAAGAAAAGGGCTATTTTTAGGGTTTTTCCAGCAATAATTCTAATTTTTCTCACCGTAAAAACCATCCTTGAACTTCAACGAACATTTTAAAAAAAGATTTGGCCAAATTGGTCGAGGCGTTGTTGAGTTATGCGCTTACCAACACATTTTGCGATTCATTTTTATATTATAGAAAAGTAATAATAGACAAAATAAAATGTGTATGAATTCTAAAAAGACGACTAGCGTTACGTTTATACACTCCTGGAAATGGAAAAAAGAACACATTGACACCGGTGTGTCAGACCCACCATACTTGCTCCGGACACTGCGAGAGGGCTGTACAAGCAATGATCACACGCACGGCACAGCGGACACACCAGGAGCCGCGGTGTTGGCCGTCGAATGGCGCTAGCTGCGCAGCATTTGTGCACCGCCGCCGTCAGTGTCAGCCAGTTTGCCGTGGCATACGGAGCTCCATCGCAGTCTTTAACACTGGTAGCATGCCGCGACAGCGTGAACGTGAACCGTATGTGCAGTTGACGGACTTTGAGCGAGGGCGTATAGTGGGCATGCGGGAGGCCGGGTGGACGTACCGCCGAATTGCTCAACACGTGGGGCGTGAGGTCTCCACAGTACATCGATGTTGTCGCCAGTGGTCGGCGGAAGGTGCACGTGCCCGTCGACCTGGGACCGGACCGCAGCGACGCACGGATGCACGCCAAGACCGTAGGATCCTAAGCAGTGCCGTAGGGGACCGCACCGCCACTTACCAGCAAATTAGGGACACTGTTGCTCCTGGGGTATCGGCGAGGACCATTCGCAACCGTCTCCATGAAGCTGGGCTACGGTTCCGCACACCGTTAGGCCGTCTTCCGCTCACGCCCCAACATCGTGCAGCCCGCCTCCAGTGGTGTCGCGACAGGCGTGAATGGAGGGACGAATGGAGACGTGTCGTCTTCAGCGATGAGAGTCGCTTCTGCCTTGGTGCCAATGATGGTCGTATGCGTGTTTGGCGCCGTGCAGGTGAGCGCCACAATCAGGACTGCATACGACCGAGGCACACAGGGCCAACACCCGGCATCATGGTGTGGGGAGCGATCTCCTACACTGGCCGTAAACCACTGGTGATCGTCGAGGGGACGCTGAATAGTGCACGGTACATCCAAACCGTCATCGAACCCATCGTTCTACCATTCCTAGACCGGCAAGGGAACTTGCTGTTCCAACAGGATAATGCACGTCCGCATGTATCCCGTGCCACCCAACGTGCACTAGAAGGTGTAAGTCAACTACCCTGGCCAGCAAGATCTCCGGATCTGTCCCCCATTGAGCATGTTTGTGACTGGATGAAGCGTCGTCTCACGCGGTCTGCACGTCCAGCACGAACGCTGGTCCAACTGAGGCGCCAGGTGGAAATGGCATGGCAAGCCGTTCCACAGGACTACATCCAGCATCTCTACGATCGTCTCCATGGGAGAATAGCAGCCTGCATTGCTGCGAAAGGCGGATATACACTGTACTAGTGCCGACATTGTGCATGCTCTGTTGCCTGTGTCTATGTGCCTGTGGTTCTGTCAGTGTGATCATGTGATGTATCTGACCCCAGGAATGTGTCAATAAAGTTTCCCCTTCCTGGGACAATGAATTCACGGTGTTCTTATTTCAATTTCCAGCAGAGTATAAACGCAGTCATCATTGTAACACAGGATCGAACGTAATTTTTTAAGGAACTCCTCGACAGAATAGAAGACAAGATGCAAACAGAAACTCTTCAGCTTTCATCCGAGTGCACGTGGATTACTGCTAAGATTTTCGAGTTCTTGTGGTAGCGTATTGAAAACTGATGCAGCAGAATACTGCAGCCCTAACACAAGAGTCAAGGATGTGTGACCAAATGCCACTTGAATTTGTGCTTAGTATTGAGTTTAAGTTACATATTCTTGAGAATAAGCTGATGTTTTTAACAAGAAACGACATCAGAGAAGATATACACCGTGACGCAAATGTCAGAAGACTCAGACTAATGAACAGAGATTGACAAGCGGTTCGCGAACTTACACCATTTACTGTCCGAACCATCTGCTTCTGAGCCAGAATCACCATTCGAAAATGGAAAGAGTTGCCCCAAAATATAATACCGTATCTCACAAGCGAACGAAAATAAGCAAAGCAGACTACTTTTCGTGTCGAACTACCACTTACATCAGATACTGCTGTAATACTAAAAATGGTAACAATAGATCTTTGAACAAGATCCTGAACATGGGCTTTTCTTGACGTTTTACTATCTTTCTGAAAACCTAGAAATTAGAACCTTTCTAATCATATGCACATTCTGTGTGATGAGAACATCACGTTTTATTGAACTGTATGTTAGAAATTGTAAAAACTGTGACTTACTGTGATTTAGCGATAGTTTATTTTCTACAAGCCTTTGAAGTGCGCTATTTGCAACAGTGCCTATATTGCACACAAAATCCTTTTCCTTTGTCTTCTTCTTCTTCTTCTGCTCTTCTGCCTCCATCCTGCTTTAGATTCGCCAAAAGCCACTGTCAACTTGAGAATGCTCTGCTACATTTTAATCCATTTTTCAAGTAAAACTTAATGCAAGTTCTTTGACCAATCTTTTCGGAAGGTAAAGAAATCGAGCACTCAAAAACGCATATAGCCTTTTCGACAGTCAACAATAAAGTAAATATTCAAAATAGCAGCAAAAACGAGCATACATCAGGAACATGTGTACTAATAAAATAAAAAAAAGACAGTCAGATGTATGAAGTCCATAAAATTAAGATCTTCTCGTTACTTTTTGAGCACACCTTATAGTTCCATATCTGATTCCTGTTTTCCAATATTATGGCGCTTTCTCTAAATGTCTGCTAGGACAGTTTGTCAACGTCATGTATAGTCTTCTGTAATAGCTGGTTTATGGGATGGAATGGGGTTTTAAAATATATACAGGTGATCAAAGTGAATACACTCAGGATGTGTTAACAGCGACCCATCAATGTTAGTCATCCCGCAGTAACATTGTCCCACAGTCGAGGCGCATATATTATCAGGAAGTAGGGAACCATTTCCCTTCAGCTTCCATGTTTCGGTAACACGTAGGACCAATCGGTTACTGCACGGCTCTTATGACGAGCGGATTTCGTACACTCAGACATGGCGAAGACTGTACGTTACATTAGCATGTAGCAAGTCTTACAGAAATAACACACTTCTTGGTATGTTTTCTTAACGGATATACTCTTACATATAGCAGGGTATATGAAGGTTCTTAAGTACGATTGCTGTCCTACGCCTACTACTTCATGCGTTTCTTCTTCTACCTTCATAACCGCACGTCATGAATCGTAGAACTGAGCTATGATTTCTTCTGATAGATGGTGAATCTTGTGGGCAACATCCATGAGCTTGCTCCACATTCTCTCACTGAATCGACAGACATATGGCTGCCAGCTTTGCAGTCAGTCGGGAGCATGATGGATTGCATGATTGGAAACATAAGATTTTTAAAATTGTGCTCCACAGCCTAAGGTTAACGTTATTGATTAGTAATCAACACGTCCTCGATTCCAGGTTCCAGACCCTCTAACGCTTTCATTTTGAATAAAAATCATCACCAATGGCAGTCGAAGACTTTCGGCATAAGAAGCCACCCTCACTCAGCCAAATGTCTTGTCAAAGAGGGTGGAGGAGTACACAGATGTCCAATGCACTCTCTTGCCTTGGGGTTGGGAAACTGCCCCTAAATGCGGAAGAATCAGCAGCGTCGACGGCATTTGGGTGCAGAAGCCATTGGAAACTATAGAATTAAACACACATACCTGTATCGCCAGGAAACGTGGCCTATAATTGAAGAACTTTCGTGATGACCTCTCCATTGGCAAAGGATTCCAGACTAGCTCTCAATTCAGATCTCCAGCAGGTGATTACCAAGAGGGAGACGACCACGAGAGAAAGATATAATAATCAACAAAAGGGGCGAGGATTGTCAGAAGTTTGACGTGGTAGGGACGCTAAAAAATCTGAAAACGGAAATGCAGAGGTTTTATCTAGATATAGCGGATGTCAGTGAAGTGAAATGGAAAGATAACAAGAATTTCTTTACGGACTATTATAGTGTAATACGCTGGCGATATACCATCAATCTTTGGGAGAAGTATCAAATGGTTCAAATGGCTCTGAGCACTACGGGACTTCACATCTTAGGTCATCACTCTCCTAGACTTAGAACTTCTTAAACATAACTAACCGAAGGACATCACACACATCCATGCCCGAGGTAGGATTCGAACCTGGAACCGTAGCAGCACTGCGGTTCCGAAATGAAGCGCCTAGAACCGCTCGGCCACCGCGGCCGACGGAGAAATATCATGCACACAATTCCAAAGATAGGAAAAGCCGATAATAGCAATAATTATAGAACAGTAGCCTAACTGCAGTTGTATCCATGTTTCTGATAGTAATAATATTCAGAAGAATGGAAAATAAAATTGATGTTCTGTTGGATGATGATCAGTTTGGGTTTAGGAAAAGTAAAGGCAACAGAGATGTAGTTCCGTTGCGGTTGACAATGTAAACAAGAATGAAGAAAAAATAAGACACCTTTATAGGATTTGTCGGCCTGGAAAAATTTTACGACAGTGTCAAATGGAGCAAGGTGTTCGAAATTCTGAGAAAAGTGGGGGTAAGATACAGGGAAAGACGTACAATGTACAAAATGACAAAAACCATGAGCGAATAATAAGATTGGAAGACCAGGAACGAAGTTCTCGAATTAAAAAGGGACAGGGGTGTAGTCTTCCTACCCTGCTGTTCAATCTGTGCATCGAAGAAGCAATGACAGAAATAAAAAAGAGGTTAAAGAGTGGAATCCAAATTCATGTTGCAAGGATATAAATAATACCATTCACTGGTGACATTCCTACAAGCGGTGAAAATGAAGAAGAATTAAAGGATCTGCTGAACAGTCAAATGAATACAGATTATGGATAGAGAGTAACTCGAAGAGAGACGAAAGAAATGAGAAATTGTGGAAATGTGGACATTGAGAAACTTAACACCAGAATAGGGAATCAAAAAATAGTCGAAATTAATAAATTCTGCTACCTAGGCAGCAAACTAACCCATGATGAATGGTGCTAGGAGGTAAAAAAAGGCAGATTAACGCTGGGAAAGAGAGCTTCCCTGGGAAAGAGAAGTAAGTACCAAACAAAGGGTTTAATTTTAGGAAGAAGTTTCTGAGAATGTACCTTTCGAGCACAGCATTGTATTGTAGTGAAACATGGACTGTGGGAAAAGTTAAAGACAAGAGAATCGAAGAAATTGAGAAGTGGTCTACAGACGAATGTTGAATATTAAGAGAGCTGATGGTGTAAGGAATGTGGAGGTTCTCCACAGAAAACGGTGAGGGAGGGAATATATGGAAAACTCTGCCAGAAAGAAGGGACATGATGACAGGATATGAATTAAGATATCAGAGGATATTTTCCATTTCACTGTAGGAAGCTGTGGAGGGTAAAATCCTTAGAGGAAGACAGAGATTTTAATACATCTGGCAAATAACTGAAGACGAAAAAATTGGCAGTGGACAGGAATTCGAGGTGGGTCTCATGAAACGAGTCAGAAGACTGATGACTCAGAAAAAAAGCACACTGAAAATTTTAAACAATCAGCCAACTGTACTACACTGTTTCGACGTCACATTTCTGCGACGTGAAATGAAAAGCTACCTGAAGGTATAACGCTAACTTGCCACGTATGATGCACAATCGTACCATGAAACTAATTAAAGTTACCCTCTGAGAGGATTTCGATTTTTGACCATGCGTGTATCTAATGGACAAAGGTATCGGACTATAATTTTGAATATGGTGAAATTAACATAAAAAGCAAACAGACGTTAACCTTGGGAGTTAATGAAAGTCGTAAAAATCATATATGAATGAAAAAATGAATGGTCGCCAGCCCAATTAGGCACTTTAGTCTGGATATATATGTTTCAGTAAATTGACACTGGTTATTAAAGTTACTTTCGTTGATGTTTCCCTTTGAATAGCGCCCAGGATGCACTCTGAGCTGTGTGTAGCAGCAGTTATCAATAACGCACACACTAGTAATTATGGGAAGCAAATTCGCACTAAACTCATACTAATAACATCTATGCTAAAGATCTCTACTTAAACCAATGCTGAAATTTTACTACATGAAGTGCAGAACTAAATTTAAACGTGAGGGGATTCTATCTTAACTGACATTAAAAAAATACAAATAAATAAAAGTAATATCAAAAATACACTGCTTATAATCTTCTGCATATATCAGCTTTCCTTGGCAGCAGTAATAGTCCAATTACCTGTCCAATATGTGGAGACCATGGTGAGGACCCATCAACTGGTATAGTGTCACTAATCAAACTCTATGATTATTTCAGGAAGAAAGCCTAATTCGAGCAAAGCTTGTAGCTTTGCAAGACAAAAAAATTCAACACTGAGCTTCAGTAGTTTCAAAAATGGAAAATTTCATGATAGAAATTAAGACTACACTATGTTTAAAATGAGTTTAACTTATTTTCTTTTTTTTATCACCTGTGAAGCAGGTATTTTGGGCAATAACATTCGCAAAGTCTGGCACTGTATTCTTGCAAAATTATACTTTGCAATAAACTGAGAGTAGATTAACCCAATCCTATGTAACTTCACTTTTGTGGTTTTATCTTCAACTTTTACTACTCTTTTTACGTTTGTCAAGAAAGTCACTTTGAAACACTTGAATGCCTGAACTGTTTATTTAAAACAGGATACTCGGTTTTGGTAGCACTTACGTGAGGACCCTGCATAGGTTCGTGATCAGGATAGAAGATAACGTTCCGGACACAGATTTATAGCATTTGCATTATTATTAAAACCACACAATCAAATTAACTGGTCCATACCCAAGTACATAGCTGGATGTATGAAGTTAGTAAAGCAATGGCGAAATTTAGGTGTCAAGCGACATGGCGGCTAACTGTACTCACGGCTCTTGATGATCGAATTCTCTACAAAATTTCTTATTGGCGTCGGCTTTCAACATATTAGAGACATTCATTTTTGCTGAGAATATCAAATAATTTCCAGGTCCGCATCCGAGGCAAAGTTCTTTGCAAAGCAGCTCCCAAATGACGCTCTGGGCACCGTCGAAGTGTACCGTGCTACGGCTAGCCACGTACTGCATACCGTTCACACCGAGGAGCCGCCCAGGTCAACCGAAAAAAGCACCTTTTACATCGTTCCATGACACTTCCGTTGCAGAGGGACTTTACTACATCTTTTATATGTAAGAAATATACGTTCCCTTAGCATGAACCAGCTTTTAATAAACACTGTCTCTTTTTGTAAACATACACATATTATAAAGAATTATTATTTTACCAAATGATTTTGCTTTTTCCATGAATATATTACAAAACTCTAATTTTCTTGTCACAAGTAACTTGTCACTTTAAATAACAAAGAAGACACACTCCACAGCGGCGGATACACAGTTACATAATATAAACCTACTTCTGAACGATATAAGTGTCACAAGGGAATTTAATACAAACTGTAATGCTATACATCAAACAAGTTAGGTTGCTTTTTGCTTTCCTGTAAGCATTAAGAGAAACATTTTGTGGGTGCACTGAAGTAAATAATGGCGATATATATATATATATATATATATATATATATATATATATATAGTGTGTGTGTGTGTGTGTGTGAGAGAGAGAGAGAGACAATGCTATGGTAATGTGTCTTTAGCGTGTCCCCTACAAATTGTCGTGTGATACTGTGTATTGCTGTATGTAGCGGAAACGCATTGATGAAAATTTATGTTCCTGTTGGTTGGACTGGTAAACTGTGGGGAATCTGACAAATGCTAATTTTCAGATGATATTCAGTTGATTCTTGTTGTACATTACCGAATGTCTTTCCAAGCAAGTAAACACTATATTAAAATGAAAGAACGCTACAACTATACATTACCGATCTCTTTTACGTTCAAGTTCTCATATCCAAACTGTACACAATGTGTCAGGCTCAGTCATAACCCTAACTTCATATAGGAATGCTGCTGTGGCAGCTAACTCAGACTTGGATACGGTACACATTAGTTTTCATACCGTAGTCCGACTGTAATTTGATATGTTTTCACAGTTTGCAAATATCGATCGTCATTTTCCGTCCTACCTATTTTCCATTCCTCTCACTCGTGTTGCCACTCTACAATTTTATGCTAGCTTATCTGCGAAAATGACAACGACTACAATCGCCGGCCTATCAAAGTGCAGAACAATAAAGAACCATATTCACAGCCGTGTCGGTACGAAAATACGCTAACGTATTTCAGTAGGTTGAAATGGGGTTTTAACTAACGGACCGTTGAGGAGTGCGCAATACCGTGTATCGAAATGCTACATTCAATGAAATGTTTATGCCTTGTCAAAATTGCAGTGTTCACGTTCCGGCACAGCGGGCCCCAGACACACATGCAGTCTTCTCGCTTTTATTTGAGCACGATTGTTCTGTGAAAGGGACTGCCACTGCAGAGGATAAAATGAGCCTGACAGGTCGCCGAAAAGTTCACCTTTTTTGCGGGGAGGGGGGAAGGGGTTGCTCGCCTTTCCACCAGAGCTCTTTTTATTTTACGGCACTACTTTGCTAGGCTTTTTATTTCCTTTTTTTGCTGGTCCATGGCCTAGCCGCACCTCGTCAACGCTGGCCGGCATCTCCATGACATGACGTGGCGTAAAGTATTTTCTGCGCCAAGCCCGTTCTAAATCCTTCTGGGCTCGGCAGATGAATGGGGTCGCATCTCATATTTCACTCAGCGCTAGGCACTAGCCGGCGACTTTTTTCTCCTTTGTTTTTGCAGGTGGTCGACTGACATCATTTGTCGTGCCCTGTCCCCGGGTTTTGGTCAGGAACACGGCTTCGTTATATTTAAGCGGGGATAGCGTCCCGCCTTTGACGCTGTAACAATACAAAGCACGTATCCCATGAATTATTTCGTGAATTATGTGGAAGCCACTGCAGCACGGTATACGATTTAGATCAATTTATGTTTATGCTTTATTTTCTGGCGTTAGAGTTGAATACGTGTCACATATCTCGTGCCATTTAATGTCCACGAATATCTTTGAAGCCCCAATGTCACCACCAGTAGAAATTCAGAGAGAATTTCCCGTTTCTGTGTTCCTGCTGTTTAAGCTTACAATGGTCTTAAACAGCAGATACGAACACCATTCGGTGATTCCGATTATGAAATTAGCAGAAAAACAGTAAACATGCTACAGCGTATTTCAAACAAATTAATACGAAATCACGATTATGGCATATACATGAATGAATCCCGAAAGTTGGGATGAATTTTAATATACGCAGGGCTACAAAGTACGTAAAAAAAGATCCATTCAATGTTACATAGATACTGTGTATACCTTTACACACATGGATGTAAAGCTTTTACAATGAAGTTAAGAATCAAAGCTTTAGTTTATTTGGAAAAAATTTTCGATGTTGGCTCAACTAGACGCTCGACCATCTTACAGACTATAACACTAACTGCCTGCACCGTTTGTGTACTGATACTATATGTGTAACTAATTATGGTATTTAGATGCAGTATAGTGTTACCCTATGTGGGGATTTTTGCTGGATTGACCGTGAAATGCCTAAAGGGTTTTGATTATCGGACATGAAATGGAAATTACGTAAACATACTGAAGGTAACTGGCCCAATTTGGAAACTATTTTAACTAATCAAACTTACTGAAATGAAATAGAATACGGTCACCAGCCTATTTAG
This sequence comes from Schistocerca cancellata, assembly GCF_023864275.1. NCBI lineage: Eukaryota > Metazoa > Arthropoda > Insecta > Orthoptera > Acrididae > Schistocerca > Schistocerca cancellata. Next base: position 636,877,804 of record NC_064631.1, on the reverse strand, counting down.
GCATAGAAATGCGTAACATTTCTTCTATAGAAAAAAATTAGTTTCCTACGAAAGTGCAATGAACCCAACCACAAGCAAAAAATTGGTAAAGTGGATACTAACAGTTATCCTAAAATAAGCCTGTACTCACAAACACAAAAGACACTGTTACACTCATAAATTTTAAATACTTTGTCAAACCTGAGTAAACTCGAAATTGGGCCTGGGTCTAGCCTTATTTTGTCAGATATTTTCTACACAGCACAAATTCAATTAAATTTCACTTGCATTAATATTCACACTTTTCTTTCAAACAAAGAAGTAACTGTATTCATGGATAAGGTTATTTATAGCAACTTTACCTTCAGTGTGGATAAAATATGGTTGGAGTGCTGACACATTATCTGCGTATCCAGTAATTCTGGCAACTGATGAGGATCTTATCAACCTCTACCGCATCAAAGACAGCCTGAAGATGACGCAATGAAGTGTTGAAACTGGTAGCTACAAAATAAATTAAAATCAATAGGACGGCTGTAGGTATTTTCATTTTTTGCCACGACAGTAAAAGGCCGTCGTCCCAGAGACCTCCTGCTAAAAGGATGGACATACAAAATAATTTTAGATAACCGATTTCACTCAATTTAGAACTAATTTAATCAGATAATTGTTTTTCTTTTTTTGATAAAGGAGTGGATCGTGATAGGTGTTATGATAGGGAAAAATTCAAGGTAGGTACATAATATTTTGTATAAGCTACCTTGTATTTGCACATAATAAATGTGCTGATCCATCACTTTACAAATCCATGATTCCTCCTCTCTCTAACAGTGATTGCGCAATGTTGGTGGCGATTACATGATGGCAGATGGACTTGCCGTCGGAATTGTAATGCTCTGTTATTTTCTTCATGGTTTCGATCACCAGGTTTTATAATCCTTTCAAGCCACAGTCAATTGTATTAAATCCATTCATCCAACCGAAGCTTCGGCGTAATAAATCATAGCACTAAAAGCCTCACTCGGCACCTGCACAATCCACCTTCCAATCACTAGCTGCCAACTGTACGATAGCTGGTCTCTGACTGCCTCTCATGTCCACCTTTTTAATTGCACCAACCGCAATTTGCGTGGGCTAAATAACTTCCGTTCTAGAGCAGGTCCACTCCACCTTTTATCACAACATGGACCAAGAGTCCTAAGTGTGGATCAGAAGTTACAAAGTAACAAGTAAACATTTTTAAGCGAACATTGCAATTATCTATATTAACAAATCAATACAAAATTATTTAACAAAAATCATTCCATTCTGAATAACCCAAAGCAATTAGTCAGTAAAGAGAAAATATAGTACAAAATATCAAAGAACACATATTAAAGAAAATACACTTTATGCGAAGCATAATTAATCAGAAGCAAAAAATTACATAATACCTTACTATTGTGTTACAAGACGACAAAAAAATCGTACCATAATTTCATAAGAATGCCTGGAGTTATTCCATACATAGCTGTGGCATTAGTTCGCTGAATGTAAGGCAAAGGAACGTAGTCTAGTTACTAGTTACTTCAAATTCTCTTAAAGAAAGTGCGCAACTTTCTCTATCAGATACTATCACTAGTGTTCACCAAAGGCTACACTGACAATCCTTATATTCCAGAATGAGATTTTCACTCTGCAATTGAGTGTGCGCAAAATGAAACTTCTTGGCATATGAAAACTGTGTGCCAGACCGATACTCGAACTCGAGAGCTTTGCCTTTCGCGGGCAAGTGCTCTACCAACTGAGCCATCCAAGCACGACTCACGCCCCGTCCCCACAGCTTTACTTCTGCCAGTACCTCGTCTCCTACCTTCCAAACTTTACACAAGCTCTCCTGCGAACCTTGCAGAACTAGCACTCCTCAAGGAAATGATATTGTGGAGACATGGCTTAGCCACAGCCTGGGGGATGTTTCCAGAATGAGATTTACGCTCTGCAGCGGAGTTTGGAAGGTAGGATACGAGGTACTGGCAGAAGTAAAGCTGTGGGGACGGGGCGTGAGTCGTGCTTGGGTAGCTGAGTTGGTAGAGCACTTGCCCGCGAAAGGCAAAGGTCCCGAGTTCGAGTATGGGTCTGGAACACAGTTTTAATATGCCAGGAAGTTGCATCTCAGCGCACACTCCGTCCCATAGTACTAAGAGCCATTTGAACTATCCTTAATTCTTGGCATTGTTTCATGGTAAACGAGCTTCACGTAGATTATTTCTTAAGATAGTGTGAGGCAATGATGGATAAACTTAACTGAAGTGACATGACGTTAGATGAAGTATTCTTCATAGAATGAGAAGAGAAAGAAAGATGTCGAATAACTGTTTAGCAGAAGGGGTGCATTGGCGTGTTCCAGTCTTGTAACGTAATTACCACTTCATAACAATCAACAAAATATATGAATACAGTACATGTAACCAATTTACAGTTCACAACCGCGGTAAAGAGGGCGACAGTAAACCTACTTCCATCACTGCGATCTTGCACAATATTACCGTATTAATCAGAAAGCAAAAGAGCGAATATGGGAGTATTCGTGTGAGACACTGGAATTAATTAATAACAAGTAAGAGGTGAGATTTCTTACCTACTCTGAATTCGTGATTGTTTTAGAAATAATCTAACCTCTCTTCACTAAGGGTGCATTTCTATGGTTGCTTTAGAGACCATAGAGGTTGCCCACCAGCTGAGCGTTGGGTTACGTTTGTGTTAGGGAGCGTAAATTAACACCCAACGGTGCCACAAGCAGAGGTCAGTGGGCATACACTAAATAAGCTTACAGTTCCGCAAAAAATGCATCAGCATCAAGGACAAGGTCGTTCTGTTTACAAGACAAGTGAGGTGACAGGTAGTTAATTATTTATGAATATATGATAACAAATCTAGGCGAGATGAAAGACACATGTCACTTTAAAGAATGCACAAATTGTCGCATCAACACACAGTGTACCTGTAACCCCTTCTGGCGTGTATTCTCCCATGCAAACAATAACAAAGGTCCCAAAGGACATCGTGCGATAGAAAGTTCCAAGCATCTTCCTCCTCTTCTGACAAGTAAGCAATGGTTCCTGCAGGCCCTGAAGAACAATTACGTTTCGTTGTCATCATGACTGGTTGGTTAATTCTGGTAGGGGACAAAACAGCGGGGTCATCGGATTGGGAAAGCATGGGGAAGAAAATCGGCTGAGCGTTTTCGAAGTAACCATCCCGGCATTTGCGCGAAGTGCTTTATAGAAATCACGGGAAACTTATGTTGGATGACCGGTCTTGAATTTGAACCGTCGTCCTCCCGAATGCGAGCATAGTATGCTAACCACTGCGCCGTCTCGCCCAGCTGTCGTCATGTTTCGTACTAGTTGGTTAGAGGTCAGTTAGAGGTGGGACTCCATCACCTCCAAAGGTCCGAGGCATTTTGCTCTGATTGTTGCCAGCGTCATATTTAAAGTACCAGGGAAGCAGGTTGCTAGCCTTACTTACCCCGGGTCCCATTGAGTTTTACCCCTAACGGTTGATGGACTAACCTGTGGATTTGGTAGTCTTTGCCGTCTGAGCACAAAGGTGACCACGACTCAGGATATGTCCGAGATGCCCAGCCTTATTCCAAAGAAACTGGTATCCCGACTGTCAAGACCACTTACTTGGCCACTCAGCTGTTGCCCGTGGTTCATGAACTAGAAATGACAGCAGGAACCCACACCATGAACCACACATAAGATGATTTTTCAACAAATTCAGATTTTAAAAAGAAACTATCTATTATCGTGCCTCAGTTTCTTACAAATGATGGAACATTAGTCAACCACTTCATGAGACAAATGTGATACCAGTCAAACTAATCAATGGAAGCCGGTGGTTTCGCAGTGGAAACGTCGATTTCGTTTGCCGGAAGTGTTACGAATAAGTGAGGAAAAAGAGCACCTTTCTACTGAAAAAAGTTGTAAAATTGCAAACATTGATGAAGAGTAACTAAGTCTTCCAGACCAGTTTACTTCAAATATTTTCGCCACAAAAGGCGGAAACTGAAAAGAGAAAACCAACATCAAAGTAAACCAGTGAAAATGACTGCTTGAGAAATGAGTGAAGGGCGTAGCACTAGCCTTTCAGGGTTTAAATAACATCTTTTTAAAACAGTATTGTACACTATGAACACTGAACATACTTTTAAACAGATAGTTCACATATTCAGGAGAGTGGAGTCTTCACAGTTCATCCGGTCATCATGGTTTAGGTTTTCTGTGGTTTCCGAAAATTACTTGACGGAAATGCCGGAATTGTTCCAACTGTGAAGACACGGCCGTCCACCTGTCCCGTCCTTGTCAAACTAGACCTGAAATTAGGTAAATGGCGGTACTACGTATTATGTGATTTCATTTGTTCTTAAATTGTAATCCAAGGCATGTCCAATATCCTTGTAAAAGTGATCCACAGATAAATAAAACTACGACTACTATTATTACTAGTAACATGTTTTGAACCCAATAAAGAAATTACGGCATCCGTAGGGGGATATCTATCACATCTTCCATGGTAGAACTTCATGGGAAAATATATTTCTGTTCAGCAGGCTTCCTACAGGGAGAATACGAAGTAGAAGAATGTTTTTGACACTGCACATACACTTGTATACTCAATGATGATGGTGATGATGATGATGACGATGATGATAATGATGATGATGGCGTATGGTTTTTGGGGCGTTCAACTGCGCAGTCATCAGTGCCTGTACAAAGTCCCAGGGTATACAGAGAGAAATTTTTTGTACACAGTCCTATCAAGCCACTGTTACGAATGATGATGATTATGGAATGATGAGGACAACACAAACATGCAGCCCCTGGGCAGAGAAAATCCCCATCCCAGTCGGGAATCGAACCCGGGACACCTTGAACCAGAGGCAGAAACGCTAGCCACTAGACAACGAGCTGCGGACCTGTATCTCTAAGACTGACATATTTTCAGATTGTCCTTGCTAGGATCTGCAACGTAACAACTAGATGAATATTATGAAATCGGTGATTTTCTGTCGAAAGATATAGAATTTCAAATTTTAGTATGACTGTCACAAAATTCCTTTATTAATTTCTTATGCCTAGTGTTCACATATTCAGGAGAGTGGAGTCTTCACAGTTCATCCGGTCATCATGGTCTAGGTTTTCTGTGGTTTCCGAAAATTACTTGACGGAAATGCCGGAATTGTTCCAACTGTGAAGACACGGCCGTCCACCTGTCCCGTCCTTGTCAAACTAGACCTGAAATTAGGTAAATGGCGGTACTACGTATTATGTGATTTCATTTGTTCTTAAATTGTAATCCAAGGCATGTCCAATATCCTTGTAAAAGTGATCCACTCATGCAGAACTTTCTAAAAGACATTACACTGGCCGTTGACCGTAGAAAGTTCTTATTTTCACGACTGCAATTTAAGCTTTAAGATGATTTTCAAGTGATGCACTGCGGACGACTGTGCTTCAGTACCTGTCACACATTAAAATCCTTCGATGGATGCACATATCATCATCGCGTTTGAGTCTTATAGCTGTAACAATACAGCAGTAACAATGGAATGTGAGGCAGCGTACGTCGTCCGATTGTTATGGATTACAGTGTACATGAATAGTGATTCATTGGGATTCGTGTTAGCGGTGTTAATGTTTGTCATATTTTAAGTACTTTATATTATTTATTCACGCAGACTCGCGCTCGTTTATTGCTGTATTCTTACATTCTTACGTCTCAAATACGACAACGATATGCGTAAATGTCAGAAAATTTTCGTGTTCCTGCACATCGGTTTGCACTACACTATTTGTTAATGGCCTTAAGGCCGTGTTGCAATCATGAAAATAATAACTGTCTACAATCAGTGGCGAATATAAAGTCTTATAAGAAGTATTAGCAACATACACAATTAATTTCTTTTCTACTGCGATTTCTTCTGCATGGTACTCCTAAAATTGGAATAAACTTTATTTTCTTAGTTACAAACAATTTCATTTCCTTACGGAAGGAATGACATAAATATTGCCTGAGTAACGACTATTATAGTGAGACCGGTACTCGAACCCGAGAAGGCACCTTAGCCACCAAGCTACCTGGCACGTACGAAAACCTGAATGAAAGTTTGTCGGTGACATTTCCGCTTTTGATACAGTCCTCAGAAGGAAAAGTTTTACCTTTCTGTATACAAAAAGGTTTAGCGGACACAGCTGGAAGTTTAAATTCTGTCTGGTACTTGTGAACTGGGACCCTGTTGGTAGAAACATTTAATTCCCAAGAAGTGAGGAGCATCCAGAGAGTTGAATGCTTCGGGAGATGTGCAACGGAAAGTGAATTGCCAGGGCGTGCTGGCCCCGAGTTTCGCTGTCTGCTTTGCGCCTGTCCTTAAACAGCCAGTTCGGAAGACTGATGTGTTACACAAACTTAGGTTGCTAGTGTGGGCACTAGTACCTATTTGTGTCAATGAATCTGTGCTGCTGCATTTATTTCAAAGCCTGACCCCCGACCCCCACCTCTCCCAGAACTTTACATGAGGGTCTGTCGTTGCTGGCACTGTGGAAGTCCCTGCCCCTGAAAAGATCTGATAGTACGCAGCTATAAGTACCGAGGACACCACGGTATTCCGTTGCGGCTCCACATAATTACTGGAGGTCGCCCCATATATGGCGCACATAACAGGAATAACTTTCTGCTTCCGTGACACGACTTCCATCCGCCGACAGTTACATCTGCTACCAAGGAGGACGCTAACACCAAGGACTATTTCCTTCACGCGCCAAATAGTTCCGAGACGAAGATTCTTCAAATGACAGCAAATTTAAGCGGCCGCACAACTTCATTCAGCCGTTTGCCCCAGATCGCCAGTTACAGTGGCAGTTATCAACGAATGACCACCAACTATGAACAAGTATCGCATAGCGGCAGCAATCATTACCGATTATCACAGTACTTATAATTAACTAAGAATGAATCTGTAAACTGTTACTGGATTTAGTCCGGAATGAACAACTTTCTAATTAGTCATCGTTCATTGCGTTGGGTTAGGCCAGTGTTTAGAATTTATATTCGTGCCGCGTTCTAACACTAAAGTTGAATATTTATTGTTTATATTTGTTTAATAGGTTTAATATATTTATTTATTGGGTTCCATAGCTCAGTCGGTGGAAACGGAATCTTTATATGACTCTTGTCTGTTTGTCTGTCCTTCTTAGAAGCCGGCCGGTGTGGCCGTGCAGTTCTAAGCGCATCAGTTTGGAACCGCGTAACCGCTACGGTCGCAGGTTCGAATCCTGCCTCGGGCATGGATGTGTGTGATGTCCTTAGGTTATTTAGGTTTAAGTACTTCTAAGTTCTAGGGGACTGATGACCTCAGATGTTAAGTCCCATGGTGCTCAGGGCCATTTGAACCTTCTTTGAAGATCTATTTCCCTCAGGAACGAAAATAAGTAGCCACATAATATCTCTGTCAAATACCAAGGTCTACTGCCCTTTAAAGTGTAAAAACTTTAATCTCCTATGTCAGATCAAAAGATGTGATTGTTTATGTCACATATTCTGAAACTCTCCAACACACTTATCCAAAGATATGGTTGAACGCCGGCCGCGGTGGCCGAGCGATTCTAGGCGCTTCAGTCCGGAACCGCGTGACTGCTGCGGTCGCAGATTCGAATCCTGCCTCGAGCACGGATGTGTGTGATGTCCTTAGGTAGTTAGGAATCAGTAGTCCTAAATTCTAGGGGACTGATGACCGGAGATGTTAAATCCCATAGTGCTCAGAGCCATATGGATGAACTATCTATCTATACTGAGCCCTCAGAACAGGAGTCCTACTTGTCAAATTCGTTTTTCTTCATTGTATTGCCAATATTACCTTTGTTGTAGTTATACTTTGCTCTGTGACCACATGGTTGCAGTCTGGAACCACGCCACTTCAGTACAGTAAATGAAGTCAGTGATAGTGAGATCGCCTCCTGATACCTCTATATTGGGCTCCGTCACTGTGTGTAAGTGAATTTTAAATTGTGGAAAAGCGAGATAACAGGAGAATCGAAGCGTCTCATTGTTGCAGGTGGATGTGAAACTTCGACCGACTGTTATAGTTGAGGAGGTTGCCTGCACAGTCATGACGAGAAAGTATATGTTGTTGGCGGCCACTGTGGACGAGCGGTTCTAGGCGCTTCAGTCCGGAACAGCGCTACTGCTACGGTCGCAGGTTCGAATCCGGCCTTGGCCATGAATGTGTGTGATGTCCTTGAAAAGCGACAGAGCCTTTCATGTTTATAATTAAAGGAGATAATTGGTTTTCAAATCCGTCATTAGTTTATTGCAATATATGAAGTTTGAGGGAGTTGAATTATCGTGTCATTAAGTGTCGGTAAAGGGCTATGATTCTTCTCTTTGCCAACTTGGTACACTTTGTGCATTAAAGTAATTCTTCTGATGCGTTCCTAGCTGGGAAGCCCGGCGACCAGGTGGACACAGGTAGTGCCCACGGGCGAGCGGCAGTCGCGCGCCTATGTCGGCACACTTTACAGAGGGCAGGCCCCCAGAGGAGTAGCGACAGGCGAGGATGCTGCATACATCAACACGCTGCCAAGGGAAGCCGTGGACATTCGCACGTGTACCTGAGGCAGCGTAAACTATAAACGTAGAGTGAAAAAGTGAAAAACAGCTTTGCCACGATTCTAGGTAACACGGACAGAGCGGCGAGTTGAATAGCATCAGCACGATTTGGTTGTCCGAGAATCTTAAGTGACCCGGGGAATTTTGGCCGTTTCCGCGCGCAGAACACCTGGGAACGTAGCGGCAATACTCAGAGGGAGAAGTCTTGGTTTATTTGTATACTCTGTCTCAACAGAGTATGGCTCTCTTTTCCTCGCGGAATGGGACGACAAAGAGGGAGGAAATTCTGAAAGGGATTTGTCATTGGCAAGAATCTAACGTTGGCTTTGAAAAATAGTACGAGCTACGTAATTTGCGGAAGGGCGGAGACAAGACGCTGCAGGGGAGAGGCTCTCTCTCTCCAGGTGCGAGGAGCGCACTAGTATTAGGATTCCGAATATTGCTTCTGCGGAGGTAGGAGTTTACTCTTGACTGCTTCCGGTAAGTCGCAAGGATTCACTTATCGCTTGTCAAGAGACAATGCACTTTGCATTCGCCGCAAGCAGCGTAGGGAGCGAAGTTTGTTAGATCCAAATACATCTACATCTACATCTACATCTACATCTACATCTACATCTATACTCCGCAAGCCACCCAATGGTGTGTGACGGAGGGCATTTTACGTCCCACTGTCATTACCTCCCTTTCCTGTTCCAGTCGCGTATGGTTCGCGGGAAGAACGACTGTCTGAAAGCCTCCGTGAGCGCTCTAATCTCTCTAATTTTACATTCGTGATCTCCTCGGGAGGTATAAGTAGGGGGAAGCAATATATTCGATACCTCATCCAGAAACGCACCCTCTCGAAACCTGGTGAGCAAGCTACACCGCGATGCAGAGCGCCTCTCTTGTAGAGTCTGCCACTTGAATTTGTTAAACATCTCCGTAACGCTATCACGGTTACCAAATAACCCTGTGACGAAACGCGCCGCTCTTCTTTGGATCTTCTCTATCTCCTCCGTCAACCCGATCTGGTACGGATCCCACACTGATGCGCAATACTCAAGTATAGGTCGAACGAGTGTTTAGTAAGCCACCTCCTTTGTTGATGGACTACATTTTCTAAGGACTCTCCCAATGAATCTCAACCTGGTACCCGCCCTACCAACAATTAATTTTATATGATCATTCCACTTCAAATCGTTCCGCACGCATACTCCCAGATATTTTACAGAAGTAACTGCTACCAGTGTTTGTTCTGCTATCATATAATCATACAATAAAGGATCCTTCTTTCTATGTATTCGCAATACATTACATTTGTTTATGTTAAGGGTCAGTTGCCACTCCCTGCACCAAGTGCCTATCCGCTGCAGATCTTCCTGCATTTCGCTACAATTTTCTAATGCTGCAACTTCTCTGTATATTACAGCATCATCCGCGAAAAGCCGCATGAAAATTCCGACACTATCTACTAGGTCATTTATATATATTGTGAAAAGCAATGGTCCCATAACACTCCTCTGTGGCACGCCAGAGGTTACTTTAACTTTTGTAGACGTCTCTCCATTGATAACAACATGCTGTGTTCTGTTTGCTAAAAACTCTTCAATCTAACCACACAGCTGGCCTGATATTCCGTAGGCTCTTACTTTGTTTATCAGGCGACAGTGCGGAACTGTATCGAACGCCTTCCGGAAGTCAAGGAAAATAGCATCTACCCGGGAGCCTGTATCTAATATTTTCTGGGTCTCATGAACAAATACAGCGAGTTGGGTCTCACACGATCGCTGTTTCCGGAATCCATGTTGATTCCTACATAGTAGGTTCTGGGTTTCCAAAAACGACATGATACTCGAGCAAAAAACATGTTCTAAAATTCTACAACAGATCGACGTCAGAGATATAGGTCTATAGTTTTGCGCATCTGCTCGACGACCCTTCTTGAAGACTGGGACTACCTGTGCTCTTTTCCAATCATTTGGAACCTTCCGTTCCTCTAGAGACTTGCAGTACACGGCTGTTAGATGGGGGGCAAGTTCTTTCGCGTACTCTGTGTAGAATCGAATTGGTATCTCGTCAGGCCAGCCTCACTCACCGTGCGCGTAATCAAGAGCTTAACTCAGGATCACATTTTGATATACTAAATGTCCGATGACAGTAGTACCGTTAGAACTGCTTTGAGCTTTGTTTAATGCAGTTTCACGTAGGTTTGCACTTGCATATGGACGCATACCGTCGTCCAATAATGATAACTTCCAGCAGCGGGTTTCGCTCACTATTTTTAGCGTAGGGCATGTTAGACACTATCAACTACGTCTTCGGCAGAGTCTTGATGCAGCCGCACGCAATCAGCCGACTCCACCGCCACGCCGACCACGCTATGAATATGGTAATACAGAAAACATCCGCTCTCCTAGCTGCGCATTCTTCTTTCGCTTTCTTCAATTTCTGGGCAATGTGTTAGATGCTCATACAGACGCAAGGCACATTATTCACCGTTTGCCTGTTAAGAAAGTCATATTCAGCTGTTTTTTTTTTATTCCTTCCTCATTTATTACACCAGGTCAACCCGTCTCGTGTAATTTATTTATATGTTAAATTAGAATGAAGTCATACAATGCTCATGTTAAAATGCCAATACCAGAGCAGGCACCTTATGTAATTAACTTGTTGGGAGCTCTTGGTGCCAATTCAATTCCATTTGTTGGTTTTTTTAATACTTTCTACAGTATCTGGCTGCTCAATTTCTTATCATTATTTCAATAATTTGTGAGTGACTGTTAAATGAATTTGACAAAATTTCAATAATTATTGCATGTGCAGTTTAATACAGTTTCACTGAATAAAACACTTATATGTTGAACAGCACTCCTTGCATTTCATTTATAGAATCTAAATAAAAATTCACATCTCTTTCTCCCTCCCACACGAAGTATCTTGCGTCCTTAGGTTAGTTGGGTTTAAGTTGTTCTAAGTCTACGGGCCCGATGACCTCAGATGTTAAGCCCCATAGTGCTTAGGGCCATTTGAACCGTATTTCGAGCGAATCAACCAAGCAATTCTAAACTGGCGTGATAAACACATTGATTCTATGACTCTAGAGTACAGATATCAGAAGGAGAAAATGTGTTTCCTATTACAGCAACGTCCCATAACACCAAAAGAATATGCAGGCTACGTTTCTCTTAGGTAACTGATAATTCTGTAGATGTAAACACTGACGAACATCAGTAAGAAGGCAATAGCGCGTGTACTGAGACATCAGAGAATAACTTCCATTACACAAGAGGGAACTAGAGAGTAAAAACTGTGGCACAGGACAGAAATTGTAATACACAGAGTGTCCCACACGTTTCGTGTGAAATTGAAACAAGTTATAGTGGGCTCAGACCCGACTACATTAAAACAGGGAACGAATGATGGAAAATGTAAATTTATTTGGTTACTGACATACACAGCCTACAGAGCATAACAGGAACGTAGTTCACAGTAATTGTTCAAACCGACGACTGCCAGTCTGGAATGCATGTATTGCAACGACGCATGTAGTTCTCCGGCACTCTCGCAAAGATCATGGGTATCTGTTGCGTACTGGGTAATACAGTGAGTGATAAACGGTGTACACACCTGAACACCAAACAGACAAGCTGTGCACGACTCACCTCTTAGTACGTGTTTCATGTGATGTTTCGTGTGACGACAGTATGCATCGAGCCGTGGCATTCAAATGGTTCAAATGACTCTGAGCACTATGGGACTTAACAACGGAGGTCATCAGTCCCCTAGAACTTAGAACTACTTAAACCTAACTAACCTAAGGACATCACATAGATCCATGCCCGAGGCAGGATTCGAACCTGCCACCGCAGCGGTCACGCGGTTCCAGACTGAAGCGCCTAGAACCGCTCGGTCACATCGGCGGGCCGAACCAGCGCCTTAACCTGCGCTGCGAGCAAACTTGTGTTACTGGTGTCAGTTATCCATTACACCATACAGCTCGAGATGTGACCATGGTGAGCTGTACGGTGGATGACGTGTATTAAAAGACAGAACGTTACTCGTCACTAGAGTTGGCAGACACGCGTTTATTGTGCTGTGCGGCAGATGCAGTGTCGGTAAACCAACACGACTGCGCACAGAAGCCTTTCCCCATGGGCGTCTTCCCAAACAGAAGAAGTTTATCTCCATGGACACCAACTTCGGAGAGGCGGAACCGAAGCAGGGTAAGGTTCGCAGCTCTTGGTCGTGCGGTAGCGTTCTCGCTTCCCGCGCCCGGGTTCCCGGGTTCGATTCCCGGCGGGGTCAGGGATTTTCTCTGCCTCGTGATGACTGGGTGTTGTGTGATGTCCTTAGGTTAGTTAGGTTTAAGTAGTTCTAAGTTCTAGGGGACTGATGACCATAGATTTTAAGTCCCATTTGAACAATTTTTTGGGGTAAGGTTCCTGTAAAGGATATTTCCGTATACCATACGGCAAGGAAATGATGCTGCGACCAGCGGACTTCTGTTAATAGATTTTTCGCCGCAGTGCTGTAGTGCCGAAATTCGCACAGTTTTTAATGTTCACGTACGAGGCCTATTCACCGTGATGGTGTTATCAATAACTGCAACAGTCTTGCCTGGAGCTAGGACGGTCCCCGTGCCACCCATATCAGTGGCCACCAGCAACAATTCTCTATCAACATATGAGAGGGCATTGTCGAAGATCACCTTACAGAATCTTAATTGCTTCCTACCCATTTGACTGGTCCGCGTAAGAGATGTGCTGCTACAGTTCCTTGAAACTGTACCCCTTGTCCGTGAAAGGATGTGATTTCAGCGTGTTGGTGCACCAGCCCACTTCGATGTTAACACCCGCGACCACCTGAACAACACTTCCATTATCGTAAGGGAAGGTCCCTTCCCACGACCGGCGTCATCGCCGGATATCACTCGTTTCAACCTTTTCCTCTGGGGTTACTTCAAGACTCTGGTGTATGAAACCTTGTAGAAACGGATGAAGACCTGCCTGCTGGTGCAACAGACATTGAGAGAGCGCGGTAGAACTTCATGAGCCGTTGCCATCCTTACAATGTGCCCGCAGTTAGTGGTCTAGTGGCTAGCGTTGCTGCATCTGGAGCACAGGCCCGGGTTCAAATCCTGGCCGGGTTACTGATTCTCTCAGCTCGGAGACTGGGTGTTTGTGTTGTCCTCATCATTTCATCATCATCGTCATCGTTTGTGACAGTGGCTAGACTGTTCTGTGTAAAAAAGTTGGATTCTGTAAAAATTGAGACTGTACGAGCGCTAATGACCGCACAGTAGAGCGCCCCGCAAACCAAACATACATTTCGTCTGTTGGTCGTCTCCTTGTACAACTACCAAGAGCTAAATTGTTGATACGCAACATTTGCTATGCATGTCCAGGAAACAATAAACATGCTTTACCGACAATAAGCTCCCAGTCTTAATGTAATCGGTTTCTGACCTTTTATAACCCATTCCAATTTGATCCAAAATAAATTTCCTTTAATTTACGTCAATGGTCACAAATTTTTTTTTTTCACAGATTACCGGTTTCGGTCTATAATGACCATCTTCATATCTGTGTGTTATAAAAACAGTGTCCTAATATACTGCAGACATAGTGGCATCGTCAAACGTTAAATGCATTTAACATTTTACGATTTAAATGCTTTTAACATATGACGATGCCACTATGTCTGCAGTATATTAGGACACTGTTTTTATAACGCACAGATCTGAAGATGGTCATTATAGAGCGAAACCGGTAATCTGTGAAAAATGGTTCAAATCGCTCTGAGCACTATGTAACTTAGCTACTGAGGTCATCAGTCCCTAGAACTTAGAACTACTTAAACCTAACTAACCTAAGGACATCACACACATCCATGCCCGAGGCAGGATTCGAACTTGCGACCGTGACGGTCGCTCGATTCCAGACTGTAGCGTCTAGAACCGCTCGGCCAACCCGGCCGGTGATGTTTCTGACCATAAACGTAAATTAAAAAAATTTATTTTATACAAGGGTTTCTGTTTTATTCTCGACAATGTCGCTTCTTGTTGATCCAAAATGTTTGAGACACTGTATGCAACAAGAACAGAGGATCCTGGTAGTGCGGAAGATGAATTGTTGACACATGAGAGTAATTCGTGGCGGGACACCAAAAACAATTCGTAAAATTTATGACCCAGAGAAAAAAGTAGGAAAGGAAGAGGGATACCGCACTGAGATACCAAGACTTTTATACAACAAGCAGTCGATACGTAGAGATGAAGGGAACTGCGCGCCGAGTATTAGTGCAAAAGACCTGCATCGGACCAGTCATGCAGCCTAGTACTACTACGATGGTACTTTCTTCACCTGCAGCATTGCTTCTTCGGCAGTATATCTGTAGCCACTGTGCGACGGATCAGCTCCTACATCAGCACAGGCGTTAAGATAAAGGGCAAGTCGGCGCCCTACGCCGTAGATCCCGAGGGCTGCCGATCCGGCAAGGGTGGGCGTGGCGCAAGTGAATCGCCGCCGTCGCCCACCCACGGCCAAGCAGGCCGGCCCGCCTGCCGAGGGCCCCGGCAGCCATCCAGACGGCACGTCTGCTCTCATAAATCTGAGTTTCCCGCGCGTTACGACCGCGCCGCTATAAATTCGTGTACGCGCGTTTCAGCGCGCGCCGCGCCGTATTTCTCGCCGGGCGAGGCCCCTAAAATCCTCACTAGCCCGCCGCGCACCAGCCTCGGCTCTGCTCGGCGAAAGCGTTTCCGAAGGGAGCGAGAAATTGCTGTTTCAGATCCCGCCCGAGAAACGGGAACGTTGTACGCCTCTGAACGAAATCTGTTTGGGTGGCTCTGTGGGCCTTATAAAATCCGCGAATCCTGACTACCGCTAGCGCAGTAAATAGTTTGATTTTGCTTCTCTGACTCAGATTTTGGAGGTCACGGCTGCAATCTCAGATTATTAAGGCCCGGTTGCTGTAATTAGATGCTCTGTAGTATTTATTATAAAAAAGCGCTGCTGAAAGTAGCAGATGGTTAACCACCGTTGGATTCGATCTGTACATACATTAGAGTCCTTTATTCCACTCCCCCACCTTTGTGAGGCGTTATTTTGTCTTGAAATGAACATTTATAAAATGTCCTGGGGATCTGTAACAAAGACTCTAACTGGGAAATGTAACTTTACATATCCACCCTTGCACAATTTACTTGTATGTTGTTTGTTAACCGGGGACCTAGAATCGATGGAGAGGCTCCATCCACGCCGCAGCCGCAGTAGTCCACTTCACCCCTCGGCCGCCCCACACCGAACCCAGGGTTATTGTGCGGTTCGGCCCCCGGTGGACCCCTCAGGGAACGTCTCACACCAGACGAGAGTAACCCGTATGTTTGCGTGGTAGAGTAATGGTGGTGTACGCGTACGTGGAGAACTTGTTTGCGCAGCAATCGCCGACGTAGTATAACTGAGGCGGAATAAGGGAAACCAGCCCGCATTCGCCGAGGCAAATGGACACAAATCCACCGGGCGGATTCGTACCGGGGACCAGGCGCTCCTTCCCGCCCGGAAAGCCGTGCGTTAGACCGCCCTGCCAACCGGGCGGGCACCATTTACTTACTCCACTATATCTATCCTGCTTCACAACCTATACAGAACTTCGATTTCTCCTAGCACTGATAGCCCCGCAAGGTAAATTGGAGAAGCATTTTGAAGTCCGAAAAGAACGATGTGCGTACTGGCTTAAATAAAACGTCACGGGCACGTCGTGCATCGATAGCAGCATAACCCGTAAAAAGCAAGGTTTTCTGATTACGTCTCGTAGAGCGCGTTTATATGGCAGCAACAGAGAGACAGAAGTATTCTTAATACACAGTTCTCATCAGACCACAAGCACTATATTTCGGCTCATCTCCAGATAATTTCGTTAATATTTATCAGATTAGTAGAATACAATGCATTAAAACTTTAAAACTTCTCAGTTTAGAGCTAACCGGATTCTTAGTGAAAGACGTTCTGTTATTACATATTTCGAACTGCCGAGATAAATTTATGTTACTAGTACGGTTTTCTCAGCCAATGTTCGATAAATCAAACACACACACACACACACACAAAAGCAAAAAGGAACGTAAAAGACGTATTTTTGCGTGTTGTGATGGTAGCTACCGCGACAGCAGTGTGCATGAATACGAAATTACATTAATCATAACCAAACGCATCCAACTCACGCACCCAGCCCTAAAAATTAAATAAAAAAAAATATGGTTGGCGCGCCACCGGTGGGTTAGATTTATTTTACACAGCAATAAATGTATATATCTTTTGTCAGAACAACAATAATTTTAAACAGTTCATTCACTAGTGACACAATCGTTAACAAAAAAGAATGTCTGACGATCACCTACACGGCACGCAAACAAACACACTGCAGATTACAGCCGTTACTCATCATTATTCATTAATACCATGATTACTGGTATCCTCCGATGAGTTTACACCAAAAACAGATTAATTTTCTCTGTCCACGTCATCTCAGTGCCATTCCAGAGTACATCGTCTTCACTGTCGTCCAGAGCACTTCATATACCGGGTGATCAAAAAGTCAGTATAAATTTGAAAACTGAAGAAATCACGGAATAATGTGGATAAAGAGGTACAAATAGACACACATGCTAGGAATGACATGGGATTTTATTAGAAACAAAAAAATACAAATCTTCACAAAATGTCCGACAGATGGCGCTTCATTTGATCAGAATAGCAATAATTAGCATAACAAAGTAAGACCAAACAAAGAGGATGTTCTTTACAGGAAATGCACAATATGTCCACCATCATTCCTCAACAATAGCTGTAGTTGAGGAATAATGCTGTGAACAGCACTGTAAAGCATGTCCGGTGTTATGGGTGAGGCACTGGCGTCGGATGTTGTTTTTCAGCATCCCAAGAGATGTCGGTCGATCACGATACACTTGCAACTTCAGGTAACCCCAAAGCCAATAATCGCACGGACTGAGATCTGGGGACCTAGGAGGCCAAGCATGACGAAAGTGGCGGCTGAACACACGATCATCACCAAACGACGCGCGCAAGAGATTTTTGAAGCGTCTAGTAATACTTTGTATCTTTTTTTTGTTTCTAATAAAACCCCATGACATTCCAAGCATGTGTGTCAATTTTTACCTCTCTATCTTCGTTATTTCGTGGTATATTAAGTTTTCAAATTTATACTGACTTTTTGATCACATTGTACAGAATTTCTTGCATGGTTTTACGGACATACTTTTATAGGCAGCCGAAACGCAGTCTGCAGTAATGTGCTTTTTCTATGTGAGTCATTCCACGGTTTGGATTGCAAAACCATTTTTCATACTGTTCCTGAACGTAAATTTTGTAACGGGTTGTAACACAACATGCTCACTGGCTAGACTGTGGATCTTACCTTTTACGTCGTCAGTGAGACGACCACGAAATGAATCAATGCAAAGCATTGATAGCTGTTTGTAAAGCCTAGCAGAACGGAGGTCCCATTTTTTTCAAAGCCAGTCAAGTATTAAAATTTTGGTCATCAATCCTTCTCTTAATTTCAAGCAGTGGTCTCATCGGGCAATAGATTTTCATTTTAAGGATTGCATCCATTCTTGAGCCAAATTCAAATCGGAAGGTACGAGATTCGGGCATTAGGGTGGGTGAGAGAACAGTCCAATGAAGTTTAGAAAGCTCCTCTCGGGTGCTGAGACTTGTCTGAGGTATTGAGTTGCCATGGAGAATCAGAAGTTCGCTTATAATTTTGTGGTGATTCTTGAATTTCCTGAGGGGAGCACAATATACTTCAGACCACCATGATGGAAGATATCAAACGAAATAGTCCCTCCAGAGTCCCAGAAGTCCGTCGCCATTACTGCATTGGATGAGGGCGGGGCTTTGAGCCTTTTCTTCGGAGGAGAAGTGGTGTGGCGTCTCTCCATGAATTGAAGTTTTTCTCCCATTCGAACTGATGAACCCACGAGTCGTTCCCTGCAACGATGTTAGACAGAAAATAATCACGATTATCCTCGAAATAACCAAGCAGTTTTGCTCAAATGGTCCTTCACTGCAACTTTTTTTCCTTAGTCTTTTGTTGGGAACCGAGGAACCCAGCGGGAACACACAATTAAGCACGCGAACTGGTGGACGAGTGTGTAAACACTACCCTCAGAGACGTCAGGTTGAGCAGCGAGGTCTTGTTACCACCTCTCTCAAACGATGCAGGAGTTACGGCCGGCCGCATGCAGGAGATCGGACTGGTTAGCGGGAACTTCTTAAGATGATGACACATGCCTGGCCTAACTATTCATTGTGCTTTTGTTCATTGAAACGTCTCCATAGACATTCTGCAAGAACCTATGAGTTTCGCGATGCTCTCGTTTGACGCCAAAAATCTCTACGGCAGCTCTCTGCATGGAACGCACTTCCGTTACAGATGTCATGTTGGAGGCTAAGTGTAGGGCTGCCACCTATCGGAATTTAGTGGAACTATAGAGGCTGAAGCGGGAATACTCCACAATGTCCCACAGCAAAATTCCGAATTTTTTCAAACTAAACTGGCCGACCAGAATTTATTGCATTTATTGAACGCCCCTCTCTTATAAAATTAAACTGAAGCGCCAAACAAGCTGATATAGACAGGTGTATTCAAGTACAGAGAAATGTAAACAGGCAGACTACCTCGCTACGGTTGGAAACGCCTATATAAGGCATGTGTCTGGCGCAGTTGTTAAATCGGATGCTGAGGCTACAATGGTAAAATTTCAAGATTTAAATGAGTTTGAACGTGGTACTATGGTCAGTGCGTTTGCAATGGGATACAGTATCTCCGAGGTAGCGATGAAGTGGGGATTTTCCATTATGGCCCGTTCGCCAGTGAACCTTGAATATCACGAATCCGGTAAAACATCAAATCTCCGACTTCGGAGCGGCCGAAAAAAGATCCTACAACAAAGGGGCCAACGACGAATGAAGAGAAACGCTCAACGCGACAGAAGTGCAACACTTCCGCAAATTGCTGCAGATTTCAATGCTTGGCCGTCATAGTGCTAAACATTCAACGAAACATCATCGATATGGGCTTTCGGTGCCGAAGACCCACTCCTGTACCTTGAGGACTGCAGGACGCAAAGCTGTACGCCTCGCTTGAGCCCGTCAACACCGACATTTGACTGTTGATGACCGGAAACATGTTGCCTGGTCGGACGAATCCCGTTTCAAATTGTATCGAGCGGATGAACGTGTACGGGTACGGAGACAACCTCATGAATGCATGGATTCCGCATGTCAGCAGGGGACTGTTCAAGATGGTGGAGGCTCTGTAATGGTGTGGGATGTGTGCAGTAGGAGTGATATGAGACCAATGATATGTCTAGATACGACTCTGACATGTGACACGTACATAAGCATCCTGTCTGATCACCTGCATCGAATCATGTCCAATTGCATTCCGACGGACTTGGGCAATTCCAGCAGGACAATGTGACACCCCACATATCCAGAATTGCTACAGAGTGGCTCCAGGAACACTCTTCTGAGCTTAAGTACTTCCACTGGCCACCGAACTCTCCAGACATGAACATTATTGAGCATATCCCTTGCAACGTGTTGTTCAGAAGTGGTCTCCACCCCTCTTACTCTTTCGGATTTATGGACAGCCCTGCTGGATCATGATGTCAGTTCCCTCCAACAGTACTTCAGACATTAGTTGAGTCCATGCCACGTCGTGTTGCGGCACTTCTGCGTGTCACTGGGGTCGTACACGATATTACGCTGGTGTACCAATTTCTTTGGCTCTTCAGTGCATAAAGCCATTCTGCACATATCCCTTATTGGTCACGTATATACTGATATGTCTCAGTTATACATTACATTTAAGCTATTGTAGGTTTCCTTATATATATAGTTTATGTCTCTCTTCCCCCTATCTTCATGATACATTTTGTGGAAGTTTTTCCTCAGTGATTATTGTGTAACATTACTTCCACTACGCAAACGCATTAAATATCTCTAGACATAAATGTCGCCGGTCGGAGTGGCCGTGCGGTTCTAAGCGCTACAGTCTGGAACCAAGCGACCACCACGGTCGCAGTGTCGAATCCTGCCTGGGCATGGATGTGTTTGATGTCCGTAGGTTAGTTAGGTGTAATTAGTTCTACGTTCTAGGCGACTGATGACCTCAGAAGTTAAGCCGCATAGTGCTCAGAGCCATTTGAACCATTTTGAACATAAATGTCAGAATCCTTTGCTTGTATACTACTATATTTTCTTTTTACATCTAAATCAAATTACAGGCTAGCGATAAAACTTAATTCCTACGGCTGAACTTGGCTCACGAATATATTGCTTCTGTTCTTCTTTTTTTCATTCTGCCAAGGTGAAGTGAAGTAATGTTATTTATATTATAATTTGTAAACACAACGTGATCCGACCGTATGACACCGCATGTGAAGAAGAACTGCAGAGTACATTAGACGGCATGAAAAGTTTAATGAGTATAGAACATAGACTGAGAGTAAAACCGGAGAAAGGCCAAGTTACTGAGACAGAGCAGAAACGAAAATAGCCAGAAACATATAAAAATTGGTGATCGCGAAGTAGATTGGGTTAAGGAAGCCTACTGATATCAAACATAGGCCTTAATTTGAGGAAGAAACTTCCGAGAATGTACGTTTCGAAAACAACATTATGTGACAGTGAATTATGAACAGTGGGAAAACTGGAACGAAAAACTTTCGAGGCGTTTGAGATGTGTTAGTGTAGAAGAATGTTTGAGACTTGGATGGACTGAAAACATGAAGAACAAGGAGTTTCCCAACAGAATCAACGAAGGAAGGAAAATATGGAAAAATGTGACAAGAAGAAGTGACGGAATAATATGATATGTGTTACTACGCCTGGGAACAACCTCTATGGCACTAGAAGGAGCAGTACACAATAGAAACTGTAGGGGCAGGCAGAGATATGAATGCATACAACAAATAATTGAAGATGTAGGATACAAATGCTACTCTGAAATGGAGAAGTTAGCGCTGGAGAAGAACTAGTGAAGTCAGTAGTCTGATGGCTAAAAGACAAAAGACGTTTGTCGTGGGCTCAGGAAGAAAAATTAAAGTTTCCGGTCCAGTCAACAAATAGGTCAATAGAGACGAAGCACAATCTTGGGCTGGAGAATTACTCGGCCGTGTCCTTTGAAAGGAACATGCTACTATGAATACAGATACCTCTTTAGTCTTGTAGTTGTTGCTACATTTGCTAAACGTACACCGTGGAATTTGTATCTGGAAGAAGAGATACGTAAAAAGTGGAAAACTGCAGAGTTATTCAATAATTTAAGCTTCCTTAACTCTTACGTAAAACTCTCGGTAGCACGAAGAAAATGATTTTTGGTTTCTGTACTGTGACTATATACTCGACATAAATTCGGGTGATGTCTTGGAAGCTACTGCACAATCTATTAACTGGCTATCAAATTTTAAAACTCGTAGATCTTTGAAAGTGGAATGTTGTGTAAGAGATATTTTAGGTTCAGAGTCACATTAATCTAGTGAACTCGGCAATTCTTCGCTTTCACATGACGTGTCACTGCCAAATACCTTATCTCTCTGAATCTTGGACATAGGAAAACATTTTCCAGAAATTTCTGCACAGTGGAAGGTAAAATTGCCGCGCGGGATTAGCCGAGCGGTCAAAGGCGCTGCAGTAATGGACTGTGGGGCTCGTTTCGGCGGAGGTTCATGTCCTCCATCGGGCATGGGTGTGTGTGTTTGTCCTTCGGATAATTTAGGTTAAGTAGTGTGTAAGCTTAGGGACTGATGACCTTAGCAGTCAAGTCCTGTAAGATTTCACACACATTTGAACATTTTTTTAGATAAATTGGAGAAAATAATTTATTTTACGAAGTACCTAACAGTCCTTCAATACAATTTCCATTCTTGCTGATGACAGCTTCCAATATTCTGCCAACTTCTAAATTGTGGACATGGCAGTCGTTGTTGAGCTGTCTGATCACTCTGTTCTCCTCACTGGAAGCTTCACCGGTTCTATCGAAACGTTTTCCAAGGACTTGCAGATTATAGCTAGTAACATTTCCATTTTATACAGTACACATTTCGTTTAATCTGTTAACCGTTTTTTTTTCTTTCTACACTTTTGATTTGCAATTTGCTTCTTTATCTTTTACATTTATATTTCGGAATATAACCATAAAACAAGTAAATAAACGACTTGACTTCGTTCCTTTTCTTTGCTTTATTTTACAACATACACGAGTAAATTGGGTGAGAAAGTGAAATGAAATGAAAATATTGCAGGTAGTAAGATATCAAGGCTAGACTTTAACGGAATGCTCCTTTTACGCATGGTGTAATTTTTAAGCTGACAAACTAGAATAACTCGAAAAATAAGCTTCACACCAAAAAATGTGTAGAATCGAAAGTTCATTATTTTTGAGGGGGATATCTGCTGGTACCTACATTAGTCCTCCACCCCAGCCCCATGAGAGTGGGGCGGGAGGTTTCTTTAAAATTTCAAATGGGAACCTATATTTTTTATTGCCGGAACCAGATTCTACATAAAAAACTACGTACATTTTGTCTTAAACATTGGTTTTGATTCTTGGTAGTTGGTGCTGTAATTCTAGAAAATCCATGTTCTCATTTTTGCTTCGAAAATGGTTACAGGTAAATAGAAAATACTTATTTACTTCGTAAATTTTAATTCGCTGAAACTAAAACTCTCCCCCTCTCCCATATAGTGGGGTTTGACAGAGAGAACTTAGAGTTTTACAAATGTTGACCGAAATATTAATTTTTTCAGCAGATTTGGCTAGGGTCAACATTTGTAAAACTATAATTCCTCTCCAGAATGAGATTTTCACTTTGCAGCGGAGTGTGCGCTGATATGAAACTTCCTGGCAGATTAAAACAGTGTGCCCGACCGAGACTCGAACTCGGGACCCTTGCCAGGAAGTTTCATATCAGCGCACACTCCGCTGCAGAGTGAAAATCTCATTCTGGAAACATCCCCCAGGCTGTGGCTAAGCCATGTCTCCGCAATATCCTTTCTTTCAGGAGTGCTAGTTCTGCAAGGTTCGCAGGAGAGGTTCTGTAAAGTTTGGAAGGTAGGAGACGAGATACTGGCAGAAGTAAAGCTGTGAGGACCGCGCGTGAGTCGTGCTTCGGTAGCTCAGATGGTAGAGCACTTGCCCGCGAAAGGCAAGGGTCCCGAGTTCGAGTCTCGGTCGGGCACACAGTTTTAATCTGCCAGGAAGTTTTATAATTCCTCTCTCTGAAGCCTCACCCTATTGGGATAGAGGGAGAGTTTTAGTTTTAGCGAATCAAACTTTACGAAGTAAATAAGTATATTTTATTTATCCGTAACCATTTTCTACGCAAAAATGAGAACATGAATTTTCTTGAATTACGGTTCCAACTACCAAGAATCAAAACAAATGTTTAAGACAAAATGTACGTAGTTTTTTTTATGTGGAAACTGATTCCGGCAATAAAAAATGGAGGTTCCCATTTGAAATCTTTAAGTTGCCTCCCGCCTTACCCCAAAGGGGCTGGGGTGACGGCGTAATTTCAGCACCAGCCAATGTCCGCCCCTCGAAAATATTCAACATTGGATTCTACACATTTTTTGGTGTGTAGCTTATTTTTCGAGTTATTCTGCTTTGTCAACTTAAAATTTACACCCTGTATAATAAGTGCAGGTGACTGATAAAAATATTAGCTTCGCGTGATCAATCTCTTGTTAAGAGCATCCTGTTCCTGACACGCGTGGCGATATCGAATGGATTATCTCCTAACCTGATGCCTCCCGCATGCATTCCAATGCTCGCTGTAATGTGAGAACAGGCAACGCAGTAGTTTCCGCGAGACGCCGCCTCAGGAAACAAAGGCGGCGTGTGTCTGCCACTGTGCCGGGATTACCGCGAGGTGATACCGTTGTGCGGCGCTCGTAAAGGGAGCTTTGGCCAGCGTACGGCGCGCAACCTGAGACCGCAGCTGTGTCTGAGACGTCTCCAGCGCGCCACTTCGCCACCTGCGCAAATTCCACACACAAAGCGCCGGCGCAACTCCAGGGTTTCCTCTGCCCTTAATGGCTGTAGTCCTCTCTTTCTCTCCGGTTTCGCCTTTAAAGTAAGGAAATATCTTGGCCCGTGGGAGGAAGTATGTTGAATTAGAAGTTTGTACTATTGCTGGAGGTGTAGAAATGTTAAATGACAAATAATGTAGTCTACTTCGTTTCTGAAAATTAAGTATAGCGAGCGTATCATTATTAACAGTGAAAACTGACATGGTGAAAGTGGACGATTCTCGGAGTAAAATCAAAGCTGTTAACAGGGCCTACGATCGACCCTTTTGCGAAATACAGTAGTGACGCACATGGCAGAGGATACAAACGTAGAATCAGCAGTTCTCGTGGGTTAGGGGTAGCTTCCTTGATTCATAATCAAAATCTCTTCGGTCGCGGGCTCGAAACCTCCCCTCACCACTACCGCCGCTTTAGTTTTAATTAAGAAACAGCGTTGGGGGCCAGAGACTTCCTTCACAAGAAGTCACACTCAACGAAAGGATAGCTTTCTACGAGTCTGTGCGTGGACTGTCAGAAGCTAGAACGTGAAGCTAGAAAATCTGAAAATGCAAATACAATGGCTCAATCTAGATACAGCAGTGGTCAGTGTAATGAAATGGGAAGATGATAAGGAGTTCTGGTCTTATGAGTGCAGGATAATATCAACTATAGCAGAAAATGGTATAACGGGCGTAGGATTCGTTATGAATAGGAAGGCAGGGCAGAGAGTGTGTTAGTGTGAATAGTTCAGTGATAGAGTTGTTATTATCAGCAAACCCACTCCCTTTGTCACCAACTAACGTTGTAGTGATTGGATATAACTTTTCTGCGATTTGTGAAGTCCACAGTCGTGTATTTAAATAATTTGCCAATTTTTTAACCTTATAAATCTTACTAAAATCTGAATGTATATTTATGCAGATATTGTCATATTGTACAGAAAACTAAATCATCTGCAACAGAGTGAGAATACCGTTAACATTGTCTGCCAGGACATGAACAACGACGTCCCTAAAACACTTCCCTACACGCCTCCGTTCGAACCTTAACCTCTTCAACTTCTCCAATCTTATCTTCATGATGCTTACGCGAAATATACGTTGACGGTAGCAGAATCATTCTGCAGTCAGTCTCAAATACCAGTTCTCTAAATTTTCGCTATAGCGCTCCTCGAAATGAACGATGCCTTCCCCCTGTGATTCCCATTTGAGTTACGGAAGCATCTCCGTAATATCTCGCTTCTCACTTGCTTCGATGTCTATCCTTAATTCGACCTAGTACTTTCGTCGAGCATGCGAACAGCAGTCAACAATGTGCTGTACTAGTGTCCCATATGCAGTCTCCTACACAGATAAACCACGCTTTCCTACAATTTTCCCAGTGTTTATGCCCACCGTCAGTACTCATCGACTGCTGAAAAAACCATGCATGCAGCTTCAATTTATAATTTAGTTTCTCACCTAGAACAACAAATACACCACTTCTGTTTACAATTTGCCTATTTCTCCGCTTAAATTTTGCCCAAAAATCCTTATGCTGTCTATTTACAGTCATAGCTACCTCATTGTACCAAGTATTAACTACTCCTTAGGAATGCTTCAGTCTGTGTTGCGAATGTACAGTTGATGACTAGGACATAAAACGTTTCATCCAACTGTCAAAACTGGATGGAGAGTTACCTAAGCAAAAATATATCTTTTGTGTAGTCGACACACAGTCATACACGTAAGTTGCAGCGTCTGATTTTGCAGCGTATGATGTGACTCCTGACCGATTTTGGTGGATGCTGCAGGTCTGAACCATACGGCACTACTCTACGAAGCTTAGCTCCAAACTTCCTCACTGTGTCCATGTAAAACAGTGTTCCACTAGCGAATTTATTCCTGTGAGAGAGTCATTAAGTAGCAGACCACTATTAAACTCAAAAATAGTGCATTTTTCATCCACGTTATAGAGGAAGTAGTCGTAGACTGAGATGAATTTTCAGAGAAAGATCCTGTAGTATTACTATATGTGACGGGTGTAATACAGAGCTGGGACATATATGACCGAAAGTAACTACACAAATATAGGTTCTGAGACTCGTAGCTAACTTGTAGCTTCTAAGGCCTTGAAGAACACTGCCCATGAATATCCGACTGATTACATTAATATATAACGTCCACCATAAACATCAATCATGTATCGCGAATCAGCATAGCACAGAGACTGCATGAATCTGACTGACGACCATAAAAATGCCATGAACGAGTCTGACGTGACCAGTGCCACACTGCTTGATTTCAGCAAGGCTATTGATGTTCTTGATTTCCATATATTACTTATGTAAATGAAACATACGAACTTCTAGAGCAGTGCAGTGCTGCGGGTCGACAGTTACCTTAAAAATATAAGTCGTCATGGAGACATGAGATCTCAAGGTTTCCTCAGGGTTTAGTCCACGGTCCTCTACTTTCTCACTGCTTATGACTGACATTTCATCTGTACAATATTCTTCTAACCACTGTTTAATCCTGATGACATTAAGTTACATATAAGAGTTAGTACTAAGAAAATTGGTGTGGCTTTATCAGCTACGACTGAAAATTTCTTTTCAGTATCACATTGGGCACGAACCATGTATCTCATACTTAATTCTAAGAGGTGTGAGCTGATCCTCATCTCAAACCCAAAGTTGATGAGGAATTTGAAATTCATCTCGTGTTTCTTTTCACACTGTACCTCACAAGCGGCTTGTAGTGAAATTGCATTCTTATTGAATATCCTCTCAGTTATGCGACTGGGTTCGTAATTTCCCGTCACAAAGGTCACAGTTCGATGTAACTGACGGAAAGTCATCGAGTAAAACAAAAGTACTTTCTGGCGTTCCGCAAATAGGCCCTCTAGTGTACTTTATCGGTATAAACAATTTAGGAGGCAATCTGAGCAGCCGTCTTAGACCGTTTGCAGATGATGCTGTAGTTTATCGTCTAGTAAATTCAGCAAAAGATCAAAACAAATTGGGTAATACGATTTATAAAAGATATATAGTGAGGAGATTGGCAATTGACCATAAATAATGAAAAGTGTGGTGTCATCCACATGAGTCGTGAAAGGAATCCGTTCAGCTTCGGTTACACGACAAATCGGTCAAACGAACAGATTAAATTTGGAAGAGCTCATAGACAATGTTGTGGGGAAGTCAAACAAAAGACTGCGTTTTACGAGGTGCATTCAAGTTCTAAGGCCTCCGATTTTTTTTCTAATTAACCACTCACCCGAAATCGATGAAACTGGCGTTACGTTATCGCCCTGCAGACGTACACATTTTTCACAACGCTGACGCCATGATTCCATGGCAGCGGCGAAGGCTTGTTTAGAAGTCTGTTTTGACCACTGGAAAATTTCTGAGGCAATAGCAGCATGGGTGGTGAATGTGCGCTCACGGAGAGTTGGAAAAAGCCAAAAGTTACTAGGAGCGAGGTCAGGTGAGTAGGGAGCATGTGGAATCACTTCAAGGTTGTTATCACAAAGAAACTGTTGCGTAACGTTAGCTCGATGTGCGGGTGCGTTGTCTTGGTGAAACAGCACACGCGCGGCCCTTCCCGGACGTTTTTGTTGCAGTGCAGGAAGGAATTTGTTCTTCAAAACATTTTCGTAAGATGCACCTGTTACCGTAGCGCCCTTTGGAACGCAATGGGTAAGGATCACGCCCTCGCTGTCCCAGAACATGGACACCATCATTTTTTCAGCACTGGCGGTTACCCGAAATTTTTTTGGTGGCGGTGAATCTGTGTGCTTCCATTAAGCTGACTGGCGCTTTGTTTCAGGATTGAAAAATAGCATCCACGTCTCATCCATCGTTACAACCGACGAAAAGAAAGTCCCATTCATGCTGTCGTTGCGCGTCAACATTGCTTGACAACATGCCACACGGGCAGCCATGTGGTCGTCCGTCAGCATTCGTGGCACCCACCTGGATGACACTTTTCGCATTTTTAGGTCGTCGTGCAGGATTTTGTGCACAGAACCCACAAAATGCCAACTCTGGAGTCGATCTGTTCAACAGTCATTCGGCGATCCCGCAAAACAATTCTCTCCATTTCCTCGATCATGTCGTCAGACCAGCTTGTGCGAGCCTGAGGTTGTTTCGGTTTGTTGTCACACAATGTTCTGCCTTCATTAAACTGTCGCACCCACGAACGCACTTTCGACACATCCATAACTCCATCACCACATGTCTCCTTCACCTGTCGATGAATATCAATTGGTTTCACACCACGCCAATTCAGAAAACGAATGATTGCACGCTGTTCAAGTAAGGAAAACGTCGCCATTTTAAGTATTTAAAACAGTTCTCATTCTCGCCGCTGGCGGTAAAATTCCATCTGCCGTACGGTGCTGCCATCCCAGGGACGTATTGACAATGAACGCGGCCTCATTTTAAAACAATGCGCATGTTTTTATCTCTATCCAGTCTGGAGAAAAAAAAATCGGATGCCTTAGAACTTGGATGCACCTCGTATAGGCAGAATACTTGGAAAATGTAACAGATCTTCTAAAGAGAGTTCCTACATTGCGCTTGTCCGTCCTCTTTTGAAGTACAGCTGCGAAGTGTGGGGCCCTTATCAGACAGGATTAACGGAGTACATTGAGAAAGCTCAAGAAGAGCAATACGTTTCGTATTATCAAGAAATAGGGGAGAGAGTGTCACTGTCATGACACAGAGTTTGGAGTGTAAATCCTTACAACAAAGACGTTATTTGTTGCACCGAAATCTTCTCACGAAATTTCAATCACCCACTTTCTCCTCTTAATGGGAAAATATTTTGTTGACGCTGACCTTCATAGGAAGAAACGATAATCATAATAAAATAAGGGAAATTTGAGCACGTACGGAACGATATAGGTATCCTTTCCTCCGCCCTCTGTTCGGGATTTGAATAACAGAGAAATATTGTGGAGGTGGCTCGATGAGCCCTCTGTCAGGCACTTAAATGTAATTTGCAGAGTTTCCATGTACATGGAAATGTGTATCTGTGATTCCTTCTATGCCCCTTGACTGCATCCTAAAACTCCATCAAAGTACAGGATCTCAAACTTATACTGGAATACGTAACTGGGAGAAAAGAGTCACACCATGTAAATGATCAAGTTTTTGCCTACATCCAGCTCAAAAAGTAAGAAAAATATGTCCATCCAAAATAAATGTGGTCCAATATTTAGTTCTGCCGAAGTTTCACTCCTGTGAAATATTTCACCTCTAGGAATTAATACCACAGCAATTTTACGTTACATGGATTTGACAAGTTTGTTGGTTTCAGAGGTATGAGGCTCCAGATGTCTAACCACAGGTCGCACAAATCCTGCAAATTACTGGTCTGTGGGTTCAGGATGTTGAGCAGGGATACGAAAGAGTTCGAAACTTTTCCATCCGCTTCATATGTGACCTATTTGGCGACGTCTATGTGACTTCACTGTCATATTCCTCAAGTAGCAGTAGTACGATCCTGACCTTGTGTCACATAGTTATCCATTTGGGAGTTGCCATCATAATCGAGAGAGACAACAAGTAGGAAGGGATGCAGGTGATCTGAAATAACGACAGGTGTTCCACAACCGTCATGGTGAAGTATTTAATTATACAGATCATATGGAAGTCTAGGTGAGTACAACCACAGCATAATAATGCTAGCAAAGATCTGTGTCCGTGGCGTAGATTATATTCAGACCGGCCATTCTCCTGTTTCACGGCACATTTGTCCATGACCTTCGACCTGGAATAACGAGACAATGGTTCTTCGCAGCAGATGGCACGTTTCCATTGACCCAGGGTCCAATCTCTATAACATCGTGCCCACTGTAACCTAAACAGACGACGTCGCAGGGACACCATGGGACACGTAGGGGTCTTCTGTTGCGGGGCCCCATGTTCAAGACGTGCAACAAATTTTTGTCTGCATCGTCAATATACACTGTCGTCAGGTCTTCCACAGATCCCCAACCGACCTGCTTTACTGAGCGGGAAGAGCCTAGGATTTCAATATGGTGGGGCGTGGACACAGAATACGTTGTCACCTATTCGAGGTCTCAGCACTTTCCGTAGATGCTCACGACAGTAGCACACGAACAGCTGAGCAATTTGGACGTCTGCGAGATGCTCGAGCCCAGCTGCCGGGTCCTAACAGTCCGTCCTTTTTCAGAGTAGGTTACGTCAGTGGATCTCAGCACTTCCAGCCCGTATCGTTGCTAGAATTATTCCTTGTTATTCTCTGCTCCCGTCATGTTCCTTACAATGTCACATGCCCACAACGACACCATGTAGCACAGTGTTTACGATCATAAGTGTATTTGTTTGATAAGAAGTCTGGTCACGTCAGCCTTTCTTATGGTATCGGGGAGGATACGAGGTGATTTCCACAAAATCTGTCATCTTCATCGGTTTCGTACTTGCTGGTGTCCTCTCAGAATCTGTCCGCACGTATGAAATACCTCTCATCGTTCGAATACAACACATTCTAACCCCTGTATCTCGGCTGAACCGTTGCTAAATGCAATACCTTTTCCTTCTTCGTGGCGCACGTAGACCTACGGATGAAACTAGCTATCTCATCTTAAACAACTCTGCGACCCGCTCTGCGAAGATCGATAGCTTGCGCCACGCTGCTGGATTCCTCAGATTTTACTCCCGTAAGGATTTCCCGCTAGGAGCCGTGCGTGCCGCGCAACGACGTCTCGTAGCTTGAATGCAGAACGCGAAACTGGGCAGTCTGGACTAGAGCATGCTCAGCTGATGAGCTTTAGGAGCCGAGCTAGCATATTTTCTTACCGGGTCGTCGGACACGCTCAGGACAGTAGCACACATTGTTGGAGCATGGCCCATAACACTTGCGCCCCGAAATACGTCTGAATCTGATCACAGCTCCCGTCAGTCGAAGATGCCGTATGAAGAGTAGCGCACAGAGGAGGGAACCGTCGTCCTTGAGAGGATGGTTACAACTCCTATGAGATTCCATTGCCACAGGCAAAATTCCCTTCAAAAGATTGTCCTGGGTTAGAACGTATTGGCATTTATTTTAAAACGCGGTTTAGAGGCTGCATTGTAGCAACTTGACTGAAATGAGGACGCTCAGCCATCTACTTGAGTGGGCATATGGTTTTGTGTTTAGCTGCGGCTCTATGTGCTGTTCGGTTAGCCCCGTGGTAGTTTCAAATGTTCATATATTCAATGCCTGCATAAACAGTACAGGTCAGTTTCTCTATGTGTACGTTTGCTGAAGAGTTTCGTTCTTTTTCTCTGTAATTAATAAGATTTTAAGACCGTTATTTAACTCATTCTTGTGTGGAAAACATTAACTGGACTTTCTCGTGTAGTATTCGCCCTCCTAAGTTAGCTTTGCTTACCATAAGTACAATGTCTCCCTTAAACAGTTGGTGTATATTTGGCTCCATCTCGCTTTTTATGAACTTTTATTATGTATTAATTGATTTGCAGCTAAGACGAAATGGCTGCAGGAAAAATGTGAAGACATCGAAAAAGATATGATTGTCGGAAGGACAGAATCAGCATACAGGAAACTCGAAACAACCTTTGGTGACATTAAAAGCAACGGTGGTAACATTAAGAGTGCAACGGGAATTCCACTGTTAAATGCAGAGGAGAGAGCATATAGGTGGAAAGAATATATCGAAAGCCTCTATGAGGGTGAAGATTTGTCTGATGTGATAGAAGAAGAAACAGGAGTCGATTTAGAAGAGATAGGGGATCCAGTATTAGAATCGGAATTTAAAAGAGCTTTGGAGGACTTACGGTCAAATAAGGCAGAAGCGATAGATAACATTTCATCAGAATTTCTAAAATCATTGGGGGAAATGGCAACAAAACGACTATTCACGTTGGTGTGTGGAATATATGAGTCTGGCGACATACTATCTGACTTTCGGAAAAGCATCATCCACATAATCCCGAAGACGGCAAGAGCTGACAAGTGCGAGAAGTATCGCACAATCAGCGTAACAGCTCATGCATCGAAGCTGCTTACAAGAATAATATACAGAAGAATGGAAAAGAAAGTTGAGAATGCGCTAGGTAAAGATCAGTTTGTCTTTAGGAAAAGTGAAGGGTCGAGAGAGGCAATTCTGACGTTACGGCTAATAATGGAAGCAAGGCTAAAGAAAAATCAAGACACTTTCATAGGATTTGTCGACCTGGAAAAAGCGTTCGACAATGTAAAATGGTGCAAGCTGTTCGAGATTCTGAAAAATGTAGGGGTAATCTATAGGGAGAGACGGGTCATATACAATATGTACAACAACCAAGAGGGAATAATAAGAGTGGAAGAGTGGACGATCAAGGACGAAGTGCTCATATTAAGAAGGGTGTAAGACAAGGCTGTAGCCTTTCGCCCCTACTCTTCAATCTGTACATCGAGGAAGGAATGATGGAAATAAAAGAAATGTTCAGGAGTGGAATTAAAATACAAGGTGAAAGGATATCAATGGTACGATTCGCTGATGACACTGCTATCCTGTGAAAGTGAAGAAGAATTAAATGATCTGCTGAACGGAATGAACAGTCTAATGAGTACACAGTATGGTTTGAGAGTAAATCGGAGAAAGGCGAAGGTAATGAGAAGTAGTAGAAATGAGAACAGCGAGAAACTTAACTTGATGGTCACGAAGTCAATGAAGGTAAGGAATTCTGCTACCTAGGCAGTAAAATAACCAATGATGGACGGAGCAAGGAGGACATCAAAAGGAGACTCGCTATGGCAAAGAAGGCATTTCTGGCCAAGAGAAGTCTACTAATATCAAATACCGGCCTTAATTTGAGGAAGAACTTTCTGAGGATGTATGTCTGGAGTACAGCATTGTATGGTAGTGAAACATGGACAGTGGGAAAACCGGAACAGAAGAGAATCGAAGCATTTAAGATGTGGTGCTATAGACGAATGTTGAAAATTAGGTGGACTGATAAGGTAAGGCATGAGGAGGTTCTACGCAGAATCGGAGAGGAAAGGAGTATGTGGAAAACACTGATAATGAGAAGGGACAGGATGATAGGACATCTGCTAAGACATGAGGGAATGACTTCCATGGTACTAGAGGAAGCTATAGAGAGCAAAAACTGTAGAGGAAGACAGAGATTGGAATACGTCAAGCAAATAATTGAGGACGTACGTTGCAAGTGCTACTCTGATATTAAGAGGTTAGCACAGGACAGGAATTCGTGGCGGGCCGCATCAAACCAGTCAGCAGACTGATGACCAAACAAAAACAAAAAAAAAATTATTTGTAAAGGGGAGGGGCGTCACCGTCCTAGCTTTGTGCCACACAACCATTTGAATAAAATTATATTAACTTACTTTTAGAACGGAACAGACAGTGTAACATGACCTTTGAACTGCCTCTTCAATGTCCTATATATTCATAGTTATTTACAATACGTTTTTGAAATTCCCTATGGCTGTATTGTGGTATTATTGTAATCGATATTTCTATTACAAATACAAATTGTACTTAATCTACCATGAATACTGACGTCTTGGACCCAAATTTGGTTTTTACTAAGTAACTTCAAACTAATAAAAGACGCTTATTGGAGTCTCATAGTTAATGGTTTTATATCATAGAGAGACTACACACGAATTTTCATCTTTGTGTGTCTCATATCTAGCGCATGTAGTTTTTTTGTAGAAACACCGATTTTCGTTAAAACATTGCTCTGATGACGCTGAAACTTGTAAGTTTCCATTGTGACATACTTTTGCATATTCTAACCAATTTATAGCTTTGTGCTTTTATTATTTAGGGAAACTTATTTTTTCTTATGTTCGTATATTTTGTTTAATGTATTCATTTGATCTTCTGAGACCTTACAATGCCAACATTAATATAATGAAGCATGCACTGACAAAGTTAGGAAAAGTTATTTCAATTATTAATTTCAGTTTTAGGTTATGTTTGAAACCTTTGTATGTTAAGCACCGGCTTGTCGTGATGACGTGGTGCTGATAGTAGTGAACTGGGGTAACCCCCCGGCACACTCGCTCAACTCCGTACCTCTTACAATGATATGGCACTTCTTTCGCATCATCGTCTCCCTGGGGACTAGGCCAACTACAGCTCATCAAGCTACCTGTTTTGCTTACTGTGTTGTTGTGATTTCTTATATTGTTTATTAAAGTGTTGCAGCATTGCATCACCCACTGCCCAGTCATCCCACTACCCAAGCAACCACTGACAGCTCCCCACGTATTATTTTGCATTTAGGAATAGAGTGAATTTTTATCTGTTATAAAAATCATTTCTCTGCATAGTGGTGGATTGATTCAGAAGCCCTATAATAAGTTGAGTGTAAAAACTAGTCTACAGCCTACGACTGTTTTTACGATCATTTAACCTATTATCCTCAGCATCGCTTCCGTCTTAGAATATCTGAGCTGACTTCCTAGAACCCACTAGCTAACCTGAATTTCTGCGACATTTTCAAAGTTACCAATGCCTTCTCATCCCGATACATGCGTGTTTTCTTTCCTGCGTTTGATCTCCGAACCTTACCTATATTTTCCATGTTATTTATTATTCTTCTCGAGACCAATGAACACGTTCTCCAGATTTTTATGTATCTTGTGTTGCTGTTTTGCATTTTTGGTAGAAATCATTTCAAACGTAAAGAACCGTTACTTCAAGCAGTGTTAAGAGGATTGAAATTTCTGAAAAATCATGCAGTAATTACTATGTGTGATCAGTACTATTAAGATGTAGTGATCTTTACTATGTACTATGATTATTACATCCTTTGTTATTGCTGCTGTCATTGTTATTACAATTTTAATTATTGCTATTATTATTATTATTATTATGAGTACTTCCAATGTGCAACACACATAGTGCTGTTAACTGATAATAATGTAAGAGATGCTCTATTCTCACTTCGTAAAATAAATGTGTGCATAAAATAACTGATCGTACACCAAGTACACTCTGAATCGAATATTTCTTTCATACCAGAATCTTTCAGATGGTGTTTTGTAGTTATTTTAGTAACTTTATGATTATTACTTTTATTATTATTATTATTATACAAATTTGGCCGTTAAAGACCGTGAAAACAGTTATTTCTTGCGCTTCTGGGAAGTCTTCTTTCTCTCAGTCCACACTTCTTTCATTCTTGCGCTGAAGGCGGCTTTTCTCTCTTCAGACCATTTAGTTCCACAAGTCTTCTTAATTTTCACACCAAAACCCGTGAATGAATTCAGTTTTTTTCTAAAAAGGTTTCTGTTAAATATTGTTTCCTGATCTATGTCCATTTCTTTTAGATCTCTTTCTGTGTTGATAAACCATAAATTTTTATTTTTTAGATTTGCGATGTACGAAAATATTTGTTCTGTAAGCGTATTCGGGTTCATCCTCATGATGTGAGCATAAAAGGAGCATCTTCTTTTTCTAATTTCGTCTGTAATTTTGCTGCACTTCGTATACACTTCTTTGTTGCTTTTTAGTCTGTATACAGGCTTGCCTTGATCATCTGTTATTTTCCTGTGTCCAAGAATTGTCCTCACAATTCTTCTTTCACGATTTTCTATCTGTTCTGCATATGTAAAATTTGCCAGTGTTTCTGATGCATATAGTATCTGCGGTCTAATGACAGTCTGGTAGTGTCTGAGTTTAATGTTTTTCGATATACATTTTATTGAATACATTTGTCTGCAGTAGTGAGTTGCTGTCTCTAGTTTTTGTATTCTAGCCCTGCAGGCTGGATGACCTTTTGCCACAGGCTGAATTAGTTCACCAAGATATTTAAAATGTTTAGATATCTGTATTTTCCCATATTTCGTAGTTATTTTCTTTGGTGGATTTTTGATATTTGTAATGATTTCTGTCTTTTCAAATGAAATTTGCAAGCCTGCTTTTTCAGCAGTTTCTTTAAGTAATTCTATTTGTTTTATTGTGTCTTTTTGTGTGTAAGCTAAACAGGCGAGATCGTCAGCGAAGGCAAAACAGTTGGTTTCAATGGTTTTGTAGCACTTCCCTCCAATTTGGACTTTCTCAACTCCATGTTTTTGCGTGAGTTTTCTCCATTCTGCTATGACTTTATCAAGAACACAGTTGAAGAGTACCGGGGACAGCGAATCTCCTTGTCTGTTGCCGGTTTTGACCTCGAAATGCCGTGAAATTTCTCCTTGGAATTTTACTTTTGATGTTGTATTTGTTAATGTTTCTTTGATTATGGTGATTGTTGTTTCATCTATTTCATATTCTCGAAGTGTTTTGATGAGTGTGTCCCTATCGATTGAGTCATAAGCTTTTTTGAAATCAATGAATGTTATGAAATATTTCTTGCTCCTTGTAGATAAATAGTTCATTGTTGTTTTGAGGTTAAAAATTTGTTCGGCACAGGATCTTCCTGGTCTGAAGCCAGCTTGATATTCTCCAAGTTTTCCCCTCTATAATTGGTGATACACGATTGAGCAGGGCTTTTGATAGAATTTTGTATGGGACTGGGAGAAGCGATATTCCACAATAGTTGTTAACATCCCTTTTGTCACCTTTTTTAAACAAAGGGTGAATTAGGGCAGTTTTCCAGTGACTTGAGATTTTCTTGGTTTCCCGTACTTGTTCAAGTTCTTTGTGTAGTGCTTCTACTGATGTTTCTCCCCCAAGCTTGAGCATTTCTGCTGTAATTATGTCTTCTTCACATGCTTTCCTGTTTTTGAGATTTTTGATTATGTTTGTGATTTCCTCTCGTGTCGGAAGTGTTGAATGTGTTGGTAATGTTTCTGGTTGCGTAAAACTGAGAGTCTGGATGGGTGTTTGGCAGTTTAGGAGAGTCTCAAAATATTCAGCCAGGATTTCACAGTTTTCAGTATTGTTGGTGGCGAGAGTCTTATTATTTCTCATAAGGTTTAGGCAAGGGGACTGGTATCCTCGGAGTTTCTGGTTGAATGTTTTGTACCAAGCTGCCGGGTTGCATTTCTTGAAATTCTCTTCGATTGAGTCCAGTTGTTGTTTTTCATATTGTCTCTTGGTGTTGCGAATAGTTTTCGAGGCATTCTTTCTGGCTTGCTTAAATTCATCAAAGTTGTTTTCAGTTTTATGTGAGTTCCACTTTTTCCAGGCTTTAAGTCTTTCATGCAGAACTTCATTACAGTTGCT
Source organism: Schistocerca cancellata (assembly GCF_023864275.1). NCBI lineage: Eukaryota > Metazoa > Arthropoda > Insecta > Orthoptera > Acrididae > Schistocerca > Schistocerca cancellata. The sequence continues at coordinate 636,839,960 of NC_064631.1, read as the reverse complement.
GTCCCACCATGGGTGTCTCGGTTTGCTCTTTTTTGGAAAGGTTGTTTCTGTTCCCTCAATCAAGTTGTTCTGATATTCTTGGAGGTTTTGTGAATGGGAGAATGTCTTTAGTTTTTTCTGAAAATCCTTGAGGTTAGAGTTGGGCTTAAGGTTGTAATTTCTCAGGGTTGTAAGATCAAAATTTATTTTATTTCTGTTTTTATATTCACCGTTTCTGCTTTTCTGTTTGTTTTGTGGGATCAGTTTATTTTTTATTTTCGTGAGATAGTGTTCGGAGTCGAGGTTTAGAGATTTTCGGACACGTGTGTACAATATTTCTTTTTCACATTTGGAGGAGATGGCAACGTGATCTATTTGAAATTCTCCGATACTCTTTATCGGAGATACCCAGGTTTTTTGTTTTCTGGGAAGATGTTTAAAACGAGTTGACATTAGCTTGAGTTTAAACTGCTTACAGAGCATAATTAACCTTTCTCCATTTTTGTTGGTTCGTTTGTGTGCGGGAAAGTTGCCGACAATATCGCGGAATTTCTTTACTTTTCCAATCTGAGCGTTAAAATCTCCTAGAAGTATTTTTGCATTGTTTTCTGGGATTTCTGATATATGATCCTTAAGGTTTTCCCAGAATTCATCTGTTTCTTCCCTATTTTTAGCATTATTTTTGTCATTTGTGGGAGCGTGAACATTGATTAATGTGTATTTTTTATTCGCACATCGAAAAGTGAGGAAAGATGTTCTCGATGATGTTGACCAAAAATGTTCGACAGAGTTCAGAATTTTTGTGTTTACAGCAAAAGCTGTGCCAAGCTGAGGGCATTTCTTCATTACAATTTTTCCAGGTTTTCCTTTAAATATTCTGAATTTGTTTGATTCAAATGAGTTTTCATAAGTGAAGCGAGTTTCTTGTAGCGCCACAATTTGTATATCTTCCGTGTGTAATTGGTCTGTAAGGTGCTTAAGTTTTCCCACTTTGAGAAGGGAGTTTATGTTGAGAGTTGCTATGTTGAAGATTTTTCTGGGTTTAATCTTGTTGGATTTGCATGGTGTTGCAGACTCCCCAGAATCCATGGGTCTGCTTGCGTCGTTGCCGACGGTGGATTGGCCACCTGGGGTAGTTTCGTTATTGAAAGACATTTCCATCATGCGTTAAGATTGTAACTGTTGAAATTCTTCAAAGTTGGGGAGATTACTTGCGTAACCTACCAGGAATACGACTAACGTTGTTAGCGTTAGAAGGTTTTCTTGAAACAGCCGCCTCTAACATGAGGAACAGACGCTGCCCACAAGCCGCCCAATCTGGGTACAGGCGCTTGCACTTATAGATTTTTGGTTCCTCCGCTCTCTCAGCCGTTGGGAGTTGAAAATTCCTCATCCGCCTATGAGACCGTTGACCGGTTTTCACCCGTAATCCTAGGCAGGGGCCCTCACAGGGTGCTACCATCCGGAGCCAGATGGACACAGGTTTTTTTACGAGGTTGTTACTCCTCCCCCTCTTCCTACCTCATCACTTGTAAGATGAGGATCCGGGCTTGGGACCGGCAATGGCGGAGTTACTTTTATTTTTTATTTTTTATTTATGGAAATTAGTTTTTGCAGCTTCTATATGGACACTCTTTCGTTGCTAGGAAATGTACATAAACTGAGTACTGAAACTTACAAAAAAATTTTTCTTGGCTAAGCTAAGAAAATAAATATGAGTAGGAAGAGACAGGATAGCTGTAGATGTATGACATTTACAATACAGAAGCAACCTAGTTTAGCTGAAAGAATTGTTTTAGGTGTGTCTAGAAATATCACTGAACTGTCCAGATGGCCTATAGGTTTGATGGACGCAAACCAGGCATTCAGTTAAACCATTTGGAAGAAAGAGTTCATGTGTGTTAGTCCACACATATGTGAATCGACGATCAAGATCAATAATCGCCACATGCCATGAAGAAATTACAATAATTATTTGCCAGCATGCTCCAACGAAAGAAGGACTGTAGACACTAGTTTCCAGGTAGTTTAAAAAGTTTTAAGGAAACATGAGAAGCAATCCAGCGGGGCAAAATAATCAACGTAAATACTGACCTAGGTGACACTACATGCAGTTATTTGGCACGGGGGACAGATTGTATAGAATTTGATCCTTATGGTAACCCTTGTGGGATGATCTATCCTTAAACTGGACATTTTAGGAAACAATAAGTGTGAAAGGAGAAAACAAGAGAAAGAAGTAGAGATGAAAGAAGAAAAGAAATAAGGCAGTTAGGGAAAGAGGAAATACGTAAGGGAATTAGGTTATTCCAAGCTGAATGGAACCTGACAACTATGGCCACCTACGCGTAAATCAATGACAAAATGATTGATTAGAGACGTTTTAGAAAACAGTGAATTTTAGGGGAAACACAGGAGTAGATAGAAGAAACAAAACAAGGAAGTGATTGCGGAAGTAAGTGTGGAAGCAAATTAGAAGAGCTCAGTTGTTCAAAGAGAAGATTAACAGGCAAAGTATGTAATGATGGGAGAAGAAAAGAGAAAGGCAAAGACTATAGCTGTAACGACAGAAGAATTTTCATCTAGAATAATGAAAGTGCTGTTTACACGAGGAAAGGACATGGAATCAGTCCATGAATGAAAGTGATTGAAGGAAAAAAAACGATGGAACCGTGAGTGATCTGGGGAACAAAAAATAATTTGACGCAAATGAGTGGGAGGAGGATGGGAAGGAGGAAGAAGGAGAGAAACTTTTCGGACACAATGAGAAATGGGAAAAGACAGAAGTTGAAGAAGTCAATATATCAGAAGAAGCACTAAAGCGAAAATGAGCTGAAGATTTGGAGGAGAAAGAAACTGGAGAAGTCAATAAGCAGGAAAGAGAAGAAGAGGTTGCAAAAGGAGAGGGTAATTGGGGGAAGGATAAAGTAGTTTGCGAGGAGACACAGTAGCTGTTAAGGGACAGGAGAAACACGTGAGATAGGAATGTGCTGAGGAAGGTGGGGAACTTGTTTTTCTGGAGGGTGGATAGAGAGAAGATGATAATATTGCGAAATCAGATGTCTCATTGTGGAGAGCGAAGAGGTGGCAGTGGATGCTAAGGAAATATAGATGACGAGGACCAATGTAGATTAGAAGGTGAAAAGAGCGAGAGAGAAGCAGGTGGTTTCTAGGTAGAAGAATATTTTAGTAAGGAAGAAGAGGAAACGAAAGTGAAGGAGAAGAGAGGGACTAGACGAAGAAGATGAGAAGTAGTCGTGGCATAAGAAGTTAGAGGAAACTGGGACGCAGAAATCAGATAGAGCCAACACTTTGTTTTAAATTTACATACATATGAAAGGGGTATCTCCGTTAGTACACAGTAACAAAGTTAGTGTGTACCCACTGAGATCACTATTTATAAAGAAGGAAACGATACCAGGAATCACAAGAATTTACTGGTTAGGCTAGAGGAGAGAGATAGTGGAACCATTTTAGACAGTGCGAATTATTTCAAGGGAAGTGGCTATAGCTCGTACCTTACAGACAATCAAATGTTCTCAGTTATATCAAATGTTTAGAGCAGGTGGGAGGTGCCAGCCGCGTATGTCAATCACAAGCTGAAAAACTGTTTATTAACAAATAGTTGAAATCAGGAGGAATTCTATGGCGAATATATCATTCAGTTTATACCAGATTTTCGGAAATTCCCATTTCAAACTTCCAGGAGTAGGATTCATTTTTAGTAAGAGTCCATATCCGAAAACGCATAGTTTCCTCGCTACAGCTGTTGGAAAACAGGGTTGCAAGATAGGTAAGCAATAGGGTACTCAAGGTAGGCGTAGTTACGTCGGACTGGCTAATGTCTGTCTTATCTCTCTGACCTAGCCTGAGCCTCATTCACGTGTCTGTGAGAGTAAGAGCTACACGTCTGAGTAGAAGTTTGCATTATGCACCCAAATGATCCTTGTGAATGGCGGATCTCGCGGTAATGGAGAGCTGCTCGTGGCCTTATCAAGATCGCTCTCCACAACGTCCGACTTCACCGTCAGCAGGCGTGACTGTGGTGCTCCATGGAGACGCTGCACAACCGAACTGGAAGAGGCCTTACTGTACCACATTGAAGAGAACCCCGTCAACGGGTATACGTGGAATTTCTGTCGCTATTAATGAGTGTAATTGTAAAACAGGTGACACACTCGCTCATACCCAAACAATTGCTTGCAAAATGGTTCTAGCACGGAAACGGTACGTGTACGGATATGGATTCCAATTTAAAATATTCTCTGTTCATTTCTCTCTACAAGTCCTAGAAGTCTGAAACCGAACAAGCTGTATTTGAACATACTTTCCTGGAAATTAAATAAGAACACCGTGAATTCATTGTCCCAGGAAGGGGAAACTTTATTGACACATTCCTGGGGTCAGATACATCACATGATCTCACTGACAGAACCACAGGCACATAGACACAGGCAACAGAGCATGCACAATGTCGGCACTAGTACAGTGTATATCCACATTTCGCAGCAATGCAGGCTGCTATTCTCCCATGGAGACGATCGTAGCGATGCTGGATGTAGTCCTGTGGAACGGCTTTCCATGCCATTTCCACCTGGCGCCTCAGTTGGACCAGCGTTCGTGCTGGACGTGCAGACCGCGTGAGACGACGCTTCATCCAGTCCCAAACATGCTCAATGGGGGACAGATCCGGAGATCTTGCTGGCCAGGGTAGTTGACTTACACCTTCTAGAGCACGTTGGGTGGCACGGGATACATGCGGACGTGCATTCTCCTGTTGGAACAGCAAGTTCCCTTGCCGGTCTAGGAATGGTAGAACGATGGGTTCGATGACGGTTTGGATGTACCGTGCACTATTCAGTGTCCCCTCGACGATCACCAGTGGTGTACGGCCAGTGTAGGAGATCGCTCCCCACACCATGATGCCGGGTGTTGGCCCTGTGTGCCTCGGTCGTATGCAGTCCTGACTGTGGCGCTCACCTGCACGGCGCCAAACACGCATACGACCATCATTGGCACCAAGGCAGAAGCGACTCTCATCGCTGAAGACGACACGTCTCCATTCGTCCCTCCATTCACGCCTGTCGCGACACCACTGGAGGCGGGCTGCACGATGTTGGGGCGTGAGCGGAAGACGGCCTAACGGTGTGCGGGACCGTAGCCCTGCTTCATTGAGACGCTTGCGAATGGTCCTCGCCGATACCCCAGGAGCAACAGTGTCCCTAATTTGCTGGGAAGTGGCGGTGCGGTCCCCTACGGCACTGCGTAGGATCCTACGGTCTTGGCGTGCATCCGTGCGTCGCTGCGGTCCGGTCCCAGGTCGACGGGCACGTGCACCTTCCGCCGACCACTGGCGACAAAATCGATGTACTGTGGAGACCTCACGCCCCACGTGTTGAGCAATTCGGCGGTACGTCCACCCGGCCTCCCGCATGCCCACTATACGCCCTCGCTCAAAGTCCGTCAACTGCACATACGGTTCACGTCCACGCTGTCGCGGCATGCTACCAGTGTTAAAGACTGCGATGGAGCTCCGTATGCCACGGCAAACTGGCTGACACTGACGGCGGCGGTGCACAAATGCTGCGCAGCTAGCGCCATTCGACGGCCAACACCGCGGTTCCTGGTGTGTCCGCTGTGCCGTGCGTGTGATCATTACTTGTAGAGCCCTCTCGCAGTGTCCGGAGCAAGTATGGTGGGTCTGACACACCGGTGTCAATGTGTTCTTTTTTCCATTTCCAGGAGTGTATTTCCCTTAGTTCATGTCTATGGTCACAAATATTTTTGTCATCAGACTACCGGTTTCAGTCAATAATGATCGTCTAAGATCTGTTTCATAAAAACACGTCATAATATACAGGAGCCATAGTGACATCGTCAAATGCTAAACACAAGATCAGTGCCAGCGTCGTGAAATATATGTAAATAATAGTATATACAAGAGTCTAATTATAAGCGGAACTACCGTTCAAAATTACAGAAGAGGGCGTGCTACGGTAAGCTCTAAAGGGTATTTTTGGCTGAGTAATGAATCCTTGTATAAATGAATGTGAATTAATGGTTTTATTGTCATTAATTGTGGAATAATAACTTAAGTTTCCGTTGAACCTGCTAGACATTTTCGTAAATCACACTTTGAATTTATGGAAATGTTGGTGGCAGATGAGACATCGTGCGATTATCCTGTTCGATTAGCTGGTTTACTGAATAATCTATTGTGTGTTTCGTTTCAATTTTAAATTCCTATTATGAATTAAAGACTTATTTCTGATCTTACAGATGTGGTTAATTTAAAATTGTATTTTATTGTGTAAGGAGTTTGTGTTCATGATGTAGTATAAAAATCATTCATTTATAATAACATAGTGAAATAAATTATTAAGTGCTATTCCCTGTTATCATTGAATTTTGTCTGTGTTGTAAGTGAAATAGACAAAATGGTTCAAATGGCTCTGAGCACTATGGGACTTAACTTCTAAGGACATCAGTCCCCTAGAACTTAGAACTACTTAAACCTAACTAACCTAAGGACATCACACACATCTATGCGCGAGGCAGGATTCGAACCTGCGACCGTAGCGGCCGTGCGGTTCCAGACTGTAGCGCCTTTAACCGCTTGGCCACCCCGGCCGGCCTGAAAAAGACAGACAGCTGACAGCAGAGAAAGTGGAACTGAGATTAGGTTGTTATAAAGTGCGTTATTGTTCGTACGTTTCTATTAAAGTTAGTAAATTGAAATCCTGGAGAACAGTATTTTGGCCTGTGTCGGTAAACGAAGCGTTAAACGATGTGCATGTCAGTGTCTTACGACGTGTTTCCAGTTATCGATGTGACGGCGCTTAATAGCGGCGCAGTACAATTGTTTGTTGAACACTACATCAAGTATTGTGTTATCTATTGTACACGGGGATGTTGAGTGTATTCAAAGAAGACAGCAAATAAAGAAAGAGAAATTGTGGGCAGAGTCGGTTTCTTGAAGAAGATTCGTCGACAAGGAAGAAGTTCAGGAGATACTGAGACGAAGTGTGATGGCGGATAGCAGCTATTTGACATTCGTAAAGCCTCGCAGTTTATGGATATCGTAGTAAGTCGGACAAGCGGGTGCAGCTCGAACAGGCTGTTAACACCATACATAAATAATCTTGTTAGAAAGGGAACTACCGCGTATGTGGACAGTGAACGAACCGTGCAGTTAGAAGAGACCAAACTATAACGCAAACACTTAAGTTGGTCAGCAAGGGCAGAACTACGTAATAGTTGTACGGGATGGCACGAATTTACTGCAATGAAAGTGTGCAATAGAAGTTCCCAAAAATGACAATTAGGAGACCTATTATATAACTTACATGATTTTTATTTGACTGTCTTAAACGCAAACGTATTTGTACAAGCAAAATAATAAATTCAATCAAATGCAATCTACTTTCCTTCAGTTACAAGTATATTAAGTCCAGCAATGACCTCTTTGTGGCTTAAATCTTTGAATTCGCTTCTGACAACGACCTAGAGCCTGAGTTTACAGAGTAGTGTTTTTACAAGTAATTTACATCAAAATCGGATGCCTAGAACCGCCATATGCAGTGGTAATATCATTCAACTACTACGCCGAGAACGTAGCAGAATCACATAGAATCTCACCACAGCCACTGATGATGTCAGAAAGGTAAGATTACATCACAGGTTTAAAACAAATAACGTAAACGTAACGTATGAAGAACCATCTGCGGCAGGGCTTATAAAGACATTGCTGAGTATTACTATTAATCCATCTAAGCTCCAAACTGCCTGTATGCTACTGTAAACCTTTTTAATGTGGTAAGTTAAATTACAGGGAAATCTAGGTAGAGGAAAGTGTTATAACTTTAGTTAACCGAAAAAGTATCTTCATTGAGGTAGAAAAAAAGGACGAAATGACGTCTCCGATGTAAAATTTCATGCCAAAAAGGCATGTTTTCACTCAGTGTTATTCTCTACGGTTTCTTTGCTAATAAGTGTGATGCACAAGATAAGCTAAGAGGAACATCTTGTAATACTTTCTTTGGAAAATTAAAATAATGAACCATACAGAGAACATTACATGCCGCAAAATGGGCGACACAAGAAAAATAGTACCATTGTGAGTGTATATTTCAAGAAAAATAATACCATTGTCAGTGTACGAGGTACATTCAAGTTCTAAGGCCTCCGACTTTTTTTATAAATAACTACTCACCCGAAATCGATGAAACTGGCGTTACTTCTCGACGTAATCGCCCTGCAGACGTACACTTTTTTCACAACGCTGACGCCATGATTCCATGGCAGCGGCGAAGGCTTCTTTAGGAGTCTGTTTTGACCACTGGAAAATCCCTGAGGCAATAGCAGCACGGCTGGTGAATGTGCGGCCACGGAGAGTGTCTTTCATTGTTGGAAAAAGCCAAAAGTCACTAGGAGCCAGGTCAGGTGGGTAGGGAGCATGAGGAATCACTTCAAAGTTGTTATCACGAAGAAACTGCTGCATAACATTAGCTCGATGTGTGGGTGCGTTGTCTTGGTGAAACAGCACACGCGCAGCCCTTCCCGGATGTCTCTGTTGCAGTGCAGGAAGGAATTTGTTCTTCAAAATATTTTCGCAGGATGCGCCTGTTACCTTAGTGCCCTTTGGAACGCAATGGGTAAGGATTACGCCCTCGCTCTCCCAGATCATGGACACCATCACTTTTTTAGCACTGGCGGTTACCCGAAATTTTTTTAGTGGCGGTGAATCTGTGTGCTTCCATTGAGCTGACTGGTGCTTTGTTTCTGGATTGAAAAATGGCATCCGCGTCTCATCCATTGTCACAACCGACGAAAAGGAAGTCCCATTCATGCTGTCGTTGCTCGTCAACATTGCTTGGCAACATGCCGCACGGGCAGCCATGTGGTCGTCCGTCAGCATTCGTGAGACCCACCTGGATGACACTTTTCGCATTTTTAGGTCGTCATGCAGGATTGTGTGCACAGAACCCACAGAAATGCTAACTCTGGAGGCGATCTGTTCAACAGTCATTCGGCGATCCCCGAAAACAATTCTCTCCACTTTCTCGATCATGTCGTCAGACTGGCTTGTGCCAGCCCGAGGTTGTTTCGGTTTGTTGTCACACAATTTTCTGCCTTCATTAAACTGTCGCACCCACGAACGCATTTTCGACACATCCATAACTCCATCACCACATGTCTCCTACAACTGTCGATGAATTTCAATTGGTTTCACACCACGTAAATTCAGAAAATGAATGACTGCACGTTGTTCAAATAAGGAAAACCTCGCCATTTTAAGTATTTAAAACAGTTCTTATTCTCGCCGCTGGCGGTAAAATTCCATCCGCCGTACGGTGCTGCCATCTCTGGGACGTATTGACAATGAATGCGGCATCATTTTAAAACAATGCGCATGTTTCTATCTCTTTCCAGTCCGGAGAAAAAAAAATCGGAGGCCTTAGAACGTGAATGCACCTCATATATTTCAACTGCAAACAAAATGCAAACTAGTGCAATGGCTTGAAACCTGTAGAGTTAAAATCTGGATGAACAAATTACAAAAGAAAAACAAAATAAATGAAATCATTATACAGCACATTTAAAATTCAGAACACTTTTTCATTGTGGTAGAAAATTTGTGGACAGGTATAGCTAGCTTACCAGTCATGTAATATGTGCTAATCATATAAAGAAACCTGATACGTTAATGGAAGAGCAACGAGCGTAACGTGAAACCACGCCAGCATTCAAATTTCTCGAATGTATAAAAAATTTTCACTAATATACAATTAACATATATCAAAACATCGCTGTTCAGCAAAACTATCAAATATAATATAGAGCACCAGCTATATAATACGACTATAAAACGCCTAACTGTCAGGACTAAGGTTTCAATAGATTGTCAATACGAGGAGAAAAGAATGACCTCACTTTCAAAATAGCTGAACTTATAGAAACAGATACACAAATTAGAAAATTATTAAATAATAATACTTACAATCAATTTAGCACTCTCAAGAATAAATAATAATATAAGAACACATACAGCAACGACAGTGAAAGCAAACAATAGTAGTAGCGTAGCTATTATGAAACATGGAAATTACATAGAAAAGGTATTAGATTTCATTAAAGAACAAAGCACAAACCTACTAACAAATTTAACGCTAAACTTAAACAAAAAATTGATTAAGTCCTCACAGATTGTGAGAAGAAAAATGTATGTTACGATTTTCCAACATACGAAGCCCAACATTCACAAAGAATCTATTCCAGTAATGATCTGCATTGTTAGCCGGACATATTTTCACAGAAAGTAACTGAGTACACTGTCAACCAAATATTTACCCATAATAAGAAATACACAATAAGAAACACTAGGAAATTTTCCTCTATTATAAAAGATATAATATTTCCTACAGAAGGAAAGTGTATGTCGTTCGATGTAACTAACCTATACACAAATATACCTGTAACAAGAACAATCGAAATTAGAAAGAATAACCTTATACATTGCGCGAAGGTACCTACCATCGAAACGTACTAAATTCACTAAGAATCTATTCCAGTAATGATCTGCATTGTTAGCCGGACATATTTTCACAGAAAGTAACTGAGTACACTGTCAACCAAATATTTACCCATAATAAGAAATACACAATAAGAAACACTAGGAAATTTTCCTCTATTATAAAAGATATAATATTTCCTACAGAAGGAAAGTGTATGTCGTTCGATGTAACTAACCTATACACAAATATACCTGTAACAAGAACAATCGAAATTAGAAAGAATAACCTTATACATTGCGCGAAGGTACCTACCATCGAAACGTACTAAATGTTGAACTCGTTAGAACCTATCCTATCACAGTATTCAAAATAAACTTCACGAAGAATTTTATGGAGTAGCAAAGGGCAACTGCATTGCAGGTACGATGGCAGATATATAAATCAATACACTAAAAGAGAATTTTTTCAGTTCAAATTGTCCCATTATAAACAAAATTATTTACTAATGTAGATATTTACTGCTGTAGATATGCATCCTACACACAACAGTTCCTCCAGCAAATAAACTGCCTGCACCGTAATATCTAATTCATAATGCAGATAGAATTAACAAGCCAATAAACTTTCTGTACTTAGGAATAAGTAACGGTAACAACTGCCACAGATTAGGTATATATAAGAAATCAACCCCAACAGACACTGTCCTCAGTCAGTGATATAAAAAAAGCACATTTAAGCGAATCTGCCTAACGGAATCACGAATTTACCGATTGTCACCAATGCAATACAAATGATAGTAGAAACATTGAAATACATAGGACAACAAATACTTAAAAACCTACAATGGTGGTTATACTGTACGATGAGTACATACGATAGAAATGGAGAAATAACGCAGTTGAAGGAATCACAAGTGAGCCAACCTAAATATGTTGGACAAATTTAAAGGAAGCTGAACAGTCTGCTAAAAAGAGACGAACGTAAAAGTAGCATTTAGTACCAATAAAAATTGGGAAACAAAAGTAGAATAAGGGAAAATCACAATTATCTACCTATTTAAGTCCATGAATTTACAAAATCTCTTGCGACAATTGCAGCAAATACTACACGAGAGAAAGGGGTAGAAAAGTCAGAAAACACCCAGGACTGTGAAGGTATTTAGTCTATATTTTATATGCAGCTACGAAAAGAAGAACTTAAAGGAAAAGAAAATATAAAATGCAGCTCAAATTCTACCTAGGGAATCCAAAGTACATACAATGAATATCGCGGGAGAATTGGAAATTTACACTCACCCATAGACATACCCAGCGGAAATTCTAAATGAACAAACGGAACTAAAGCACAAATAATACGTAGGAAACTGAACTGACGTCCTAATAGAAAAAGGATAAAAATAAGCGCCTTACACACATAAAAGACAATAGAGCACTTAAAACAAATATTTTTGTACTAGAAATGAAAAAGAGTATAATTCAACTGTGTTTGCAATGTTATGTAGTACTACCGTTGATTTTGTGCGAATAAAATTCATTGTAAACATATAAGCATCACTGGGGAAAACAGTCAAACATACGTAAGTGCCATTGTACCAGTATATGTGACCAGTACCACTGATCGATAACCAAATGACGGTCCAGGATTCAGTATGACAAATACGTGAAAACCGCTCAGACGCAGAACAACTAACTGTTAACATATACATTAGTCCTATAATTCTGTATTATGATACACACGTAAGCAAAATACGTTTATCGTCCACAGATAAACTTTTGAAACTGAATTACTTAACCTTAAACCTAACGTCTTCAACTTCTGTTTATATTTGTACATGCTACTTTATATGTAGCCCAATCAATGGACAAATACGAAACACCGGTCGCAGCGGTCTTGTCTGTTCCGATCATATTTAAATTTGGCCATACAGACTGCTTTGTTTCGTTAATATCACAAGTTCCCACGTACCATTAACTCGAAATTGTACAGTTTTTGTCTCTCAGCTCAGGCAAGCTTTTACTGCCAACATTCTCATATGTTTTAAAGTTAGCTATCAATTTGGCTAATGTTATTATTGGTATGCATGAATATATATACATAAATATACAAGTAATAAGCAGTTTTAAGGAAACTGTTATTTACTTTACAAAAGAGAAGTTAGCAGTGGAGTTAGTGCAAGAAATCATTGAACAGCAATAGCGTCAAAAGTAGTAATGATTATAGCAAAGGTCTAATACAAAGAAGAGCAATTAAAGCATAAGGTATTAATTATTTTGGTAAGTTTTATAAGGCAACGTTAGCGACGGATAAACTACGTTTTAGTACACCCCATGATTTTATTATTTTAGATTTAATATTTCCCTATTTCAGTTAATTTCGTGGGACTTCTATCCGATTACATTGCTGTAATCGTTTCTTTTCATGATGATTGTTATTTCCTTCTTTCGTCGTTCAACTGAAACCCATCTCTGGTTACGCACAACTATAACGCAGCTACGTTTCTTATACCTCCATGATCCAGTGTTTAAAAAAAATTCTTTTTCATTTATTTTCAACTGTCATATCTACTGTGGTATTCATTATTGCGATATCTTCAGTATCTAACGACCTGGAACGTAAAATATTATTGTTGTTTATCTCACCGTCCAAGTTTCTTGTTCGTAGGTTCTTTAAAAACTGTGCTTACTCTTCATTAGCATGAAACTCTATCGGAGTATGTATCTGGTCAAAGGTAGAACTCAAAGTACAATATCTGAATCCAAAATCTCGTACCACCAAGACAGAATCCTACTGCTACCTTTCTGTGTTTCGTGTCCTCTCCAAGATGTATCATCTCCTGATATTTGACTTGTGTACGTGCTTTTACTAACCGAATTTAAGTGAAAAACACAAGCAGCATTTCTTTTTCCAATAGTCGATCATATATTCTCACATATCATTTCCTCCTGTACAATAAAGTTACAAACAATCAATTTTTTGGGAGTTTTGTTTGTAGTAACACGCTCTCATCTTTTCTTGAACATGCTTTTATACTTGAGCTGTATATGTAGAAACAGAAGTACAACTTTTAACATCCAAGACTACTATTGTACAGAATTTATGTGACGACAGGTTTCAGCAAACTACGTTTCCATCATCAGATTTCCAGCAGTACATTTCACTGAATCCTAATGAAATTCAAGTTATGTCGTGTCATATATCATAGAACGACAAGAAAATGAGACAAATAATATTAAGACAGGCACAAAATGACTATGATTGACTTGCTGATAAACTATTGCTCTCATGTTCATGAAGCAGCGTTGTGTGATATTACAGGGAATAATATGCATTTGAACAACATTCAGTGAAATGTACTGCTTGTATGACGGTAACGTAGTTTTCTGCAACCGCTCATCACAAAAGATGCTGTACAACAGCAATCTTGGCTGTCTGAAGTTGTACTTCCGTTTCCTCATTAATATAGATGGCCCTCTAAGGTCATAAGGTTAAGCGTACCTACTAGAACTGTAATTGTTTACAACCAAAATTTGTGACAGATAGAAGAGCCCGTGATCAGTCCATCAAGTGCATGCGGAATATCACATGGCTCCGTAGCGTTTATAATGTCGTCCGAGCAGGTCATGATCTGTATCCCGCAAAGCACAAGAGACAGACAGGTGAAATTCAACACTAACGCTAACACTTCCCTCTACAATGTACGGCTGAAGTAATAGAATCACCTAATGAAACTCTTCTACGTTCTCTATTCTTTCACGATATTGTTTGGGGTTAAATTGAAACGTCCCCTTAGAACAATTTTACATGTGAAACGTCCACTTAGAACAATTATACAAGCCTGTGCTTAACCTGACACACAATATTATTTAGCGCAACGCAATCTGACTTTCAATAACCCCTACAAAACAATGGCCCTGACTAACTTTAACCTATACCTTTTACAAATCACTTACCTCACAAAAATCTTCGCTACTCAAGCTACTGCAAAACAGCGAGCGCCACTACTGCCAGCTAAATAAAAGATTCAAACTACTGAAGGTACTAACTACTGATAGGGATAGTTAGCAAATGAAAGATATTAATAGAGAACAAACAATGTATTTACCTTAATATTCATAATTGACATTCAGTCTTACAGATTATCAAAACTCCACCATCTCTCTCCCCACGTCCACCACTGCTGGCGGCTCACCTCCAACTGCCCAATGCTACGCGCTGTTCACATCCAGCTGTAGCAGTTCATGACAACAATGGCAGACAACAATGCAAACTAGCCACATACTGCACACAGCACAGCCAGTGATTTTCATATAGAGCGCTACGTGGCATTACCCATATAAAAATCTAAACAGCCTACTTACATAGCCCCCATGCTCCCCACAAAAAATTTTACAAAATATTTTTGGGCAGTGGCCAATAAAGATTTGATAAAATTTTTCATAATTACAATAACAAAGATATCAAATGCACACACTTATTGATACAATGTTGGTCAACAGCTAAAATTTTTTTCACAGTCAATAAAGACAGTCCTGATCATTCATCATAAGAGTAAACCTGCAGTTTGTTTGCTCAAAGTCTGAGCAGTAAAATACAATGCACACGGAAGTAGTGGATTTCCATGCAGTCTTGAAGAAGTAGTATTGTCCTTCCAACGGTAAGACAGTGCTGACTCTTGACATGCTGACAGGTAATGGGCCACAACAGAGCAAACCCACAGCAGAGTCAGTCGACGTTTCGAAGAATATTGGTAGGTAGGTCATCACAGAGTAGACCCACTGTAGTCCTGGTAGAGATTGTGGTATTGGTGGGCCACCAGAGGTGCAGACCCACTGTAGTCCTTGTAGAGATGGCCAGCAGCCATCTGTTGCGACTGTGCAGGTGCACAATCACCATTGAAGAGTCTTGCGGATAATAGAGCAAGTCCATAACCACCACTTGTGCACTCACAAAGTTTTTGGAATTGTCCTTAGAACCAGCAATGCTGTTATCCAGTCCCTTGCTGAATTAGTAACACACGTGCAAACACTAACAGTCCCAACTTCTCACATAGTGTCCATATAGTATGACCAACAGAAAAGTGTGCAGTGAAATGAATGCTTACAAGTTAATAATATGATGAACTGGTGTCAATTACAATTTTATGACGTAAGAATACAATTACAAAGGTACAAAATACATCATTAAAAACATAACAACACAGATAATATTTGTAGTAATAGGGGCTTTACAAAAGAATAGAAATAAACATATACATCAGTGTTACAGGAATGATGACATGAGTACAAAAATAAAAGATCAGAATCACTTTTGAAACGTCAACTTCACACATGAGCATTAAAACAAAACAGAATAAATAAAGTCTAAGCATCTTTACAAAGAAAATAACAGAGTATTAGAAAAATTCTACAACATAGCTCTCATCAGCTAAACACATAAAGACAGGAAAAACACAAATACACACGGGTACCCAAACACATAGTGGGATAACACAAAAGGAAAGGACAGGGTTTGTTTTCAGTGTAACATTTGGTACTGCAGTCTACCCCACAACTTCATTCGATAGATCTTTCGTCTTATTTCAACATTTGTTTCCACCAAAAAAATCCTATCCAAGCATGCTTTCTGTATTTATATGTTCACACATTGCTTACCTCATCATTTATTTCCAAGAAAATCCTACCTATACCTCGTTCCTGTATTCTATTCATTTTTCTTTCAAAATAATTATTTCTGATTGTACAATACTCATTGGGGCCCAAATCTTTCTTCGCAATGCATTCTTTACCTATTCTCCATAGTCAGTTTCTTATATAGTCTACCCCCTCTTAAGCTAACTTAAATCTACTGAGCTCAGATATATATACCAAAGGACGAGGCAATGCAGCATCACAACAAATCAACACAAACAGAAATGACAAAGAAATGCAAATTGGCAAAGCTAGCAGCATAAATTAGCAAAAGTCAAATTCAATAACACTATGCCTGGCAAACAGCAGCAACTTATACCTAAACATGACATAGTGCAAGCAGAAAAAATATTACAGTAAAAACAACAATGCAGACAAGGGAAATGCATATTCACATCTTAATGTCTATGTAATTAAAGTGGTCATCTTAATGTCTATGTAATTAAAGTGGTGCACCATAACAACTTATTGTAAAAAAAAATATTACCATGTACCTGAAAAGAAAATTAAGTGTTACTGTTACGAGTTACTTCTTATTGTTCTTTCCTTTCCAAGTGCTCCTTTTTTAAAGAATGTGGATTACAAAATTATCATTTAATAGATCTGTTGACAGAAAGAGTTCACATTAGCAAATGCATCTCATTTTATAAAAGCAATGCTGCAAAGCAGCTGGAAACCAGACATCAAATGAAATAAGCAATTACACAAACCAAAGCATAAAAATGTCATTCAGTAGTCATGTGACATTTCATTTCATAAGTTAATTGCTCTCAACTCTCGTACAAAGACTCTTGTCATAATCAGGTGTGCAGATGTAAAAAATATTTCTTGTCATTTTGTTAGGCATTTCAGTAAATATCATAAATTTTTAAGTAACGAGGGTGTCGCATTAGCGATGAAAGGCACATCCTAATGGTTTATTCTCCAGGTGTTTGACACAGCTGTGTGCCCACAACGCATTACAAAAATCATATGTTTTCAAGTAACGAGCGTGTCGCATTAGCGATGAAAGGCACATCCTAATGGCTTTCTTTTCTACCTGAGCGTCTGAAAAGGCTTGTTCTCCAGGTGTCTGACACACCTGGGTGCCCACGTCGCATTATGTGCAGGTGGTCACTTAACTTTCTTACGGAAATATTTACGACAGCAGTTTCCGCTACAGTGACAGTCTCATATAAAAACATTTCATAGGTCAAGAATTTTATTGACATAAACATACCTCAACAGCATAATACACATCGTCGTCGTAAAAATAACATCATAACACCTCAGTCAAATCTCAAAATCGTCGTAGCTTCCTCCAATAATTTCAAAACCTAACAAAATTCTCTGCTCATGTCAAAGGTGTCATCTGCCTCAAACGTACTTTAAAATCATTCTCCCTTACCAAATACATCATTCAAAGCTCTCATAGTATCACAATGGTACCAAAAAAATATGAACAGTGCACAAAGTACAGACAAAGTACAATTTCTTAAGTGTGAAGTAATCCAACTCTGTAATTGCGTAAACATGTGTCACTGACGTAGTAAAAGGATGTTTGTTTCTCTGTTAAATGATCAGATAGGTGTGTAATTTATGTGTTAGAGAAATATGGTACCGATGTGTAAAGTTGTATAAGCAAATACCATATTAGCTAGGGCTCCTTGTGCTTGCCAAACACATGGTACACAAAGTAGGCGTGTACCCCCCTGAGGTTTATTGTAATTACACCCTCAGGTGTTACAGATTACAGCTATGGAATGAAATGTATCACGAAAAACCTTCTTTGTAATTCAAAAATCTTTAAAAATAAATGTTTTAAGTACAAAATTAATCACTCAAATACGTGTCCTTTAGCGCTAAATATGCGTCTTGCTGTAAGATAATCTCTGGGAAGTGTCGTAGTTATTGTCCTCCGAAAGCTAAGTTCTGCAGAAGTCAATGTACTTACCTCATGATACACAAAAGTGAAATGCTTTGCGTATAGATAACTTAGTTATTACGCTTATTGCCGTGATGAAGAAAGTACTGTGCTGTAACGTATTGTTGTGCTACAGAAAAGGCTGTTTCCTTGTACCTATACCACAAAA